>NC_134865.1:72742456-73344123 GCF_049852395.1 Peromyscus maniculatus bairdii
AGAGTTTAGAGCAAACTAGCAGGAATCATTTTTTTCCTTCTACTGCTTCCTGGGGGTCAGACTGAGGTTCAGGCTTGATGTCAAGTGCCTTTACCAGCTAACCCATGAAGTCAGCACAGTGATTTCTTAAATATAAAACAAACACTGCATTAGTTCATTTAGAGACAAATTATTTACCTTTGACTTGTGAAATAGACTTCTTGGTCTGGGTTTGCTAGGGTCTGCATGATAAATATTATCTGTGAGAGGAATAGAAATTCCCATATTGGATGGAGGTCTGTAGTTTATCTGCAAGTGTTTAAGCAAAGAAAGAGGGCCACGTGTTATTATTCATCAAGGCACAAATATTTTGTTTTTCTAGACAACTGTTTCATGCAAATATTTCACATTCAGCTCCACACATTACAGTAAACTTCTCCTCTTCATTATCTGTACCCCTAAGTTTCTATAGTTTCAAAAACCTTACCCTGTGATGATGTAATCCTGACCTGTAATGAGGTGAAAATGACTTTCACTACTTAAAACAGCTGTCATAAAGTTGATGCAGGTGTATCCAAGCATTTTACAGAAGAGGCTCCATAATGCACTTAGAACACACCTTCAAATTTTATTATTTTTTTTTTCTGTCACAAAACTAAAAGTAGTATATCAGCTAATTTTTAGTTTTAAAATGGTCATAGGAATCCCCAAATAAAACAAAACACAACAAAAATGGCTGATCAGATATTTCAGCTCTTAGTGTCTGCTACTCAAGTGTGATGGCCTGAGTTTGGATCCTAGTACCCAGGTGAAAATTAATTGTGGCGGTATGAACTGGTAACCCCAATGCTAAGGACAGAGACAGGCCTATCCTGGGAGCTTGTTGGCCAGTTTAGGGAAAATGGGAAATCTCTAGGCTCAGTGGGAGACCTTGCCTCAGAAATAAGGCAGAGAAACAATTGAGGAAGACATTCTGATGTTAACTGCTGGCCTCCACACCACATGGGCAAACATACCTGCACACACACTTGCACATGTGCACATTGGCCACTCTCATACACACAAAAACAAAATTATTTGTTGGACTCACAAGTCTAACAAAACAAAAGAAAAAATTACTATATTGAAATAATATTGTCTACAGCAGAACTGAAAGTTCAAGTTCAACATTTTGTAACTTTATCTGAGGAAAAAACAACAACAACAACAAAACCAAACAAACTTAAACCCAAAGAGAAATAGGACCAATCAGATGCATTAGTTTGAGACACGTTATTGTAAGTCAAAACAGCTGCATGTATCACAAAAGCCCAAGATTATACCATCATTGTATGATGATACTAATAGTGATGAGAGGAGTTAGTAAGAAACACCGTTAGTTCAGAAGGTTTTCTCAGTTTACAAATGGATCCTCACCATCATGTTCTCAAAATGACCCAGTTTGAAAATGATGGCAGTGCTAGAGCACCTCAGAGCAGAAATGCTAACACAGACTGTCCATGGGAGTACACAGGAGAAACACATCACTTGTTCTCTTAAAGGTGCTACAGTAAAATTCTTACCGGCAGAGTTTTGATCATATTGAAACCCTGACTGTCCTTGTGAACTCCACTAATCCAGTCTTCACGTGGTATTTGTCTGCCAGGAATGTGTTGTAGAGTCTTGAGGTAGCTGCAACTGCTCTTCATGATGGGCAACACTGTAGTTATAGAGCATGAAGTTGAGGCTTCCCATATAATCATTGATAGTGAAGTAGAACCCTGGAAAGATCAAGGAATGAAGGTTAGAATCCCTGGAACACCCCCAACATTGTTTGTAATGATCCAGAGAATGATCTATGGTAGTTGTGTTTTTGGTTTTGAATGAATGAGTTTATTAAGCATAGAGCAAGTCAACAAGTAGCAGATGCAAAACAACATTAAAAGAGCTATTTAAAACCCTTGACACAGACTGACTGAGGTAGTCTCATGCTTTGTGGTTAGTTTTTTCTACATTTACTTGTGTGTGTGTGTGTGTGTGTGTGTGTGTGTGTGTGTGTGTGTGTTGTACAGATCAGAGGGCAACTTGCACGAGTTGATTATTTTCTCCTGCCTCTACTTTCTAAGTGGTGGGACTATAAGTAAGTATTAATGTACCTGGTATATGTAACCCCAGGATTCATGCATGCCAGACAAGCACTTTACCAACTGAGCCACATTCCCAGCACCAAGGGTTTTTTGTCTTGATGATTGTTAATATTGTTTCTCTGTTTTCTCATATCCAGGGTGGGTATTGCCACCTCTGTTAACCTAATTAACAAAATTTTTCTTAGGTATGCTCATAGGCCAACGTGATCTAAACAAGATTATTGAGACACCTTTCCCAGGTGATTGTAGATTATGCCAAGTTGGTAGTTAAAGCTGACCATTAGACCCTAGCAGGACGTAGGCGGAGGGAAATAAACTGACATATGCATAGCATTATCAAACTAAATCAGATATAGGAATATAACAAAATATATTAAAGCCATGTACTATGTTATCAATAACCATATACAATAAAATGGCTAAAAATAATTTGGAGTGTGGTTTGAGGTTCAAAACATTTAAGGTAAAATATGGAAACAGGAAGGGGCATGGGACAGAAATAAGAAATCAAAAGAAGAAAAAGAAAAAGAAAATGAACTGGAAGGGCACAAAAGAGCAAGAGAGAAATTCTGATTATCAATAAAGAGAACACAAAAGATAAAATTATAAAAAAGACTTAAAAATGTAAAAATATAAAAGCTTTTTAATTTTTATTCTTTTAAGATTCTCTTACTACATAGTGCTGACTGGTCTGTAACTCACTATATACACCAGGCTGGCTTCAATCTCTCAGATATCTCTGCCTGCTCCTGCCCCCCAGAGTGCTGATATTAAAGGTGTACAACACTCCTGAGCAGAACTCATGTGTCTAGCCATTATCAAAACATCCACCCTGCCTTATAAAATATCATACATGTTAAGTGTACTTTATACCCTTGATGGAAGGATTAAGCTTGTCTTTCATAGCTACTAAGTCTATATTTTCTATTTTAATAGATTGCTTTGTAATTTAAAAAACTCTTACTTTATGGAAAAATTTGCTAGCTACATGAGTATTCAAATTGTAACTATCAGTGACATCATAATAGCCTTCCGTCTTAACTTCCAGTAAGGCTGGGTTTCCAACAATCACAATGACTGGTGGGACTTGAAGTAGTTTCATACCTATGGAAACAGTGCCAACAGCTAACATTACATAATGAAAATCGTAGAAACAACTCAATAATGATTGGCAATTTAATAGTTCTTAGAAAAGTTTACCTTCACAGATATTTCCCTCAGAACATGGATTTCCCTTCCACTCCTCACTTCTCATCCAGGTTCTCAAATGGATAGCAAGGTCACTTGGATACTACTGGTTATGTTTGGTACCAGGCAGGTATTTGTACATTACATACAACTATGGAGCTGAGGAAGCTGATGCCCTTTAAATGACTATTGATATCCCTGCAAAGTTTTTGTGTGTGCTGGGAACTGAACTCAGTTCTATAAAGAGCCATGTGAGCCGTCTCTCTAGTGCTCCTTCAGAGACTTGTAGGTGATACTTACTGGTTTGGGAAAATCTCCTCCAGAGAAACCTAGGAATCAGAAAACATCCCAGTCTCTCTGACTCACTCTTTTTAGGCAACCTAGGGTAAACTTTGCCCACTGTAATACTACATTTTCTGCCCTGTAGAATTCCTAGATGCCACCCCCTCTTTTGAACAACTCATGACCTTGAGCTTGAACTGAGAATACTCAAGGATGTTTCCATCTAACAACATACCTATGTAAGTATGGATACGTTTTCTCAGTAAAGGAAAAGAAAAGTACAGCTTTTTGCCTTTTTTCCCTGGGAGAAATTGCTTTGGAAATTATTCCCAGTGTGTTCTTTCTTGCTGGAAGAAGAAAGCCTTTCCTTCACTCTGTTATCTCCTGGCATCGTTTACTGGATTTGTACCCATACAGAGGCAAAGCCAAGGCAGTTAGTGACAGCCAGGGGATAGAAGACAAAGAAACTCTGGGCCCCTTACCTCTTAATAGATAGGTGGCACCTATAGAAATTAAGATAGTATGAATTTTGGATGTCATACATTAGTGTCTTCACATTTGTCTTTATGTGGATAAGACCTCTGCTATGTGAGCTCTAACAGTTGTGCATGCCACTTTGTAGGGCTTCAAAGCTTTGCTAAAACTTGCAGACATCTGAAGAGTGACTCAAATGGGATAAAAAGTTTGACATCTCTGACTTGATGTCGGATAAAAACGGGCACCTAGAAACTGCTTTTGTTAAAAAGCATCAACTTTCACTAGGGTTCACCAGGAAACCAAAAAGACAAAAGCTTGGCATTCCCATCTTCATTTTAGATCTGTCCTTTACTTTGGGCCAGACTGTTGCAGCTTTTTAATCACACTATGTAAAGATGTGTCACTGTTTTACCTTGCCTGCTTAAGGCACCTATTGTTTTAATAAAGAGCTGAATCATATAATAAAGTGCTGGCCAATAGTTAGACAGGTGAGTATAGGCACACAGAGAAAGGAACTCTGGGAAAGACTCTGAGGTGCATGGAATTGGCCATCCAGACACTGAGGAATTTGGATGCAGGTACAGAGGAGAGGTAATGAGCCATAGGAAAGAATGTAGATTAATATAAATCAGTTAATAAGTTATAAGAGCTAGTTGGGAACTAGCCTAATTAAGGCCAAGCTTTCATAATTAATAAAAAGCTTCTGAGTCATTATTTGGAGTCTGGCAGTTCAAAGAAAGTCTGACATCACCAGACTCCTGTTTAACTATATATGTACATATTAACTATTCAAAGAGTGTACATATACAAATAAGGAATATTATAAGAAATAAAATATGTTTCATTTTCAATACACAGATGTCTTATGGCTTCAGAGAAACATCAGATGCTGGGTCTCCCATCCCAAAGGCTGACATCTGCTTGTCTGCCTTTTGGTGAACTTCTTTCAAGGTTTATCTCCAGTGGGAAAATACAGGGTTAGGGTAAAGGCACTTGCCCTTTACAATACAGATGACCTGAGTTCCATTCTAGGGAACCATAGTGTAGATGGAGAGACCTTACTCCTGAAAGTTGTTCCCTGATGTTCACACATGCACTGTAGTCCATGTATGGAATGATATACCCTCACAAACACAAACAAAATGCAGCTTAATAAAATAAAAAAAAATCCAGACAGCATACTCTGTGACTAAGTGCATGCATCAAAAGAGGTCAGGGGTGGGGCCATGACTAAAGCAGATTCTGGGCCAGTTACATCACAGGACAACTTCACAATAGCTGATTTATAAGACTGAACATCTGCAAAACAGGATTAGGGAAAGAATTTGGAATGGTGAGAGATGGGGGGCATGAGGGATGATGAAGCTGAGGTGTCAGATGGGAAAGTCTTTACCTTCTGCAATATCCAACCAATGGGAAAGAGGGGGAGTGGACTTGCACTCAGTGATGGAATGGATGTTTCACACTCAGTGTGGCACCTGCCACTTTGGGTTGGCAACTGACTTTGCCAGAATTTCACTGCATCTCCAGGGCCTCTTATTATGAGGCAGGAGGCCTGAAGCCCCCACAGCATCTAATCTGTCTCAGGTCCTTTCAAAGATGAAGTAAGAGTAACTGAAGCATTTTTCCCTGAGCCTTTCCATGTGCTGTTCAGAACTCCATTCCCAATCATTGTCCTAAACCTGACGTTACTGGGAATAACAGGAGCTGTGCACACAACAGGAGCAATCATCTCACAGGAACTGGTTTGTCTCTTCTGGCTTTGGCAGCAGTATGAACTCTGAAGGAACATGTAGGCCCAGAACTGAGGATGAGCAACCAGACCACACCTTGACTGAAATTGTTAGATTATTTCTACTGCTCCAACTCATCCTCTATAAAAACCTGAAACATGTCAGTTCTCAAAGACAGACCTAGGCCTCTTTATCTAATTTCTTCTCAATGTGCCACACTGACTGCACATCTCTCTTCTGATTTCTCCAGTACTCATCTCTTCAGTCATATTTAGACTTCTAGCCCTTCCTTAGCAAACTAGTATAAGGGCAAAATCCATTATGATGTTCTAGAGAAGACACAGACTCTTCCTTACCAAGCCTGTCCAGCCTGCAGCCTCACTGACTCTGCCCATAAAAACATCCTTTGGCCCTGTCTTAGCTCTTCCTTGTTGCTATGATAGAAACTCTGACAAGAGCAGCATACAAAAAGAAGAGTTTATTTCAGCCCACGGCTCAAGGTACAGTCCATGCTGGTAGAGAAGTCAAGTTGAAGCAGCTGGGCATTTCATCCACAGCCAAGAAGCAGAGAACAGTACGGCTTGCTGCTCCACTTCCCACAGTCCAGGTGAATGGGCCCACCAAAATTAAGATGGGTCTTCCCACATCAATTAAGGTAATCAAGATAATCCCTCACATGCATGCTCAGGCCTTTTTCCCCAGGTGAATCTTATTTGTCAAGTTGACAACAGAAACCATCACAAGCTCTGAGCCTGAGATGACAGCTTTAAGGAACTAGCTCTTCCTTCTTCAGGGTACATAATAAACCTGATTCTTACCTGCCAACACTTGTCTCCTGAACACTGGAGATTCTTTCACAATGACAATACATGCATATACATTGGAAACTTAGTTAAATCATAATGGTTACCAGCAGGTGCAACTCTGTCCTGCATATGGATATAATTTCCATGTTATTAACTCTAACCAGCAAAGAGGTCTGGCAACCTCAAGCAACAATTACTTCTTGTTGATGATCGATCTCCCTCAAAACTGCCCCTGTTTTGAGTTCTCTCACTGCTCTTATCTATAATCTATGTCATTTCAATGTACAGAACTTATGCTTTCCTTTCTCCAATTGCTATCTAGCCCTGCTGCTGGTAGTTGTCCCAGGACTTGGTCCTTTGCTGGCTAGTATCTGTAATGATTCAGCAAATCCTATTACTACAGAGAAACTTTAGCCCTGACAGTTGTGGTTTTGAATACTTTAAATTCTTAAAAGTTCTTATATTGTTATTTTTTACTAATTCATTATTATTGTGTGTATATGATGTGTGTGTATGTGTGTGTGTGTGTCTGTGTGTGTGTGTGTGTCTGTGTGTGTCTGTGTGTGTGGGAGTGTGTCTTGCATAATAATGTGGATATGTGTGTGAGATGGTGCTCTTTGGAAAGTTGGAGGACCACCTGTGGGACTTGGTTCTTAGTTCTTTCTCTTTACTATGTTGAATTGTGGTTCTGAGGTAACAGTCTTGGTGGAAAGTGCCCTAATTTCGACTCGTGTTGCAGCCGTAGAGACTAGAAGGAGGACTTTGGATCTGGCTTGGCGCTTGCCCTCACTCGCCATGGAGAAGACTGAGCTTATCCAGAAGGCCAAGCTGGCCGAGCAGGCCAAGTGCTATGACAACATGGCCACTTGCATTAAAGCCGTGAGTGAGCAGGGCACTTAGCTGTCCAAAGATGAGCACAACCTGCTGTAGGCTGCTGTGGATGACTGATTGATAAATAAAGCTCTGATTGTCCAGTAGCCAGGCAGGAAGTATAGGCTGGACAAGGAGAGAGGAGAATTCTGGGAAGTGGAAGGCTGAGGCAGAGAGATGCTGCCAGCTGCCTCCAGGAGTAACAAGATGTAACATACCGGTAAACCATAAGACATATGGCAAGCTATAGATTTATAGAAATGGGTTAATTTAAGATGTAAGAGCTGGTCAATAGTTAGCCTGAGCTAAGGACCAAACAATTTTAATTAATACGAGCTTCTGAGTGATTATTTTATAAATGGGCTGCAGAACTGCCCCCCCCCCAGCAGGACTGGAGAAATCTCCAGCTAGTGAGTGGCCTACAAGAAAGTGGTCTGGGGCCGCAGAACTGCCTGAAGGGTCATCTTGAGCATCGAGAAGAAGACCGAAACTTTCGAGAAGAAGTTGCAGCTGATCAAGGACTATCGGGAGAAAGTGGAGTTGGAGCTGAGGTCCAACTGCACCACAGTCCTGGAATTGTTGGATAAGTAGTTAATAGCCAATGCAACTAATCCAGAGAGTAAGGTCTTCTATCTGAAGAGGAAGGGAGATTATTTCCAGTATCTTGCTGAAGTAGCATGTTGCGATGATCGAAAACAAATGATAGATAATTCCCAAGGAGCCTACCAAGAGGCATTTGATATAAGCAAGAAAGAGAAGCAACGTACACATCCAATCCTCATGGGGCTGGCTCTTAACTTTTCTGTTTTTTTTTTTTTTTTTTTTTTTTTTTTTTTTTTTTTTTTTTTTTTTTTGGCTTTTTGAGACAGGGTTTTTCTGTGTAGCTTTGTGCCCATGCTGGCCTTGAACTCACAGAGATCTGCCTGGCTCTGCCTCCCAAGTGCTGTGATTAAAGGCATGTGCCACCACCGCCCGGCTAACTTTTCTGTGTTTTACTGTGAGATCCTTAATAATCCAGAGCTTGCCTGCACATTGGCTAAAATGGCTTTTGATGAGGCTATTGCAGAGCTTCTTACACTAAATGAAGACTCCTACAGAGACAGCCCTCTCATCATGCAGTTGCTAAGAGACAACATAACATTATGGACATAGGACAGGAAAAGAATGTGATGCAGCGGATGGGGCTGAAAACTAAAGGCATGCCAGGTGTTGTCCTCTGTCCCCTCAAGAAAACCTTTTTACATTTCCATTCCTTATTCCACTTGGATTTCCTCTAGCAAGGAAGCCCGTTCATGTGTATGGGATCAACTGTTTATAGTCTTTTCACACTTCAGCTTTGGGAAAACTCTATCCCTTGATTTGTGTTGTCTTGGCATTCCTGGTGTGCAGTTACTGCTATAGAAAAGTATCAATAGTTTTATTTCATACACACACAAGTAAGTTCCAGACACTTGTGCAGAGGACTGACAGTGCATTTGGTATTTATGGCATCTGAACCAGTTCTGCAAGTGGCCATGTTTGTTTTACTGTGAAGATATGGAAATGTAGTGCATTGTAATCAAAAGTACTCTGTGTGTTCCAGGCCAGCCTGGTCTACAGAGCGAGATTCAGGACAGGCACCAAACCTACACAGAAAAACCCTGTCTTTAACGCCCCCCACCGCCCCCCGCAAAAAAAAGAAAGAAAGTAATTGTAATAATAACTTCCTGATTTCTACATTCCCTCTCTGACCCTTCTTTAGAGAATTCCTTTCAGAAGCAACCTTTCAGTACTCTTCCTGCATACTCCTTTTTAGTAGGAATCCAGAAGTGTTAGATAAATGGGAAAAGCTCTTAATGCATTCAGTCTTGAGGTCACAGATGGAAATGTCTCCTGTGTCACATATCCTTGGGGTCATGTCTGTGACAACAGAGTTTCCTTCATGCATTCTTCATTTGCTGCTGTTTGAGTTGACAACTTCCTTCCCAATAAAAATTCACTTACACCTCCTGCCTTTGTAGCTCTGGTATTCCCTTTACCTTGTAATAGAAGTAGCATGTTGCTGCCAGAACATAAGCATTGCTTTGGGCAAATTAAAATGCATGTCCTTTCTTAATACACTAAAAAGGAGAAATAAGAACACAAGTCCAAGTCTAAAGTTGAGTACTTTTCCATGCAGATTCACACACATGTGAGAGGGTGTCCAGTGTGTCCAGTGACTGTTCTTCAGAGAGCTGTGTGTTTGCTAATCATTGACTGTAGTCCCAGAAAAGCCTTGTGAAATGTTATGCCCTAAGTAACAGCAGAGTAACATAAAATAAAACTACATTTTATAAAACCAAAAAAAGAGAAAGTGCCCTAATTTGCTGAGACATCCTACCAGCCTAGCTTTACATGTTTTTACAATAAATATGCCGAAATATAAGACATAATATAGCATTTTATGTAAAATCCATTTTGCTTGAATTCAATACCTGAAATAGGGGCTAGAGAGATGGTTAAGGGCACTTGATGTTCTTGTAGAGGATCTTGGTTTGATTCCCAGCACTCACAGGTTATCTTACACATGTGTCACTGAGTTCCAGGGTATTTGATACCCTCTATTAGCCTCCATGCACAGACTTATGGGGAAGATATTGCAGGCAATACACTCATAGACCCAAAATAAAAATAAATCTATTTAAAAATACCTAAGAGAAATTTTGCCATAACAAAGAAATTAAAAGGGTTTCATTTAGAAGGACAACAACAACAAAAAAACTATGCTACAATTTACCTTCATTTTCTGGTTTATAAAATTATTATTATCTAGACTTTTAGGGTGACTGCAAACATTAAAAATGTCTAGAAAACATTTAATACAGAGCCTAGAATGTAGTCATCAACCATAATTAGAATTAACTCTGTTAGTAGTAGAATCCTAGCATCACAGAGCCAAACTGAATATCAAAGAGTTATGTTTTATACTTAAGAAAAGAAATAACTCCTTTTTCCTTTTCTATAAATGAGAACTTACCTCTTGTATTAGGGATCAACTTAAGTCCATAATTTGCTTTGTTTCCCACATCAAGATACTTCACAACATTGAGGGATACAATATCATGATCATCTTGTTGAACCCAATAATTACATGGTTTTAAACTTATGGTCCAATTCCGTCCTTTTGTTGAGCCAAAGCTGTATAAGAACCAAGAATTTTCTGGGAAGTTCAAAGGTGATTTTATTTTATGAGGCATAGTAGCCAGGGATAAAACATTCTTTAGATCTCTAACTTCTGTGATCAGGAAGCTACTGTAGCCCGGTCTCACCACAGTCTTTTCTACATCTGCATCTGAAAAATTTGCTAGGGAACCTTGAGATAAAACAGAAGATTTGGTATAAAAGAAAACAGTTAATGTTGACTCAGCAAATATGACCATAATTAGCAATGTTTCATCTGAATTTTAAAAATATGATAATGGCTTGAGAACACATTTTCCAAACTTCAACTACAATTAAAACACAACATTTCATAGAAAGTTCATTAAGAATATGTGGTACACAAAGCTATACTTTAATGTTTACCATTTTTCTATAAAATTCTCGGCAGAAACCTGGAGAGATGGGTCAGTAGTCAAGAGCTTTTGCTATTCTTCATAGGACCCAGGTCTGGTTCCCAAAACCCACATGGTGGTTACAACCATTTGTCACTCCAGTCCTAGGGACTCAACTTCCAAAGGTAATGTGTGGATAGCACACATATGTAGATGTAATTCTGAATGGTCTTCTTAAATAAGAAACACAGAGTCAAATGCAGAGTTAAAAGCCCAAGAGGTCAGAGCAGCAGCCAAGAGCTAAGACCAAGACTGCCTTCTTACCCCTCGCTGTCCCGGTCATCCTTCCCCTCAAAAAGAGACCTACTTCCTGTGTGTCTGTCTTTATATTGATTTTCTGTTCTGCCTTCTCATTGGTTCTAAACCTAACCGCATGACTTCTTATTCACTGCCTGTCTATAAGACCTCCAGGTCTCTATGGTTGGTACTTGGATTAAAGGCATGTGTCATCAAGCTGGCCATGTCCTTGAACACACAGACTTTGCCTGCCATGTGATTGAATTAAGGGCATGTGCTATCATCACCCAGCTCCTGCTATGGCTTGCTATTAGCTCTGATGCCCAGGTAAATTTATTTATTAACATGCAAATAAAATCACATTTCAGCACAAATAAAATATCATCATATTTTCTCCTTCTATTCTAATAAAAAGAAAAAAAGAAAAAAGTTATAACTAATATAAAAAAACTATGTGCAATAAGTATAATAACTATATTTAATATATACAAGCAATAAATACCTAAACAATGTCTAGTACATTTGCATGTGACAAAGTCAGAGAAAATATTCCATTATCTATCCTATTTTGGTAAGTCCAAAATATACCTAATTCACTTTCTATTCTAACTTATATTACTAACAGAACTATGTCTTTCAATACACTTACACCTCATTAGTGAATTTCTTTTCTAAAATTCTTAACAAGGGCCCGGCGGTGGTGGTGCACACCTTTAATCCCAGCACTCAGGAGGCAGAGGCAGGGGGATCTCTGTGAGTTCGAGGCCAGCCTGATCTCCAAAGCGAGTTCCAGGAAAGGCACAAAGCTACACAGAGAAACCCTGTCTCGTAAAACAAAAAAACAAAAAACAAAACAAAAATTCTTAACAAGGAAAACTATAACTATCTAATCTTTAACTATAATTGATTTTGAACTATAACTATAACTAATCTTTAACTCCCTCAGAGACCTAAGAAGGAAATAATATTACCTAAAAAAAATAAAAACAGGAAGTGCATGCAAGCAGCTTCCAAAAAATTGTGAGTTGACAGAAACAGCCAGATGCCTGGACAGTCACCAGAGGTTTCTCTGCAGTGTTGGGGCATCATCTTCAGCCTATAGGCTTAGCGTATCTGACAGACTCATTTGTGAAGTAGAATGTATACAAGGCCAACAGTTCAACCTCACATTTGGTGAGAGTATTCCATGTACCAGAAACACCTGAATTCTACTAGTGTCCTGTCATGATTCAGGATTTTAAATTTTGGAAATTGTTGATGTTTTTTTAATTCAGCTGTCCATTGTTCTTCGCTTGTGTGTGTGGCTTCATCTCAGCATCCCATCCTTCTCTGCATCTCTCTATTAAATGCCAGTCTACCACTGAGAGGTTAGACTCTGTCAGCTTAGTTACTCTTTCAAGAATAACTGTTTCAGCTGCTGTTGTACTGCACATCAGAAGCCATAGGTCCACTGCCAGTTTAGCTGCCTTCAAAGAAAAGGGCACTGTACTTTTTCCGGATTGCGAAGGCCACTTCAGGGAGGGTGCCATATTGTCCTGGCCTCAGAAGATGGCTTTTGTTAAAGCCACAACCACACTTATCTTGCCAAGAATCAGTAGTCCTTTGTTTTGTGTCCTGTCTGTCCATTTTGTCCTGTTTGTCAGCAGTCAATTCAAGGATATTTTGTTATCCAGTAGCTAAATTTTGCCACAAAGAAAGTTAACTCCATGTGCAGTTTCTTCAATGCTCATATTTTCTCTGAAGTAGATTGGTACTGCCAGGAGTCAACATGTCTCATAGTCATAAAAAAAGAAAAAAATCTCTAAGTTATTAAAACATTTTAAGTGCCATATTCTGTAGATCTCTGAAGGATTTGAAGATGACCTATCTAAAATATATCTGCTAGATCTTGAAAACATACCTAATATGACTACTAGTTCGATTGTAATGTCTAACTATTAACTTCCATTTCTTTATGTCCTAATAGTTGGTAAAAATAACATTCAAGAATTTGCAAATTGCATAACATTGATAAAAGAATGGCCTAAGTACAATATCTTGAACAAGATTAGAAATATATGTATGGCATTTTCTGACAATATCAATCTCTCTCTCTCTCTCTCTCTCTATATATATATATATATGTATATATATATATATATATAATTTGTACACAATATACAAAAATCCAATCCAATGTAAAGTATTTAAAACTAGTAATTGTCTTTTAAAAGTAGATTCAAAAATCTATCTTTTTATCTGTATTGTATCTTCTCTTTATTTTTCTGAATAGATTCACTAATCTACCCTCTATGCTATCATTTCCACATATCCTTTTTTTTTAAACAAGAACCTTAAATCTAATCTCCTTTGCTTAGCCCTTTTCCTAACCCTTAACAACAACTTGTAACCAAACCTCCTAAACAATGAAAATTATCCCAGACACAAAACCCATTAAAAGACCAAGAAAACACGCATCCCATACCACCTTTTTGGGAATGTGGGCGTCATATTCTTAAAATTGCTTCAGGCTGGATATGGGCAAAGGTATCTTTATTCTGAAAAGAAAAATTTTGGGTTAATTGTCAAATTCTAGGAAAGGTAGCTATATCCTTTGTTGTCCAGTCTGTGCATAATGCCAAAGTTCAGGGCTTATTTCAAGTCTTTATTCAAGTAGTCTGTGAAACTGGATCATCTCAGCTAGCCATCTCAAAATTGCTCTTAGTAGTTTGTAGTCCAAAGCTGATCTGTAGATGATGTTTGTCAGCTTAGTGGTATTATTATTGTCCACATAGAATACTTGTTGTTGTGGAGCCCCATCTTGTTCCTGGAGACTTCAAATTTGATGTTAGGCATAGCCATGATTTCCTGCAGAACACTGATAAAGACTCAAATACAAAGACATGTATTGGCAGCTAATTGAAGCCCCTTTTCTAGAATTAGTTAGTACTCTGTATGACCATTGATATCTTAACAAAGTTAATATATATATATATGTATATCTTGTAAATTGATATAAAATTCATACTTTAATAAAAGTTTAAAGAATCAGAATAGAATGAAAGAATTGAGATTAGTAGTAATAGAATAGTCCCTTAAATTTTATTTGTTTGTCTGTTTCTTTCCTTTGGTCCCATATCAGAACATGGCTCTTTTTTCTGGTATGATACAGGGAGTTTGTATTTTCCTTTTAACAACATGCTTGGGTTTAAAAAGGAGAGAGCCATTCTCCAACTCCAAAACCAGCTTCAAATTTTAATTGAACTGGCACTACAAGAAGACCAATAGTGTTCTATGTCTTTAGAGAAGTGTGGAAAAAAAACATTTAGGAAGACTTATGAAATTTTATAGATGATAGACCAATAGGCCATTTTAATCTTTTTCTCTGGACATTTTTTTTGAGGATTTGTTCTTTTTCTTCAGATGTCTCATTTGTCCAGTGTTCTTCAGATTACTTAACCTTCATTCTCCTAAAAGACAAAAACAAAAACCTTTCCCCAAGACTAATTTTGGGGAGGTTCCCTTTTGGCAAGTTATATCTGATTAAATGAAAAGGCATATGTTATGGTATAAGTTAGTTTCAATTGGATGATCATGCTGGTTCATGAACTATCACCTCTTCTAATTAAGAAGTCTCTCTTGTTCAAATCGAACCTTATCAATTTTGATGGTATCCACAGCTTATCTTCTCCTGTAGAAGCAAAAGCAAAACCTCGTCCCCAATGTAACACATATCCTGGTTTCCATTCTGAGGTCAGCACATCCTTAAAGTATATAGGCTGACTTAATTCTGTAGTTTTTTTCTATTATCTAATGTCTCTTTGCTGTTGTTCCTTACTCATTAGCATTGAGAAAATCCAAAGTTAATAGAGCATTATGTAGTCTATTTCTGGGGGTTTTTGTTACTGCTTTCTGTTTATTTAGCATATCCTTTAGAGTTCTGTTTGCTCTATCTATAACTGCTTGGCCTGTAGGATTATGTGGTATACCTATAATATGCTTTATATTGTAATAAGCAAAGAACTGTTTCATTTTAACAGAGACATATGCTGGAGCATTGTCAGTTTTGATTTTTGCAGGTATACCCATGATGGCCATAACTTCTAGCAAATGATTGATTACAGAATCAGCTTTTTTTCAGAGCTCAAAGCAGTTGCCCATTGAAATCCTGAACAAGTATCAATGTTATGGTGTACATATTTCAATTTTCCAAATTCTGCAAAGTGAAACACATCCATCTGCCAGATTTCATTCCTCTGAGTACCCTTTGGGTTACATCCTGCTGGTAATGGAGTCTGATTGTAAAAGGAACAAGTAGGATATTTTCTTACAATTTCCTTGGCTTGTTGCCAAGTTATGGAAAAATCCTTTTTTAAACCATTACTATTGACTGATGCTTTTTATCAATTTCTGAGGCCTCCAGCGCATTTTTTATCAATAATTTATCAATCTCATCATTACCTTGTGCTAGAGGGCCTGGCAGACCCATATGGGATCAAATGTGAGTCATATATAAAGGATGACTGCTTTTCCTGACTATATAATGTAACTGAGTAAATAGTGAAGTTAATTCTCATGTGTCAGGGATAAATTCTGTAGTCTCAACATGTAATACCACTGTTTCATCATACTTAGAGTCAGTAACTATGTTGAGAGGTTCTGAAAAATCCATTATTACCAACAGAATAGCATACTATTTTGAATTTGGAACTGCATTATACCATCTTCTGGATTATATGGTCTTCTTCCCTTTGCATTAAAATCCTGGAGGGTAAAATGACAAAAATGCAGTCGAGCTTTGGATCGATATGATCCACCTGTCCTTCATGTACTTTCTTTTCTACCAAGGCCAATTCTTTCTCGGCTTCAGGTGATAATTCTCTTGGACTATTTTAGTCCTTGTCACCTTTTAAGGTTTTGAACAAATTATTCCGATCATCATTTTTTTACTCCAACAATAGTTTGTAGATGAGAAATGTCTCCAAATAATCTTTGAAAGTCATTAAGAGTCTGTAATTGATCTCTTCTAATTTGCACCTTTGGGGATCTAATTTTTTGTAGACCTATTTTATATCCTAAATAATTAATAAAATCTCCTCTTTATATCTTTTCAGGAGCAATTAATAATCCCCAGCAAGGCAAATTTTCTTTATTTCTTCACATGTTCTTTCTAAAGTATCTGCATTTGCATCAGCTAGTAAAATATAATCCATATAATGATAAATTTTGAATTTAGAAAATGTTATTACGTATCACTTCCAATGGCTGTTGTACAAAATATTGGCACAGGGTTGGGCTTTTCAACATTCCCTGTGGGAGGACTCTCCATTGATATCTTTTAACCGGTTGAGAATTATAAGTATGCACCGTGAAGGCAAATATTTCTCTGTCTTTTTCTTGTAAAGGTATTGAAAAGAAACAGTCTTTTAAATGAGCAACTACAAGAGGCCATCCTTTAGATAACAGAGTAGGCAAAGGAATTCCAGATTGTAGAGAGCCCATTGGCTGAGTTACTTTGTTGAATGTTCTAAGGTCTGTTACCATTTTCCATTTACCAGATTTCTTTTTAATAACAAATACAGGAGAATTCCAAGGACTGGTTGGTTGATTCTTCAATATGCAGAGCATTTAACTGCTCTTCTACCAGCTTTTCTAAAGCCTGGAGTTTCTCTGTTGTTAAAGGCCATTGCTAAACCCATATAGGATTGTCTGTCAACCATTTTAAAGGTAGAGCTGTTGGTGTCTTTGGAAGATCATCAATTGTTTTGCCCTGTTCTTGTACATTCTGGATGGCTGGTGACCACTCATTAGAATAATACCTTCTAATATTTCTCTCAGAAACATGTGTTAATTTATGGTTTGTTTCTGAGGTTGGAGGGATGCTAATCTGTGTATTCCATTGTTGTAATAGGTCTTGACCCCACAAGTTCATATCTATGTTAGCCACATAGGATTTTAATTTTCCTCTCTGTCCTTCTGGACCTATACATTAGAGCCATCTTGCATTCTGTTTCACTTGACATAATGTTCCAATTCCTAACAGCTGAACGTTTACCTCCTGAAGATGGTTTATTCCAATTGGCATTTGGTTATTTAATTGCTCTGAGTTAGGTTTCTTCTACAACTGCAGGAAAGGAAGGAACTGTATTTGTTGAGGGGTCCTGCCTGAGGCCCCTCTGGGAATTTCCCAAAGACCAAGGCAAAGATTACCTTGTCTGTCTCTTGTTGATCTATGTTTGTTGGTTCAATGTTTACCCTTACCACACTTTCTGCATATTCCAGAAGGAAGGGGCATTCTGTTGCCACTGTTCCTTGAATAAACATTCTTTCTAGGAATGCCCTGTTTACAGTCCCTTTTCAAATGTCCTTGTTTTCCACATCCAAAACATCTGACATTCCTCAAACCTCTTGAAATTGCTTCTCCTATACACATATCATCATGGCCATGAGACTCAACATTAAACATGTCTCTTATCCAAACTTAGAAGGGTGCAGATCTTGCATTTAACAGCTGATTATTCTCTTGTATGCTGCATTCGCATTCTCAAAAGCCAAAGATTCAAATATTATCTGGCTAACTTCTGAATTCGGGTCCATTCTATTTACTGCTGAAGTCAGTCTTTGTAAGAAATCCATGAAGGATTCTTTTGGGCCCTGTATAACTTTTGTGAATGACTCAGTTTTCTTTCCTGCTTCCTCAATTCTGTCCCATGCATTCAAGGTTGCCATTCGACATAGAATTAGGGTTTGGATATCATATAAACATTGTCTTTGTATTGCGGCATATTGGCCTTCTCCAACAAGCTGATCCTGGAACATTTCTACACCTCTAGCCCTCCACTGACTTTCTATGGTTTTAACTTCATCTCTGAACCACATTTTCCACTGCAGCTGTGTACTGGCATCCAGGACAGCATTTAGCAGCTCTTTCCAGTCCTGTGGATTAATCTTATTACAAGTTGACCAGGAGTTTAACATTTGCTTTACAAATGGGGAATGCATGCCATAAGATACTATTGCCTCCTTAAACCTTCTTAAATCTAACATTTCAATGGGAGTCAATTATTTTTTGCATTCACTTGACCAGTTAGCTGCTGTATGGTTAATACATAAATTAAGTTTGATTGTTTGAAAACAGGCTTTCTTTCTATAAGCTTATAATCCAATCCTGTAATAATTTCATGATTAAATTCTTCTGTCTGAGTCTGAATTTCTCTATAATTCATTGTAACAGGTTTTTCTAAAGCTGTTTTTATCTGTAGCTAGAGTTTTCCTGCCTTGCCTACAGTCAGGACAAATCCTTGTCACCTGCCAGTCCCATAGCTGCTCAGACCCAACCAAGTAAGCACAGAGACTTATATTGTTTACAAACTGTATGGCCATGGCAGGCTTCTTACTAACTGTTCTTATAGCTTAAATTAATCCATTTCCATAAATCTATACCTTGCCACATGGCTCGTGGCTTACTGGCATCTTCACATTCTGTTTGTACTAGCGGCAGCTGGCAGTGACTCCTTCTGCCTTCCTGTTCTTTCTTTTCCTCTCTCTGTTAGCCCCTCCTATCATTCCTGCCTAGCCACTGGCCAGTCAGTGTTTTATTTATTGACCAATCAGAGAAATTTGACATACAGACCATCCCACAACACAGCCAAGTGTGGACCCTCTCAGATACCTGCACTCAGGCCCGTGGTCCTAATCATCCTCTCTGCGGACCTGCTGGCTAAAGTCAAGAGGAACCCGAGAACGGGCTCCCACAGGACATACACAACATCCCACAGCACTCCCCCCTTTTTTTCAAAAAGGAAGCTTCTAACCTTAACAAAGTAAAATTACATATAATTTGGGAATTTGGGTGCAGCTTCTCTTACTACTTCCTGTTGGAGGGTGGCGCTGTATCTTATGGGGATACAAAGAAAATGTTAGGATTATGGAATAGTCCATGAAGCTGTATTGTCTGAGCCAGTTGTCTTGAATCCGATCTGGATGTTGGATCATCTGGGCCATGGTGACATTGGAAAACTTTCAGGGAGTCTTGGTTGGTCAAACCTGATATATCTTAATCTGGAACAAATCCATAGCCTTTGGCTTTCTGTGGGAACAAAAGCAGAGTCTCTTTTCCAAAGCAACACATCCTTACATCCAACTTTTGAAGTCAAGGTATCTTTAATATATACATATTGGTTTAACTCAATATCTTTTACGATCAAATGTTTTTCTGCAGCTAAAATTCCCAAAGACAACACAATCCAGATTCTCTGTGTAATATTCATCTTTACATGGCTTATTTTTATATTAATTTTACTGTCTCTTTAAAGATTTTATTTTTAATACCATGTATTTGTTTATATAACTGTATATATCACTTTTTTTGTCTCTTTCAAGCCTACGTATATTTTACACACATTGTAAAGCATTTAAAGTCTTGTTCCATCTGAATCTGTCTTATTGTGAATCTAATCTGTCTTATTGTGAATCTATTGCTTTAAACTGCAGCATTTGTAAGACTGAATCAGTGCTATGGCTGCTGGCTCTGCCCACCTCAGCTTCCCAACATGGCACGTTTACCGCCAGCTCTGGGAGCTATCATGGGTCTATGCTTTTATCCAAACAGCATGTAGTCCAGAAACCTCTTGTTTTGTTTTGTACAAGCAAAGGCTAATTCTACCACGCAGCTTAATGTGCCACTTGCAGAGGCCTCCTTCCCACAATACAGCAGATCGAACATACACGCTAGGAATGCACCAGTAGCTCAAACTGGCAAGCTGCTGCTCATTTGAGAGAGATAATTAGGAAACTGTTTTTAGCTCTGTTTTAGAATCCTTTCTCAGGTTTTAGGTGGAAACTCTTGCTAACACATTGGGCACCATTTGTAGCTAGAGTTTTCCTGCCTTGCCCACAGTTAGGACAAATCTTTGTCACCTGCCAGTCCCACAGCTGCTAAGACCCAACCAAGTAAACACAGAGACTTATTTTGCTTACAAACTGTATGGCCGTGGCAGGCTTCTTACTAACTGTTCTTATAGCTTAAATTAATCCATTTTCATAAATCTATACCTTGCCATGTGGCTCATGGCTTACTGGCATCTTCACATTCTGCTTGTCCTGGCGACAACTGGCAGTGACTCCTTTTGCCTTCCTGTTCTTTCTTTTCTCCTCTCTGTTAGTCCCTCCTATACTTTCTGCCTAGCTACTGGCCAGTCAGTGTTTTATTTATTGACCAATCAGAGAAATTTGACATACAGACCATCCCACAGCACATCCAAGTGTAGACCATCTCAGACACCTGCACTCAGGCCCATGGTCCTAATCATCCTCTATGCGGACCTGCTGGGTAAAGCCAGGAGGAACCCAAGAATGGGCTCCCACAGGACATACAGAACATCCCACAGCATTTATCCTGGCACTTAAATTGTCTATCTTTTTAAATAGTAAAATAAGGATAAGGAAAGGAATAATATGCAAAATTGGTGTAATGTATATCCCATCAACATTATGCTTCTCATATAATTGTTCCATTTTCAGACTGCCTAAAGTTTTATCAAACAAAGACCAATTTCCTTCTAATGTACAAATAATACCCCTTTTTTTAATATGGAAAATTTTTTTCTCTTTTAAGTAGTTTTTTCTTTTAAAATATCTGATATCTTAATTGACTTACCAAGTCTGTGTAGAACAGTAGAAATCTGAGGGAATTTCAAAACAGCTACCTAGTGTCTGAGATGGGAATCCAAAGACCAAGAGAGAAAGAAAGAAAGAAAGAAAGAGAGAGAGAGAGAGAGAGAGAGAGAGAGAGAGAGAGAGAGAGAGAGAGGAAGAAAGGAAGGAAGGAAGGAAGGAAGGAAGGAAGGAAGGAAGGAAGGAAGGAAGGAAGGAAGGAAGGAAGGGTAGCCACGCGTTCTGGCTAAAAGCTTAAATCTATTCACGTGCTCCCTCTTGAGCTGATTAAAGCCTGAGCTATGGCTTCCTTAAGCTATGATCACATGAGTTGGTGATTTGGCCTCAAGCAGCTTCAGCTGCAGCTATGGTCTAGTGCAGCTGTGACTGAGTGCAATCGGACAAGTAACTTTGGCCAGGCTTAGGGCCTGTAAACTCTGGCTAAGTTGGGGCCAAGCCGGACCCAGCTGGGCTGAGCTGGGCTGAGCTGGGCCAAGCCTGACCTGTATCCACCAATGGTTTTTAATGAATTCTTGACACATGGGTGACAAATGTAGATGTAATTCTAAATGGTCTTATTAAATAAGAAACACAGAGCCAAATAAAGAGTTAAAAGCTCAGAGATTGAGCAATAGCCAAGAGCTAAGACAACCTTATCTTAGCACTCACTGATGTCACTTCCCCTGAGAGAGAGAACTTTTCCTGTGTCCTGTCTTTTTATTGACTTTCTGTTCTGCCTTCTCGTTAGTTCTAAACACAACTAAATGACTTCTTAGTCACTGCCTGTCTATACAGACCTCCAGGTCTCTATGGTTGGTACTGGGATTAAAGACATGTGCCACCATGATGGCTATGTCCTTGAACACAGTGATTTCGCCTGCCATGTTTTGGGTTAAGGGCATGTGCTACCACTACCAGACTTCTGCTTAATGGCTTACTCTTAGCTCTGATCCCCAGGCAATATTATTAACATATAAATAAAATCACATTTCAGCACAAATAAAATATCACCATATTTATTAATGTTTCTTTTGCATATTTTGGTGCTCTTATATTTCGGGTATAAATGTCCAAAATTGAAACTTCATCTTGGTGGATCTTTCCTGTGATGAGTATGTAATGTCCTTCCCTATTTCTTTTGATTGATTTTAGTTTGAAGTCTATTTTGTTAGATATTAGGATAGCTACACCAGCTTGCTCCTTAAGTCCATTTGATTAAAAAGTATTTTCCCAGCCTTTTTCTCTGAGTTAGTGTCTGTCTTTAAGTTGAGGTGTGTTTCTTGTATGCAGCAGAAGGATGGGTCCTGATTTCATATCCATTCTGTTATCGTGTGTGTGTGTGTGTGTGTGTGTGTGTGTGTGTGTGTGTGTGTGTGTTTGGTTTTTCGAGACAGGGTTTCTCTGTGTAGCTTTGCGCCTTTCCTGCAACTCACTTTGGAGACCAGGCTGGCCTCGAACTCACAGAGATCTGCCTGCCTCTGCCTCCCAAGTGCTGGGATTAAAGGCTTGTGCCACCACCACCCGGCCTGTGTGTTTTTTATAGGTAAATTAAGTCCCTTGATATTAAGGGTTATTAATGACCAGTGACTGTTAATTACTATTATCTTTTGGTGGTAGAGTGTGTGTATTTCTCTTCTTTGGGATCTACTGCTGTGGGGTTATCTATTTCCTGTGTTTTCATGGATGTATCTGATTTCCTTAGTTTGGATTTTTCCTTCTAGTTCTTTCTGTAGGGCTGAATTTATGAATAGGTATTGTTTAAATAGTTTTGTCTTGAGATGTCTTGTTCACTCTGTCTATGGTGATTTTCCTGGGTATATTAGTCTAGGCTGGTATCCATGGTCTCTTAGTGTCAGCATTACATCTGTCCAGGACCTTCTGGCTTTCAAAGTCTCCATTGAGAAGTCGGGAGTTATTCTGATGGGTTTGGCTTTATAAGTCACTTGGCATTTTTTCTTTGCTGCTCTTAATATTCTTTATTCTTTATGTTTAGTGGTGAGGGGACCTTTTTTGGGTCTAGTCTCCTTGGAGTTCTATAAGCTTCTTGTATCTTCATAGGTATTTCTTTAAGTTGTGAAAGTTTTCTTGTATGATTTTTTTAAAATATATTTTCTGTGCCTTTGAGTAGATATTCTTCTCCTTTTTCTATCCCTATTATTCTTAGATTTGGCCTTTTCATCGTGTCCCTGATTTAAATAGGAAACGTAGTCAAATGCAGAGTTAAATGCCCAAGAGGTCAGAGTAGCAGCCAAGAGCTAAGACCAAGACCGCCTTCTTATCCCTCGCTGTCATCCTTCCCCTCAGAAAGAGACCTACTTTCTGTGTGTCTGTCTTTTTATTGACTTTCTGTTCTGCCTTCTCATTGTTTCTAAACCTAACCACAAGACTTCTTCCTCACTGCCTGTCTATACAGACCTCCAGGTCTCTATAGTTGGTACTTGGATTAAAGGCATGTGTCACAAAGCTGGCTGTGTCCTTGAACACACAGACTTTTCCTGCCATGTGATAGGATTAAGGGCATGTGCTACCACTGCCAGACTTCTGCCATATGGCTTGCTATTAGCTCTGATGCCCACGTAACTTTATTTATTAACATGCAAATAAAATCACATTTCCCCACAAATAAAATATCAGTATACACATACATGTGTGCAAGCAAGATGCGTACACATTAGCTAAACAATATAAATCTAAAACAAGTTTCCAGCAGGTAAAAACAAAACAAAACAAAACAAAACAAAACAAAACAAAACAAAACACCCAGAAGAATCTTCCTTTTCTCTCCCCCTTCATTCTTTACCTGTCTTTTTCTTCCTTCCTTGTGTTCTTTTTCAATAATTTCCTGTATTTCAACCATGAATATTTAGACTTCTAATTTAAATGAAAAAAATTAGATTTATTATGCGTATTATTGTTTTGGCTGCATGTATGTAAGTATACCATGTACATGCCTGGTGCTAGCAGAAGCATAAGAGGATGTCAGGGCTTCTGGGACTGGAGTTACAGATGGCTATGAGCCACCATATGGATGCTGCAAATCAAACTGGTTCTTCTGTAAGAAACACAAATGCTTTTAACTGCTGAGCTAACTTTGCAGCTCTAGATTTCAAATTAAAACTATAGCATCAATCATGTAACATCAAGAAAAAAGGAGAAAGCAGAGAAATTTGATTCTGAGGCTGAACTTGGATATATAGAAAAATATGGGAGAGAGGGAGAGTTTGAAAGATTGATATTTAATACAATTCCAAATAAATCCTAAAAATTAATTTTATCAATATTCAAAATTTAGTTATAAATGTTACATGGACAGACAAAAGATGAGAATAATTAAAATAATAATATACTGTAATACTATAACATAATATCAATTCTATAAGTTTATAAAACAAATTTTTAGAATTGTTACTAACATTTTCAGGACTTACCATATAGCTACAGTCATTTAGACTGTGTGTTTTGAGGGGCAGACCGGACATTAAGGAAATTGAACAGAAAATCTAGAAGTAAACTCATACGAATACTGACACTAATCTCTCAGAAAGAAGCAAAGGAAATTGAAGAAATTAAGTATAGTCTTTTTAACACATGGCTGGAAGACTAGGACATTCAGAAGCAAAGAAACAACTTAGATAAAGAACTTACAAATTCATAAAATTTAGTCAAATGGGCCATTAATATAGATGTGAAGTGCCACAGTTAGATCTTTTTTTTAATTTTTAATTTTTTATTTATTTATTTTTTTTTGAGACAGTGTTTCTCTGTGTAGCTTTGTGCCGTTCCTGGAACTTACTTGGTAGCCCAGGCTGGCCTCGAACTCACAGAGATTCACCTGCCTCTGCCTTCCAAGTGCTGGGATTAAAGGCGTGCAACACCACTGCCCAGGTATATCTTTTCAAAGATAACTCTAGACACGTTTTAGTTTGGCAATAAGGTAACAGATGGACAGCTAACAACAGGTCTATGAGCAAGATACTTAATTTCATTGAAATTAAGTTTCTGTTTCATGACATTGTTAACTGAATTACTAGACAAGTCATAGACTGGGAAAAATTTTGCAATACACATATCTGATAATAGACTCATATCTCAAACATACAAAGAATTCTTTGAAAAGTTTAAAAAATATTTTTAATTACTGGAGCATCTGTGTGCCTCTGCATGTGTATGAACATACATGTATGTCTAGGTTTCCAGAGAGGATAGAAGAGGTCATTAGATTCCCTGGTGCTTGAGTTACAGACAGTAGTGAGACAACTGACATGGGTACTGAGATCTGAACTTTGGTCCTCACCAATAGACAGGTCATCCAGACAAAATTAAACAGAGAAATGCTGGAGATGAATATCATAAATCAAATGAACCCAAAAGACATATACAGAGTAATTCACCCCCACACAAAGAATATACTTTCTTCTCAGCAACTCATGGAACTTTCTCCACAATTGACCACGTACTTGGATACAAAGAAAGTCTCAACAGATATAATAAAAGTGAAATAACACCATGCATCCTATCTGACTGCCATGGATTACAGCTGGATATCATCAACAACAGGAAGTATACAAACTCATGGACACCAACTCACCACTGAATGAAAAAATGGGTTAAGACAGCTATTAAGAAAGAAATAATAAAAATGAAAACACAACATACCCAAACCTATGGGACACAATGAAAGCAGTTATAAGAGGCAAGTTCACAGCACTAAGTGCCTACATTAAAAATTGGAGAGACCTCATATTAGTAACTTAGTGGCACAGCTGAAAGCTCTAGAACAACAAGAAGAATTAACACCCCAAAGGAACAGACAGCAAGAAATAATCAACCTCAGGACTGAAATCAAAACAAGAGAAACAATACAAAAATCCTGAAATGAAGAGTTGGTTCTTAGAGAAAATAGAAGATTGAAAAATCATTAGCCAAATTAGCTAGAAGATGGAGAAAGAAGATCCAAATATATAGAATATATTGTTATGGAGAGACAAAGGGAAACAAAAATAGGAAGATTAAATAGGGATATGGATTAAAGAGAAGGGTAAAAGGAGGGAATACATGGGAGGAATAATTAACATCAAAGTTCATTTAAAAATCATATGGAAACCTACTACTGTGCCTAAACTATATTCATATATAAAAGGAATCTAAATGGAGTCAACAAATAATAAGGAGGACAATGTTCCAACTAGACATCTTATGCCACCATGTAAAACCTTCAGTGCCAAGAATGGGTTACATCTTGTTGAGTTGTTGGCTAAAGGGCCCCATGAAAAGCCACAAGCATCACAGGCTATCACCAAGGGCATTGGATACTCTCCACAAAGTGCTGGTAAGGCCTTTTGATGAAGACAACATTTAATATATCTCATTAAACACAGAGAAGACAAGCTGGTACCTAACTAGAAGCTTCATACCTACCGATTAGTGTTCATGGTACTAGAAGGTACTCTGTGTGCATGCTACCAGAGGAGATAGTTAATTATCAACCCTGCTACAAATCCTGTGATTTACAACAGTGACCTGTCTGCAAGACATAGTGGCACTACACTGCCACAAACATTATGGAAGTAATTAACCACTTTTTGAATGGATTTATGGCCCACTCCATGAGATGGAAGTCACACCTGACACTGATAAAGTGGTGAAGAACTTGAAACTATATATGCTATGGCCTAGGGGAAAATCAAATACTATTATTCTGCTAAAGGAACATAGCAATAAAATGACTTTCAGTGACATTCTTCTATACACACATGTTAGTGCCTCACTACTATAGACACTTCCTGTAGTAGATATGGGAACACACCCACACACAGAGCCTGTTCAGGCAGGGTAGGTCTCATGCCCAGGAAGAGTCAGCAAACACAAAACAAACTCAACAGTATTTTTGTAGATTTTTTTTGTCTTATTTTGTTTTGTTTGGGCATTTTTTCTTATTGTTCCTTTGTATATTTTGGTTTCTGTTTTTGTGGGGGAGTATTGTGTGTTTGTTGTTTGTTTTTAGGGGGGAACATAAAGTTGGAAGAATAGATTGTTATGGAATATCTGGGAAGAATTGATCAAAATGTATTTTTTGAGGGGAAACTTGATCAAAATATATTTTGATTTTTTTCAATAAAAGAGAAAAACAGTAAGGCTCTTGCTTTGTAGCTGAGGCTTACCCCAAATTAATGATATTCCTGTCTCAGAATCCCAAGTGCTAGGGTTCAGAAGTGAACCACCTGGTGGCCTTCAGATTTACCGCAGTCCTTCCTCCTCTCTTTTTACCCCTCCCTTCATGTGCTGGAGATTGAACCCAGAGCCTTGTGCCTGCTTGGCCTGACAAGGTGCAGGTTTGACAATTGGAGAAGAAATAGGAACCTAAGGTTTGACATGATCTCCCACCCAATGACTTGCCTTTGGCTGGCTTCTCTGCCTTCCTCTGTGGCCTGTCTATATTACCTGCCTAGTCACAAAGACAAAGTGATCTTGTTAACCTCAAGTCAGACCAGTCATTTTCTAGCAAAACCTTAACAGTTACTCAGAGTAAAAACTAAATCCTTCACTAAATTAAAAAGGTTTTAATTTGCCGGGTGGTGGTGGCTCATGCCTTTAATCTCAGCACTTGGGAGACAGAGGCAGGCAGATCTCTGTGAGTTTGAGGCCAGCCTGTTCTTCAGAGTGAGTTCCAGCACAGGCTCCAAAGCCACACAGAGAAACTCTGTCTTGAAAGACTAAAAAACAAATTAATTATGTGTAGTTATTATGCGTTTGTGTATGTGGGTATAGGTACCCTCAGAGAGCAGAGGCATCGAATCTCCTGGAGTTGGAGTTTCAAGTTGTTCTGAGTGCCTGAGGTTGGTGATGGGAACTGAACTTGAGTTTTCCACAAAAGCAGTATATACTTTTAATCATTGAGCTACCTATCTAGCCTCAAACCCTATTAACTTTGGTTTTGTGTCTATCAGATAATACTTAGAAACAGAAACATCCTTTATGACAAAGATTCAAATTCTCTCTCTCTCTCCCTCTCTCTCTCTCTCTCCCTCCTTCTCTCTCTCTCTCTCTCTCTCTCTCTCTCTCTCTCTCTCTCTCTCTCTCTCTCTCTCTCTCTCTCTTCACTTTTGTGTTTTGTTTTTGAGACAGGGTTTCTCTGTGTAGCCATTTGTCTTGGAACTCACTCTATAGATCAGGTTGGCCTTGAACTCCCAGTAATATCCCTGCCTCTGCCTCCAGAGTGGTAGGATTAAGGGCGTTCATCACCACCAACCTGTTCAAATTCATTTATATTATGTAGGGCAAAATTGTCATATTCTTTGAAAAAAATTGACACAAAGTCTCTCTATACCTCCTTGTCTAGCTTGGAACTTGATATCTATACCAGATTGACGTGAAACTCACAAAGATCTTCCATCCTCTTCCTCCTAAGTGCTTAGATTAAAGGTGTTACATCATCACTCCTGGCCTCTTTTATAAAAAATTTTTTAAAAAATGCATTCCAAATGTATTTTTAATTGACACAAAAATCCTATTTTCTCTTACTTCTTCTGATCACTGTTTAAGACAAAGTGTGACTGTAATGCATAATAAACACTACTTCTGAGGACATAGTAGTGAAGTTGTAGGTATGTTTTATTATATTATGAACAACTGATCTTGCAACCTAAGTATCTGTAAATTTTGGTTAACTGCCAGTTGAAAAAGAATTTGAGAGTAAGGATAATACTGTAGTGGTAGAGTACTTGCCTAGTATATTCAAGGCTTTAGGGTCAATATTCAGACACACACACACACACACACACACACACACACACACACACTTTAAAACATAAAAGAACATGATGTCTTCTCAAAAGGTGACTTTATTTTTTATAACCATCAGAGATAGATTATATTTTTATACTTACCTGCTGTTGTAATTTCAATGTGGTAGAAAACATTTCCAGTATATGAGATTTTAAGAGAACCAGTTACAGAAGAACTCTTCACAGATTCTTCTACTCCAAATGGTTCTATTATTTCTGTGAGAACTGAGGTATGAAATCCCAAAGGACCATTGGCATGTACTAGCAATTTTCTGATATAAGCATTTCCATTTTTACTAAAAGCAAACCAACAAACATATAAAATGGATATGCCAGTGGCTTAAATAAGTAGGCATATTAACATATAGTTTACAAATAAAATATACCAATACTAGGATTGATGATAGTAATATACCAGCTAACAAATGACTATTTAGCAAACAGTTGTTCAAAGTTTTTAGATGCCAACAAAATGGCCTATACAACATACATTTTTACACTTAAAATGGACAAAGATTATCTATCTATCTATCTATCTATCTATCTATCTATCTATCTATCATCTATCTATCTACCATCTATGTACCTACACTCTATGTGCCATCTATCAATCATCTACCTATTTATCATCTATCAACTATCTACATATCTATCTATGTATCTATCTATATCTATCTATTTATCTATTATCTATCTATCCATCATCTGTGTATCTATTTATCATCTCTTTTGTGTTGGAGATAAAACCTAGCATCATGACTGTTAGGCCAATGCTATACCTCTGATCCACATCCCCAACCTATAAATATCTTTAGCTGTCAGAATTCCACAGAGATAATATTTTAATGGAAATAGCTGCACATTCACTACTGCTGTGATTGTAAATTAAGACAAGTTTCCTAGAAAGCAATTTGACACTTTACATTCGAATGAAAAAAATAAAAAATGAAGAAACATGACTCCTCCTAGGTATGGTGAAGGAGATTTAGTGTAGCTAAGGAGAGAATAATCAGAGGCATCTGGAAGAGTCCAGACGAAAAGAGAGAGTGGAGAGTGAGAAGAGAAGAAAGAGGGAGCAAACAGAATAAGGTAGAGAGGTCTTATAATTCCAACACTGTGGAGATGGGTTCAGACACACACACACACACACACACACACACACACACACACACACACACACACACACACGAGAGAGAGAGAGAGAGAGAGAGAGAGAGAGAGAGAGAGAGAGAGAGAGAGAGAGAGAGAGAGAGAGAGAAGGGGTAGATGGCAAGCAAGCACAGAAAGAGCAACACATCATAAATCATCAGGGGTTGGAAATTTAAAATAACAAAGCCTTAAAACACTAACAATGTCAAATGTTGGTAAGAATGTATGAAAGAAATTCTAATTCATTGCTGGTGGGAATGTAGAAAGGTATGGTGAGTTAGGCATTTTCCTTTAATTTCAAACATATTCTTACCACATGCCATATTCTTAGGTATTTACCTAAGTGAATTGAAAAGATATGTCTATATCAAAGACTGCATGTGGATACTGCTAGCATTTTGTTCATCAGGAGCAGCCGGAATGTCTTTCAGTTGGTGAATAGGTTGGGGCTGGGGAGATGCTCAGCATTTAAGAACACCAACTGCTCTTCCAGAGGACCTGGTTTGATTCCCAACACCCACATGGCAGTTCATAAACATCTATAACTTCAGTTCCTGGAGATTCAATGTCCTCTTCTGGCCTCCATGGGCACTGCATGCACATAGTGCACAGATAGATGCATATATAGGTAAAAAACCCACACATAAAACAATAAAAATAAATTAAAACATTGGGTGAATCCTATATAATGTTTTCAAACACACAATGGAATACTAGTCATCACTAAATAATTATCAAGTCATTAGAAAGTAATAGGTATCTTTTAATTTTTTGAAATTAAAAAATAATGAAAACCTTTCCCACTTTCTTTTCCTCCCTCCAACTCCTCTCACATTAGCTCCTCTCTCATCTTTCTCCCTTTCAAATTCATTACCTCTTTTCCTCTATTTGTTGTATATTTATAATCTGCTTAGTCCATTTAGTATGTACATGATGTCAAGGCTGACAATTTGGTATTGGATGACCAATTGAGGGGCTCATGCCTTAGGAAGGTGATTTTCCCACCTCTCTAGTTGCCGCTAGTTCTTTATTTACTAGTGGGGCCCTATGATATTTCCCCTTCTGTGTTAGCATGTTTAGTGATGTAATAACTGTTCAGGTCTTGTTTAAGCAGGGTAATAGGAATCTTACAGGCATATTTCAAGAGGAAGAAGCAAATCTCAAAGGGGTGTGTAATCCAATTGTGTGTCATTCTAGAAATGGCAAAACTAAGGAGACAACAACAACAACAACAACAAAGAAGTTCCCAGGAGCTGGGGAGGCAAGGGTTAATAGATGAGACACAGAGGAATTTTAGTACACCAAGACTGTTATGTATGTGCTATAATGCCGCCAGACATTTGTTCCAACACTGAGAATGGGTATCAAGAGTGAAGCCTGGGGGGGGATTGTGGTACATGCCTGTTACACTGGCACTCAGAAGGATGAGGCAGGAGGATTGAGGGTTTGAGACCAGCTTTGGGCTACAGAGCAATTTCCTCTCTCTCTCTCTCTCTCTCTCTCTCTCTCTCTCTCTCTCTCTCTCTCTCTCTCTCTCTCTCAAAAAAAAAAAAAAAAAGTGAACCCTGCCACAAATGTTGAACTCTGGGTGAAGTTAGGTCTGTATAAGTTATCAGTTGGAGCAACTGTACAACTTTGGGGCTGTGGACAGTGTGGAAAACAAAAGAGTAGTGGTGGAATCCATGAGAACTTTCTGTTCTTTCTTCTCAATTGTGTTGTAAAGCTCTGATAAATTAATAAAAACCACAGTTCATGAATTTTTAAGAAGTTAAGCTCTTTGTGTCTGAAGTCAATGGCCAGGGCCAGCAGCCAACTCTATTACCAAAGCTGTCCTCCAACCCCTCTCATTTGGAGTCTCTAAGTGTCAAGAATTGCTTTAGGTGAGCACATTCTGTGTAGTTCAAGGGGAGGAGAAAAATAATCCTTTAAAGAAGAAAGAAAGGGGACTTGGGCAGTAAAGGATGGGCTTACATTTAGGGGTCAGTGTGTTCTGGAGGTAGAGTGGAATAACTATTGAGTGGGCAAACACTGGATAAAGTTGACTGTCAGCAGTGTGAATGGGTGCATTGGAGGCTCCCATCCAATAACTGCTCTATCTCTCTAGCTCCTTCTATCTTCTGCACCTCACATCAATGAAATTGCTTTCAGCCAGGTTACTCTACTCCAGAGTGCCTCCGATTCCAAAGTGACTTCTTGGTCTTTATTTTAGCTACTCCAAGCACTGGAAAGCTATTTGAAGCATTTCTTGTTCTGGGTTTAGAGGCCTCCTTTTTCTAGGCTTTTCTACCCTTGACTGCTCATCTTCAGCCTTCACTCCAGGTGCCAATCTCTGTTCCTGGAATGCCTCTTCTGTATTTACACAATCTCCTGCAGTACAACTACCCATACGTATGTGAACAACTGCCACATGCTGGGTATCTGATCTTTCCTGCACAACAAATTCATACATCCAATTGTCCATGTTGTCTTCGTCTCATCTTTTAAATACCCAACAGGCATTTGGAACTGCATATGTCTAATGTGAAATTTACAGTTATCCTGCTGAATATCCATGCTCTTCACCTCAGAAAATGACAACATTCACTTGAGCTGCAGACCAAACGCCTATATGACTATTTTTGAAAATGGACTTATTAGGATGCTTAGTGTGTGTGAGGTGTGTGTGACTATGCCACCTGTGTGTGAATCTCAGAGGATAACTTTTTGAAATGGGTTCTCTCCATCCCTTGTGGGATACAGAGATCAAGTGCAAGTCATTAGGCTTATACAGCAAGTGTTTTACTGGCTGCGCCATCTTGTCTGCCACCTACATGGCTCTTGACGCCTCTTCTCATAACTACCATAGTCCATCAGGGCCTCCCTTCTCACAGACGCACCTGTTTCAGCACCATTAATTCTCTTTTCATAGGTCCTAAGGTGTCAGACACCTTTTACTCTTATCTTGTTTCATCCTTTCCATTACAGTCAGAGTGAATTTTCAAAAAATGCGAATGTTTCATTCTCCAACATAACATTGTACAGTGGTTTCTGATGACATCCGCATGTAGCCTATACTATCTGTCTTAGTTTTGGTTTTTATTGCTGTGATAAAACACCATGACCGAATAGCAAGTTGGAGAGAAAAGGGTTTGTTTGGCTTACACTTCCATATTGCTATTCATCATTGAAGGAAGTCAGGATAGGATCTCAAATAGGGAAAGATCCTGGAGATGGGATCTGATGCAGAGGTCATGGAGGGGTGCTGCTTACTTCTTGTTCCCCTGGCTTGCTCAGCCTGCCTTCTTATAGAACTGAGGACCACTATCTTAGGGATGGCACTGCCCCATCAATCACTAATTGAGAAAATGGCTTACAGTATTAGACCTATATATGAAATATTCCTAAAAGGGCAAAAGGAAAAAATGCTACTCCCCTCAAATATATTCACAATAATTGACTGTATAATAGTTTTATTCCTGAGACATAGAGTAAATTTCAATTTCCACAAGCAACCTTTCAAAGCACAGAAAATTACTATCCTGATTTTTCTAGAAGATAATATTTATGAGGTTTTATAATCTTGTTAACAGACCATAAAATATTTCAAGGACAAAAATATTTGTCTAAAATTGTAACTTCATTTTTGAACAGAGATCTAAAATTCTATGTTAGCAAACTAGTCCATAAGTGTATGATGGATAACACAAAATGACTGAGATAATATCGTTAAATCCAGACTATATCTCATAATATTCATCAAAACTAAATGTAAAAATTGAGTGGATTAGCTCAATATATGCTTAAAAAAATTAAAAACCCAAGTATTCAAATCTTTGGCAATTGTGAGCTGCCTCCTGATTGGCGTGGAACTAGTAACTAGACTCGGGCCTTTTGCAACAGCAGTGGGAGCTCTTAATTACTGAGCCATCTCTCCAGCCTCATCTCCCTCTTTGAAGGGGGCAGGGTCTCTCCATGAAAGTAGAGATTATGAATGGACTAGACTGATTGGCCAGTGAGCCTCTGGGTTTCTCCTGCCTCTGCCTTCCTGAGCTGGAATCTCAGGTACACCATTACATGCCTGGATTTTCACATGACTGCTGGAGACCTGGCCTCAGACCCTCATACTTGTTCAGCAAGTTTCTTACTCACTGATCCATCTCTCCAGCTACCAAATCACAAATCTCTTAACAAGAAAAAGCTTTTTAAAGGGTGAAAAACTAGAAAAATCACATCATGGTGAAATGTTAAAACTATTCTTTTTTTTTTTTTTTTTTTTTTTTTTTGATTTTTCAAGACAGGGTTTCTCTGTGTAGCTTTGTGCCTTTCCTGGAACTCACTTGGTAGCTCAGGCTGGCCTTGAACTCACAGAGATCCACCTGGCTCTGCCTCCTGAGTGCTGGGATTAAAGGCGTGCGCCACCACTGCCCGGGTAAAACTATTCTTTTAAAAATCAGGAGCAACAAGGAAACCAGTTTCTACTTAAGGTGCTTATTATTAGACCTGCAGACTGTAATAGGAAAAAACTATAATATGCTAGGAATGTTAAGAAAGAAGCAGAAATTATTTGCAGGTGATGTGATTATTTACTTAGAAGTATATCTATGCCTACTAGGAAAATCTAAAGGAATATGTAGAAAAAGCACCAGAATTATTAAAAGAATTTAGCAATAAAAGATTACAATATAAAGGGAAACAAAAGTTTTGCTTTTATTTCAATTACAGGAAAAGAAAATATTAATTCGTCTCTTCCCTTATAGCCATTCGATAGACATACTTTGAATATTATTTGTGGCCACTGAGACTCATGCTGAGACTTTATCCTCCACATAGCAGTGCTGTAGAGTGGAGTCCAGTGGAGATGAGATGGCTTTTGTTTTCAACTTGACTACATCTGTATTCAACTAAAACCCAAGTGGCTGTGTACACCAGTGAGGGATTATTTTCTTAACTAAATAATTTGAAGTGAGAAGACTCACTTTTAATCTGGATCTTTTGAGGTGGGAAGATACACTTTTAATCAGGGTTACACCTTCTGGTTGCAGCCTTTATAAACAAACAACATGGAAGAGAAATATTTTAGCTTTTTTGCCTGCTTGCTCTTGCTCTCATTGGCAATTCCTTCCTGGCATTAGAGTGTACTTCTTTGAAATTCTGGAATATACTGAAGACCTGCTGAGACATCCAGCCTCGTGGGCTGAAACAGCTCTTGGATTATTGAACCTTCCATTAGTAGATTGTTGGACTAGCTGGACCACAGCCTGTAAGACATTCTAATACAAAGACTGCGGCAAGACAGTGACTAGAGACACTGGCAGCCCAGTCAACCTGGGAACAATCAGAGAACAGGAAGAAGCAGGCTACTGCATCACCTGATTCTCTGAACTTTATTTCATGGAAAGCAAAACCAGTAATCCACAGAGTATTGGGTATCAGAAACTTGCACACAGGCTTCAGAAAGTCAATCAGGGCTGTCTGAGGATTCTCACTCTCCAACTCTGCCTTCCTCCTCCCCCTGCCCTTCTTCCCTAGGAAGAAGGTGTAAGAGGTGTAAGAAAATGAAGAAAATCCCCTCGAGTGCACAGGCTAGTACACTTTACAGAAGAGGGAAGTGTAACACAATTCTTGACCCACTAAAGAGTATCAGGAATGTGTCTTGTTTCTAAATTTTTAAGGGAATTAAGTAGAATTAGCAGCCAGCAAGATGGCTCAGTAGTTGAATCCCTGAAAGTTGTCATCTGATGCCACATGTGTTGTACACACACACACACACACACACACACACACACACACACACACACACCCTCAGAGTGAATAAAAATTTCAAAATAAAAGAAAAATAAATAAATAAATGGAATGATTAAGGCATTTGAGAAAGATTATTTCTACTCACAAACTAATTACAGACATAAAGCAGAATTTAGTTGCTTCAAGATATAATTTCTGTTAAGTGACTTTTTTCTTCCTTATGGAAACCTGACAAACTGAATCTCATAGTCACACAGATAATCAAAAGCCAAGGAAATCCAGTAATAGGCAGAGGTAAGGAGATCTCAGAGAAATTCGGGCCAGCCTGGCCAACATAGAAAGTTCTAGGTCAGCAAAGACTATATAGTGAGATTCTGTCTCAAAATGTATTTTGTCAGGAAAGATATTAAAAAACTTATTAAAACAAAAAAATCCTAAAAAAGTAGGTTATACTTTTAGATCTGAAAACCAGTATGTATTCTAAGTAAGCATGAAGAAATCATCAATTACCTGTAGTTTATCACTTTCCCAATGTGAATATTTTTGAACTTCCTTTTGTATATCATGTTTTTAGGTTCATTCAGAGGTACGTATGCAAAGAAAATCATTTCATTGGGGGAGAGATACTGTGGAGCTAGTGCAGTATCAAATCCCAAATCAGGTGGCTGAAATTGGAGAAAAGGAAATATTGTATGTTGAATATCTTATGCTTCAATTATAATGCAATTCGAACAGCAAACTTGTTTCCCATTCATATCAAAACAATTCTGCTTTGCTTATTGGTTGGAGCAATATACCTATATGCTCTTTGGATATTTTTGAATATTTATATATGTGAAAGGGAAAACTCAGTTTTCTGCAGTGGAGGAAAAGGAAGTCTGATAATTAAGACACAGTTTGAAGTTCTTGTGCCCTTTGTAGGAGGCTGAGGTGATGAGTTTGGAGGTGCAGATTTTAGAGTTGGGTCACCATCATGAACACAGAAGATCTTGTCATAATGGGGTTCTTCCTGGGAGTTTTAACTGGGTCCAATAAAGGGCCTCTCCTTTGAGCACTGCTGCTCTGAGTCTCAAGGTCTGTGCCTTGAGCCTCCTGGTTCTGCTCTCTGCTAGTATATCCTACTCCTTGGACTTTCATAACTTACAGACTCCCTTAAGGCAAGATTTTCCTAGATTTCTGAACTCTAATTCTTTCATTATGAACTGTCCAGTTCTGGGATTTTTAGTTCATGAAAATAGAGATGAATACTAGCTTCAAAATGGTTTTTGGAGTTGTTCCTGTTGCTTAGGAGACCAAGTGTGTGTGTGTGTGTGTGTGTGTGTGTGTGTGTGTGTGTGTGTGTGTGTGTGTTTGGGCTTGCAGATACTGTAGTCTCTTTTGGGTTATATCCATCAAGTACTGCCTCCAACAAACATTTTGTCACATTTTCCTTCCAGTGTTTGAATTTAGGGTACTCACCAAGAATGAAAGAGATAGGAAAATAGGGTGGCTGAAAGCAATCAACTGCCTCAGTGCAAAGTTTGATTCTAATATCCCAAAATAATTTGGGTAGTTATTTACTCTGTGTGCCTTGCTTACCTCCTAAGTAAATGAGGACAAATAGTTGTTATAAAATAAAGAGTCCACAACAGTGCCTGACACAGTAAGAGTTAATGATTGCTTTTTTTCCAGAGAGGATGGATGCATGTATCATTTGCAGAGAAATATATAAAAAGAAATAGAGCTGTTGAATCATTGTTCTTCAAATTTGTTCTGAGTATAAGAATTTCTATAGTTTCTCCATCTTAACAATTTCAACTTTCACTTAAGGGAACTAAGGTACTTTCTGCAAAACTGTGATGTTAGTGAACTTTGACATGGCTGTTTTTTAGGTTATGTCTAGCAGACTGCTCACATCATCTACTGTGCACATTTGCAGAATCCAGACCCAAGGATCAGAGAACATGTTGGCAATCCCTCTCATGGATTCCTCTCTTTCATTTGTGTGCATGTCTCAGACAGAGGACGCGAGAGCACCTTCCTCTCCGCCTGTAGCCTTGGCTTGGTATACAGATTGATCTTTTATATAATGTATATTTTAATATAATTATTCTTATCATATGTGTATGATTACTTTGCTTGTGTGCTAGTTTATTTTCTCATGCTGATCATAAGCAACTTGGGAGGAAATGGTTTATTTCAGATTATAGCTTATAGTGCACCAGGAAGGAAAAATAGGGAATGGCCTTGTCAGGAACCTAGAGGCAGAAAATGAAGCAGAGGATATGAAAGAATGCTTCTTGCTGTGACTGCCCACATTAATCAGTTATCAAGAAAATGTCCCAAATATCTTGCTCCAAGCCAGTCTGATGAGACCAATTCCTCAAATGACATTATTCTTCCCAGATGTCTCTGGTTGACAAAACCCAACTAGCACAGCTTGCATATATGTGCCACATATGTGCACTTACTGCTCTTAGAGGTAATAAATGTGTATTGGATTTTCTGGAGCTATAGTTATGAATGATTGAGTCATCATGTGGGTTCTGAGCACCAAATTCCGGTCCTTTGAAAGAGTGGTAAGTGCTCTTAGGCACAGAGTTACCTCTCTATGCCTGGACTTACATATAAAGAGACCCATTCTATTTTCTGTTTTTTGTTTTTTTGTTTTTTTTTGTTTTGTTTTTTTAAGACAAATGACAGTTTTACCAACCCCTACTAAAACACATTTTACTCTGGGCTGCTTTCTTGATGAGTGTTCATTTTCTTTTTCTTTCTTTCTTTCTTTCTTTCTTTCTTTCTTTCTTTCTTTCTTTCTTTCTTTCTTTCTTTCTTTCTTTCTCTCTCTCTCTCTCTCTCTCTCTCTCTCCCTTCCTTCCTTTCCTTCCTTCCTTCCTTCCTTCCTTCCTTCCTTCCTTCCTTCCTTCCTTCCTTCTTTCTTTCTTTCTCTCTCTCTCTCTCTCTCTCTCTCTCTCTCTCTCTTTCTTTCTTTCTTTCTTTCTTTCTTTCTTTCTATTTGGTTTTTCAAGACAGGCCCCAGGTTGGACTGCAGCTAGAGCTACTTGGAGCCAGAAGGCTTAAAATAAAATAAGCCGGTGCTACGAACAACTCATGCCCTGCCAGAGCTACCAGTCCGGGTGCACTCCACTGTAATTGCAGCAGCTACATGCAACTGCAGATAGAGCTGGTTTTGGCCAAAACAACAACTCATGTGGTTAGAGCTTAAGGAAGCCAGAGCCCAGGTTCAACTCAGCTCAAGCGGGAACATGTGGCTGGGTTTAGGCTTTTAGCCAGAACTTGTGGCTACTCTTTCTTTCTTTCTTTCTTTCTTTCTTTCTTTCTTTCTTTCTTTCTTTCTTTCTTTCTTTCTTTCTTCCTTTCTTCCTTTCTTCCTTTCTTCCTTTCTTCCTTTCTTTCTGTCTCTGTCTTTCTCTGTGTCTCTCTCTGTGTCTCTCTCTCTCTGTCTCTCTCTCTCTCTCTCTCCACCTCCCCTCTCTGGATTCCCACCTCGGATGCTAGGTAGCTGTTTTGAAATTTCCTCAGATTTCTACTGTTCTATGCAGACTTTGTAAGTCAATAAAATATCAGACCTTTTAAAGGAAAAAACTATTTAAAAGAGAAAAAATTTCTTTTCCACATTAAAAAAAATGGGTATTATGTGTACATTAGAAGAAAACTGGACTATGTTTGATAAAATTAGGCAGTCTGAAAATGGAACAACTATATGAGAAGGTGAATGTTGATGGGATTATGCACATTATTACTTTCCTTATCCTTATTTTACTATTTAAAAAGATAGTCAATTTAATTGCCAGGATAAAAGTTAACTGAAATGTTAGATTTACAAAGGTTTAAGGAGGCAATAGTATCTTATGGCATGCATTCCCTATTTGTAAAGCAAATGTTAAAGTCTTGGTCAACTTGTAAAAAGATTATACCACGGAATTGGCAAGAGCTGGCAAATGCTGTCCTGGAACCCAGGGCACAGCTGCAGTGGCATATGTGGTTCAGAGATGAAGCTAAAAACATAGAAAATCAATGGAGAGCTAGAGGTGTACAAATCTCCCAGGATCAGCTATTTGGAGAAGGCCAATATGCTACAATACAAAGACAATGTTTATATGATAACCAAACCCTAATTCTATGTCAAATGGCAGCCTTGAATGGGCCCGAATTGAGGAAGCAGGAAAGAAAACTTGATCATTCACAAAAGCTATACAGGGCCTAAAAAAAAACCTTCATGGATTTCTTACAAAGACTGACTTCAGCAGTAAATAGAATGGTCCTGAATTCAGAAGCTAGCCAGATAATAATAAAATCTTTGACTTTTGAGAATTTGAATGCAGCATGCAAGAGAATAATCAGGCCATTAAAGGCAAGAGCTTTGCCCTTGGAAGATTGGATTAGAGACATGTTTAATGATGAGGCTCATGACCATGATGATATGTGGATAGGAGAAGCAATTTCAAGAGGTTTGAGGAATGTCAGATGTTTTGGATGTGGAAAGCAAGGACATTTGAAAAGGGACTATAAACATGGCATTCCTAGAAACAATGTTTCTTCAAGGAACAATGGCACCAGAATGTCCCTTCCTTCTGGAATATGCAGAAAGTGTGGTAAGGGAGAATATTGGATCCAGGAATGTAGATTAACAAGGGACAGACAAGGTAATCTTTGCCTCAGGCATCAGGGAATTCCCAGAGGGTCCTCAGGCATCAGGAAATTCCCAGAGGGGCCTCAGGCAGGCCTCCACAGAAAATCCAGCTCAGACCTTTCCTGCAGCTATAGAGGAAACCCCTATTCAGAGCAATTAAACAACCAAATGCTGATTGAAATAAACCAGGCTGCTTGGGGTGATGGAACAGCTGAGACAGAGAGAACAGAAAATTCAGGAGAAAACATAATGAAATTTTTTTGGAAAACTTCTATAAATGAACAAAGACCAAAATTAACAATAAAAATAAATGGTGTTTTGTTGTCTGGTCTGATAGACACAGGTGCTGATGTGACCATAATTGCACCAGAATTGTGGCATCTTCAGGAGGTAAACGTTCAGCTGTTAGGAACTGGGACATTATGTCAAGTGAAACAGAATGCAAGATGGCTCTAATGTATAGGTCCAGAAGGACAGAGAGGAAAATTAAAATCCTATGTGGCTAACATAGCTATGAACTTGTGGAGTCGAGATCTGTTACAACAATGGAATACTCAGATTAAAATCCCTCCAACCTCAGAAACAAATCTTAAACTAGCACATGTTTCTGAGAGAAACATTAGAAGGTATGATTCTAATGAGTGGTCACCAGTCATGCAGAATGTACAAGAACAGGGCAAAACAATTGATGATCTTCCAAAGACACCAACAGCTCTACCTTTAAAATGGTTGACAGACAATCCTATATGGGTTTAGCAATGGCCTTTAACAACAGAGAAACTCCAGGCTTTAGAAAAGCTGGTAGAAGAGCAGTTAAATGCTCTGCATATTGAAGATCAACCAGTCCTTGGAATTCTCCTGTATTTGTTATTAAAAAAAATCTGGTAAATGGAAAATGGTAACAGACCTTAGAGCAATTAACAAAGTAACTCAGCCAATGGGCTCTCTACAATCTGGAATTCCTTTGCCTACTCTGTTACCTAAAGGATGGCTTCTTATAGTTACTGATATAAAAGACTGTTTCTTTTCAATAACCTTACAAGAAAAAGACAGAGAAATATTTGCCTTCACAGTGCCTACTTATAATAATTCTCAACTGGATAAGACATATCAATGGAGAGTCCTCCCACAGGGAATGTGCCAATATTTTGTACAACAGCCAATGGAAGTGATACGTAAAAAATTTCCTAAGTCTATAATTCATCATTATATGAAGTATATTTTACTAGCTGATGCAAATGCAGATACTTTAGAAAGAGCATGTGAAGAAATAAAGAAAATTTTGCCTTGCTGGGGATTAGTAATTGCTCCTGAAAAGATACACAGAGAGGAGCGCTCTCTGTGCGCTCTCTGTGCTGGGACGCTGAATGGTGAAGGTGGACTGTGCAGAGCTCCGGAGAACACCGCTGGACTGCCATACACCTTCCCCAGACCCTGCGACCTACCTATTACTTAATTTATGAGTTACGCCATTAAATAAATATCCTTTTAACTACATGGAGTGGCCAAAATAATTTCTCCAATAGAATATGGCATTTAAAATGTTTCAGTAACTTAGAGATTTTTTCTTTTTTATGATTATGAGATATTTCAGATCCTGGCAGTACCAATCTACTCCAGAGAATATATGGGCATTGAAGAAACTGCACATGGAGTTAACTTTCTTTGTGGCAAAATTTAGCCACTGGATAACAAAATATCCTTAAATTGACTGCTGACAAACAGGACAAAATGGACAGACAGGGCACAAAACAAAGGACTATTGATTCTTGGCAAGATAAGTGTGGTTGTGGCTTTAACAAAAGGCATCTTCTGAGGCCAGGACAATATGGTACCATCCCTGAAGTGGCCTTTGCAATCTGGAAAAGGTACAGTGCTCTTTTCTTCGAAGGCAGCTGAACTGGCAGTGGACCAATAGCTTCTGATGTGCAGTGAAACAGCAGCTTAACAGTTATTCTTGAAAGAGTAATTAAGCTAAAGGAGTCTAACCTCTCAATGGTAGACTGGCATATAAAAAAAGATTTGAAGCAACTACAAGCTGAGAAGAAAGGGATGTGGAGAAGAATGGGATGCTGAGATGAAGCCACATACACACAGCCAAGAAGAATGAACAGCTGAATTCTAAAAAAAAAAAAAAAATCAACAATTTCAAGAATTTAAAATCCTGAATCATGGCAGGACACTAGTGGAATTCAGCTGTTTCTGGTACATGGACTGTTGTCACCAAATATGAGGTCGAACTGTTGGCCTTGTGTACATCCCACTTCACAAATTAGTCTGTCAGATACACTAAGCCTATAGGCTGAAGATGATGCCCCAACGCTGCAGAAAAACCTCGGGTGACTGTCCAGGCAGCTGGCTGTTTCTGTCAACTCACATTTTTTTGGGAAGCCACTTGCGTGCACTTCCTGTTTTTATTTTTTTGGTAATATTATTTCCTTTTTGGGTTTCTGAGGGAATTGAAGATTATACAGTTATATTTAGTTAAAGTTTAGATAGTTATAGTTTTCCTTGTTAAGAATTTTAGAAAAGAAACTCACTAAAGAGGTATAAGTGTATAAATTTGAAAGACATTATAAAATAGTTCTGTTAGTAATATAAGTTAGGATAGAAAGTGAATCAGGTACATTTTGGACTTACCAAAATAGGTAGATAATGGAATTATTTTCTCTGAATTTGTCAAATGCAAATGGACTAGACATTGTGTAGGTATTTATTGCTTGTATATATTGTATATAGTTATTGTACTTTTTGTATATATTTTTTCTTATATTAATTATAACTTTTTTCCTTTTTTCTTTTTATTAAAATAGAAGAGCAATATATGGTGATATTTTATTTGTGCTGAAGTGTGATTTTATTTGTATGTTAATAAATAAAAGTGCCTGGGGTTCAGAGCTAATAGCAAGCCATAACAGAAATCTGGGAGTGGTAGCACATGCCCTTAATCCTGATCACATGACAGGCAGATCTCTGTGTGTTCAAGGACACCACCATCATGGAGACACATGCCTTTAATCTCTATAACAACCATAGAAGACCTGGAGGTCTGTATAGACAGGCAGTGACAAGGAGGTCATGTCCTTGGGTTAACAACCAATGAGAAGGCAGAACAAAAAGTCAATAAAAAAGACAGGCACACAGAAAGTATGTCTATTTTTCAGGGGAATGACAGAAGCAGCAGTGAGGGGTAAGAAGGCAGTTTTAGTCTCAGCTGTTAGCTACTGCTCTGAACTCTTAGGCCTTTAACTCTACATTTGGCTCTGTGTTTCTTATTTAATAAGACTGTTACATCTACAGAGCCGAAAAATGGCATTAAATAAGGAATAAACTAGGGAACAGGACTATTAACATGCAGGTGAAAGTTGAGTCAAAAATAATATTTCTTCAAGACTAACATTGGAAGGTAGAAAATAAACTCCACCAGGAGCTGAGTTGCATGTAACAGATCTGTTTTAGACATGTTGTTATTCTGCTGTGAAATCTTGTATGAGTATACCTGTGGGGCTCAGAGAAGATTTTGGAGGTGTTCAATGTTATAGACAAATTTTTCCCTTAGCAAAGAGTATTTGTCCTGATGGTTCTGGAGATATGGCTCAGCTGTTAAGAGTACATACTTGCTCTTGCAATGGACTTGAGTTTGGCTTGCAGGTACCCTGCCAAGTGGCTCACAACTGCCTGTAACTCCAGCTTTAGGGCAGACCCAGCACCTCAAAGAAACACCTGTCCTTATATGTACATACACACACATACATAATTTAAAAACTGTACAAGGGTTTGTACTAAGGAAAACACGGTCTCATCGGCCTGCACATAGAATGTAGCATCTTTGTTCTAAAAAAAAAAGGCAATCAGCTTTAGTGCATCATGTTACTGACCGTTCCAAAAATAGTAGAAGACATTCCAGAGCCTGAAGATGATGAATCAGTGTCAAAGCGTTCTGGAGTCAGTTTGTGTATGAATCCCAAATGATCATAGTATAATGTGAAAATATTATCCCCAAGTCTTCCACTCTTAGTGTATCTTGTCAATCCTGTTAGGAAACAAACAGAACTCTCTTGATACTGCTAAAATATAACTAGAAGAAATTTTATATTATACCCGTAAATATTTTGCTCATTTAAATTAAGGGTAAGAGCAGGGCTATGAGACTTCTAAATTAGTAAAAATACATGCTACTTTGTGTTACATCCTTGGACAATCTTTTGCAGTTCCACTTCATTACAGAACATGTCCAGCAAAGTGGGCAGGTAGAATGGAACAAAGGGATTGTCTCATCAAAGCATATGGAAGAAAGATGTTGAGTCTCCCTTGGTGGTGTTTCCTCTTCCCAAAACTATCAAACTAGATTTCTGTCTATCTAGGATCCCTTGTGCTTCTGTATGAACTTTTTTTTTTCGGTTTCTGTGATGAACAGAACTGGACTTTGATTGTGATTGTATGGAATATGTAGATAGCTTTTGGTAGGGTAGCCAGTTTCAAAACATTGATTCTTCTAATTCATGAACAATTAGAGCAACTCTTTCCATTCTCTAGTGTTTTTCTCAATTTAATTCTTAAGTGTTTTAAAATTTTCATTGTAGAGATCCTTCACATCCTTTGTTAAATTTATTACAACATAGGGCTACCATGAATGGTATTCTTCCATTTTTTTAATATGTTGCCCATAGGCTTTTTATATATATTCCTTATTATATTGATATATGTTCCACTGTATTCTCAGATCGTTAGGACTTTAAAAATGAAGGGATGTTGGATTTTGTCAAATAATTTTTATGGTGACCATGTAATTTCTATACTAGAGTCCATTATGTGATTTTTTTTTTTTTTTTTTGGTTTTTCGAGACAGGGTTTCTCTGTGTAGCTTTGCGCCTTTCCTGGAGCTCACTTGGTAGCCCAGGCTGGCCTCGAACTCACAGAGATCCGCCTGCCTCTGCCTCCCGAGTGGCAGAGACTGGGATTAAAGGCGTGCGCCACCAACGCCCGGCTCCATTATGTGATTTTTAATATTTATAGCATTACATATACTGAGCCATTCCAGAATCTCTGTAGTAAACCAACTTTGATGATGGTGAGCAATATTTTTGATGAGTTCTTAAATTTTGTTTGCAAGTGCTTTTTTTGAGAATATTTTTAGTCTACGTTCATCAGATAAATTTGTGCTTTTGTTGTATCTTTATTTGCTTTGTTATCAGGGAATACTAGTTTCAATAGGAATTGAGAAGGCTTGGCATAGTGGTGCACACATTTAAACACAGCACTTGGGAGGGACAAGAATGTGTATTTCTGTGAGTTGAGGCCAGCCTGGTATATTTCTTGGGTTCTAGGTCAGTCAGAGCTACATCAAATGAGGCCCTGTTTTTTAAAAGAGAGAAAGACTGCCCCTGACTTCCCTTCTGGACCAGAGGTGAGTATCCGGGCCCAACCCAGACCACATACCTGGGCACCAGCCACTCCGGGAAGACCTGCCCAACTTGGCCCCAGGTTCTGGCCACCGGGCAGGTCCCCTTCTAGCCCCACTGGGAGGGATCCCCTTTTCTAAGCCCCCCTGCCCCCGGCAGCCCCTGCAATCTCCGCACCCTGCCCCCACACCCATCTGCCTGAGACCCCAGCCACTTCCTGAGACTTAGAGACCGGCCCCCAGCTCCCATCCTGCCCCCGACTTCCCTTCTGGACCAGAGGTGAGTATCCGGGTCCAACCCGGACCCCATCGCTGGGCACCAGCCACTCCTGGAAGACCTGCCCAACTTGGCCTCAGGTTCTGGCCACCAGGCAGGTCCCCTTCTAGCCCCACTGGGAGGGATCCCCTTTTCCAAGCCCCCCCCACAGCCCCTGCAATCTCCGTGCCCTGCCCCCACGCCTACCTGCCCGAGACCCCAGCCACTTCCTGAGACTTAGAGACCGGCCCCCAGCTCCCATCCTACCCCCAACTTCCCTTCTGGACCAGAGGTGAGTATCCGGGCCCAACCCGAACCCCATCCCTGGGCACCAGCCACTCTGGGAAGACCTGCCCAACTTGGCCCCAGGTTCTGGCCACCAGGCAGGTCCCCTTCTAGCCCCACTGGGAGGGATCCCCCTTCTCCAAGCCCCCCAGCAGCCCCTGTAATCTCCACGCCAGACCCCCATGCCCATCTGCCCGAGACCCCAGCCACCTCCTGAGACTTAGAGACCGGCCCCCAGCTCCAATCCTGCTCCCAACTTCCCTTCTGGACCAGAGACTTCCAGTCCAGATAAGAACTTCCATCCTGCCTGGGAGTTCCCATTTGGACAAGTGAACTCCCTTTTGGACAAGAGAGAGAGACTTCCTGAATCTGTCAGCTCTTTCTGAAATAAGTACACTGATAAGACCAAGAAGGAACCACAAGGAGATGGGCAGACGTCAAGGCAGAAGTACTTACAACAAAATGAAGAGCAATACAACATCACCAGAACCTAGCCCACCTCCAACATCTAGACCTGAACATCAAAAATTGGAAGAAGTAGAAGAAAGTAGCCTTATGAGTAACATCATGAAGAAGGTAGAGGCTTGTGTAGAAGAAAAGACAAGAAAATTGGAAGAATGCTGTAAACAACTAGAGGAAAGGGCAAACAAATTAGAAGAAAACAATAAAGCCCTGCAAGAAAACAATAAAGTCCTGGAAGAAAACAATAAAGTACTGGAAGAAAACAATAAAGCACTGAAAGAAAATCATGAAAAAGCAATGAAACAAACAAAGGAAACAGTCCAAGACCTGGAAAGGGAAATTGAAAAAATAAAGAAGACACAAACAGAGGGAATGCTGGAAATAGAAAACCTGAGTAAAAGATCGGGAACTTCAGATGCAAGTATAACCAACAGAATGCAAGAGATGGAAGAGAGGATTTCTGGCATTGAAGATACAGTAGAAGAAATAGTTTCATTAGTCAAAGGAAACACTAAAGCCAACAAAGTCATGAACCAAAATGTCCAAGAAATTTGGGACACCATGAAAAGACCAAACCTACGAATTATAGGGATAGAAGAAGGGGAAGAATACCTACTCAAAGGCACAGAAAATATATTCAACAAAATTATAGAAGAAAACTTTCCCAACTTAAAGAAGGAAATGCCTATGAAGATACAAGAAGCCTATAGAACACCAAACAGACTAGACCCCCCAAAAAAGTCCCCTCGACACATAATAATTAAACAACTAAATGTACAGAATAAAGAAAGAATATTAAGAGCAGCAAAGGAAAAAGGCCAAGTGACCTATAAAGGTAAACCCATCAGAATAACACCCAATTTCTCAATGGAGACTTTGAAAGCCAGAAGGACCTGGACAGATGTAATGCAGACACTAAGAGACCATGGATGTCAGCCCAGACTAATATACCCAGCAAAACTTTCAATCATCATAGACGGAAGGAACAAGACATTCGAAGACAAAGCCAGATTTAAACAATACCTATCCACAAACCCAGACCTACAGAAAGCACTAGAAGGAAAATTCCAATGGAGGGAAGTCAGATACACGCTCGAAAACACAGGCAATAGATAAAGCCACAACAGTAAACCCCAAAGAAGAGAAGTACACACACACTACCACCAAAAATAACAGGGATGAACAATCACTGGTCATTAATATCCCTTAATATCAACGGACTTAATTCACCTATAAAAAGACATAGACTTACAGAATAGATACAAAAGTAGGACACATCTTTCTGCTGCATACAAGAAACACATCTCAAATTCAAAGACAGACACTACCTAAGAATAAAAGGCTGGGAAAAGACTTTCCAATCAAATGGTCTTAAGAAACAAGCAGGGGTAGCCATCCTGATATCCAACAAAATAGACTTCAAACTAAAATCAATCAAAAGAGATCAAGAAGGACATTACATACTCATCACAGGAAAGATCCACCAAGATGAAGTTTCAATTCTGAACATTTATGCCCCAAACACAAGGGCACCCACATATGTAAAAGAAACATTACTAAAGCTTAAACCACATATAAAACCCCACACATTAATAGTGGGAGACCTCAACACCCCACTTTCACCACTGGACAGATCTCCCAAATCGAAACTGAACAGAGAAATAAAGGACTTAACTGATGTCATGACCCAATTGGACCTAATAGATATCTACAGAACATTCCATCCTAACAAAAAAGAATATACCTTCTCAGCACCCCATGGAACTTTCTCTAAAATCAACCACATACTTGGCCACAAAGCAAATCTCAACAGATACAAAACAATTAGAATAACCTCCTGTGTTCTATCAGACCACCATGGTTTAAAGTTAGATTTCAACAACAACAAAAACTACAGAAAACCTACAATCTCATGGAAACTGAATAATGCTCAACTGAATCACCAATGGGTTAAGGAAGAAATAAAGAAAGAAATTAAAGACTTCCTAGAGATCAATGAAAATGAAGACACCACATACCCAAACTTATGGGACACTATGAAAGCAGTGTTAAGAGGGAAATTCATAGCACTAAATGCCCACATAAAGAAGTTGGAGAAATCCCACAATAGTGACTTAACAGCATACCTGAAAGCTCTAGAACAAGAAGAAGCAAAGTCTCCCAGGAAGAATAGACGCCAGGAAATTATCAAAGTGAGAGGTGAAATTAATAAATTAGAAACTAAGAGAATAATACAAAAAATTAATGAAACAAAGAGTTGGTTCTTTGAGAAAATCAACAAGATAGACAAGCCCTTATCCAAACTAATCAAAAGACACACTAGAGAATCCAAATCAACAAAATCAGAAATGAAAAGGGGGACATAACAACAGACTTTGAGGAAATCCAGAGAATTATAAGGTCATATTTCAAAAACCTCTACTCCACAAAACTGGAAAACCTAAAAGAAATGGACATTTTTCTGGATAGATACCACATACCTAAGTTAAATCAAGACCAGATAAATTATTTAAATAGTCCAATAACCCCTAAGGAAATAGAAACAGTCATTAAAAGTCTCCCAACCAAAAAAAGCCCAGGACCAGATGGTTTCAGTGCAGAATTATATCAGATCTTCAAAGAAGAGTTAATACCAATACTCTCTAAATTGTTCCACATAATAGAAACAGAAGGAACATTACCAAACTCCTTCTATGAGGCTACAATTACCCTGATTCCTAAACCAAACAAGGATGCAACAAAGAAAGAGAACTACGGACCAATCTCCTTCATGAACATTGATGCAAAAATACTCAATAAAATACTGGCAAACAGACTCCAAGAACACATCAGAACAATTATCCACCATGATCAAGTAGGCTTCATCCTAGGGATGCAAGGGTGGTTCAACATACGAAAGTCCATCAATGTAATACACCATATAAACAAACTCAAAGAAAAAAACCACATGATCATCTCACTAGATGCAGAAAAGGCATTTGACAAAATCCAACACCCCTTCATGATAAAAGTCTTGGAGCGATCAGGAATACAGGGAACATACCTAAACATAATAAAGGCAATATATAGCAAACCAACAGCCAACATCAAATTAAATGGAGAGAAACTCAAAGCAATTCCACTAAAATCAGGAACGAGGCAAGGCTGTCCACTCTCCCCATACTTATTCAATATAGTACTTGAAGTTGTAGCCAGAGCAATAAGACAACATAAGGAGATTAAGGGGATACAAATTGGAAAGGAAGAAGTCAAGCTTTCCCTATTTGCAGATGACATGATAGTATACTTGAGTGACCCCAAAGATTCCACCCAGGAATTGATAAAGCTTGTAAACACCTTCAGCAACATAGCAGGATACAAGATCAACTAAAAAAAATCAGTAGCCCTCCTATATACAATGGACAAAGAAGCTGAGAAGGCAATTAGAGATACATCACCCTTTACAATAGCCAAAAATGACATAAAATACCTTGGGGTAACACTAACCAAGCAAGTGAAGGACCTATATGACAAGAACTTTAAGTCCCTGAAAAAAGAAATTGAAGAAGATTTCAGAAAATGGAAAGATCTCCCATGCTCATGGATAGGCAGGGTTAACATAGTAAAAATGGCAATTTTACCAAAAGTAATTTACAGATTCAATGCAATCCCCATCAAAATACCAACACAATTCTTCACAGACCTGGAAAGAAGAATACTCAACTTCATATGGAAAAACAAAAAACCCAGGATAGCTGAAAGAAACCTGTACAATAAAACAACTTCTGGAGGCATCACAATCCCTGACTTCAAGCTCTACTATAGAGCTACAGTAATAAAAACAGCTTGGTATTGGCATAAAAACCGACATGTGGACCAATGGAATCGAATTGAAGACCCTGACATTAACCCACACACCTATGGACATATAATTTTTGACAAAGAAGCCAAAAGTGTACAATGGAAAAAAGAAAGCATCTTCAACAAATGATGCTGGCATAACTGGATATCAACGTGTAGAAGGCTGCAAATAGATCCATATCTTTCACCGTGCACAAAACTTAAGTCCAAGTGGATCAAAGACCTCAACATAAATCCAGCTACTCAGAACCTGCTAGAAGAGAACGTAGGAAGTAGTCTTGAACACATTGGCATAAGAGATCACTTCCTAAATATAACACCAGTAGCACAGACACTGAGACAAACAGTCAAACAATGGGACCTCTTGAAACTGAGAAGCTTTTGTAGAGCAAAGGATACAGTCAACAAGGCAAAGCGACAGCCTACAGAATTGGAAAAGATCTTCACCAATCCCACATGTGACAGAGGACTGATATCCAGAATATATAAGGAACTCAAGAAATTAGACATCAAAACGACCAACAGTCCAATTGAGAAATGGGCTTTAGAACTAAACAGAGAATTCTCAACAGAGGAAACCCAAATGGCTGAAAGACGTTTAAGGAATTGCTCAACATCCCTAATCATCAGGGAAATGCAAATCAAAACAACTCTGAGATACCACCTTACGCCTGTCAGAGTGGCTAAGATCAAAAACACTGAAGACACTTTATGCTGGAGAGGATGTGGAACTAGGGGAACTCTCCTCCACTGCTGGTGGGAATGCAAGCTTGTACAACCACTTTGGAAATCAATATGGCGCTTTCTTAGAAAATTGGGAATCAATCTCCCCCAAGATCCAGCTATACCACTCCTGGGCATATACCCAAGAAATGCTCAATCATACCACAAGAGCACTTGCTCAGCTATGTTCATATCAGCATTGTTTGTAATAGCCAAAACCTGGAAACAACCTAGATGCCCTTCAACTGAAGAATGGATAAATAAATTGTGGCACATATACACAATGGATTACTACTCAGCAGAGAAAAACAATGACATCATACGGTTTGCAGGCAAATGGATGGATCTAGAAAAAATCATCCTGAGTGAGGTAACCCAGACTCAGAAAGACAAATATGGTATGTACTCACTCATAAGAAGATGCTAGATGTGGAACAAGGATGACTGGACTGCTACTCACATCACCAGTGAGGCTACTTGGAAAACGGGACCCCAAAAAAGACATGGAGAAATGGATGAGATCTACATGAACAGCCTGGACATGAGTGGGAACAATGAAGGGCGACGGTTGAGGGAAAGAGAGTGGGAGATCCTAGCTAGATCAAGAAAAGAGGGAGAACAAGGAATAGGAGACCATGGTAAATGAAGACCACATGAGAAGGGGAGGAAGCAGAGAGCTAGGGAGGCCCACGGAGATCCACAAAGATACCCCCGCAAAAGACTGCTGGCAATGGTTGAGAGACAGCAGGAACTGACCTACTCTGGTGATGGGATGGCCAGACACCCTGATAGTTGTGCCATAAACCCCATCCAAGGACTGAGGAATCTGGATGCAGACATCCACGGCTGGGCCCCTGGTGGAGCACTGGGAGTCTAATTAGTGAGAAAGAGGAGGGTTTATATGGGTGAGAATTGTTGAAGCCAAGGTTGGATAAAGCACAGGGACAAATAACCAAATGAATGGAAGCACAGGATCTATGAACCAAAGGCTGAGGGGCCCCCAACTGGATCAGGCCCTCTGAATGGGTGAGACTTTCATTTGGCTTGATCTGTTTGGGAGGCAGCTGTGCGGTGGTGCCGGGTCCTGGGCTCATTGCATGAGTTGGCTGTTTGAATCCTGTGACTTATGCAGGGACGCTTGGCTTGGTCTGGGAAGCGGGGATTGGATCTGCCTGGACTGAGTCTACCAGGTCGATCCCGGTCCTCAGGGGAGACCTTGATCTGGAGGAGGTGGGAATGGGGGGTGGGCTGGGGGGAGGGGGAGGGGGGCGAGAGGGGGAGAACAGGGGAATCTGTGGCTATTATGTGGAACTGAATGGTGTTGTAAAATAACAAAAAAATTCAAAAAAAAGAGAGAAAGAGAGAGAAAGTTTGGTAATATTTCTTCATTTCCATTTTATGGACTAGTTTGGGAAGCACTGGTGTTAGTCCTTTGAAGGTGTAGTAAAACAAACCAGTCAGTGCAACAGGGGCTGGGCATTTTGTTGTTGTTGTGGGAGGTTTTTATTAATTGCTTCAGTCTCATGACTTGTTATATATATTCAGACTGTTTATTTCATCTTGGCTTAATTTGGTTGGATACACATACCCAGAAATTTAAACATTTCCTTTAGATTGTCCAATTTAGTAGAATATATGTTTTTAAAGTAAGACCTGATGATTTTGTGAATTTCATTGGTATTTGTTGTAACAACCCCTTTTGTCTCTAATTTTGGTCTTCTCTTTCTTTTGGTTAGTTTTGTTAAGGGGTTGTAAATCTTGCTCATTTCTTTAATGAACTAACTCCTTGTTTCTTTGATTCTTGGTACTTGATTATTCACATTTTTATTAATTTCTATGTTGATCTTAGTGATTTCTCTCTGTATACTGATTTGGGGATTCCTTTCTTTTTGTTTTTCCTGGGCCCTAAATTGTATCATTATTTGAAACCTCTCTTGTTTGTCTGCTTGTTTATTTATTTATTTAAGATTTTTTATTCATTTCACATGCCACTACAGATATCCCCCTCATCCCTCCTCCTGCTCCCTGCCAGCCTCACAGACATTAAGAGCAACAATTAATAAATGGGACTCCTAAAACTGAGAAGCTTCTGTAAGGCAAAAGACATGGTAAATAAGATAAAATGACAGCCTACAGAATGGGAAAAGATCTTCACCAACCCCACATCTGACAGAGGGCTGATCTCCAAAATATATAAAGAACTCAAGAAACTAGACATCAAAATACCAAACAATCCAATTAAAAAAAATAGCTACAGGTCTAAGCAGAGAACTCTCAACAGAAGCATCTCAAATGACCCAAAGTCATTTAAGGAATTGTTCAACATCCTTAGTCATCAGGGAAATGTAAATCAAAATGACTCTGAGACACCACCTTACACCTGTCAGAATGGCTAAGATCCAAAACACAGATGACAGCTTATATTGGAGAGGATGTGGAGCAAGGGAAACATTCCTCCACTGTTGGTGGGAGTGCAAACTTGTTCAGCAACTTTAGAAGTCAGTATGGTGGTTTCTCAGAAAATTGAGAATCAATCTACCTTAAGACCCAATGATGCCACTCTTGGGAATATAACCAAGGAATGCTCAATCATACCACAAGGAAACTCTCTCAACTATATTCATAGCAGTTAGAAACTGGAAACAACCTAGATGCCCCTCAACCAAAGAATTGATAAAGAATATGTGGTACATATACACAGTGGAATGCTACTCAGCAGTAAAAAAAATTACACCATGAAATTTGGAGGCAAATGGGTGGAAGTAGAAAATATCATCCTGAGTGAAGTAACCCAGACTCGGAAAGACATACATGGTATGTACTCACACATAAGTGGATACTAGATATAAAGCAAGGGATAACCAGACTACAACTCACAGCTCCAGAGAAGCTAGGTAACAAAGAGGACTCTCTCTGGTTTTTAGGTACTTAGAGCTATAAATTCCTCAGTTAGGACCATTTTCAGAAACACTGTATCCCATAAATTTTGATATGCTATGTTTTCATTTTTATTTGATTCTATTTTATTTTTTTCTACTTATAGGGGCAGGAGAGATGGTTCAATGAAAAAAGATCACTGGCTGGACTTCCATAAGGATCAGTTTTGATTCCCAGCACCTACAGGACAGCCCACAAACATTTGTAACTCCAGTCCCAAGAGGTCTAAGACCCTTTTCTGCCTCTGGGTACCAAACATGCAACTTGTACACAGATATACATGCATGCAAAACCCCCATACATATAAACTATAAAATTCTAAATTAAAAAAAATTAAAATGTTCTCCTTTGTTTTCTTCATTCATTAGTATGTTACTCAGTCTTCATGAGTTTTTGTATGTTCTATGGTTCTTCTTGACGTTGATTAAAATTCTTATTCCATTGTGATCAGGTATAATACATAGAACAATTTCAGTTTTCCTGTAATGGTTGAGATTGCTTTGTGTGGTATATTTGGAGCAAGTTCCATGGATTGCTGAGAAGAATGTATTCTGGAGCATTTGGATAGGACATACTGCATTGTGTGCTCAGTTCTTTTGACTTATGGTGTCATTGAATTAGCATGCTTTTCTGTCTAATTTTTGTTGGGAAGACTTGTTAGTTGGCAAGAATGAGCTAGAGAAGTTGCCCTCTACTTCTGTTTTAGGGTTAATCTGTGGCTTAACAGCTAATAGTATTTGTTTGATGTATGTTGTGGAATATTACTTTAACTGTGTAAGGGTGTGTTACATTTGTTTATGCTGCATTTGTTTAATGATGCAAAGATGTGTTGCTTTACCTGCCTAAGGCACTTGATTATTCTAATAAAAAGCTGAATGGCCTATAGCTAGGCAGTAGAGGGATAGGCGGGACTAATGGGCAGAGAGACTAAATAGGAGGAGGAATCTAGCCTCAAAAACAGAGGAGGAGAACAAGGGAGAAAAAGAAGGAGATGCCTGGGGCCAGACTCTTCAGTATGAAGGAATCCTTCAAGTATTTGCTGTAGAGTTGACTTAGTGGTCATACGTTATGCTAGCCTATTTTTATCAATGAAAACTTTATTTATTTTCCATGCAATTATTACAGATAGCTTTGCTGGAAAAAGTAGTCTGGGGTTGGCAGCTATTGTTTTTTAAAACTTACAATACATCTTACCAAGCCATCTTTGCTTTTAAAGTCTTAGGTGAATAATTTGTTCTTATTTTGATGGGCTTGACTTTATATGTGACTTGGTCTTTCTTTCTTGATAGTTTCTTTTGTTATGTATTTTTAATATTTTAATTATAATCAAATGGGTAGTTTCCTTTCAAGTCTGTCTGTTTAGTGTCTAAATGCTTCATGGATCAACTGCCATTTCTTTTCCTACCTCAGAGAAGTTTTTGTTATGATTCTTTAAAATTGGTTTCTATGTCTTTAGAACCAGATTCTTCTACCTCTATGCCTATTATCAACAAATTTGGTCTTTTTCAGAGTATTGTATATAACTTGAAATTGCAACTGGTGTCCTTTTATTATTTCATTTTGTTCTTGTTTTATTTTTTTAGTTTTATCACTTGTCTTCAAGCTCAGCTATTTCATCTTCCTCTTAATCTATTCTATTGGAGAGATTTTGTGTAGGGCTTTTTATTTGACTTAAGTTTTTCATTTCTGGCAATTCAGATTGTTTTACTACCTTTGTTGACTTCATCTTTTATATCTTGTATTGCCTTCCTTATTTTCATTCATCTGTTTATGTACACAATCGGGAATTCATTTTATTCTTTGAACATACTTAAACCATTCTATTGAATTCTCTGTCTGGGAATTGAAATAACTCACTCTAACTACATGCCAGAACTGTAGGATTAAGAAATTTTGAGTTATGTTGTCATGCGTTTGTGTGTTTCTTATGCTATTGAATTGGGATTTACTCATCTGGTGTTATTTGCTTGTTAAATTCATTTTTTATCAGCTCTATCATTTTAGTTGAAATACTTGTAATGTTCACATGGGACTTGGATGTGGTAGAATTGGGTAAGCTAACTGAAGACCTTCAGCACTCCCTTCTCTCTTCCAAATCCTCTCCCCTAGTCTCATCCCTAGCTCAGCATCCCTATAACACCTGCTGTAACACTTTACCCCCACCACCTCCATCTACTGTGGATCCCACAGATCTTCCCCTCCTAATGCCCCTCTTGGACTTGTTGCTTTATCTCAGCCTGCAACTTCAGCAGGCACTCCCTGATTACCCACAGGCCATTCCTGCCAGGGAAGTAGGTAGGCTGACTGTAGATCTATCTTCCTCTTTCCTTCTGTTTCTCCAGATCCAATCTCCCCAGTCTCATCCCTAGCACTATAGCAGACTTTCTGTGACTTCTCTTCACTGTCTACCCCCATTCCAAGAAGACTAAATAAGAAAAGCCTGGTTGAAGACTCTGTTCGCCTCTCTCCCTTCAAACCCCTAGCCTATCCTCATTCCTAAAGGTCAGCACCCAATACCCAGAAACACATTTACCTGGAACCCCCAGTGCCCACACCTATGAGGTCCACAGAAAATTTTCTACCAGGTAACACACAACCATCACACGCTCCTAAAATCCAGAGAGGAAACAGAAACGGAACAAAACACTAACCCAACAAAGACAATCAGAAATCATCACCTAGACCTGTAATTATCCCAATCCCAAAAGCTGCCATGCCAGTGTGAAAATATAATCAATAATGGTCAGGACAATATTCTCCAATAAGAGCCCAGCAAACCTACCACAGCAGGCTATTAATATTCTAAGAGCTGAGGCACAAGAAAAAGACCTTAAAACTGCCTGTATGAAGATGATAGTGGTCTTTTAAAAGGACATGAAGAAATCCCTTAAAGAAATCCTGGAAAACACAAACAAATAGAAGAAGGAAACAAATTAAACCCAGCACTCAGGAGACAGATCTCTGTGAGTTTAAAGGCAGCCTCATCTACAAAGCGATATCCAGGACAGGCAGCAAAACTACACAGAAAAACCCTGTCTCGAAAAACAAAAAGCAAACAAACAAACAAAAAAACTGTTCAAGACTGGAAAATGCTACTTCCTTCAGCAGCAATCTACTAAAACTGGAATGATACAGAAAAGAATAGCATGGCCCCTATGCAAGGATGACACACAAATTTGTGAAGCATTCAATATTTTTATAGATAATAGCACACTAGCAAAACCCAAAGAAAGGAAACACACACACACATACACACACACACACACACCAACCACCAGAACCAAAACCAAAAATTAACAGGAATTAATAATCAGTGGTCATTAATATCTCTTAATATCAATGGACTCAATTCACCAATAAAAAGACACAGGCTTACAGAATGGATATGAAAACAGGATTCATCCTTCTCTGCATACAAGAAACATACCTTAACTTCAAAGACAGACATTACCTCATCGTAAAGAGTTTGGAAAAGATTTTCTGACAAATGGATCTAAGAAGCAAGCTGGTATAGCTATCCTAATATCTAACAAAATAGACTTCAAACTAAAATTAATCAAAGGAGACAGAGAAAGACATTTCATATTCATCAAAGGTAAAACACATGGAGATGAAGTCTCAATTCTAAACATCTATGCCTCAAATACAAGGGCATCCACATTTGTAAAAGAAATATTACTAAAGCTTAAATCACAATCAAACCCCACATGTTAATAGTGGGAGACTTCAACACCCCACTCTCACCAATGGACAGGTCTGTATGACAGAAACTTAACAAAGAAACAAGGGAACTAACAGTTGTTATGACCCAAATGGACTTAACATACATCTACAGAACATTTCACCCAAACACAAAAGAATATACCTTTTTTTTAGCACCTCATGGAACCATCTCTAAAATTGACCACATACTTAGTCACAAATAAAGTCTCAACAGATATAAAAAAATTGGAATAATCTCCTGTATTCATTGGATCACCATGGTTTCAAGTTGGAATTCAACAACAACACAAACTACAGAAATCCTACAAACTAATGGAAACTGAACAACTCTCTACTGAATCATCACTGGGTCAAGGAAGAAATAAAGAAAGACACTAAAGACTTTCTAGAATTTAATGAAAATGAATGTACAACATACCCAAAATTATGGGACACTATGAAAGTGGTGCTAAGAGGAAAGTTCATAACACTAAGTGCCTATATAAAGAATTTGGAGAAATCCCACAATATTGACTTAACAGTACACCTGAAAGTTCAGAACAAAAAGAAGTAAACTCACCCAGGAGGAGTAGACAGCAGGAAACAATCAAATTAAGGGCTGAAATCAATGAAAGGAAACAATACAAAGAATCAATGAAACAAAGAGTTGGTTCTTTGAGAAAATCAACAAGATAGACAAGCCTTTATCCAAATTAACCAAAGGCAGAGAGAGAATACCCAAATCAAGAAAATTCAAAAATGAAAAGGAATACATAACAACAAACATGGAGAATATCCAGAGAATCATTAGGTCATACTTCAAAAACCTGTACTCCATAATGTAGGAAAATCTAAAAGAAATGGACAATTTTCTTGATTGCTATCACATACCTAAGTAAAAATCAAGACCAGACAAACAATTTAAATAGACCTATAACCCCTAAGGAAATAGAAGCAGCTAGTAAATGTCTCCCAAACCAAAAAAGAAAAAAAAGGCACAGGGCCAGATGGTTTCAGTGCAGAATTCTACCACAATTTCAAAGAACTATACCGATACTCCTCAAATTGTTCCACACAATAGAAACAAGAAACATTGCCAAACTCTTTTTATTAGGCTACAGTTACCATGATACCCAAACCACACAAAGACCCAATAAAGAAAGAGAATTACAGACCAATCTCCTTCATGAACATTGATACAAAAATACTCAATAGAAACTGGCAAACCGAATCAAAGAACATGTCAGAAAAAAAAATCAACCACTATGATCAAGTACACTTCATCCCAGAGATGCAGGGTTGGTTCAACATTTGAAAATCTGTCAATGTAATCCACCATATAAACAAACTAAAAGAAAAAAACCGCATAATCATTTCATGAGATATTAAAAAAGCCTTTGACAAAATCAACACCCCTTCATGATAAAAGTCTTGGAGAGATCAGGAATACAAGGTACATACCTAAACAGAATAAAGGCAATTTACAGCAGGCCAACTGTCTACAAAGCTGACACATATCAGGACACAAAGCAAGTCTAAACAGATATATAAAAAAACAACAAAATAGTACCATGCATCCTGTTTGACCACCATGGATTAAAGCTGGCAAAAGAAATGGCAGAAAGTACAAAACTCATAGAAGCTGAACAATTCACTAATGAAAAAACCAGTTCATTACAGAAATGAGTAAAAAAATGTAAAACTTTTTAGAATTGAAGAAAATAAAAACACAGGCAAACTCAAAACTATGGGGCACACTGAAGGCAGTTCTAAGAGGCAAATTCATAATCCTAAGAGACTACATAAAATACTATAGAATTCTAATATCAATAACTTAGATACACTTGAAAGCTCTAGAAAAACAAGAAGATATACTTTTTTAAAAAAGTAGATGGGAAGAAATAAACTCGGGCTGAAATCACTGAAATTTAAACAAACAAAAACAACACAAGGAATCAAAGATATGAAGAGTTGGTTCTTTGAAAAAAATAAAAAAGAATGACAAACCAATAGCTAAATTAGTCAAAATATGGAAAAGATACAAAATAATAAAATTAAAGATGAAAAGTGAGACATTACAATAGATGCTAAGGAAATTCAGAGAATTATGACATATAAATCTGCATACACCAAACTGAAAAACCTAAGATAAATGAATGAATGTCTGATATATATATATATATATATATATATATATATATATATATTAAATCAAGATTAAATAAATAATTTAAACAAGCTTATAACACCTAGTGATATAGAAGCAATAATTAAAAATAAGCCAAAAAAAGCCCAGGATGGATTGAGTGCAGAATTCTACCAGATCTTCAAAGAAGAACTAATGCCAAAGAGTCCTTAAATTATTCTGAAAACAGAAACTGAATAAACATTCCCCAATTAATTTTATGAAGCCACTATTACCCTGATATCAAAGCCATGTAAATATCCAACAACTAAAAGAAAATTATATGACCAATATTCCTTATGAACATATATGTAAAAATTCTCAGTCTGTCATGGCACTGGGTGGGAACATGCTTTCTCTTCGGAGCCCAGGGTGGTCCACTCCCGGCCTGAGTGAGGGTCTCTTGACCCTACTCATAGCTGGCCACACCCCCTTGTCTGCCATGTGGTGGTGAGGGCAAGGGAAAGATGCCCTCATGTACCACAAATCTTAAAAGGTCTTATTAATAAAAACAAACCCGGAGCCAGGTATTGGAGTGAATGATGAAAAATCACAGAAACAGAACAAGTCACATTCAACCTCACCTTGCCAACCTCTCAGCTGATCTTGTTTCTTCAAACTGGAAGCCTCTGAGTCCTCACCTGAATAGATCTCAGCTAAACTGCTGCTAAAAGCCTAAAAGCTTAAAAGAGCCCTAGTTCCTGGTCCTCATGCCTTATATAACTTTCTGTTTCCTGCCATCACTTCCTGGGATTAAAGGCATGTGTCTTTCCCAGGCAAGAAATGAGATCTCAAATGCTGGGATTAAAGGTGTGTGTCACCTTGCCTAGCCGTTTCCAGTGTGGCTTTGAACTCACAGAGATCCAGATGGATCTCTGCCTTCGAAATGCTAGGATTACAGGTGTGTGTCTATCTAGTGGCTGTTCTGTCCTCTGTCCCCTAAATAATTTTATTGGGGTACACAATATATCAGTCTCCCCCCCACCCCCGCCTTGTCCCTGCCAGCTGTGGTGAGTGAAGGAGCTGACCCTCCCCCATACCAGCTACAGCACTAGGGAATGTGGACCCTGTACCTTGCCTGGGCAGCAAAGTAGAACTGACTTTATTGATGGGGGTGCAGATGAAGTGCCTGAGAATGTGAGCATAGGAGATCTGCTCCGCCCCTCATCTATCATATGGTGGTGTGGTTGTCTCCCCTCAGCCCCTGGCTGCCTGAGGCAGGTGGAAGTGCTGGGTCTGAGGTCATGAGAGCAGGAAAGCTGTCCCTGCCCCTCAACAGCTGCAGCACTTGGGAGAGTGGCCCCTATACCTCACCTGGGCAACATAATAGAGCTAGCCCTGAAGGTACAGGTGTGGGAGAATTGGCTCTGAGGATCTGAAAACAGAAGAACTGGCCCTGCCCCTTGCTCATTGCTGCAAGGCATGAACTAGCAAGGGGAATTCTGGAGAGCTCACCCTAGTGGTGAAGACAGGGGAGAGCTGGCAGACCCTGCAACTATCCAGGCCCAGAAAGAACTAGGGATATGAGGTGGCCTACCCCAATATCCACCCCATCTGCTGGAGCATGTGAAGGGGATGTTTCTGTAGGCTCATCTCAGAGATGCAGAGACCATTCAACATATGTAAATCAGTAAACAAAATCTACCACACAAATAAACAATAAGACAAAAATTACACAATCATATCATTAGATACAGAAATGGGCTTTGACAAAATCCAACATACCTTCATGATAAAAATCTTGGAGAGACCAAATATACAAGGGACATATCTCAACATAAGAAAGGCAATTTATAGCAAGCCCACAGCCAACATAAATCGAAATGAAGAGAAAGTCAAAGCATTTCCATTAAAATCTCAGTCCTATGAGACAAGGATGTCCATTCATCTCCATACCTAACCAATGTAGTAATTGAAAGTACTTAAAGTCAAAGCTACAGCAATAAGAGAAGTGAAAGAGAGCAAATAGTATAAAAGCAGGAAGGGAAGAAGTCCAGGTATCATAATTTGAAATTATATACATACATATATATATATATATATATATATATATATATATATATATAAAACCTAAATATTCCAATAGGAAATTTCTACAGCTGGTAAACACTTTTAGAAAAATTAGGATATAAAATTAACACATCAAATCAGTATCCTTCCTATATGCAATGACAAACATACTGAGAAAGAAATAAGAGAAACAGTACCTTTCATAAGTGTCTGAAAAAATATCTTGGGATAACTGTATCCAAACAAGTGAAAAACCCATGTTATAAAAAATTTAAGACATTGAAGAAAGGAACTGAAGAAGATAAAAGCATATGGAAAGATCTCTTATGCTCATGATTGGTAAGATTAATTCTGTGAAAATTGCTATCCTATCAAAAGCAATCTACAGATTCAATGCAATCCCCATCAAAATTCCAACACAATTCTTCACAGAAATTGAAAGAAAAATCTTCAACTTCATATAGAAACACATACACACATACACACAAACCAGGATGGATAAAACAATCCTAAATAATCTAAGAACTGCTAAAGGTATAAGCACCCCAGACTTCACGATGGACTACAGAACTATAGCATGGTATTGGAATAAAAACAGACACATTGATCAATGGAATCAAGTTGAAGACCAAGACATAATTCTACAACTTATGAACACCTTATGAACACCTTTTTTTTTGTTTACAAAATTGGAAGCCAAAAATACACAGTGGAGAAAAGACAGCATCTTCAATAAATGGTGCTGGTCAACCTGGATAGCTCCATGTAGAAGAATGAAAATAGATCCATATTTATTACTCTGTACAAAACTCAACTCCGAATTGATCAAGGACCTCAAAGAAGATAAATTTTGGTAGATGCTTTAACTCATTGGCAAAGGAAAAGTGTTTCTGAACAGAACACTAATAGGTACTAGGGCCAACAATTAATAAATGGGACCTTGTGAAGCCGGAAGCCTTTTGTATCACAAAGGACACTATCATTCAGAAAAAAACAGCCGTCTACAGAATGGGAAAAGATCTTAACCAATTATACATCTGATAGAGGGTAAGTATCTAGAATATATAAAGAACTAAAAAAAAGTTCAACAAGAAAAAAATTTAAAAAAGGGGTATTAAAACTAAACAGTTCTCTCAAAAGATGATGTCTGAGAAACACATAAAGGAATGTTCATCATCCTTAGACATCAGGGAAATGCAAATCAAAACTACTTTGAGATTCTAAAAGATGAAACACAAATGGCTGAGAACACCTTTTAAAAATGTTCAGCATCTTCAGTCATGAAAGAAATACAAATTAAAACTACTTTGATATTTCCTCTTACACAGCTTGTACTGGCGAGGATGTGGGGAAAGAGGAACACTTAATCATTACTGATGGGAGTGCAAACATATATAGTCACTATGGAAATCAATGTTGCAGTTCTTCAGAAAGCTGGGAATAGATCTACAGGAAGATCCAGCTATACCACTTTTGGGCATATATCCAAAGGACTCTACATCTTACTCCAGAAATATTTGCTCATCCATGTTCATTGCTGCTCTATTTATAATAGCCAGAAATTGGACCTCCTTTCCCACCAGTTCCCTTAAAGGCTACCTAACCTCTGTGGTTATTCAAGTTGAAACACACATGTCCAAAGCTTAAAAGCTAACCTCCACATATAAAGGAGAATATGCTATATTTGTCTTTTTGGTTCTGGGTTAACTCACTCAGAATGATTCTTTTAGCTCCATCTGGTTTTCTAAAAATTTAATTGTTCTTAACAGCTCAATAATATTTTTTTATTGTGCAAATGTTGCATGTTTTCAATATTCATTCATCAGTTGATGGACATCTAGATTCTATCCAATTTCTGGCAGGTGCCTTGCCTAGGAGTAGTTGGTCAACATAAAACAGACTCCATTTGTGTGTGTGTGTGTGTTTATTGTTTCATTTTGGCATTTTGTCTTAATTTTTATTTTAATTTTTGGGTTTTATTAAGAGAGGGAGAGAGAAAGAGAGAGACAGAAGGAACATGAAGTTGGATGGGTAGGGAGGTGGATAGAATCTGGGAGGAGTTGGGAAAGGTAAAGAATATAATAAGATATTTTGTATGTTAACATTTTTTCTTTTTTATAGTATTATTATTTATAATTAACTTAATTTCATATATCAGCCACGGATTCCCCCGTTCTCCCTCCTCCCAACCCCCAGCCTCCCTGCCCCCCCAATCCACCCACCCACCCATTTCTACCTCCTCCAAGGCAAGGTCTCCCCTGGGGAGTCAGCCCAGCCTGGTAGACTCAGTCAAGGCAGGTCCAGTCCCCTCCTCCCTACACTAAGGCTGAGTAAAGTGTCCCAGCATGGGCTCCAGGTTCCAAAAAGCCAGCCCCTGCACCAAGGACAGGTCCTCGCTCCACTACCTAGGGGCCACCGAAACAGTTCAAGGTAATCAACTGTCTCACTGTTCCAGAGGGCCTGGTCCAGTTTCATGGGGGTTCCTCTGCCATTGGTTCACAGTTCATGGGTTTCCACTAGTTTGGCTTTTTTCCCTATGCTTTTTCCAATCATGGTCTCAATATCTCTTGCTCATGCAATCCCTCCTCTCTCTTGCTGTATGGACACCTATAGCTCCACCTAGGGCTCGGCCACTGATCTCTGCATCAGCTTCCATCAGACACTGGATGAGAATTCTATCATGACAGCCAGGGTGTTCGGCCATCATATCACCAGAGCAGGTCAGCTCAGGCACTCTCTTGACCATTGCCAGTAGTCTACAGTGGAAGTATCTTTGTGGATTTCTGGGGACTTCTCTAGCACTCTGCTTCTTCCTATTCCCATGTGGTCTTCATTTATCATGGATTCTCTTTCCTTGTTCTCCTACTCTGTTCCTGATCCAGCTGGGACCTCCCGCTCCCTTAAGCTCTCTTTCCCACAACCATTGCCCTCCATTACCTCACCCCCACCCCCAGTTTGCTCATGTAGATCTCATGTATTTCTCTGTTGTTGGGTGATCCCTGTGTCTTTCTTAGGGTCCTCTTTACTAGGTAGCCTCCCTGGAGTTGTGAGTTGCAGTCTGGTTATCCTTTGATTTACATCTAGTATCCACTTATGAGTGAGTACATACCATGTTTGTTTTTCTGAGTCTGGGTTACCTCACTCAGGATGATTTTTTCTAGTCCCATCCATTTGTCTGCAAACCTCATGATGTCATTGTTTTTTGGTGCTGAGTAGTACTCCATTTTGTATATGTACCACATCTTGTATGTTAGCATTTTTAATAAAAATTAATTAATAAAAAATGTCCATTTGGCCGGGCGGTGGTGGCGCACGCCTTTAATCCCAGTCTCTGCCACTCGGGAGGCAGAGCCAGGCGGATCTCTGTGAGTTTGAGGCCAGCCTGGGCTACCAAGTGAGTCCCAGGAAAGGCGCAAAACTACACAGAGAAACCCTGTCTCGAAAAAATCAAAAAAAAAATGTCCATTTGAAACCAAGCATATCCAACAATAAAAGGTAATCTTTCCTCAATATTTTGCATTAAAGGACCTTCATTAATGAATTCATTACAGAGGACCTTGACACCTCTTATGCCACAACCAACCTCTTCACATCTTATGGCAGGCACTAACTGGGTGAGTACACCTGATCTTTCCTTCCATTCACCCTCCCCAGCCCCCAGATCTACCCCCAAACTCTAGGCTTGAACTAGGATGTACATCCTGCAGAGCAGCCTTGCCCCTGAGTCTGAATTCATTCCATCTAAGCCATATCCAATCTGCAGCCTAAACCTGACCCACATATTCTGTATTCTGTAACAGTCTTTGACATCTAATATAGACACAGAACTAACAAAAGAAGTCCACATTCCTAGATCTTACTGCAAAAATACATACTATGAAAGATCTGGGCAGTATTTCCTTCTCCCAAATCCACCAGTTCCATACAAATGTTATCCAACAAAAAATACCTAGCCAAACCCCAGGACACAGAATTTAAAAGGACAATCATAAACGTCACCAAGAGTTCAAGGAGTTTAAAGAAGGCACACAACCTACTTGGTAAACTCATAGAGAAACTGTAAGAGAGTAAGTGCCAGAGTGATGCCAAGAAAACACAAACATTAAGGATTGTGGAAATGGTGAGGAAACCCAGAACTTGAGAACATAATTCAATAAAGAGAATCGGTGAAGAGGAGTCATGCTAAAATGATTATGGAATTGAAAAACCCAATAACACAACTAGAACATTGTAAAGCCTTGCAAGTAAAGTGAATCAAGCAGAAGAAAGACTATCAGGATCTGAAGATAAAATAGAGGATCTAGACCAAATAAGAAAAAATAGGAAGACATTTTTAAAACACAGGAAAATAATGTAGAGGAAGTGTGGAACACTATGAAAAGACCAAATCTTAGAATTCCAGATAAGGGAGAAGAATCCCAGCAATGGTACAGACCAAATTGTCTATAAGATCATAGAAAAAAACTTCCTCAAACTAAGAAAAGACACACACATACAAATACAAGGAGCACACAGAACACCAAATCAACAAAAGAGACCAGAAAAGAAAATCCACACAGCATATTATAGTTAAAACACTAAGTATACATAATAAAGGTAGTCTATTGAAACCTACAAGAGAGAGAGAGAAAAAGAAGTCATATATAAAAGAAAACTTACTAGGATAATAGCTAATTTCAGTTGTAACTTAAAAATCCAGAATAGCCTGGAACAATGTATTCCAAGTTCGAAAAGACCACAACTGCCAGCCTAGATAACTGTACCCAGTAAAACTAGCTGCCATAGTTGAAGGAGAAAGAAAATCTTTCCGTAATCCAAACAGCCTTAAAGAACTTATACCCAGTGGACCAATCCTAAACAAAATACAGGAAGCAGTACTTTCAGCTGAAGAGAGGAATAAGCACAGCCAGGAGACTTTACAAAGAAAATAAAAGAAGCTATAACTACTGAAACACAAAACACAAACAGTATCACTGCAAACAACACATAGATTTTTTTCAAGAATAATTTCAAATATTAACGGCTTAAATTCTTCAATCGAAAGATAGAGGCTGGTGGAATGGATCAAGAAACAAAATGCACCTATTTGTTGTCTACAAGAAACTCACTTTAGCATTAAGGATAGGTACCACCATAAAGTGAAATGGTGATAGAAAGTCAAATAAGACCAGGAATCAAATAAGTGCAGCCATACTAATATTTGACAAAATAGACTTGAAACTAAAACTAACCAGAAGAGATAAAGAGAGAAACTTCATTCTAATCAAGGGCACAATTAACTGAGAAGATACTATCCTCCTAAGCATAGGCATACCAAACTCAAATGCATACACCTTCATAAAAAGTATACTATTGGAATTAAAGATACAGATTAACATCAATCCATCCATAGTAGGTGATTTCAAAACCCATTTGTCCAACAGACAGGTCATTTGGATGTAAAATAAATGCAGAAACATCAGAATTAAATGGCATCATACATCAAATGGACTTAACAGATATCTACATCACATTCTGCCTAAACACTGAGGAATACACTTTCTACTCAGCAGTATTGTGAAAGCTTTTCTAAAATGACCACATCATAAAAAATCATATTATTATCTATTTACAAAAATTGTGTGTGTGTGTGTGTGTGTGTGTGTGTATGTGTATGCGTATGTCTGTACATACATATAATTTTTGAAATGAAATTTCTCACCTGGGCTGATAATGCTCCAAGAGCCACAGACTATCTAACAAAAACCCCAATACTAGGCATGAGAAACTCTCAATTTGTTGGTCTGGGAAGCCCCAAAATCTCCCAAGCATTATAGGCTATTGCTGTTGCCCTTGGTTGCTTCCCAGAGGTTGATGGTAAGTCCTATTGCTGAAGCCACCTTGCAGTTTGAACAGAGGATCCATGCTGGATCTGACTTGAAAGCATTTAGAAGGTATCATGCAAGCTTCCAAGGGAGGGAAGCAGCCATTAGTTCCACATAGCTATCAAACCTTTATAGCAATTGCAACAATTACCAGCATGACATGATAACCCTAAGGGTACAATAGTGGCATGTGGTTTGAAGGAAAATGGCCTCCAAAGGGAGTGGCATTATTAGGAGGTGTGACTTTGTTGGAGGAAGTGTGTCCCTGTGGGGGTGAGCTTTAGGTCTCCTATGTGTGGTGATATTTTATTTGTATGATAATAAATAAAGTTTGCCTGGAGATCAGAGGAAATAGCAAGCCATTTTATGTAAACATAGAAGTCAGGCAGTGGTAGCACATGCCCTTAATCTGATCACTTATCAGGCAGGGTCTCTGTGTATTCAAGGCCATACTAGAGGACAGAGCCAAGAGTGGTGACACATGCCTTTAATCACAGTATCAACCATAGAGACCTGGAGGTCTGTACAGACAGGCAGTGACAAGGAAGTAAGGTCGCTGGGCTAAGAGCCAATGAGAGGGCAGAACAGCAAAGCAATAAAGTCACAGGTAGATAGGAAGTAACTCACTTTGGAAGCTGTGGAGTGGTGAGGTAAATTTAGCTGGTGGCTATTCCTATTTCCCTAATCTCTAAGGCTTTCACCCCTATATTTGGCTCAATGTTTTTTTTTTTTATTTAATAAGACCACTTAGAAATTCGCTATACCTATGCTCAAGCTACTCCCAGTGAATCAGACCATTTCCTGTTGTCTGCAAGATGTAGGACTCTCAAGCAACATGTCTGCCTACATGCCACCATATCCCACCATGACGATAATGGACTGAACCTCTCTCTCATCTGTGAACTGCTACAATTAAATGTATTCCTTTATAAGATTTGCCTTGGTCATGGTGTCACTTCACAGCAATAGAAACACTAAGACACATATCTTGGTGGTAATCAACAGCTCTTTTACTATTCCTATCAATAAGAGGAAAGACACGACTGGTAGAAATCTAAGTAACTACTCTGGGTTTCTGAGATCATGGATCTTGGATGGGAATTTATAACCACCACTTTACTAAACCAGCATAATTCCTAATTGTATTCTAAATATTTATCATTAAATCCATAGTTAAATGTAGCTTTCAGCCCTTGTCAAAGAAATTTCTATTTTCAATGGACAGCCATTACAGGGAAGCAAACTAATCAAAAGGCAGAGAACAATGGCCATGTGGTTCTCAGCTACAACTGATATACTGACAATACAACTCTTGCACCATATGCTCAGGTAGTATTGTGGAAGAAAGACTGGAAGAGCCAGAAAAGGGAGTGAGGGTATCTTCTGTGTGTTATTTCTACCCACTAGAAATATCAGGTGAGATACACCTATGAAGTCCCAACAATATGACTCCCAAACAAAACTCGAACAAATTACCAACAGAGGAAGAACTACAGGCAAGTAAGGAATACTGAGAGAAGGAGAAATAGCCTTCCCCAAGAAAGAGTATCCTGATACATTTGTCCATATCAAGTGGTCAGTGGTAAATTTATATGTATATATGTATATGTATATATGTAGTATCACATTATATATTATTATATACAGTATATGGACTGAACAGATTGTGTGCCTGTGGGTATACATTTCACAACACTTAATGAATGATAGAATTTGAGAGAAAGAGGGGCAACATACATGATAGGGATTAGAGGGAAGAAAGGGAAGGGAAAATCATGTAATCATATTTTAATAAAAATCATTAACAAAATAGAAAAATAATTCACTACAAGAAGATTTCAAAAACTCAATGAGAGAATAAGAAAATGAAAATGCAGATCAGATGGATACAGAGATATGAGGACCATTCCCTTCATGATTCAGGTCCTGAGTCTGGTTGGCAGCATTCAACTGTATTGGAAGGGAACAGGCAACAGTAGGTTAGTTCAGTCACTACTAGCTGTTTTTTTCACTGTGCAATTAGCTGACAGCCTTGTTGCTTGATGAAGGACTGTGAGAAGATGGAGGCAAATAATCATTCGTATAGTGCCACCTCTTAAGTTTCTGTGACCTAAAATGATCTACTTTATCAGCAAGATCAAAGCAAACACCACCTTCTTTTACACTGTGTTTGTGAGTATTAAATGATATGTTGTCTATAACATGTGGAGCAAATATCTATCTCCATTATGGCATGTACAATTATTTGGTTTGGGAAAAGTACACAGCACTGAGAATACAGCATGCTAACCCAGGGTTCTTCTTTTATTATGGCTATTTATATGATTTGTCTCTGTAGATACAACAAATCCATTACCCACTATATTTGTGGCCTTATTATTATTTGGTTAATACAATATTTTTTTAAACATTTGTGACCCACATGTTGAGTGAATTTAGAACCCTAAATTGAAAAATCCTTACCTGCCTTTGTCATGTAAATCTTTCCATTTTTTGTAATCAAAGATATTTCTGAAGTATAAAAACTATGAGCAGTCTTCCTTACATAGTTACTTAGAAAGTCACACACTAATTCAAAAGTATTGCCACCATCCATTGAAAGCCATACCTAAAGGAATAAAGAGATAATACCTTGCTAACAACTGCCTCTAATTTTCAAATTTAGCTATTAGCCTAATTTTCCTACAAAAGAAAAACCATGCAGTACTATTTTCTTCATATCTCTATATCCATCACAAACTCAGTCACACATATACAGATGGGCATGTGTGTGTGTGTGTGTGTGTGTGTGTGTTACATGCATGGGAAAACTACAGGATGACGTTGAATGGATACCTCTATTTTGCTCTCTACCTTACTGAGGGAAAGTCTTTTACTGAACAGAAAGTTTATTGCTTTGGACGCATTGGCTGGACAGTGACCTCTCTGGATCTGTCTGTCTCTGCTCCCTAGTGCAGTTGTTTTATATATATATATATATATATATATATATATATATATATATATATATATATATATATATATATATATAGGCACAGTCATGCTTTTTACATGCCTTTTACATGGGTGTTGGGGATCTGAACTCAGGTCCTCATGCTTTCAGAGCAAGTGAAACCAGCTGAGCCAACTTCCGAGCCCCACATACTGCATTTTCTATTTGTATTTTTATGATACTTAGGAACTGTACTACCTCTGCACATGTTTATTAATATTTTCATTTCACTGAAATGCCTCTTCATGTCATTTCTCTTTTTAGCTATTAAGTTTTCCTGTTAAAAATATTTTGCATGAATTCTTTCATTATTGTTATTTTTTAATTTTCCCCTCCATTGTCAAGCCTATATCCTTGAATTCCTTAAATATTGTGGCATCTATATTGTGGTTTTTCATCTCTCCAAGCTGGGGATAGAGTTACAATTCTATAATCCTAGCATTTGGGAGGCTGAGGCAGGCAAGTTCAAGACTAGCTTTATCTGTATATTGCTGTCCAGGCTAGCCTGTACTAGAGTGTAATACTCTGTCTCAAAGAAAAACAAAATATAGGAACACAAGCCCAAGTGACTAGTAATACACCAGATCTTTTATTCCCAATATAAGTGTCATTCACAGTATAGCTTATGTTAACAGGGCTTTTTTTGTCAGCATTCTTAAAATCACATCAATATTAGCCATTACATATTTGTTTCCACAAAAGTTGTTCTGATTATTTGGACTCTTAATTCCTCAGTCCATAATGAGGGTTGGGACTCTGTCTCATCTCTTAGACTAGTTTTGTTGAACAGCATCTAAAGCCTTTTCAATTCACTTCCAGCTATTTATTGCCCATAGTCAAAATATATATATGAAAAATTTGAATCATAGAGTCTATTGGCAATATCCCTGATTTACATACATTCTAGCCATGAAATCTGACAGGTACATTAAACTCTTCCAAAAATAAGTTTTATACACACAGCCTAAGAATTCTAGAACAAAATACAATGAAGCAGTCACAAGGAAAAAAATGAGAGCAAAATTAGCTAAAGTTGGAATTCTACCTCAGTCAGGGTAATACAGAGAAATAAAAATGGACAGAGATTGAGATAAAGCAAGCTCAGGGGTGTTAGACATTTGCTTAAAGGATGTGTGAAGCAATCTAGACACAGTAGGATGTATGGGTAAAATGAAAATGGCCAGTGGAGAAATTAGAGGTTCTGAACTGTTAGTATAGGAACTAAAATAAGGGAGTTTCAAGAAGCCCTAATGCCAGGATGTCACCTTATACATCTGCAATTTTGTATACAGTAGAGACTGTAAGCCAAGAAATCATAAGCATTGTTAAAATGAAAATGGTTTCTATGCACATATACACTAGACTTGTAAGTTGGGAGACACAGATCCAGTAGAAATCAAGTATGTGTTATGTCAAGGTGACAGAGACTGAATGAATTAACAATGAGGTAAGGTGCTAAAAATCAACCTGAACAACTTCTGGTAGGCCTTGTCAGTTGCCCAAGTTGTTTTTCTTTGAGACAGAATCTCATACTGGAGCCCAAACTGGCCTTGGACTGACAGCAGTCCACCCACCTCAGCCTCCAGTCTGCTGGGATCGCAGGTGGGAGGCACTGTGTTTTGCTTCTCTGTTTTCAGTGAGTTTAGAATGGTACTGCTTGTCTTTCCGTATGTGTGATTCCTAGAGGGAGTTACTTATAAGAAATAGATGTCCTGAGATAGCCATCAAGTTAACAGCAATTCTAGATTAGACTGTCAATCTAGGGAGTCTTTAGCCACTTTCTATCAAAATAGAAATCACACTTTAAAGTTAATGATTGAGGAGCTTGTATCCTTCAAGTAAAACTGTAACCTGTCATGTGGATCTCACAATCTCACAGAGAAACTCTGTTCCCTTTCTTGACTAAACTGCAGCCATCATAATTTTCATTTCCAGGGGAGAAATCCCACTGTGCAAATGAACTGTGTGCATTCACTGGAAGTCACCACAGTGCTTTCTTGGTACTGAATTTCTTCATGTGTCATATTTTGTGCTCCTGACTTTGAACACGGCTGTTGACAGAGGTGTTTTGCCAAGCTTTACAAAGCTTTCAGGCTATCAAGACTGGAGGCCCAAGAATGGAGAACATCACCAGAAAGAGCTCAGATAGCAGTAGAGTCAGAAGAGAATGTATAGGCAAAGTCAGAGAGAGAGAAGGCAATGTCAAGTGCCAGAAATACCAGATAAAACATACTTTCAGTGGATTAATGGCAACATCTAGGTCCTAGAGTTGTAAATAGATTACACCTGACAATATTCAGAACCATGGTGCACCATGGCTCATTTTTATTATCCAGTGATTATCCAGTGAACAAATTGAAAGTTTACAACTGACTACAGACCACTAAGCTTAACCCAAACAAACAGTTGATAAACATGTATTGTATTCCTGTTGCAGGAATCTTAAAAGTTCTTATTAATAAAATCAAACCTGAGGCCAGTTATTGGGGTGAATACTGGAAGGTCAGAGAGACAGAACAAGCCACAGCTATCTCACCTTGCCAATTCCTCAGCTGGTCCTGTTTCCTCAGACTGGAAACTTCTGTGTCCTCATCCCAATGGCTCTCAGCTGAACTGCTGCTCAAAAGCTTGAAGCTTAACCAGGCCAAATGCTTAACCAGCCAAATGCTTAGCCAGCCAAATGCTTAACCAGCCAAATGCCTCTAGTTTCTTGTCCTGACGCCTTATATATCTTTCTGCTTTCTACCACCACTCTCTGGGATTAAAGGCGTGTGTCACCATGCTTGGCTGTTTCCAATGTGGCCTTGAACTCACAGAGATCCAGAGGGATTTCTATCTCTGGAATGCTAGGATTAAAGGTGTGAGTGCCACCATTTTCTAGCCTTTGTATCTAGTGGCTGTCTGTTCTCTGACCCCAGATAAATTTATTAGAGTACACAATATTTTGGGGAACACAATACCACCACATATTCCCATCTACTTCTCCCCTCCATATCAGCAGAGTCCTCCTGTTCCTTATGTACATAGTCACCCAGTCTAAAGAAGCTGGACTACTTACTCTAATTACAAAAGAATAAATTTTATGGCTTCATACCTGATTGCCATAAACATACAGAAAGTGGCTTCGGGGATGGAACACCATTCCAACTGGATGATAGAATGAGGAGGGAAATTGGAAATTTGGAAATTTTGGTTGAGAATTTGGTATCTCATTCTTGAGCACTGACACAGAGACAGAGATTCTTTTGGAATTCTAGATAAAACACAAGAAGTCATAAGACTTATTTTGTCATACTTTGTCCACGTTATAACTTCTAGACTTTCTCATGATTCAGTTTAAATTAAGATCGGGGCATACCCTCTATCATATCAAAGAAATGGAAAGATTAGCAATGACTGGTAACTCTACTCATTAACCCCACCTGTCCATTTTATAGATGCTGAGATATAGTATAGGAAACTAAGGAATTTGTTCAAAGTTGTATCATAAATGGCATTGAGAGGTTTGTAAGTCATTACTAAAATAACCAGATAAACTCCAGTGTCCATACTCATGCCTTGCATGATGCATGTGGGTACCTGGCAAAAATCCCAATTCCATTGGGTCATAGTCTTGGAAGGAATAAGACTGTGACACCCTGTAAATACCATCTTGGTATAAAGATAAAGTTAAGATGAAATCTTTCACTGATACCACAGCGGGGAAAGCTGTCTTAGCTCTTTTCTTGTTTGACTAAAAGCAGCAAATTCTTGGAAATGAAACTTCCATCCATTTTCACAGCAGATCTACTCTCAGAAAAAAAGAGAGCAAATAAGATCTATCTTAAATCCTTTTTCCAGGGAGTCTTAGGGCTCTGAGAGAGATAGTTACATGGACAAACACTACTATCTGCTCCTCTTCTGTTGTTCTCCTGAAAGCTTTCTACCATAAAAGTAACACTTTTTCCCCAGGAAAACATCAGTTTAATCTAAAGCATGTTCATCATAGGCAGGCATGGTGGCACATGCCTTTAATCCTAACACTCAGACTCAGGAGAAGGCTTATTACTGTGAGCTTGAGGATACCCAGTGCTGCATAGGGAGACCCTACCTTAAAAACAGTGCAGATGAAAAAGCAGCTTATTTTAATGTTACATGGCCTTTTGAGGGGTGATCTATATGTCACACTTAGAAATGAGTGAACAGCCACTTAAAGAACCCCTAAATTTTCTAACGATTCTGAGAATAATTCTCATTAATAGCCACATTTAAGGACTTATACAACAGAAAATATGTATCTGTGACATGGGTTCCCTTTTTTTATTGTTGTTCATCTAAACTAACCCTTTCAAGGAACTTTAGAATTGTGTGAAAAATATTCGTTGTATACTCCTCTGGAGATTGAGTGTAGAACAATCAGGAAGCAACTGGCATCATGACTTTAATTTTCACCACCTTGAATGACAAATAATTAAAAAAAAACTTCAGTGCCAAACTATTCTATAGAACTTAAGTGATTTTTTTCAGTTTCTATTCCTGAGATCATGACAAATTGGAAATGATGTCTGCTAAGACAATTTGCAGTGCTTGGTGATAGAGCAAACAGCTCTGAGCTGTAAGACTTACCTGATTATGGAAGAAATAAATTCCAGTTCTAGTTTCTTGGTCAATAAGAAATGTTATTACATATGGAAGTAATCTTGTACTTTTTGAAGTAGAAGGTAAGCAAGGCAACCAGTGAAGAAATGGTTCTTTACTATAAAAACAAGAACTGGACTATAAACAGAGAAAAGAAGAGTTAATATTGTTAACACAACTAGTTATTGTAGAAAATAAGCTAATGAATCATTAAGTTGTTCTGACAGGCCACATATAAATCAGTCACTCTCTTTCTCTCTCTCTCTCTCTCTCTCTCTCTCTCTCTCTCTCTCTCTCTCTCTCTCTCTCTTTCTCTCTCACATGCACATGTGCGTGTGCGCGCGCGCGCGCGCGCACACACACACACACACACACACACACGTATACAGAGACTTTTTAAGACATGTTCTTACTATGTGAACCTAGGCTGGCCTAGTTTGTAATCCAAGTTCATATTGAATTCATGATTCTCCTGCCTCCACCTACTGATTGCTAGAATTACAGCTGTGTGCCACCACACCTGGCTCACAAATCATAGTCTTAATTCTTTAATATCTATTCCTTTCTTCAGGGTGGATTCAATTTCAGAAAACACTTTAGAGAAACTTTCTTCTCTGGTATGGATCATTTGGCTAGACTCACTGGGTTTTAACAAAAGTAGGTATCTGCTATTAAGTCTACCAGGAGACACCACTGGGGGTGGTTAAGTTTTCCTGTGTGTTTAAGTACCATAGTTTAGATGAATTGTTATTCTTGAAATTATGCTTAACAATATGTCCTACCTTTGAAAGTGTTCTATGTCATACCTCACTTAGGGTCCTGTTTCTGTCGAAAGTGATAGTAACATAATCAACTGTAAGTACAAAGGTGAAGAAATTATGAATGACATCTACACGTACAGCCTTAGGAAGAGTTAGTGTTAGTAAAGCTGCCCATGAAAAACCAATGCCAGTAGTGCACCATCTATTAATGGATCATTTAGGCAGGAGTGTCACTCCCATTCGTTTTTAGAAAAGCTGTCAGTTTGTAGCCCAGGGTAGCCTCAAGTCTGCAGTGTCCTGTTTGTGCCTCCAGAGTGTTAAAGGAATAACAAGTATAAACCACTTCCAAGCTTGGCTTTATCATTTTAAGGTCACTAATTCATATATAATCATTATCACATTTTATTAAATTTTGAATTTAATGCATTTATGTAATCTATAGTGATAAAAGTCTGCTAACATGACATAAAATTTACCTTCAAAACTTTCTCTGTTTGCAAAACATTTTTCATTATACCACAGTTTTCCCTTGATATAGTCAACCTATAAAAATACATAAATGAAAACAGTAATTGGGACATATCTGAAGTTAGGATTTTAAACAGAAAGAAATTTATGATGGGCGAATGTCTTTCTTTAATGCTGTGATGATACATTGCTGTGATTGGTTGATAAATACAGCCATTTGGCTTATGGCATGGCAGCTTAAAGGCAGGCAGAAAATCCAAACAGGTAGAGAGGAAGGAGAAAGACAGAGCAGAGGATACCTTGCCATCCACTGCCATGAGAAGCAAGATGTAAAATTACTGGCAAGCTACAAGCCACATGACAGAGTATAGATTTATAAAAATGGGTTAATTTAAGATATAAGAACTAGATAACAAGAAGCCTGGCATGGCCATAGTTTCAAAATAATATTAGCCTGTGTGTGTTTATTTGGGTCCGAGTGGCTGTGGGACTGGAGAGTTAGGGAGACATTTGTCCTGGCTGCAGGCCAGGTGGGACACAGGAAAACTTTAGTTACAAATTTACTTTAAAAATTCCAAGGATTTGATAATCTGTGGCCGTGAGGCAAATTAAGATAGAAAAACTGTGCACATGTAAGAGGTTGCAGAATGGAGACAAGAAACTGGAATGCACATTGTCAACAGTCACTAAAGGAAATACAAAGGCATGATGATGTTCTTGGCTATGAATTATCTTTCTGACTCCCCCACAAGAAACTCCTTAAGCCTTTCACCACAAACTCTGCCTCAGTTGCCACCCAGCAGGGTAAACTCCTGCGGGAAGCCTCCCCCACCAAAACCCCACATCGAACCAACCCTGCAGCCTAGACACCCTGCCCTAATACCCATCTGCCTGTGAATCCTGGAATATTCTGACACATGGAAACCAAACCGCCAGCTCTCATTGGACCAAGAGGTGAGTGACTCTTCTCAAACCCAGAGAGTCCTGCCCCTAGGACCCAGGCCCTAGGACATAGTCAGCTCCCCAGGAATCCCTACCCAACTCTGCCCTAGTTGCTGGCCAGCAGGGTAAACTCCTGTGGGAAGACCACACCCCACAACCCCCCCATAGGACCCTGCAATCTAAAAGTTCCACACCCTGCTGAAATACCCAACAGCCTGTGACCCCAGTAACTTCCTGAGGTAGGGAAACCATACCACCAGGTAACATTAGAACCAGAGTAACTTCCTGAGACAGGGAATCCACCAGACCTCATTAGACCAAGAGTGGTTTCTGAGAGACAGAATCTGCCAGCTCTCATTGGACCAAGAGAGGCTTCCTGAGACACAGAATCTGTCATCTCTGAATGGACCAAGAGCCCCAATAAGACCAAGAATGGCTCCATGAGTCACAGTATCGACTAACTTGGGTTGAGTTATGAGCAGCTCCCCGAAACACAGAATCTGCCAGCTCCAATTAGACCAAGAGCTAAGTAAGATTGGACCCAGAGGTGCCCCTGAGACACAGACACACAATAACAGAGTGGACCAATAGCAACTTGTTCAGACACAAGCACCTCTTATACCTATTAAAGGAAGAGAGGGGTAGATGTCAATGCAAAAATACATGCAACATAAACAGTAATACAGCATCACCAGAATCTAGCCCTCCTCCAACAGCAAGACCTGAACATCACAATGTAGAAGAAGCAGAAGAAAGCAACCACAAAAATAGCGTCATGAAGATGGTAGAGGCCTTTCAAGAAAAAAATGAAAAATTCTCTTAAAGAAATTGAGGAAAATGCAAACAAAAAGTTAGAAGAAATCAATAAAGAAATTGAGGAAAAGGCAAACAAAAAATTGGAAGAAATCAATAAATCCCTTTAAAAAAGCCAAGAAAATCATGAAAAAGAAACTAATCATATGAGGAAAACAATTAAAGACCTGAAAAGTGAAACAGAAACAATGAAGAAGACACAAACAGAAGGAATGCTGGAAATAGAAAATCTGAGTAAATGAACAGGAAACACAGATGGCAAGCATAACCAACAGCATAGAAGAGATGAAAGAGAGAATTTCTGGTGTAGAGGATACAATACAGGAAACAGATTCAACAGTCAAAGAAAATACCCAAAGCCAAAAAAATAATAACACAAAATGTCCAGGAAATCTGGGACACTGTGAAAAGGCCAAACCTAAAAGTAATAGGATTAGAAGAAGGAAAAGAAGACTAACTCAAAGGCACAGAAAGTATATTCAAAAAAATGGCAGAGAAAACTTTCCCAACTTTTTCTGGTGGAAATACCTATGAAGATGGAAATACCTATGAAGATATAAGAAGCCTATAGAACACCAAACAGACTAGATCCCCCCAAAAAAGTCTCCTTGACACATAATAATTAAATAACTAAACATACAGGATAAAGAAATAATATTAAGAGCAGCAAAGGAAAAAGGCCATCTGACTTAAAAAGGCAGCCCCATCAGAATAACACCCAACTTCTCAATGGATACTGTGAAAGCCAGGAAGACCTGGACAGATATAATACAGGCACTAAGAGACCATGGATGCCAGCATAGACTAATACACTCAGCAAAACTTTCAGTCATCTTAGACAGAATGAACAAGACATTCCAAGACAGAACCAGATTTAAATAATACCTGTCCACAAATCCAGCCCTATAGAAAGCACTAGAATGAAAATTCCACCCTGAGGAATTCAGATACACCCATGAAAACACAGGCAATAGATAACCCCACAGCAGTAAATTCCAAAGAAAAGAAGCACACACACACACACACACACACACACCCCAAAAGATGCCAGGAAGTAACAATCACTGGTCATTAATATCCCTTAATATCAATGGAATTAATTCACCTATAAAAAGACACACGATAACAGAATGGATATGAAATCAGGTCCCATCCTTCTGCTGCACACAAGAAACACAACTCAAATTCAAAGATAGACACTACCTCAAGTAAAAGGCTTGGAAATGACTTTCCAATCAAATGGTATTAAGAAGCAAGCTGGTGTAGCTATCCTAATATCCAACAAAACAGACTTCAAAGTAAAATCAATCAAAAGAGGTTGAGAAGGACATTATATACTACTCATCACAGGAAAGATCCAACAAGATGAAATTTGAATTCTGAACATTTATGCCCCAAAGGCAGCCACATATGTAAAAGAAACATTACTAAAGCTTAAATCACACATAAAACTCCACACATTAATAGTGGGAGACTTCAATACCCTACTCTCGCCACTGGACAGATCTGCTAGATCGAAACATAACAGAGAAATAAGGAGCTTAATGTTATGACTCAAATGGACTTAATTGATATCTACAGAACATTCCAACCTTAAAAAAAAAGAATGTACCTTCTTCTCATCACCTCATGGAATCTTCTCTAAAATCAACCACATACTCGGTCACAATGCAAATCTCAACAGATAAAAAAAAATGGAATAACCTCCATTAGACAACCATGATTTAAAGTAAGATTTCAACAACAACAAAAATTACAGAAATCCTACAATCTCATAGATACTGAATAATGCTCAGCTGAATCACCAATAGGTCAAGGAAGAAATAAAGAAAGAAATTAAAGACTTCCTAGAGATCAATGAAAAAGAAAGTACTACATACCTGAACTTATAGGACACTATGAAAGCAGTGCTAAGAGGAAAAGTCATAACACTAAATGCCCACATAAAGAAGTTGGAGAAATCTCACACTAGTGACTTAACAGCACATCTGAAAGCTCTAGAAGAAGAAGAAGCAAAGTCACCCAGGTAGAATAAAGACCAGGAAATAATCAAATTGAGAGCTGAAATCATTAAAATAGAAATAAAGAGAACAATACAAAGAACTGATGAAACAAAGAGTTGGTTCTTTGAGAAAATCAACAAGATAGACAAGCCCTTATCCAGACTAGCCAAAAGGCAGAGAGAGCATCCAAATTAACAAAATCAGAAGTGAAAAGGGAGATATAACAAATGACATGGAGGAAATCCAGAGAATCACCAGGTCATACTTCAAACACCTGTACTCAAAAAAAAATTGGAAAATCTAAAAGAAATGAATAATTTTTCTGGATATCTACCACATACCTAAGTAAACTCAAGACCAGATAAACTATTTAAATAGACCAATAAGCCATAAGGAAATAGAATCAGTCATTAAAAGTCTCCCAACCAAAAAAAGCCCAGGACCAGATGGTTTCAAAACAGAATTCTACTAGATTTTCAAAGAATAGTTAATACCAAACTCTTCAAATTCTTCAACACAATAGAAACAGAAGGAACATTACCAAACTCCTTCTATGAGGCTACAGTTACTCTGATTCCCAAGCCAAACAAAGATGCAACAAAGAAAGAGAATTATAGACCAATCTTCCTCATGAACATTGATGCAAAAATACTCAATAAAATATTGGCAAACAAACTCCAAGAACACATAAAAAATTTATCCACCATGATCAAGTAGGCTTTATCCCAGAGATGAAAGTTTCATTCATCATACAAAAATCTGTCAATCTGTCACCATATAAACAAATTGAATATGCCAATATGTTCAAGACTACTTCCTACTTTCTCTTCTAGCAGGTTCAGAGTAGCTGGCTTTATGTTGAGGTTCTTGATCCACTTAGACTTAAGTTTTGTGCACGGTGACAGATATGGATCTATTTGCAGCCTTCTACATGCTGATATCCAATTATGCCAGCGCCATTTGTTGCAGATGCTTTCTTTTTTCCATTGTACACTTTTGGCTTCTTTTTCAAAAATTATATGTTCATAGGTGTGAGGATTAATGTCAGGGTCTTCAATTTGATTCCATTGGTCCACATGTCAGTTTTTATGACAGTACCAAGCTGTTTTTATTACTGTAGCTCTATAGTAGAGCTTGAAGTCAGGGATCGTGATGCCTCCAGAGGTTGTTTTGTTGTACAGGATTCTTTTGGCTATCCTGGGTTTTTTGTTTTTCCATATGAAGTTGAGTATTATTCTTTCCAGGTCTGTGAAGAATTGTGTTGGTATTTTGATGGGAATTGCATTGAATCTGATGATTGCTTTTGATAAAATTGCCATTTTTACTATGTTAGTCCGGCCTATCCATGAGCATGGGAGATCTTTCCATTTTCTGACATCTTCTTCAACTTCTTTTTTCAGGGACTTAAAGTTCTTGTCATATAGGTCCTTCACTTGCTTGGTTAGTGTTACCCCAAGGTATTTTATGTCTTTTGTGACTATTGTAAAGGGTGATGTATCTCTGATTTCCTTCTCAGCTTCTTTGTCAATTGTATATAGGAGGGCTACTGATTTTTTTGAGTTGATCTTGTATCCTGCTATGTTGCTGAAGGTGTTTATAAGCTGTATCAGTTCCTTGGTGGAATCTTTGGGGTCCCTCAAGTATAGTATCATGTCATCTGCAAATAGGAAAAGCTTGACTTCTTCCTTTCCAATTTGTATCCCCTTAATCTCCTTATGTTGTCTTATTGCTCTGGCTAGAACTTCAAGTACTATATTGAATAAGTATGGGGAGAGCAGACAGCCTTGCCTCGTTCCTGATTTTAGTGGAATTGCTTTGAGTTTCTCTCTATTTAATTTGATGTTGGCTGTTGGCTTGCTGTAAATTGCCTTTATTATGGTTAGGTATGTTCCCTGTATTCCTGATGTTTCCAAGACTTTTATTAAGAAGTGGTGTTGGATTTTGTCAAATGCCTTTTCTGCATCTAGTGAGATGATCATGTGGTTTTTTTCTTTGAGTTTGTTTACATGGTGTATTACATTGACGGACTTTCGTATGTTGAACCACCCTTGCATCCTTAGGATGAAGCCTACTTGATCATGGTGGATAATTGTTTTGATGTGTTCTTGGAGTTTGTTTGTCAGTATTTTATTGAGTATTTTTGCATCAATGTTCATGAGGGAGATCGGTCTGTAGTTCTCTTTCGTTGTTGTATCCTTGTTTGGTTTAGAAATCAAGGTAATTGCAGCCTCATAGAAGGAGTTTGGTAATGTTCCTTCTGTTTCTATTGTGTGAAACAATTTAGAGAGTATTGGTGTTAACTCTTCTTTGAAGATCTGGTAGAATTCTGCGCTGAAACCATCTGGTCCTGGTTTTTTTTTTTTTTTTTTTTTTTTTGGTTGGGAGACTTTTAATGACTGTTTCTATTTCCTTAGGGGTTATTGGACTATTTAAATAGTTTATCTGGTCTTGATTTAACTTAGATATGTGGTACCTATCCAGAAAATTATCCATTTTTTTTAGATTTTCCAGTTTTGTGGAGTAGAGGTTTTTGAAATATGACCTGATGATACTCTGGATTTCCTCAATGTCTGTTGTTATGTCCCCCTTTTCATTTCTGATTTTGTTGATTTGGATTCTTGCTCTGTGTCTTTTGGTTAATTTGGATAAGGGCTTGTCTATCTTGTTGATTTTCTCAAAGAACCAACTCTTTGTTTCATTAATTTTTTGTATTGTTCTCTTTGTTTCTATTTTATTGATTTCACTTCTCACTTTGATAATTTCCTGGCATCCATTCTTCCTTGGAGACTTTGGTTCTTCTTTTTCTAGAGCTTTCAGGTGTGCTGTCATGTCACTAGTGTGAAACTTCTCCAATTCTTTATGTGGGCATTTAGTGCTATGAATTTCCCTCTTAGCACTGCTTTCATCATGTTCCATAAGTTTGGGTATGTGGTGTCTTCATTTTCATTGATCTCTAGGAAGTCTTTAATTTCTTTCTTTCTTAACCCATTGGTGATTCAGTTGAGCATTATTCAGTTTCCATGAGATTGTAGGTTTTCTGTAGTTTTTGTTGTTGTTGAAATCTTACTTTAAATCATGGTTGTCTAATAGAACACAGGAGGTTATTCCAATTGTTTTGTATCTGTTGAGATTTGCTTTGTGGCCAAGAATGTTTTTGATTTTAGAAAAGGTTCCATGAGGTGCTGAGAAGAAGGTATATTCTTGTTTGTTAGGATGGAATGTTGTGTAGATATATATTAGGTCCATTTGAGTCATGACATCAGTTAAGTCCTTTATTTCTCTGTTAAGTTTCGATTTGGGAGATCTGTCCAGTGGTGAAAGTGGGGTGTTGAGGTCTCCCACTATTAATGTGTGGGGTTTTATATGTGGTTTAAGCTTTAGTAATGTTTCTTTTACATATGTGAGTACCCTTGTATTTGGGGCATAAATGTTCAGAATTGAAACTTCATCTTGGTGGATCTTTCCTGTGATGAGTATGTAATACCCTTCTTGATCTCTTTTGATTGATTTTAGTTTGAAGTCTATTTTGCTGGATATCAGGATGGCTACACCCACTTGTTTCTTAAGGCTGTTTGATTGGAAAGACTTTTCCCAGCCTTTTATTCTTAGGTAGTGTCTATCTTTGAATTTGAGATGTGTTTCTTGTATGCAGCAGAAAGATGGGTCCTACTTTTGTATCCATTGTGTAAGCCTATGTCTTTTTATAGGTGAATTAAATCCATTGATATTAAGGGATATTTATGACCAGTGATTGTTCATTCCTGTTATTTTTTGGTGGTAGTGTGTGTGTACTTCTCTTCTTTGGGGTTTACTGCTGTGGCTTTTTCTATTGCCTGTGTTTTTGAGGGTGTATCTGACTTCCTTAGGTTGGGATTTCCCTTCTAGTGCTTTCTGTAGGGCTGGGTTTGTGGATAAGTATTGTTTAAATTTGGCTTTGGCTTGGAATGTCTTGTTCACTCCATCTATGATGATTGAAAGTTTTGATTGGTATGTTAGTCTGGGCTGGCATCCATGGTCTCTTGGTGTCTGCATTACATCTGTCCAGGTCCTTCTGGCTTTCAAAGTCTCCATTGAGAAATCGGGTGTTATTCTGATGGGTTTGCCTTTATAAGTCACTTGGCCTTTTTCCTTTGCTGCTCTTAATATTCTTTCTTTATTCTGTACGTTCAGTTGTTTAATTATTATGTGGCTAGGGGACTTTTTTTGGGGGGGCGTCTAGCCTGTTTGGTGTTCTTTATGCTTCTTGTATCTTCATAGGCATTTCCTTCTTTAAGCTGGGAAAGTTTTCTTCTATGATCTTGTTGAATATATTTTCTGTGCCTTTGAGTTGGTATTCTTCTCCTTCTTCTATCCCTATTATTTGTAGGTTTGGTCTTTTCATGGTGTCCCAAATTTCTTGGACATTTTGGTTCATGACTTTGTTGGCTTTAGTGTTTTCTTTGACTGATGAATCTATTTCTTCTACCGCATCTTCAATGCCAGAGATCCTCTCTTCCATCTCTTGCATTCTGTTGGTTATACTTGCATTTGAATTTCCCGATCGTTTACTCAGATTTTCTATTTCCAGCATTCCCTCTGTTTATGTCTTTTTCATTTTTTCTATTTCCCTTTTCAGGTCTTGGACTGTTTCCTTCATTTGTTTCATTGCTTTTTCATGGTTTTCTTTCAGTGATTTATTGTTTTCTTCTAGGACTTTATTGTTTTCTTCTACTTTATTTGTCCTTTCCTCTAGTTTTTTTTATAGCATTCTTCCCAATTTTTATTTTGTCTTATCCTCTATATAAGCCTCTACCTTCTTCATGATGTTATTCATAATGCTGTTTTCTTCTGCTTCTTCCAATTTTTGATGTTCATGTCTACTGTTGGAGGAGGGCTAGGTTCTGGTGATGCTGTATTGCTCTTCATTTTGTTGTATGTACTTCTGCCTTGATATCTGCCCATCTCCTTGTAGTTCGTTCTTGGTCTTATCAGCGCACTTGGTTCAGACAGAGCTGACAGATTCAGTAAGTCTCTCTCTTGTCCAGATGGGAGCTCTCTTGTCCAAATGGGAAGTCCAGAGCAGGATGGGAGCTCTTGTCCAGACGGGACGTCCGGGGCAGGATGGGAGCTCTTGTCCAGACAGGAAATCCAGGGCAGAATGGGAGCTGGGGGCTGGTCTCTAAGTCTCAGGAAGTGGCCGGGGGTCTTGGGCGGATGGGTTTTGGGGCAGGGTGAGGAGATTGCAGTGTCTGCCAGGGGTCTTGGAGAAGGGGATCCTTCCTGGTAGGGCTAGAAGGGAACCTGCCCAGTGGCCAGAACCTGGGAACAAGTTGAGCAGATCTTCCCCGGAGTGGCTGGTGCCCAGGGATGGGGTCTAGGCTGAGCCTGGACACTCACTGCTGGTCCAGAAGAGAAGTCCGGGGCAGGATCGAGAAGTGTGTTTTACCAAATGCTTTAGAAATCTATCATATCAGTCAAGTTGACAATCAAAATCAATGATCACAAGAAACTTGTGTACCATTTCTCTCTAGTCTTCCAGTTTAGGAGAATTACTAGAATTTGAGCATATGTGCTTTTTCCCCTCAAGCTTGCCATTCATTCAATATTTTTAAAGACTGAATCTCATGCCACCTAGGTTGGTCTTTAACTTGCCATGAGGATGACCTTGTAATCTGAGTGCTGGGATCACAATTATGCATAATCATGCCTAATATATGAAGTGCTGGGAATGGAACCCAGAGCTTACTGTATATCAGCCACATATCCTACCAACTGATCTAGATCCCTAGACTCAGATCATTTTCAATTTCAGTGCAATTGTCTTCTATTATTTTGTTGCTCTTTGTTTTCTTTTCTTTCTGAAAATTCTATTTCTCTTCCAAAGTAAACTGCTAATCCATTTGTTCAACAGTGTTTACTGAGTGCTTACTTTAGCATGACTCTGTTGCCAAGTCAGTGGGTTCCTTCATCATCACAAGAATCAGACAGAGATGCAATTCACAGGAAGAAGGAAAAAAACACGTTGTCTTCTACTCGAACATAAAAGAACCAACACGCAGGGACAAAGAACTTCCAATCATATTCAAATCAGAAACAGGCAAGCAAAGGTTTTACGATGTTCTCAGGTGTGAGGGACCTGGTCTCCCTTCTGAGAACTGTATCACTCATCTTGTAGAACTTCTGGACCTCTTCTTGAAGGATCATCACTGCTCTGAAATTTCTAGCAACTTCCCCCAAATATGGAGATGTTTCTTCATCTTCACCTTCTATGGCACTAGTCTGAATCTACTCAACGGCTATGTTATCCGTCACTTTATTTTACTTTTAACTACAATTGTGGAATTTAGTCCCAGAATGTGTTTTTGTGCTACAAAAACTCCTAATGCATGTTGTTTGCCTTTCTTTTCTGTTCCTCCTTTCTTTTTCTCTCTTCTGCTTCTTCCTTTTTTGTTTGTTTTGAGACAGTGTTTCAGTCCTGACTGTCCTGGAACTCATCATGTAGATGAGACCAGGCTGGCTTTGAACTCACAGAGATCTTGCCTGCCTCTGCTTCCCAAGTACTGGGATTAAAGACATGTACCACCATGTCATGCTTCCTTTATTCTTTTAACATCTCAGAGTCAATAACAATGAGCATGGTAGTAACCCTGTTTTTATTTATTTTAATATCACAGAGTCAGTAACAATGAGCATAGTAGTTACTCTGTGTATGATCATGATTTTGCTAACTAAATTTTGTTGCTCTGCTTCACCACTACCATTCTCAAACATCCTTGATTTTAGTGACTGTGTTCTGCTGGAACCCCAGATGAGCTCAGACATAGTTTTGAAGGGAGAACTCAAGAGTGCTTTTCTGAATACATCAAACTCTGGCAATGCCTGAATATGAGAAGGCAGTGATCTCTACTCCTTTGAGTGGCTGTATCCACACATTGGAATTTCACCATGGAAAGCCTTCTTTCCCTGAAGGTGTCCTTCAGCCTGTCACATGAGGCTCCAAAAAAACTCAGCTCTCCTTTGTAGTAGTCTTCTCTCTTGTCTCTCAAAGTCATTCCCACCCAACCCATTGATAAGAAAAGCCATTTGATAGTTTCTGGAGTTCTGAGGGTGAGTTCTCTCTGCAGGATCCTCTACTTGCCTTTTCTTTGCTGCCCTGTGTTGCCACGAGCCATGATCTCATTATTGTAGTTCATATTCTACTGTTTAAACAGAGTGCCCTGAGTTTGGGAAAATAATTTCCACATTCTATTTTAGTAAAACCACAAGTCAATGTTTGTATACACTGAATACATTGGTATTGTTGATAATTGAACCCAGAGCCCGAGCATGCAAGACAAAGTCTCTACCATTTAGCTACATCACTAGCACACTAACATTTTTGATTGGCAGTTGGCTGAATCAGCATGCAAATTTGAGATAAGACATAAACTATTTCCATTTGTTCTTTTCATCGTTTATTTGTTTTCTCTACTGATTTCCCAGTTCTCTATTTCACTTTTCCTCCCACCAATACTTAGATATCACAGTTAGTTCTATTTGGTTCCTGAGAAATAAGTTTGGTTTCTTTCTTGTAGTGACTGTGCACAACACAGGACAGAATGGAAGGGGACATCCCAAGGCCTGAGAATGAATATTTTTAATTTTCCTTGCAGTTTCAAAACTGACAATGCATGCTTATGTTTTGAGAATGGCCTCATATGGCAGACTGATTTTGTAACAGAGAAGCAAACTAATAGAGGAAAGAGTGCCCCCAAAAGACAGAAATAGAGTTGTGGTTAGATCCCATGGCAGTTTTTGTCCAAAATGGCAGGGCTCCTTTTTCTGGGTAGAGTCAGGGCAGGTGGATTGGGAAGTAAAACTTTTGCCAGATTCAGGCCTCACCCCTCTCCTTCTGGTCATCTTTGTGTAGAGCATGGCCTGAGCAATCTCCACAAGCCAAGAGAGAACCCATTAGAGTAAAGATGCCCGCTGAGATGACCAGGGTCTGATAGTTATGGAAGTATGTTTTTAGTATAAACTGAAAACAATTTTATGGTAGCAAGAAATATCTAGATTGTGAATTATTGCTTCGAAAGTTACCAAGTGAATGTGTATCTTCTAAACCATATTAGGAAATCAAAAGTCTTACCCTTTCAAAACCACAAAAGTCTGCTCTTGAAAGCTGGAGGAAGAAGAGGAGGAAAGAGGAAGAAAAAAAAGAAAGTTAAAAATTTAGTTGCGTTTCAAAAGGTGTAACTGTAAGGAGTCTGTCCTTAATTATGTCATCAGCCTGTGATGGCGTCCCAGCCTAAAAAGCAGGTGGGCCCTCTGTGTGTTCTCTCTTTCCTTTCAGCTCCTTCAGTCTGTCCTCTCTCTCCCTGTCTCTCCCTCTCTCTCCCCTTGCCAATAAAGCTCTAAAAAAGTAACCATGGCTGTGATTCTTCCAATCAGCACTGTCCTCTGCCAGTATGGCTGCCTCTGGCAGCAGCCAGCCAGGAGCAGTGCACCATTTAGCCAACAGTAACAAACCTTTTTATTTAAGGCTGCACCACACACTCACACAAAAACACCCCTTGCTTTCTTTTGTATTCCAGCAGGTATATGGCCAAATGTTAATGTAGCTTCTCATCCAGTCTCTTGATGGAACTTCATTGTATTCTTCTCTCTGTCCTACAGTTATGTTATCTTTTTTTCTTCCTATTCTTCCACAGATAGATGATGTCTTTCCCATTGTACATGTTTAAAATTTACTGTAAATGTACGCAATAAGACTAATGCCAATTTCAACTTATACTTCAAATACTATGAAGCAAAGGAAAAGGTTGTGGTATCATGCTATGCATCTTTTTAGTTTTTAGTTCTAAGATATACTATTCACAACTAAATTGAACACTATTTCTTTTTATACCACAGAAGATATTAAGAATTATCAATGAATTACAAAGAAATTTTCATACCTGTATGTGTGAAGTTTCTGGATAACGAAGATCACTACTTACATAAAGACCCAAAGAGGTGAGGATGACTAAAAAATGATTTGTTAAAACCATATCTATTATTGTAAGCCCTTGGTGTTCTGAAGAAAGAAATCAAATCATACCATAGGTTAGAAACAGAGAGATCTTTAGAACATTTCAGAAATACTGAATGAGTTTCAAAATAAATAAAATGATGAAGATAACCTTGATATCCTCCCTATGCTAATTTCCTGCAGGGTTCCACCCTCCTGAATGCTTAAGGGAAGTTCCTTGTCTGTGTATCTGCATGGTCGTTAACAGCTTAGATGCAAGATTGTAAGCAGCGATCTTCTGCCCTCTGGGGTTCTCCCATTGTGCTGTAAGCCTGTATTTAAGACCTCCTCCCTCCAATAAACTGCATTCTGTATTAAATAAATAAATAAAAGAAAATAAAAAAATTAAAAAAAAAAGACAGCCAGAAAAGTTACCATCTTTAAGTTGTGAATAGATGATATCTGTCAGGTCATACCATATGGTTTCATTATATTTCCTAAATCCAGAAATGGTTTTGCCTATGTAAACACCTACCATGAAAGAAAAAAAATATAGTCAGGCAACTTTACAGACCTCAATTCTGTGAACACAACCTACTCCATCTTCTAACCCAGGTTCCTCCATGCTGAATTAGTCAAGGTTCTCTAGAACTGATAGAATGAATCTATTATCTATCTATCTATCTATCTATCTATCTATCTATCTATCTATCTATCTATCTAACTAACTAACTAACTAACTATCTATTGAACATATATTTAGCCATCAAAAATCCATGTTTCCAAATGAAAATAATGTATAGTTATAAATACATACATATTATATTAGGGGGATTTATTAGAATGGTATATGGCTGTAGTCTGGTTAGTCTAACAATGACTGTCTACCAATGAAAAGTCCAGAAATGCAGTAGTTGTTCAGTCCACCAGGCTGGATGTCCCAGCTGGTCTTGAGTATATGCCAGAATCCTGAAGAAGTAGGCTATAATGCCAGGGAAGGAATGCACTTGCTACAATTGTGATGGCAAGCAGGTGAGGAACAAAAGTTTCCTTCTTTCATGTCCTTTATATAGGATGCCATCAGAAGTTGTGGCTCTCAATAAAGGTGAGTCTACTACTTCAAATGATTTAATTAAGAATAATCCTTCACAGGTATACCCGGTACTTTGGGTTTTAATTTTAGATGTAATGAGGCTGACAACCAAGAATAGCCATCATGAGTCTACCCTCTGTCAACTTCACAAACAATCATATCTCCTATGTCATGCTTAATTTTGAAATAAAACCAATAACCAGGTCATAATTATGCCTCACATAATATAACTTTTCTACCCACAACCACAAACACATTGTATATTTAACCAGGTCATAATTAGTCCTAACATACTGTAATAATGCCTCACACAACTGCAAACACATTCTAAATATTAGGATAGGTGGTAATGGCTCTTGAGGGACATTCAAACAAGGAATGAAAATCCAGTGGCCCACTAAACTTTGAGCTTCATTCTTGGTGTTTCAAAGGTATAATAACTTATCCTTCACTTTAGATGTAATATTTCTGTGTGGTTCACACCACTACACTTCTAAAAATTTCACTGAGGTAGAAGGCCCTTGAATGTGCAGCAGCAGTGCATTTCTGGATGGTGCCTGCATAATGTGCAGAATCATTGGTAAACCAGGCCCTAGTCTTCCCTTCCTTTTTCTGCTGATCACAGGGCACACCCCATAAAGCTGTAGGAGCAGCCGGGCGGTGGTGGCGCACACCTTTAATCCCAGCACTGGGGAGGCAGAGGCAGGGGATCTCTGTGAGTTTGAGGCCAGCCTGGTCTCCAAAGCGAGTTCCAGGAAAGGCGCAAAGCTACACAGAGAAACCCTGCCTCGAAAAAATAAAACAAAACAAAACAAAACAAAAACAACAACAACAACAACAAAAGCTGTAGGAGCATACTTAGGAGCAAGTAGCATGTGATGAAAGTAGAAACCACAGGAATTTCGGAAACGTCTTCATGTAACTTGCTTGTGCATTCACAACCTACTCAGGCTTGCTTATATATATTCCACTTCCATTTGCTAATAGATTGACCTGTGCATATCTTACTTTATGGCTTGTTGGATCACTCAGATCATAACGAGCAGCTCAGTTTGCATGGTAATTTGGTGGCCTATTGTCAAATGTTCAGTTTCCACTAAAGTCCATTAGCATGCCAAGAGGTGTCTCTCAAAGAGAGAATGGTTGTCTACAGATGATGGTAGAGCCTTGCTCCAAAATCCCAAAGGTGCCTTTTGTGATTCTCCTGTAGGGGTCTGCCAAAGGCTCCAAACAGCATCCCCATCTGGCACTGACACCTCAAGTATCATTGGGTATGCTGCATCATATTGTCTATGTGGTAGAGCAGTCTTTCAAGCAACCTTGACCTGTTGAAGAGCCTCTCCTGTTTCAGGCCCCACACAAAGCTAACTGCTCTCTGAGTCATTTGGTATATGGGAAAGAGTAACACATTCAAACAAGGAATGGGAATCCAGAGGCCCACTAAACTTTGCACTTCATTCTTGGTGTTTGAAGGGGCCAGGTATGATAACTTATCCCTCACCTTAGACAGAATATTTCTGTGTGTCTCACACCACTGCACTTCTAAAAATTTCACTGAGGTAGAAGCCCCTTGAATTTGGATTTATTTTCCATCCTCTGATATGCATATGTGTTATCAACAAGTCCAAAATGACTGCTACCTCCTGCTCACTTGGTCCAATCAGCATAATGTCATCAAGATAGTGGACCAATGTGATATTTTATGGAAGAGACAGATGATTTAGTTCCCTTCTAAGTTATGACACAGGATGGGAGAGTTAATATGTCCTTGAGACAGAACTGTAAATGTATACTGCTGGCCTTTATTGAAAGCAAATTGCTTCTGGTGGTCCTTATGGACAGGTACTATGAAAAGGGCATTTGCTAGATAAATAGATGCATACCATGTACCAGGAGATGTGTTAATCTGCTCAAGTAAGGATACAATATCTGATACAGCGGTTGCAATCAGAGTCATTACTGACAGCTTTTGATAGGTAACTGTCATTCTCCAAGATACATCTGTCTTCTGCATTGACCAGTTAGGAGAGTAAAAGGGGGATGAGGTGGGAACCACCACCCCTGCATCTTTCAAGTTTTTGATACCAGCACTAACTTCTGCAGTTTCTCCTGGGCTGTCATAATTGTCTTTGATTCACTATTTTCCCTGGCAGTGGCAACTCCAGGATATTCCATTTGGCCTTTACAACCATAATAGCTATCCTTCCACAAATAGGGAACCAGTGGGAATTCTGGCAACTTCTAAGTATCTATCCCAATTATACATTCTGAAGTGGAGAATAACAATAGGATGATTCAGGAACCTACTGTATTCCTGTCTTCAGTCAAAACTCTATTAATCACCTGACCTTCCTAAACCCCTTCTTTAACTGGAGCACCACAATGCCTCATGGGCTCACTGGGAATCAGTGTCAATTCTGAACCAGTATCCAATAGACCCTGAAAAGTCTGATATTTTCTCTTTTTCCTAGTGTACAGTTGTCCTTGAAAAGGGCCATATGTTGCTTTGGGGAAAGACTGAAGAAAGGCTAATAGTAAAAACTCCCAAGTATTTTAGCAAAGTCCTTCCTAAGGAGGACTTGGCCTTCTCTTCATTCAAGGGGTTCTGGGTCTGTAAACTGGCTCAACTCTGGAACTTGGTTACCAGCTGAAGATTTCTTTTATCCACAATCCAGAAAGAATGTATGTAGTGGGTAGCCATTCCAGCTTTGATATGGAAGTTCCAATATCCATTGAGACTTCGGTAACTGTCATACCTACAAGGTGGGGCTGAGAGAGGACCCTGAAGACCCAATATCCAGATGCACTGCCTTTCTTTGTTCCTGGATCGTGGAGGCTGGAGGTAGACCGAGCAGAGTTCTCCAGAGAACACCGCCTGACTGCGCCATGCCTTTGCTAGACCCTGCAACCTACCTATCCCTTCATTTGTAAGTTACGCTGCTAAATAAACCTCCTTTTTAACTATGTGGAGTGGCCTTAATAATTTCACCAATAAATGTAGCCTTTCTTTCATTTAAGAATGTTTCCTCTTACATAGATCAAACAAAATTGCAGTAGGCCTCTTATCTATTTCATACCTGGAAATATCATGATTGATTAACCAGTATTAAAGATCCACACCAGTCATACCATCATAAAAATGATCCTGCCTGTGCTGCCCATTATGGGTCAGGTTATAATGGCTATTGCTTTGTCTATGCTGTCCATTATGATAACTAGGATCACCTTGTCTTTGGCAATTCATTGCTACTACAGTCCCCCTGCTACTCAAGTCCCAACTAAACCCACTGCATTTAATTTATCCAACTGAGCAGGCAATGTTTCTAACCCAAAGACCTGGCACAAGAAAAGGGGTGTCAACAAAGCTCTTCAAATGTGCTGGTGCCCCCTCCCCATTTTACATCTTAAAAGATCACTAGTGGGCATTCTGGGTTTTCAATTGTGAAGGATTAAGTTTTACACAGCATACCCACTCTAACATTGCAATTTCCCTGAGCCTTAAAAGCCCTTTATTAACTCTAAGACAAGCAGTATCAGGCATCCCCAACCCCTTTCAGGTAGGCCATCAGGTAGACAAATGCCTCAGCCTACCATTCCAAAAAACATTTGACACCTTTCTTTTGAACTGTGTGAGCTTCTATTTTAAACCTAGAATCTCCACCCAATGGGCCCATATTGATAACCTCAACCTGATCCAGTTTTATGTTCTTTCCACCATTATTCTACACCCTTAAAATCCACTCCCACACATATTCCCTAGACTTCTGATTGAATGAATTAGCAAACTCATTTAATTCTTTAGTAGTGTAGAACACCTTCTCATGGACTACACTTTCTACCTCCCCTCTAGAAGCCTGCTTGGCCTTAAATCTGGCTCTAGGTCTAGAGGTAACTTTTGGACCCTGGTGTCTTACCTGGCATATTCTTCAGGGAAAGTCACTGCTGATTTAGCAGACTATTATAGAAGAGGATACGACTATTTAAAGGAGGATAAGGCAATTTTGGAGGAGTTAGGTTAGGAATATATCTTCTGCTGAGGGTGGAGAGACTACTTCCTTGGGTAAGATAAACCCTTGAGAATCTGAGGCTTCAAAGTTCCCAGCCTCAGTAGGGTCCTCCCATGCATCTCAATCATAAGATACAGAACCCCATTCTTTACCAATTAATGCCCCTATTTTAATCACCAATCCTGCCCCCTCCCCCTGCAGCTGGGACATGAATTTTTGTTGTAATCATGTCACTCTTATGATGAGGCTTCATTTTAATTTTCTGTAACTTGAGCTCTGTGACTGCTGGAGAAAAGATTCTCTTCTAGGGCAAACTTAGAAATCTTTAAACTGTTAATGCACATCTGAAGTTAGTCAATTTTACATTTAGTTTATTGCTCTTTCAACACATTCCTAGATGCTCCAAGTTGGTTTATCTTATCATGAAGCTCATTCTTTTCCTTTGTCAATTTATCCAGACATCTTGAATCAACCAATCAGCATCATTATTTTCCCTTTTTTCAAAAATTGTCAGAAGTTTTATTTACAGTCACTAAATTCCTTGCATTGTTAAATCAGCAAAGCAGTATAATCAAATGCATTAATTTCAATAAGTGTAAAATAATTCACACCAGGGCTTTCAGCATTCTCTGACCTTCTAGGGAAACCTTCAGTAACTGTAGGTGTCAGTAAATTGGAAAGCCTGTTCCAGATACTTAAAGAATCCATCTATTTCAGTTGCTCTAGAACTATTTCTGTTACGAAAATCTGTATTGGTCATGGTTCTCTAGAGGAGCCAAACTTTATATGTTGATATTTTATATCTATCTATCTATCTATCTATCTATCTATCTATCTATCTATCTATCTAATGCAGGCTGTGGTGTAGTTAGTCTAACAAAGGCTATCTACCAACAGGAAGTTTAAGAATCCAGTAGTTGTTCACTCCATGAGTCTGAATGTGTCAGCTGGTTTTCAGTGTATACCAGAATCCTAAAGAAGTTGGGTCTAATGTCAGTGAAAGAATAGAGTTGACAGTGACAGCAAGGGCAAGCAGGAAAGGAGGAAAACTTCCTTCTTTTGTGTCCTTTACAAAGGCTGCCATCAGGAGGTATGGCCCAGATTAAAGGTGGATCTTCCCTCCTCACATAATCTGGATTATAGGTGGGTCTAGTTACTTCCAATGATTTATTTAAGAAAAATCTTTCACAGAAGTACCCATCTACTTGGGTTTTAGTTTATTACATATGCAGTTAAGTTGGCAACCAAGAATAACCATCATAACAACTCATATCTTGTCTTTGAATCTCACTTTCATCCTCCCAAGGTATTGAGAGGATGAAGTAGTTGCAGGGTACACCATAGGATTTTATGAATCACCTCATTGATTCCTAGAATAGTTATCTCTGTGAGTACTACTTTCTTAGGATAAATCCTCTTAATGTATTGGTTAATTCTAAAAATATCATTTCAGCTATATTTTAGTAAGTATTTGTTTATGTTGGAGAAGACCACAATGTGCCACTATAGACTATGCAACTCTGGCTTAATGATTATTTTGAGGTAAAAGCAACAGAATCAAGAAATGAAGGCTCTGACCACATAAAAATATGGCATAAATTACCTCTTGTGGGAAATAAAGAGGACTTTCATTCCTGGACACAGAGGATAGGCAGTGGAGCACTTACTTTCCCTGTTGCTGTGATTAAGGGAGAACGGGTTTATTTGGCCAGATTGGTTTATTTGATGGTAGAAAAGTAAACTTGAAGAGGCAGATGGTCATGAAGCAGAGATATATAACACCTGTGCTCAGTTTATTTCCTTGTTTTAATTCTGTATAGGACCCCAACCTGTGGAATGGTACCACCCACAGCTCAGGTGTATCTTTCCACATCAGTTACCCTAATCTAATAATCCCTTAAAGGCATGCCCAGAGGTTCTTCCTTCCTGTGATTCCAAATCTTATCAAGATCATTGTCTGGTCCAAAAGAAACTGGGAACAAATGGCTAACTGTGATGTCTGTCAACATACCAAAGAGCATGCTGACTCCTCCATCTCTCAACTCTTCTTTACACAATATCTCTCTACCCTACATTTCTCCAGCTCACAGGCTTCCCTTCTCCCAGCTTCTCCTTCCTCTATAAACCTGACATTTTGGCCATGTGCCCTCTTGGTCCTCTCTCTTACCCCCCTCTCTTGGTACTTCTCTCTTGCTCTCTCCTAATCCCCCTAATGGCCTACTCCATTCTTCTGACAATGTTCAATCTACTACTTTCTCTTCCTGCTCTTTATTCCTGCAAATGCTTCTGGCTATACTCTCCTTCATATCTACAATAAAAACCTTCCCTTCAACCATACTTTAGAGTAGTCATGTCCTCATTTTAAACAATCAATCAATTTCAACTATCACAGACACAAAGACAAGTTGGCATAAACAGATTTTACTAAAATAATCCCCATTCACTCATTCATTCATTTATATGTTTATTCCTCTTGAGGAAATATTAATATCTTTTGGATGGTGTGCATCTGAATTACTGTTCCTTTTGCTGTGATAAACACTGTCCAGAAGCAACTTTGGAAGGAAAGAGTTTATTTAATCTTACATTTCCAGGTAACAGTCCATTACTGAGAGGTAATAAGGGTAGGAACTCAAGCAGGAACTTGAAAGCAGAAACTGAAGCAGAAGCCATGAAAATGTGCTTCTTATCAGCTTGCTCCTCATGGCTTGTTCATCCTGTTTTCTTATATGACTCAATGCCATCTTCCCAGGGTTTGCACTTCTCACAGTGGATTGAGTACTCAAACATAAACCATTTATTAAGAAACTGCTCAACAGAGTTGTCTATAGGCCAATCCTATAGAAGCATTTTCTCAATTGAGAGTCCTTTTTCTCAAATGAATTTGGTGTGTGATGTTAACATGAAATCAGTCAGAATGGGAGGTAGGGGAAGGGTCTTATGTAGCTACAGCTGACTTTAAACTTGATATATAGGCAGAGATAACCTTTAACACCTGATTTTCTCATTATCACCTGTCAAGTGGTGTGGTTACATATGTCTGTATTTCCCACTAGTTTTCTCACATACAGACAAGTTACTTCTATTAACAAAATATTGTCCCTTCAACAGAGATACATTTCCTTTGTTTTGCATAAATTCAGATTTAATCACTTTATTTTTATTTTATGTGAATTCTTCTTTATGTAAATATCCATAAAAATTTGTGCCCTGTTTTTTGACCTGTTAGTCTATCTTGTTATAATAATTTGTAGTCCCCATTTAGTGCACATATGGGTACAAAGAAAATCCTTTCTCCCTGGAAACATAAAGATACTCCTAGTTTAAGAATTCAATTTAGTCAGCAGTTTAAGAATTCAAGGGAAAAATCTGAATAAGAGTATCAAAGAGGGATTTTAATATTTTTGATTAAAAACATTAAAGAGTTGTGGCGAGAGCTCAATCAGTAGGATACTTTCCACGCATGGTTGATAATTTGAGTTCTATTCCTTGTGCCCACCTAAAAAATAACCAGGTATAGTGGCATACCTATAATCCCAGACTAGGGAGGCACAGAGAAGATCATCAGTTCAGCCAAATTGGTGAGAACTAGGTTCAGTGAGAGACCATGTCGCAAAAAGAACTTGAAGAGCAACTGAGTAAGTGTACTTCTTATGGTCTATCTCTGGCCTTTCTCTATATAACTGCACACAGTGGAATATGTACACACACACACACACACACACACACACACACACTCCAAAAAAGAAAGATATTTGCTAAATCCTTTCCTCTTCACTCCTTTCCTCTCATACTATTTGTTCTTATTTGTTCTCTCTCTCTCTCTCTCTCTCTCTCTCTCTCTCTCTCTCTCTCTCTCTCTCTCTCTCTCTCTCTCATTCACTTGCTTGCTCTTCCCCTCTTACTGTTGCGGTATTGTGGCTCAGGATAGCCTAGAATTCACTAAGTCAGATAAGCTGCCTGCAATAATACTTCTGCTTCAGGCTCTGAGTGCTGGACACCATCCTTATATAACAGAACTGTCTTAGTGAGGGTTTCTATTGCTGTGAAGAGACACCATTGCCATGGCAACTCCTATAAAGGAAAATATTTAATTGGGGTGGCTTTCTTACAGTTTAGAGGTTCAGTCCATTATCATCAGGGTGCGACATGGCAGCATACTGGAAGACATGGTGCTGGAGAAGTAGCTGAGAGGCAACAGGAAATGGTGTGTCTCACTGGGTGGTATCTTGAGCATATATGAGACCTCAAAGCCTGCCCCCAAAGTGACACACTTCCTTTAACAAAGACACACCTCCTAATAATGCCATTCCCTATGAGCTTATAGGGGCCAGTTAAATTCGAAATATGTCATTACACTCCCCACCCCCCATAAGCCTGTAACAATATCATAATGAAAAATGCATTTAGTCAAACTACAAAAGTCCCCATAGTCTATAACAGTCTCAATAATGTTTAAAAGTTCCAAGTTCAAAATCTCTTCTGAGATTCATGTAATCTCTTAACTGTAATTTGCTATAAAATCAAAATAGAAAAAACAGATCACATATTTCCAACATATAATGGCACATGATATATATTACCATTCCAAAATGTAGGGAAGAGAACACAGTGAGGAAATATTGGACCAAAGCAAGAACAGAAACCAGCTGGGCAAACTCCAAACTCTGCAACTCCATATCTGATGTCTAAGAGCTCTTCACATCTCTAACTCTTTTCAGCTTTGTTAATGGCAACATAGTTCTTTCCCTTGGTCTCTAGTGTCAGCACGTGACACAGACCTCAGTATGGTCTCTAGGCAGTACAGACCTCTGACATTGCATGGGGCATGGACCCCCATCATAGCCCTCAGCAGCAGCACAGACCATGGACATCTGCATAACCTTCAATGGTACAACAGGCCATGGATATCAATACAGATGTTGGCTCCAGTAGGACCATTGACTCAGACATGATCCTTGGCAGCAGCCCAGACCCAAACATCTCCATGGCCTTAGGTGTCAGTGCAGACCACCCACATCAATATGGCCCCCAGCAGTTGCATAGCCAGAAGATATCAACATCACTTCAAGCTGCAGCACAGACTACAGACATCCTCATGGCCTTTGGTGGCAACATGGGTCACAGAAATCAACACAGACTTAGCCTGCCATAGGGCCACAGACCCAAACATGGCCCTCTGAGGCAGCCCAGACCTGAACATTACCATGGCTTCAAAAGGCAGCACAGACTACCCACATCAACATGGCCCCTGGCAGAAGCACTGCTCACAGACTTCAGAATGGCCTTAGATAGCTTACCAGACCAAGGACATCTTTCTGGTCTTGAGTGGTATCTCTGGCTGGGATATCAACCTAGCTTCCTGCTGCTGTAAGACCATGGGTACCCACAAGAACCTCCAGCTTCATCAGGGCCTGGGGCAGTGGATCATAGGTACTAAAGTGGCCTCTAGGGCCATCATGTGTCATAGTGGTCGTTTGAGAAGGTCCAAATGAGAAAACGAACCATTCTTCATCTTGGAAATCCTGTCATTTCTCAGAACCAGGATGATTATGCGGCTGGGAAGCTCTTGAGGGGCTGGATGAGAATATAAGCTCCAGACTGATGTATACAATTCTGTTGGCCCTATTCAGTCATGACATGTTCCCCCATCCTCTGAAACCTTCTATCACAATTACCACCACTGTTGAGTCTCTAGTTCCACTTTTCTTCACCACTTAATCACCACTCCATTCCTCTATTTTCCCACCTCCCCTGAAAATATTCATTCATCATAGTGGCATTGGAAACTGTAGTATATTACATTATATATATATATATATATATATATATATATATATATATATTTGCACAGACAGCTTTGCAAGCAAATATTAGTCTATGTTTCTGGTTTCTGAAGCAGCATAAATACTGGACCATTGCCAAGATACTGGTTTCAGATATTCTGCTGTTGTCCACAGTCAAGGTGATGTTGCAGCTAGGCAGGGCATCTTGGGGCAGGTTCTGTGCAAGCTCCTGGCTGTCACATACTTTTCTGCCCTCTATGTCTGCCACCCCGAGACTCATCAGGCTTGACCTTTATGCTTGTAGCCTGCAGACAGCTCTGTTACCCAGCACTCTCCATCCCCCAGCAGGGCAAGCACTTCAGGCTGCAGCTGCAATGGCTCCATACTGGGGGTTGACTGTCCTATTCAGTTATGACGTATTTCTGAGTGAGAGCCAGGACATCTCCCTGTCATAGGTGCTGACCACTGGACAGGATTTCTGTGCTTGTTGCCTGTGGGGCAAGCAGCACAGGTCACAGCTTCAGTGGCTCCATGCCAGGAGCTGGCCAGCGGGCCTAAGCCTGGCCCCATTCCCAGATTACAATTTCTAATGAAAGGATTTGAATAGTCAGAAAGGTAAGAAATGTGAATCAGATTAAAGAATGCCCCATGTGCAATGGGATGTAGCAAGTGATCTGAGAGGCTGAGATTTCTGGTGGTGACTGCTGGGGGACTCAAGGGGATATTTTAAGAGTGTTATAGAGGGAATGCTGGTAAGAGTTTACTATTCTCACCACTGACTCCAAGTGGTATAAAGGTCAGGAGGATTAACCAGGGCCTCATCAAGGAACTGTTGGGTAGGCTGTGGCAACTTGATTTGACTTCAGAACAATGGTGGATATCTGGGCAGGGGAATAAGATTTATCTAACAAATAAGTTACAGAAGCTGATTATGTTCTTAAAAGGTGAGTTGGACTCAGGATGTCAAGACTAGTCCTTGACTCCTCTTACTACCACATGGATACTCTGATAGAACATGAGGAGATGAGCATGGCTGCTCTACTTTGGTACATGGACAGCTAGTATCTGTGGCTAGATAAAGAGAAAGAGGTATCCATGGAACAAAGGAGGAAGTGGGCTGAGTTTCCATCTGGATTGACAGTGTCTAGTAAAGGGACAGCAGAGGTAAGTAAGACAACATGATTTATGACTAAACTGATTCAGAAGCAGAAAACATTTAGACCTAGAGGTATGTAACAGACTCTAAGACATTAGGAAATCATACTAATTTGGAAGAAGACTCTTTTTCTCTTACTATGCTATATACATTGACTGAATCTATTACTATATTGCAAGGTACACTAAGGAAAGTTTTTATGTTTTGTTCTCAATTTTTTCAAGGTTTGATCATTTATTTGTTACTGTTAAAGATTCTTAATTTTGACTGCATTCAGATTTAGAAGGAGAAACTATTCCTTGGATTGGTGGCATGTGTCTTTAATCTCAGGATTTGAGAGCAGAGGCAGGTGGATCTCTGAGTTTAAAGCCAGCCTGGACTGCAGAGTGAGCTCCAGGCCAGGCAAGGCTACCTACTAAGATCCTGTCTCAGAACAACAACAAATGAAGCAAAAGCTTTCATTGAGGACTATCTATATTTCCAGGAAATCTGTTGCAGGTATTTTTCTTTGACTTTCTTTGTTCTTTTATACCAAAGTTTCATTTGTTTTACAGCCTCTGCCTCACTTTTCTTGGTGTGTTGATTTTTGTTTTTTTTTTATTTAGCAATTTAATAGTGTTTTTGTTGCAGGGCACATGTAGTAAAAGACAATGAATGTTGGGAGCTTCAATCTAGGCTTCTTACCTTAAAGGCTTTTTGACACAACACTGAGGGAAACTATCTTCTTTAGAGAGATTGAAAAGTGTACATATTCTGCTAGCTCTTTAGAGCCTCAACTGGAAAAGTAGAATAGTATCTATCAGACCAGCAATCAACTCTCTCTCTCTCTCTCTCTCTCTCTCTCTCTCTCTCTCTCTCTCTCTCTCTCTCTCTCTCTGTGTGTGTGTGTGTGTGTGTGTGTGTGTGTGTGTGTGTGTGTCTTCCAATTGATACGACTCAGATTGGCATCCACAAAGCATCTTTGAACAGATTTGCACATTTTCTCCTCCATTCTTTTTGGCCTATAACATGAATGTCCCTTACTCAATAGCAGGCATACTCTGCATTGGGTTCAGACACCTTGCTTAATGAGAAAACTTTGTCATTCTGATAATATAATCCTTTCATTCTTCACCCAGAGCATCAGCAGCAACTTTTGTGATTATGTACTTCTCATAGGAAGTACGAAGATTGCATTCACTGTCTACTTTGATGAGTTTCTGAAAACTGGTAGCTAGAAAGGAGATATTCAGCTTCATTTTGACAAAACCAAGAATAAGCCATATCTTGAGTTGAAACTTGTAGATTCATACATATTCTGACTCAGGAAGGGGAGAGAGGTTAGAGTTGAGTCAATGATTGATCATTCCTATGAAGTAAAGCCTTCATGAGATTCTGTAAATTATAGGATTTGGGAACTTCTAGGTTAACATATATATCCTTGTCCTGAGAGATGGTATAATACAATGCCATGGAGCAGAACTCTTGTGATTGGAATCTGTCTAGATCTTACTCTTGGTACCTTTTTGTTTGGTTCTTAACCTGCATTCTTTGTAACATCCTTGACAATACCCTGATAAATGTGCATGAGAGTTACCCTACGTTTTTTGAACAGTCTAACAAAATCTTGAATTTAACAAGGGACTTATGGAATTCTTCAATTTATAACAGCCAGGTTAGAAGCACAGGTCACAACCTGGCACTTGTGACTGGAATCTGAAATAGGAGGTGGAGTCTTTTTGACTTGTGAGAGTTGATGCTGACTCTACCTATTGCCAGAGTTGTAGTGAATCACAGGATACCCACTTGGCATCTTCAGTAAACAGAAAAATTGCTCAGTGTGAGAAATCCATATATTTGATGCCACAAGTGTGATAAATAAGCATCTAGAGAAAAACAGCCATTTTTCCTCCATATGCCATTAGATATTTAACAATAATTGAAAAATACATATGTATAAATACAATAAGATAGTGTCTCAGGAATAACAATATTGATTTATGCATAGAAGAAATAAGGAGACAGACTAGAAGCAATAAACAAGCTCTGGGAAGATGCAACAAACTTACAAAGAACAGAGGACAGGTGAATCAAGGTAGCTACCGACTGGTTGATTGATTTGGTTAATTGGTTTTGAAACAAGCTCTAATAAGTAGCTCAGGTTAACCTTAAACTCAACTCAACCGCTCTGCCTTAGACTGCCAAATAGCTGGGATTATAGGCATACACCATCATGCCCAGTTTGAAGTCATCATTCAAATGACAAAAGGCCACAACAAAGGAGTATCTCTCCTAGCATATCAAACTGGCAAGTAGAAGAGGTAGAGTGACAAACATAGATTTTACTCTCTGTATGCATTTAGTGTGTATTTCCACTTAAAACCAACTTAACAAATATAAAACAACTGGCTATTTCTAACATCCAATCAGACTGTAAACTTACCATTATATGTTGAGTTCAAAATAAAGCCAAATAATGCCACATCATTGGCACAGGGGCACTTTGCCACTTTGATGTCTATCACGTGCGGAAACAATTTTTTGACCTGTGAGTTACTCATTTTAGATCCAAGAGTCCACTGTAGAATAGGCTCTGTGGGAGACAAATTTAGGCATTTAAACATGGCAGTACTCTTGAAACTGGAACATCAGTATTTTTCTTTAACGGTTTTGGAAAAACTATGTAAAGGAAATATTATGTTGTCCAAAGCAGGTAGGGGATATAGTAGAGGCTGGAGAGATAGTTCAGTGGTTAAGAACACTGGCTGCTCTTTGAGGGGACCTAGGTTTGGTTCCCAGCACCCACAGAGCAGCTCAGTATTGTCTGAAGATCCAGTTCTAGCAGATTCAGTACTCTCTTCTGACATCCCAGGGCACCAGGTATACAGCTGATGCAGATATGTGTACTGGCAAAACACCTATAAGCATAAAAACCTTATACATGGGTATAATATGATCTCACTCTTTATCAGTTAAAAATGGGCCAGTTTTTATTATGCAAAGGAAGAAGAATTAAATTATCTCGATAATATTCTTGAGAAAGGTCATACTGCTGAAGAACACTTAGGATGAAAATTAGTAATTTAGACATATATGGAAAATACATTGTCACATGGTCTGTGCTTAGCATAACAAGAGCTGGAACACAGAACAGGGATATTTATAATTGAGGGATCTGTTTCAAAAGCATACATTTCCTTTTGTTCCTTTTGCAATCCCATCAAAACAACAGTAGGCAAATAAAAAGGCGAATAAACCCAGAGTATATACAGTGAAAAAGAGGCGTTTTCATCAGTGAACAAGAGACCAACGTCTCTAGGGAATAGGTAGAAGTTGGGAATGGACTTACAGTACAAAAAAAATCCAATGTGAGACATCTTCAGCCTATCAAACACTGCATATCACCTTCCTGTGGAAAATCAGGGTTTTTTGTTTGTTTGTTTGTTTTTTAATTTCCCTGCTTTTGTTTTCACCAAGCTCTAACTTAGAAGTTTCCTGCTTTTCTCCATATCTGTTCTTCCCTCTCTGAGAAGCATTCTATGAAATGAAAGAATGGGTGGGGCTCTCCTCAGGATCTCCGTGTAGCCTTGAGCATCACTGAATTCTTATTTACCAGGCTGGAGTAGGCAATGATTCTCTTTGGAAGACTTACTCAGACAAGTGCTACAGTTTTAAAACTTACAATACCTACATGCATATGAAATTACTTGAAGCTAAAGTCAAATTTCCATATATAAAAACAGGAATTCTCTTTTTTCCTGGGGAAAAGGAACATTGAAAACACACACACACACACACACACACACACACACACACACACACACACACACACAAACCCTTTCTTATTTAAAAATTTCAAAAGAATAACAATTTTCCTGTGTTGGAAAAATCAGAGATCAAAGTAACAGAAAAGTACAAAAGTGGTCCAGGTCAACTTGAAAGAATACTACTATGTGATTTAAAAAGCAGTCAAAGAACTTGTAACAACAGAGATAGTTAATAATCAGCTCTTAGCTGTTTATATTCTACAATGCAGTTCTACCTCCTCAAACTTTCAGAAAAAAAATCAACAACTGTGTCTAGACCCAAATACCTTGGGAAACTTCCTCTTCCCTTCCCCCTACTTTGTGTAAAGCAAGAAAAGCAGTTCCATTTCTCTCTGTTTGCTTATTATACAGTCTAGCTACAGCCAGAAGGGGAAAGAAACAATGTCAACTAAAGTAAATCATCAGGAAGTTGCTCAGGACTTCAGAGAATCTTCTGGTAAGGAGCTGACTTCATAGGCTACAATGTGTTTGCAGGCCATTCACACCAGACCTTAGAGAACAAGGAAGTTTGATTCCTCTTGGACTGACAGTGCCTCTGACCTTAAGGAAAAGCTGCTTGGGGTCAGATGCTGTATTTTAAGTCATAAGAACTAGAGAGTGTTAGTGATCTAAAAGCCTCAGGTGAGCAAGAAATTGGTCAGGAAAGTTGATTTGACTGATAAACACCTTTGGTAAGCTTCTGGTAGGATCAACACACTGACCCTTTTTGGTATTTACCACTTTTCAGCTGTAGGGGAACTGACTTGCCTATGGAAATTTACATTCCCAATGTCCCCCTTTTTGTCCTATAAAGTCCCTAATCCCTCATCTGCCACTTGCACAGTCTCCACTCCTGAAGAGACTGAGGCTCTTCAATTGTTCTGATTAAAGAACAGTTCTGTTTCTGGGAAAAAAAAACAACAACTAGAGAGCAATTACGGTTTGTTTGCTTTCAAGTAAGAGAGAGAAAAGTAGTGACCAATGTGAAGGTAACTGTTGACCTGTGATTAAAAACAGTTTATGTATACGATACAGAATTTAGACTCACAGCTTGGATCTATTGCAGTCTGTATTACATATGAAGCAGCACAGACAGGATTTTTAAGCATCTCTTGTGAGGTTCATAGTGAATAAAGACTTAGAACCACACCCTCACCTTTCTCCTTGACTCCCACCTCCTTGTGTTGCCCCTCCTATCTCTAACTTCCAGGAACTGATGATGCTCTACTTGATTGCTCCAGAAGAAGCAGAGGGTTCATCCTTGATGCTCCACTTCCCTCACCCCTGGCTGTCAGGAATCCCATCTGCTCTACTTACAAAGTGTTTTCTTTGGGCTGCTACTGCTCACTTTCTGCACTGCATGCACCACAGCCTGAGGCTTACAGGCAGCTCTTGGGTGTGGTGATACAACAGCTGCTAGCCATGGCCTTTATTCCATTCTTGCCATCCTTCCCCAAGAGTAGGTCTCTGGCTGACAAGCCCCCAACCTTGGAACCTTTTCCAAAGCTTAAATCAGAATGTATCACCTTCCTGCTCAATGTACTCAGTTGATGCCTTTTTGTTATAGCTAGTAAAAAGCCCCCACTTTTCCCACAATCCCTGCCAGCCTTTCCAAACTCAGGGGACACCAACCATGCCATCATTTTCTGTGCTTCAGCAAGAAGGGATCCTCTCAGCTCCTCAAACAGACCAATCTCATTTCTGCATACTGCCATACATGTGTTTGTGTGTATTCCTTGTTTGTGCCATCAGACTGTGGTTGTGGCCCTCTAGGATTTGGTGCTGTGTGGTAGTCATCAAAGTTTGTCCAAACAGTATGTGAATTCCGTTCTACTTTATGTGCTGATATTTACCTCGGACAAGATCCAGTAGGGTCCCTTCAGTATTATAAATGTTTAATCCTTCATGCATGGTGACCTTTATTATCCATTCTTCTATAGCTGCGATGTCTAAAAATAAAAGATAAACAACTTTTTACATGTCATGGAAATGGAAGAGTGTGAACACTACCAACAATACTTTTTCTTTTTACAGTCATTTTCACTACATCTATGTGTCACATTTTGCATATTTTTCTGAAACTTATTTTCTGATGAAATATGGAAAAAATCATGATATGATTTTACTGCCACAGCAATGTATCTTAGTGCTAATAAATTTAGATCCTAAATTCTCTCCAACAGCTACAGTGAGGAAAAAATACCATATCCTTTTTGTGAAAACAGTATAATATTATTTTAAAGTACCTGTCAAAGAAAAGTACAGGACCTGAGGGTGGCAATTTGAATTTGACTAAATGTGTAAGGAAGGATTAACAATAATTTCTTATCAAACTAGTGCCCATAATGAAGCAGAAGGAATACTTCTAAACACTTTGTACAAGGTCAGTATCACCCTGATAACAAATCAGATAAGGGGTGACCATAAAGAGAAAATGCCAAGTCAACATTCCTGATAAAGCTTAAGGTAACATGTCCTCAAAAAAATACCAGGAGCTGAAGAGATTGTTCAGTGGTTAAAAGCATTTGTTGCTCTTCTAGAGGATTTAGCTTCAGTTGGCAGCAACCACAGGGCCACCACAGCCACCTGAACCTCCATTTCCAGGGTTTCAAACACTCTATTCAGGCCTATGTGAGCTCTATACCCACATGGTTCACATGCATATGTGTAGACAAAACACTCACATAAAATAAGAATAAATAAATCTTTAAAAAGACTAGAAAACGTAAGTCACTAGCACAGTAAAATGATCATTCACCATTGGATTTATCCCACAGTTTCAATGATAGTTCAATAACAAGAAAGCAAATAGATTTTAAGATGGGCAGTTCTCAGAAGACATGTAAATGGCCAGCTAGTATATAAAACATTACTAATATCCATGGATATGTGATTCAAAACCATGACACGATATCATTTTATGAATAATAGAATATCCATAACCAAAAAGACAAAAGATAATAAGTGCTGGTAAGAATGTTGGGAACTAGTAACCCTTCAACACTGTTATAGGCATATAAATTAATGTAGCCATCAGGGAAAACAGTGTGGATACTTCTCAAAATACTAAAAAATAAGCCAGCAATCCTGAGTATGTGGCCAAAGGCAGTGAGATCAATGTGTCAAGGAGATGCCTGTCTGCTGCCATCTTTTTTTTGTAGTACTGTTCACCATAATTAGAACAGTCACCCAAAATGTCCATTTTCATTGGCATGAATACCAAAAATGTAGTATACCCACACTCATATGAATACTATGAAATCTTATTATTTGAGATAACATGGATGAATCTATGGAACATTATATTAGGTGAAATAACCCAGGCATACTCATTTATATGTAGAATGTAAAGAAGTTGCTTTTATAGAGCAGAACTGAATGGTGGTTCCCAGAGACTTGGGTGTTTAGGTGCTAGGGAGAGATAAGAGGTTGTCATGGGCACATAATTATACTATTATATTATAAATAGGAGGATGGAAAGGGCCAGAATATGAAGACAAAAGACAGAAATAAATGAGATATTGTTGGGGTTAGATATCCTTGGGAGAGATGATACGTCGTGAGGAGAGAAGACTTGGTGATGACTACAGATGGCCATAGAGTTTCTGCCCTTGGTGATGAAATGATCTAAAATTGAACTGAAAGATAATTGTACAATTGTGCAGTAAGTCTGTTTTAAAAATAAAATACTGCTAGGTGTGTTTGGCACATGCCTTTAATCCTAGCAATCTGGAGGCAGAGGCAGGAAGATCTCTGTGTCTTTGAAGCCAAATTCCAGGTCAATCTGAGCTACATAGTTAGACCCAGTTTCAAAATAAAATAAAATATGAAGGGCTAATATTTCACTGAGGATAAACCCTGAAATATATTGTATAAGAGTAGATGGTAATTAGTTAAAATATATAGTAAAACATTGAAAAAATGAAGACATAATGTCCCAATAGTAGAGGTAAATGGAATCACAAAATGAATTAACATAAAATGAAGACAGAAAAATAGAAATAGTAAATCTGAAGGTAACTGACAAGTGAGTAAAACTTTGTTTGTTCCAGTCACAAGATGGTAGATTTCAATAGAATCAAATAAACAATTATGTTAAGTGTAAATGGTCTATAATAACAATTGAAAAACTGAGTTCTCAAAAGATAAAACAGAAATAGCTGAGAAATACTTTAAAATGTTCAAAGTATGTAGATATCAGGGAAATGCAAATTAAATCTACTTCTAGATTTCATCTTACCCCTGTCAGATGGCCTAAGCTATGGATACACAATAGAAGAACTCATTGTCAAAATTGTGTCTATAGTAATAATATTTCACTTTACACTAATGAAAGTACAATTTAAGGAGTAAATTTTAAGATGAGCATTTAGTAAAAAAAAAATAATAAATAAACCACAAAAAATTTAACGAAAAGTCCATTAGTTCAGACATACAGGTTCCATGCAGTATGGCTGTATGAGGACAACCTTGGGTATCAATCTGTGACTTTCACCTTGTTTGAAGCATGTTATCTTTTTTGATATTTTGTAGGGCAAAGAAGTCTCTGGGGATTCTCCTGTTTCTACTGTCATCTCTCCATAGGAACATTGGAATACAGGTGCACACTACAAAGTCAAGCTTTACATGGCTCCTAGGGATCTGACCTCAGCTCCTAATGCCTGTGAGGAAAGCATGAGCAGACAGGCATCTTTGATATCAACCTTGACACATTGATCTCACTGCCTTTGGCTACATACCCAGTGTAGGATTGCTGGATTATTTTTAATATTTTGAGAAGTATCCACACTGTTTTCCCTGATGGCTACATTAATTTACATGCCTATAACAGTGTTAAAGGGTTACTAGTTCCCAACATCCTTACTAACACTTATTACCTTTTGTCTTTTTGGTTATGGACATTCTATTATTCATAAAATGATATTGTGTCATGGTTTTGAATCACATTTCCATGGATATTAGTAATGTTTTATATACTAGCTGGCCATTTACATGTCTTCTGAGAACTGCCCATATGAGGAAAGCATTTACTGTAGAGTCAATTTTTAGTAGATGAATAAAGGATAAAAATAGTGATATAGTCCATGTCATCTCTCATAGCTACAGCTTCTGTCTTTATTGCTGACCTTTCCTTATCTGTCACTTCTACCCTATCCTCACCCCTCATCATTTAGTAGGGCACACTATTACCCCATAGTTAGAGAGGTAGGTCTGCACAAGTCCTATTCCACTCTCCCCATGTTCATTTGGCTGCATATTTTATTGGCACATAAGTAAATTTTGGACCAACAATGAGCAAAGTGATGATAGTCTCCTGGGAATCTGGAATTGGGCTGACCTCTAGGAAAAATATATAAAGATTCAAAACTTCTAAGTTAGCTTTAGATAGCCAGTTTTCAGAGAAAGAAAATAGATTCTAGAAAACATAAAAAGTTAAGCAAGGCATGGTGACAGTATTTCCTGGGTTCCCAATTGCTTTCTATTTCTTATTTGTATTTCCTTTGTGTAACGTGGCTGCATTTTTGTCATTGGTTTTTACAAACTAAAATTTCTTAGCTGGGTGTGGTATGTGCCCTTGGAAGGCAGATGAAGGCAGATCTTTGTAAATTCCAGGCCAGCCAGGGCTACATACGGAGATCATGTCCCTAAAAAATATAAGCAAATAAGTAAATGAAATAGTGTGCCCTACTAAATGATGAGGGGTGAGGATAGAGGCTTAGGCTTGTTTGATGGGAAAGTGTAGAGATGATCTGAACTCTTGGCTGGAATACTCTGTGAGGCTGGACCATCTTGGCTAGCAGCTTTGAAGTTGTTCTGGATGCAGAATTTTGAGAAAACTGCAACTGAGGCATTCTGAGAGGCTGGATCATCTGGGCTACTTGCTTTTATTGGTGTAAAGTCCTGTTCTTCTTTTTCTAAAAACACAAAAACTTTTCTTTCTTTTTTTCTTTTTTTGGTTTTTCAAGACAATGTTTCTCTGTGTAACAGTTCTGACTGTCCTAGAACTCATTTTGTAGATGAGGCTGCATTGAACTTAGAGATCCACCTGCCTCTGCATCCCTACATGCTTGGAATAAAGCATGTGCTCCCACCACTCAGCAACACAAAAATATTTAAAGGTAACACATATATCTGTATTAATACAAGTATGGAATGTTTAGTGTGTACAAGTCAGCTAAAGATGATTTTTTTGTTTCATGTTTGAGCAGGTAAAAGGCATTTGCTAACTTTATGTTTGTTTGTACCATATAACCAAACTGTAATATAAAAGTATGGCATGTAATTAATAAGTCATAATGACTCTGTAACAAACAAGATTTATTATGTCTCATCCAGTCTCAGAGCTGTTCCCAAGCTGAGGTATCAGCATACATGTCACTTGTCTTGTATTCTTTTCTGTCTTCCTTTCTTATGTCTGTAGCCAAGATCATCAGGACGTCTCCCCTGATCAAATCTGATCTCTACTTACTTTGAAGGAATCCACAGCCTTTTGTTTCCTGTGGAAACAAAGGCATAGCCTCTCCCCTAACACAATACATTTCACGACTTCCATCCTAAAGCCAAAACATTTCTAAAATATATAGGTTGGTTTAATCCAGCAGTCCTTTCCATAATCCAAAGTCTCTCAGCAGCTGTCATTTGCCCATCAACATTCAAAAAATTCCAAGTCAATAAAGTACCATGCAGGATCCAGATGCTCTGTATTTCCCATCTTTATGTGGCTTATTTTTTATATTACTTTACTCTTACTTTAAAAATTTTACTTTATTATTTTTAAACCATTTTTTCTATGATTGTTTATACTCATTTTCTTTTCTTTCTTCAATATCTTAGCATGCTTTTATACATACTTTCCCTTTTTAGAGGTTTGCTGTGTCTGGACCTGGCTTTACTAAGTGCCTGCATCTTAATCCGACCACATGAGACAGATCTTAAACTGCTGTCAGCTGCTGAGTGACTCAGCTTATCACATGGCACTGGTACATGGGGATGGCAGCTAGCAGCTAGCTCCAGGCTTCAGGCAGCAGACAGGAATCTCTGTATGCTGCTGAGTACTGGCCCACCTGAGAGACTGCAGGACTAGGAATCCACATCTGGCTCCTTGTCCAGAACTTTTCTTAGCTTTTTCAGGCTCTATATTTGGATATTCAAACCCCACGTTAGGTGTCATATGTAACAAGATTTCTCTGTCCCACCAGCCAGCTCCAAAATAATGTCATAGAGATTTCTTATTAATTATGAAAGCTCAGCCTAGTAGGCTTGTTCTTAACTAGCTCTTATAACTTAAATTAACCCATTTATATTAATTTATGTTCTATCACATGGCATTATCTTTCTTCCATCTTGTACCTCCTATTTCCATTCTGTGTATCTTGGCTTCTCCTGCCCCTAGATTCCTCCTCCTCTTCCATTCTCTCCCCAGAAATCCCACCGATACCTCCTGCCAAGCTATTGGCCATTCAACTCTTCATTAAATCAATCACAGCAATATATCTTCACATAGTGTACAAACATTCCAAAACAACTTGAAGGAATAAAAGTGGATCTGATCCAAAGGTTCCTCCTTGAGGACTACCCATCATAGTAATGGAAGGAGTTATGCAAACTGCCAAGAGAGAAACCCGATCAATAGTCCTACCAAGTTGTGATTAGTGTAAATCACAACAATGACCAGCACAGCAAAGCTATCCCTAGAGGTGCCAGAGTGGCGCTTGTATCTTGGTAGTAGCTAACAGCTGACTAATTGGACTAAAAGTTCACACAGTAGTAGGGAAATAATGCTGGGAATCGTGCACTTAGCTAACTACCTATGGCTGATGAAGCCATGGAATCTAGAGGAGGACCTATTACTACTATTTTTCCAAATCACTATAATCTCTAACTTCATTCTCTTCTTCTTCTTCCTCTTCTTCTTCTTCTTCTTCTTCTTCTTCTTCTTCTTCTTCTTCTTCTTCTTCTTCTTCTTCTTCTTCTTCTTCCTCCACCTCCTCCTTCTCCTCCTCCTCCTCTTCCTCCTCCTCCTCTTCCTCCTCCTCCTCCTCCTCCTCCTCCTCCTCCACCTCCTCCTTCTCCTCCCCTCCCTCTCCTCCTCCTTCTTCTTCCTCTTCTCCTCCTCCTCTTCCTCATTCTTTTGAGACAAATTTCTCTGTGTAACAGTTCTGGCTGTCCTGGAACTCTCTTTGTAGACTAGATTGGTCTCAAATTCACAGAGATCTGCCAGCCCATGCCTCCTTAGTGCTGAGATTAAAGGTGTGTGCCACTATGCCTGACTTCTAACTGCATTCTTAATACTTTTCCTTACAGCCACAGATACATGTAGCTCTTGCCTCTTATCAAAGAAGCTTCTTTTCGCAGCAAAAACTATTAGAGAAAGTCATATTGGTCAAAATGTAGAGAACAACAGACCATAGAGTCCTGAGGGATGGTCTTGCTGTACACTGTGAATATGTGTTGTTACTATTGGTTAATAAAGAAGCTGTTTGGGCTTATGGCAAAATAAGATATAGCCACGTGAGAAATCCAAGAGAGATACAGGGAGAAGAAAGGTGGAATCAGAGAAACACTGAGTGCTGCCAGGGGAACAAGATGAAATGGAACACTGGTAAAGCCATGAGACATGTGGCAATACCCAGATTAATAGAATTGGGTAAATCCAAGATAAACAAGCTAGATAGCTATATGCCTGAGCCATAGACCAAATAGTTTGTAATTAATATAAGCCTCTGTGTGCTTATTTGGAACCAAGTGGCTGCAGGACACAGGAAAACTTCTGGATGCACATAGAGTGCCCAGCCACATGTATAACACAACCCCTACACCTAAGGCTCAGAGAACATTGTGGAACCACTGGTGTGGTGGTGGAAAGATTGTGAGAGCTAGTAAGGACCAGGATGTTACTTGCAAGATTGCATCTTCTATATAACAGGAAAAATGCACTCATGAAATCAAAAATATATGGTTGCCAAAACAAATCTGAATAATAAATAACAGCACCAATCACCCAACAACTTTTGAAGGGATAATTATGTTCCATCCTTAGACAAATGGCTATAGGCAATTATGATGGCTGAGGCAGGGAGATGTTGAAATAAAAAATAAAATAAAAAATATTTTCATTTCTATAGGCAAAATTAATTCAGTATTTATTTTGCACATATCATTAGAGTTCCACCATTTTTCAAATATGGGAATATATCCCCTACTGAAAAGATATTAATTTGGTCCACTAGCTCAATATTCCCAACTCCTGGAATTTGATATTCCTCCTTTTCTCCCTCTGGGTATTACAGCAGTATGTGATGTTATACTTCCACACACCACTTATGAGTAGGTTCCATAACAAAATAATACATCACATATTACATCCTGTAACATTTTCAGATTAATTCCACTTCAATATAATATATCAAGGCCCAATTTCCCCAGTATTACAATTTCCACTTTCTGGAAAATGGGTTTGTTTTAAATAAGGAATGGTACAAAAATACATACTGCTATATAATACAAACATGTTAGTCCAGTCAACTTGTAAGACTGCCAGAGAAAATGCCCAGCTAAATTTGAATTTTAGATAAACCACAAATAATTATTAGTATGTCCTATACAAGTATATGAGGCATTTATATGATGTCGTATGGAACATTCCTCCAAATTATAATGTTCTCTCCAAACTGAAACATTTCCTCAAGGGGGCAGGCCTTGGCTCACCAGTTTCAGTAGGTAAACCAAAGGGTACAAATCCAGAACAGAACTGTGGAAGATTCTTCGTGCCTCCCCCCACTATGTAAGGGGGAGTAACAGCTGCAGAGGGTAGAGACGGACTAGACATCCCAGGAAAGAGAGATGTCCAACTGTGGAGCTGCAGCAGGCTTGTAGAAAGCTACAGGGCTGCAGGTTTGGGGAGTCACAACCCAAGTGAGGGTGAGCTTTCCGGTGATGCAGCCACACTTGAGTTATCCCTGTTCCTCATGAGGAACCCCTCACAGCTTGCTTCGGAACCCCCTGAAAAAAACTCAGTGGTTCCCCAAAATGGACACTGGTACAATAGTTACTTCAGTCTGCTGCTGGCTCCCTTTCTGGGGTGAGTAGACAGAGTAGACACATGTGTTGCATCTCCCCAGGAAATGTCTGTCAACAACACATGAGATAAGGCATAATTTATTACATGAAGTCAATGCTTTTATTTGCTAAATATGGCAATCCAGACCCATGAGTACAAGAATTACTTCAGATCCCTCTTACCTGTGTTTACTGTGATGCTTTCTCTAGGAATATCAATGAACCAGAGAGCCCGATTGTTGAACTTGAAGAAAGAAGAAATCAGCATACATTATTTTACAACATTAAGAACAACACTTACTTTGGCATCCTGCCCAATAATTTAAAAATTAAATTAGTTAAAAATAACCAAATATATATACATATGTCCACTTATAGATAAAGGGTTTTCAATAGCAAATTTCACTCTTAGGGATTATCCCCATGTTATACTCACATGTGAGTGAAATCACACACACACACACACACACACAAACACACACATTGCATTGTTTGTAATAGCATATTGTTGGCAATGCTAGTAATATATATATATATATATATATATATATATATATATATATATATATATATACATATATATATATTCACATGTTAGAACACCCCAGGAAGCACAAAGCTGAATCATTACAGAATCAAGGCATGGGACTGGCAAAACATTTCAAAATTTAAAATGGAAATGCCAGGAACAGGAGAGCATTACGAATGGGGAGCTTTAAAATTCACATCAAAAACATGTCTAAACCTCCTGCTACACCAGTGTAGAAAACACTCCCAGAACAGCTTTAAAAAGAAAAGTATGAGGGTAGGGGAGCCCTGACAGGTTTCTAACAGCCCTGTCAAAAACCAGGCTTTAGTTTCGGTTTACTGAAGTTGAACAAGCAGTTCTCAGGAAGACCACAACTCAGGGGCCACCAATCAACAGGTACCCCACAGTCATCTGCTAGCTAAAGATGGCTCTCCCTACTCTGTTGCTGGAAAGTCCCTAACCACTAGAGCCACCCACCAATAAGCCCCCAGACTAATCTTTTCTCCACCAATCATCCTCCAGACGAATTTCTCCTCCCAGAAATTCCCCTAGCCCTGCTTAAAAGGAGCTGAGAAGCTTCTCTTGGTGTCACCAATTGCTACTTTGTCAGATGGTCAGTCCCCAACATGTTGGTAATTTTAATAAATGCTCTTGTTGATTGCATATGTGAGTGGTGGTCTTTTGTGAGATTTCTCATGGAACCTAACAAAAAGCAGTGGAAGAAAAAAAAACCTAGCAGCATATTAACCATCAGAACTACAGGTAAGACAGTTTGCAGTTTTTTTCTTTTTTACCAAGGAAATTATCTGCTTTAGACTAACAGTAAAATCTGTTTCTTAGAAGAATGAACCAGAATCCAGAGTTGCCACATGCTGCCTACCATGTCCAGTTTTCAACCAAAACAATGACAATAGGGGAAAAAAGGCAAATGTAACTGATTGAGAGGGCCAGCCAGATATCATGAAAGCCTGCCCTAATAACTCAATTAAGAACTAGGTCTCAGTTCCTGCTTCTTGGAACCGAGGAGACAGTTTCTGAGCAAGAGCCATGAACAAAGAACAATCAATCTTCAACACCTCTGACAGCAGGGATGAGGGAGATAGTACATACCAGGCCTGAGCCAGCCCCAACAGTCAACACATACTAGGCAAGCCAGCCTCTGCAGTCAATAGCTCAAGGTAATAACCAAATAAGGACAAAGCCTGGGACTCATCCAGGCTTGCCCCCAAAAGGAAAAGCTATAGCCTTAACCAGTCTGTGACTAGCCCTAGCCCATTAGAACATACTACTATGATTGCCACTTGCTTAAGCCAATCATATCTGAGATGGCCTAACTGCCCTAGGAACTCCCCTTGGTTGTGCTTAAAAGAAGCCTGGGAGCTTCTCTTGGGGTCATTGCCATTTTGCCTTTGAGTAGGATGGACGGCCCCAGGATACTAGAAAATAAATGGTCTTGCTGATTGCATATGTAGATGGTGGTCTTTTGTGGGACTTCTCCAGGACCCTAACACTGATATTATGGGGGCAAATGTAGAGTCAGTTGACTCAGTTTGGCTAACAGGTTGTAGGAAAAAGGGCCAGCTAAAGAAACCCATCTTCACCCTGGAGCCCAGAACCAGTGAAAGAAACACACCCTGGATCTGAGACCCAAGCCAGTGAAAAAATTACTTTATCCCTGAACCCATAATCAAAGGGGCATGCCTTGACCCTGAAACCAGTACCAAAGAAGCATACTTTTTCCCTAGAATCACAGTCAGTGAAAGAAATATGCTGAACTTAATCATCTGAAGTATCAGGTTCAACAGCTACAATTCTTACTGCTCCAGGCCCCGGGGAAGTAGTCTGCCTGTATCTATAAACATAGAACCAAAAGAGACTCTTCAATCTCTGATGTAAAAGAATCAGTCCCTGGTAGACGAGAATGAAAATTTAAGTCACGTTCTGAGCAAGGCAGCTGGTCAGAGATTGCAGATGTTGGAAAGGATCATTACTACAGAACAAGCAAATGAGAAAATTAACACCAAGCTACAAGAGCTCAGGCATCACGCAGCCTGTAAACTGGATCTTCAAAAGCTAATGGAGACTTTGGAAAACCAGAAATTAATAGAAAATGCAGAGCTAATTTGCAGTCTGCAACAAGTTATTATTTTTCTGTCGGATGAAACCATTGCTTTTGTAGCTGCAGCCACAGAATCGGCAATGGAACTAGATGGTCAAGTTACCATTAGTCCAGAGACTAGTAGGTCTTCTGATGCATTCACCACACAGCACACTCTATATCAATGCTGCAGGCCTCAGGAATATATCATAAGAACTCAGCTGGTTATGGCAAAGTCCATACATGGAGGAATCAGAGAATTCCTCCAGAGGAAGCCAAATCCCAAGGAGTTTTTGGTGCTACTTGACTTGTTATATATCAGCTGTATTCTGTTATGAAAATCACGTGTGCCTTCATAGTTTTCCCAATTGACTTTTCCCTAAGAAGGGCTAACAGTGTGGATTGGTCATTCTTTGGACATACACATTCTAGGTATTTGGAGAACAGCCTCGGGAAAGGCTTTCTCTGGAATCAGGTATCTTCCTTAGCCACTTTCAAGGAATACAGGAAATACCACCCAGGTGGGGGCCCAACTTCCAAGGACTAACAATGATAGCAGCCCACGTGCAAGTCTCCTGACTTAAGGTAAATTCCACAAGGAGACACTGCCTAGGAGAAGTGGACATTAAGGAATAGCTTTACACAATTTAGCTCGGATCCTCCCTTTATATACCGGGACTTCCACAGCACAGGACAGAGAAGAAAAAAGAGAATGGAAGAACTAGATGGGCTAGATTGAAGGGCTAGAAGAGAGGACTAGAGGAATGAGATGGAAGATGAGGAAGAGCCAGATGGGGAAGAACAACATGAGGAAGACCCAGATGAGAGAGAAGGAGATGGGAGAGGAGCTCATAGAGGAAAGAACTAGATAGATGAGAGCCTAGAAGAAACAGAACTAGATGAAGGAATTAAGATAGAACCTAGAGGGGACAGTAAATAAATATAGAGAGAAATCAGGCAAGCAAGGAGCTAGACATAAGAGCAGAATAGAAGCTGTATACAAAGAGAACTATCACAGAAGAATAAAGTGTATGAACTAAGGAGTTTTGTGTACATAGATTAATTTCTTTTCATCAAAGATAAATTATCAGCTTGTTGTAGATTCTTCCCAGACCCTGGGAGGGGACTATCAAGGGGCTGGACCCCCCATGGTCCCTGATACATCAAGCTCAGATGTCTAAGGAACTCTGCTGAGTTTAATAAAGCTCTTGCACTGAAAGAGGACCTGGCTAGGAAGATAACTTTCAGTGATGGCCAACAACAGTCCATTCAGTGCCTGTATGAGGCTAACATCAAAAGTCTAAAACCAGAAGTCAGCAGTCTGCAGAAGGAAAAGGAACAATTGCTTCTGGAACTTCAGGCAGCCAAGAAGGATGTCAACCAGCCCAAGTTGAATGAGCTTCACAACAAATGTCTACAAGAGCTGGAGGCTCAAATAGCTGATTTGAAGAAGAAACTAAATGAACAGTCCAAGCTTCTTAAACTGAAAGAGTCCACTGAGAGGACTGGCTCCAAATTGACTCTGGAGATACAGATGATGAAAACCCAGCGAGCACAGTTAATGCGTCAGATGAAGAAAGATGCTGAGAAGTCTAAACAGTAGAAGAAACCAAAGGACAAAGAAGTAATCCAGTTAAAAGAACAAGACTGTAAAAAGGCGATACAAACTGCTCAAACTTGGAAGAGACTTCCAGAAACAATCCAATGTCCTCAGGCAGAAAACTGAAAAGGTAGCAGCTGCCAACAAGTACCTCAAGGATGCCCTCAAAAAGCAATAGGAAGCTGCAGATAAATTGAAAGAAACTCAGAGCCATGGACAGAAGGCACAGAAGCATGAGTGAAGAACTGGCTTAGAAATGAAATTGAAGTTATGGTCAGTACGGAGGAAGTCAAACACCATCTGAATGACCTTCTTGAAGAGTGAAAGATCCTAGGCCTGGATGCGGGTCAACTTAAAGAAAACAAGGAACCTGGGGAGAACCCACCCCCTACACTCCCCTGAGGAGCACATTCACTAGTGATGAAGTATGTGGTCATGTTTCAGATCCAGAGGATTCTATTACAGAGCAGATTAAAAGCCTAGAGTCTGAAATGGAACTCAGGAGTGCTCAGATTGCTGACCTACAGCAAAAGCTCCTGGATGCAGAAAGTGAAGACAGGTCAAAAAGACACTAGGAGAATATCACTACTATTCTGGAAGCCAAATGTGCTCAAAATATTTGGTTGGAGAGCTGGTCTCCTCTAAACTATGGGTCATCAAGCTTGAAAGCAACCTGAAACAGAGCCAGGCCGGCTATTCTAAAATGCAGAAGGAGCAGAGGCACGTTGTGGTAGAGACAGAATGGAAAACTGAGTTGTTCAAGGTAGGGTAAATGTACCAAGAGAAGGTGCTCTATCTTATCAGTCAGCTGCAGCAAATCCAAAGAGCAGAGAAGCAGCTGGAGGTGTCGATCAGTGGAAAGGAGCAGCAGCTGCTGAAGACACTGCAGTGTCAGGAGGAACAGTTTAGGAAAATGCAGGAAGTGTGTGAGCAAAAGCAGCAGCTTTTGCAAGAGAATGAAGCCATCAGACAAAAACTTAGCATCTTTCAAGGTGCCAAAGGCCAGAAATCTCATCTTCCTAAGGAAGACCTTCCATCTCCAAATTCTTCCTTTGACTACATTCCACCTCCACCCAAACCATCCCGTGTTGGAGACAAGTTCCTGGAACACAGCATAGACATTGATTATCTAATATATCTTTCAGAGGATTCTGTAAATGAGTCTGAAGATGGTGATGCCAATGATGAAGAGTGGAAACCAAGGAAACAGGCTAAGGTGTCCAGGAAGACCATCTAAGGGTGTTCCTGCAGAGGATGGTATAGGAACAAACACTAATGGGTGCAGGAAACAAGGGTTGGACTGCAGTGTGGCCTGTGGATATGACCCCACCAAGTGCCAGAATCGCCAGCAAGAACAAGATAGCTTGGGCACTATTGAGTGGAACCAGGATTCTTAAGCTCTTTCAAACTGGAGGATCCTACAGAGGTGACCCCAAACTGTGCTTCTTCAACCCTGTCTGTGCCACTCCCGATACTAAGATCCTAAAAGAGATGAGTGATATGGATTGGGTTCTGTCAAGGAAGCCTGCTCTTGCCGTTTCTTCAGATCTCCCAGACATAAAACATAGAGCAACAGAATCCCAAGAAAATAAGACTGCAGGGAAGAAGAGGAAATGAGCTCTGGCCAGCAATAGCAGCTTCTCAATGTTGTCTGCTCACATAGATGGGGCTGAGGTCTTCCTCTCTTGAACCTATCTCAGCTTGAAGGAGAAGCCTGTTCCAGATGGAGGCTGGGCTCAAGTCCTTCACCCCACCTCAGGAATTGGGCTGAGATCATTCCTGTCCTGACTGTGTCTGTAATTTAAATATTTTAACAGGACCCACAAATTGTTTTCACTTTTCAATGTTAAATATATCAACCGTAGCTATTCGAAAATGAGTCTTATGTATTGTAATATACAAAAATGGATGACAAAATTTTCAATGTGCAAAAAGGAAAGCAAAAGCTATAGAATCCTGGAACAAAGATAGGGATAAACCTGTAAGATCTTGGATCAGAAAATGGTTTTTCTACACATGACACAAAATGCACAAGTGACAAAACTTTTAACTTTTAGAGTAGAAGAAAATATTTGCAAATCACCTATCTTATAAGTGAGCTGTACCTGGAATATATAAATAACTGTGATAATTTATCAATGTAAACAGAAACCCCATTAACAGTGGGCAAGGAATTGGAATAACCATTTCCCCTAAGAAGAATTTCAAGTGCCCAATAAGCCCAAGAAGTGATAGACAGCATTAAAGACATGCACATCAAAACCATGATGAGGTAGCATTTTGTATGTTCTTGGAGATTATAGTAAACCTTGGTGAGGATGTAGACAAATTGTGACCAAGTAGTCAGGGGTATGAAAAGAAAAGAGTACTAATACCTTCGAAAACAGCGGTTCCTCACCATATAACCCAACAATTCCATTCCTGGCTATGTATCTCAAATAAATGAAAACCTATTTCCGCAGCAGCAGTTATAAGAGCCACAGATAGAAAGTAGTCCAATATTCACCTTCTGAAGGATAAACAAAATGTGCTACGTCTACAGTAGTGAATTACTTACCCATAGAAAGAACAAAGCATTGACATTTCCCATGCTGTATATGGAACTTGAGCACACTATGAAAACTGAAGTAGGTGGCTACCAATACTAAGTATTGTATTTTATTCATATTGGCTATGAAGAATTAGAAAATCTATGGATAGGGAGAGAGAACATGAGCAGAATAGTGGTTGCTTAGGGCTGGAAATTGGAAGAAGTGTGAGGAGTGACAGTTAATGACTTCATGTTGTCTTTCAAGATGATGAAATGTTCTGGAATTATATACTAGTGAGCCTGTACAACCCTGAATATACTAAAAACCAATGAACTATATATAGACTTTCAGTGGGTGAGTTGAATGGTATATGAATTTATCTTGATAAATTGGTTTAAAATTAAGGTACAATTTTTATAGATGGTAGGGATCAACACTAGTTCACTGCCATTTGACTGCCACTGAAAATGCTGGAAGAAATTGAAGCTAGCAGAAAAGATGTCAGATCTTCAAAAGCAACAGAAGTATTAATTACTTCAAATGTTTTTCTTCTAAGTGATTTATTTTTTAAAGGGGGTGGAGAGAAAGGATTTTGCTCTGTATTCCAGGATGGCCTTGAACTTACAGCAATCCTCATGTCTCTACCTACCAAATGCTGGAATTATAGGCATGTGCCATTATCATCATCACCATCACCACCACCACCATCATTTTCTTTTTTAATGTGTTCTAAGTACTTGCAAAATATGTGACTTCTTAATTAACAACTTATACTGTATTTGTAGGCAGATTTTTCTGTCTTGCATGCAAGTTTCCAAAACCACATGGAGACTTTGTATTAATTATGAAGCTAGCTTAGCTGATAGCTTAGGCTTGTTTCTAACTAGTTTTTGTAATTTAAATTAACTCATATCTTCTAGTCTACGTTCTTTTATGTAGTTTGATTACCTTTACTTTGTAAAGGCCATGCTGCTTGCTCTGCATCCCTGACATCTCCTTGCAATTCTACCCTTCTCTTCCCAGCATTATCTCTGCCCCCAAATCCTGCCAAGCCACAGCCATTTAGCTTTTTATTAAACCAGTCACATGACATATCTTCACATAGTGTAAGCGAATATTCCATAACATGTATTACTGGATTTAAACATGTGTAGAAATACAACATTACTTAATTTCTAACTTGTAAAAAGATATCCAATAAGTGACACTATGCTTCTTCTCATTAACATAACAGTATAAAATAAAGAATAGTTACCAGAGATAAGTTAAAGTGGAATTCTTCATGGTATGTACTGTTAGAGATTATCAGTGTGGGAGCAAGGCCTCCTGATGTAAATACACCCAAAAAAGCCCTTGAAGTATCTTCACTTTCACTTCGGAAGCGACAGTAGATTTTCTTTAGGGAAGAAAGAAATACAACAAGTAATGAGAAATTGATATAGAGAAGCATATTACATTATTAGTGAGGAAAAGTTTGAGAAAAATAATTGCTGATAAAAAATTCTATCTTTAATAATTACCATCTCCAGTGAGGAAAACCTATTTTTATAAGCATGTCCTTGGAACTCAGTAACCTATCTAGTGTCCTAAGGTTTTTCAATTCATCCTTATGAGAGTGTTTTAGTCATAAAAATGGTAAGTTTATATTTTTCATAACCATAAAATGAAAACCAACTAGACTCACATGTAGAAAATATGATTTTATTTAAATATTGTTTTGTGACTAAATTGAAAGTATTTAAATTTATTGTCCACTTCCCAACTTTAAAAGGGACGTGGAGAGCAGGCAGAGATGGACATACACATGCCTTCTCGGGGCTGTTTGCCTTGGGCAGGGAGAAGAAACTACAGGCCTGAGAGGTGCCATTAGGACCGAGTGGGCAGTGATGAACACACACACACACACACACACACACACACACACACACACACACACACACACCTGCCTAAGGTGATTTGCCTTAGGCAGGGAGAGATAACTACAGGCTCACACAGTGCCTTACTGTGCCAGGCAGTTGAGCACAATTATGGTGAGCAAACACATGGTGGAATATGAGGAAGAGAGAGAGGCTGAATGGTCCCTGTCCGTTGGAGAGACACAGATGTGAAGAGGTGAAGGCGATGAGGAACAGGATACTATAGGAGTCCTGCTTGTCACCAGGGGCCATGGTAGTGTTGGGTCCTGGACTGCTGCCAAAGGCTATGTCCAGGTTTATGGCCCTGCGCCAGCCAGTCTATGTTGATATCCATAACTCCTATTACTACCAAAGGCCCTGAGGATGCCCAAGGTCTGGAATACCACCACATATGGCCATATTGGTGTCTGAGGGCCATGCCATAGCAGAAGCCATCCCAATCTGCATGGCTTAGGCTGCCATCTGGAGCCATGGAGGCAGGTGATGGCCATTTTGGGGTCTATAGACCTACCACAGCAAAGGCACCTGTTACCTTTGAAGGTCATATGGATGCCGGGGTCTGGGCCCCCATCTGAGGCCATTTTGTTATCTGAGGGCCACCCTGCCACCAGATTGATGCAGATCTGAGTGGCCTGTGAAGCCACCTGGGGCTATGGTGGCATCCAGGCCTGGGGTTTTGTCTAGGACCATATCTAGGTCTGTGGTCCTACTGCAGCTGGGGTCTGTGTTGAGGTCACTGAAGGCTATGGCACTGCCTGTGGTCTGAGGTAACACATGGGGCCATGTTGGAGTCTGGGGACCAGGCTGAGGCCAAGTATATGCCAATCTAAGAGGCCTGCACTGCTACCCGGGGCCATGGTAACATCCATACCTAAGCTGGGGCTGATGGCATATCTAGGTCCATGGTTCTGCTGCAGCTGGGGTCTGTGTTGATCTCTATTGTCTGTGTTATCACAGGGATCCATGAGTAGTGTAGGGAAAAGGGCTGGCAAAAGAAACCCACCCGCCCAGATACAGGGAAAGAAGGCTCAGATAAGGCCAGTGAAATAAATACAATTTGGCTCAAATCAGAGCCATATCTGCTCCTGGCTAAGGGACTTGTGAACCAACAGATCACAGAGCAAGACAGTAGAATCCTGACCCTGGGGCCCAGGACTGGGGAAAGAAACACCTGGGTTTGGGACCTGAGCCAGAGAAATGAACCAAGGAAACATGCCCTGACTTTGAAACCAATACCAAAAAAATAATCTTGGCCCCTAGAATCAGAGTCAGTGAAAGAAATGTGCCCTGGCCTTAGAGGTAGTGTCAAAAAGCCAAGAAAGGCCAATGAAAGAATACAGTTTTGTCCTGAAATCAGGGCCATTTCTGTCCCTAGCCCACAAAACTGGCCAACCCCTGGGCAGAAAAAAACTAACCAATCACTGGTTGACTCCACTCCCAAGACATCTTATATAAACCGTCCTGCCTGGTCAGTTGTGAGCTGTTCTCTCCACCCTGCTAGAGGCAGCTACTCTCCTGGACTCCTCTTTCCCAAATAAATCTTTTTCTCCAAAGAGTTTTGGGTGTGAAGACCTTCATTTACTGGCATAGAGAAGAACCTTGCTGAGACGTCCCATATTGTACTGAGAAAGGGGGAGATGAACAGATTCTTGTTGAGATGTCCCTCAGTGGACAGAGCAAGAGAGAGCTGAAATGTAACACTTTTCTCTGGAGTAGATCGCTACATTTTTGCAATTTCTTAGGCCAGAGAAGCAGAGCTCTGCTAGGAAGCCCCCTTAGGAGCAAAAGACCCTAACCCTTCAGGCTTACACTGCCCCCCCCCAAGCCCCAGGAAATGAGAAACTAAAAATCTAGTTCCAAGGGCAAGCTGACTGAGCCATTGTTTAACCACCCCTGCCACAATGTAGCAAAGTAAAAAGATTTCTGTTAAGAGATGTGCTCAACTGTGACTGGGATAGTAGCAGGTGTCCCAGGAAGGACCACCGACACCTGCATGTAAACTCCACTCCCGCCCTGATACCCCCCCCTTGAGGTTTCAAGAAAAATGTGCACACTGACGTAATTGTATGCCCCTCTGTGATCACTCTGTAACCAGACAATGATTTTATGAAATTAGCTTCTAGACATAAATCAATTGAAATGACATTATGTGGAAATTGTAATCTTGTGGGGTTTGTGGGTTTTTCCTTTAAAAACCCCAATGTGGCTGCAGTAAGATGCGACTCTTTCTCTCAGGACAAGAGTTTGCCCATCTGTACAGATGCTTCAATAAATCCACGTGCTGTTGCATTATCTGGACTGGAGTCTGGGTTCTTGGGGTGCCCACGTGAGACTCTAAACATTGGGGTCCAAAAGGTGGAGGCTGAGAAATCTCAGCTGTAGCATCTGTCAAGGAGAGGAGCAGGATTGCTATATCCTGTGGAGAGACCATCCCCCATCACACCAGGTATAGCCTGATTCCCCAACAGTCAGGATACCCTTCCCTACTGAAGCAGTTCCAGGTGTGACTCTCCTGAGCAGTCAGAAAATTTCCCTTCCAGGGTTGGGCTGCTTCATTGCAGTTCCAGCCATCAGAGCTGTCCTAACCAGCTCCAGGTGTCCAGGATACTTCACCCATCTAGGGTTGGGCTGCCTCCTTGTAGCTCCAGCCACCAGAGCTGTTCTAAGCAGCTCAAGGTGTTGCCTGAATCCTAGGTAGTCAGGACCCCTTTCCTCAGAGTTGCAAAACTCACATTTTGGTTTAAAACCTGGGACCAAATCCACGGAGTTACAACAAATTTACTTATAAGAACCATGTTTTGAAACATGTGTTGAAGTACAAGGACCCATGCTGAGCTAGCCCCACCCCTCACCAGCCCTGGGATAAGAGACCTTGATTGCCCTGGCACTGAAAATTTGGCCCCACCCCTAATAGGAAAGCCTGCTCCCCACTTCCCCTGACACACACACACTTGGGAAAGTTGGTCCCACTCATCACCATGGGTGCAGGAGAGCTAGCTCTACTCCTAAGCTGCAGAGGGTGGTTCCAGCAGCCTAGTCAGAATAACCCGACTACCACCCAGACACACATCCATGGCTTTGAGTGGACACTCTCCAACATCTACCCCATGTATAATCCCCCTGGAGCATGGGAATGGACTAGTCCTATGGAATCATAATTGCAGGATATCTGAGAGGAGTTTCAGTGAGAGTCCAGTATTGATGGAGTATCAGAAGCCAGAGGCCTTGAACCTGACCAACAACACATTACACAATTAACATTTGCAAGTAAAGCTGTTTGGATAAAAGGGCATGATACACAGCAGGTACCAAGGCCACCAAGACAAATGAAGAGTTGATGGAGAGGTGGGAAAGATGGAGGAATGAAGTGGAGTTTGTTTCCTTCTGTTTATTTTTTAATTAATATTCTTATTTGCATTTTTATTTTATTTATTTACTATTTTTATCTTATTATTTCTTTTTTTAGTTTTTCTTTGAGGGGAGACACTACAAAGGTGAAGGGTAGATACCGAGGAACTGAGAAATAAGTGGATTTGGGGTGCATGATGTGAAATTCCCAAAGAATCAATAAAAAATGCATTAATAAAAAATTTTAAAAAGGAATGTGGCAATGTCACATCATGAATGCTGAATTTTACTGAAAACCTAAGGCAGACACTGAGATTTATCTCTTGTCTCTCCTACTAATTGAGAATACTTTGTCTGGGACTGGCAAGATAGTGTGGCAGTTAGAAGCACTTGCTCCTCATGCAGAAAATTTGGGTTCCGTTCACAGCACACACATGGAAGTCCACAACAGTTTGTCACTACAGTAATGGGAACCAAAACACCCTCTTCTGACCTCTCAAAGCACCAGGCATGTACATGATACACATACATACATGAAGTGAAAACATGCATGCAGAAAAAATGAAATAAGTGAATCTTAATTGAAAAGAATACTTTGGCAGCTTCCCAAATTTCAAGTTCTCTCCTTTAGAAATGGGGAATGGCTCAGAGGTACACACCTATAATTCTACTACTCAGAAGGCCGAGGTAGAAGAATACCCAATTCCAGGCTTTTCTATTCCAGGTAGACCCTGTCCTGCCTAAATAATGAAAATAAAGGGGGAGGCCTTGACAACAACATTAAAAATATCTACCATATGTTGGGCAGAGTAGGTGGTAGGGATACGGAGGAGAATAAACTGACATAATCCCTGTCACTCAAGAACTTACAGTCTAGTGGGGATTTTCAGGCAGACAAACTGGTTAGATGGAGTAGTGGGGGAAGTTATAGATAGATAAAGGGAAAGACAGACCAAGAGAGTAAATACAGCATCAATCATAGAATAAAACAGTGAAGGGGGAATGGGAACACAGGTGCTGGGGAAGTACATCTGATTTAAAATTTTAATTACGTGTGTGTGTGTGTGTGTGTGTGTGTGTGTGTGTGTGTGTGTGTACGTATGCATGTATGAGCACCTCTGCCACAGCATGCATGTGGAGGTCAGAGAACAATTTGTGGCCGTCAGTTCTGTCTACCATGTGGGATCTATTAATCAAACCCAGGCCATCAGGCTTGGTGGCAACTGCCTTTACTTATTAGATATCTTACTGATCTGGTCTGGAAAGTCCTATTTTTAATAGAGTCATCAGAGCAAAAGATTTCCCTCAGAAAAGGCCCTGCATGAAATTAAGTTTCATAATGAACACAGAGAACTTTGATTGTACACACAAACACTTTAAAGATTTAAGTAATGATTTAAAACAATGCCAAGGTGACATGTCCTTCACTATGACTATGTAAAAATGGGCTAGAATACTAATTGTAAAACTAAAAATGGAAACTAGAGATGGCTCAGTGGTTAAGAGCCTTGTTGCTCTTCCACAGGACCTAGAACCCACATTGTGGCTGACAACTCTGTAACTCCAACAGATTCAATGAACTCTTCTGGATCAGGCATGCATGTATATATGTGCACCTATGTAGTACACATGAGGAGATGCAGGCAAAGCTTCTATACAAATAAAATAAAATAAATAATTCTACAAATGATTTTTTAAATAAAAAACTAAAACCAAAGTGTTAAGCAATCTGGTTCTAGCTTTGTAAGTCTACCTTTCCTTTCCTATAGTACAAAACCACAAACAAAAAGGGCACAGGATTCTCATGCGCTGTTACTTCAAAACCTAAATTAAGTATATATTTTGTATATTGAATAGAATTAGGGACAAAGTTATAGGGGACTTAGGGATAAATTATGTGTCATCCTGGAAAGTTATTCTGTGTTTCAATTGTATTTGTCATTGATTTTTAGATAATCTGTGGGTTTTTTTTAATTAACATTTGTTTTTGCTAGCAATTGCTACATGGATTTTCAAGTGTGTGTGTGTGTGTGTGTGTGTGTGTGTGTGTGTGTGTGTAACTCAAGGCTTTGAGCACAGTAGGTAAGCACTCTCTCACTGAGCCATTATACATGGCCATAGCCCATGACTATTTTAATATTCTGTTTTATTTTATGTTGTTGTTTGATTGCTTAAAAATGCCCCATCTCTTGAATGGAAAGGTCATACTATCGCTTACACAAAATGACAACCACAACATGGTCCTTGTTATACAAGAACTATTTCTTAAGGTCATGTGAGGTATGTTTCTCTGACATGCTACTTCTGTCAAACTTCAAAAGAACTAATTGGTTTCATATCAGTTGAAGATGGTTGCAGCTGGTCTAGAAAAAGGAGGTAGGCATCATTTATTAACAACCATCGCAGAGCATGGCTACCCAGGATGCTCAATGGCTAAATGAAATATACTTCCCTATCCAGCTACAGACACAATTCCATAGAATCTCACCTTCCTGTCTGGACAGTAGAAAGCACTTGAGTGCCATTGCATTTGTATCAGGCCTTAAAAGGACCCAAAGGGCTATAATACATACAGTTAGTGGACTTTACCAAACTGTCCATGGACAGAAACAACTTGATTTGATTGTCTGTGGGGACCTCTTCACTTGAACAAACAAAGTGGTTCTCCTTCTCACCTAAACAACAACAACAAACAGGTCAAAATACAAGGACTTACATGAAAAGTACCACATTTTTCAAACTGATAAAACATGTTTCTTTTCCTTATTTTTTTTTTATTATTCCTGAGACAGAGTTTCTCTGTGTACCCTCTGCTGTCCTGGAACTCACTTTGTAAACGAGGCTGGCCTTGAACTCAGTGATATGTCAAGTGCTGTGATTGAAAGTGTGTGCCACCACTGTTGGGTGATAAAATCACTTTTTAAAGAACAAACATTAATAGCTGGGCAGTGATGGTGCACACCTTCAGTCCCAGTACTTAAGAAGCAGAGGAAGGCCAGTCTCTGTGAGTTCAAAGCCAGCATGGTCTACAAAGTGAGTTCCAGGACAGGCAAGGCTACACAGAAGATCCCTGTCTTAAAAAAGAAAAGATTTATTTATTTAAACCTGGGCGCGGAGTTGCACATATGCAATTCTAGGTCTCAAGAAATGGAGGCAGGAGGGTCAACAGTCAGAAGCCATCCTAGGCTACATGAGATTCTGTCTAAATTACCTTCCCATCCTCTACAGAACAGAATTGTAATTTTGAACTCACTGTGTTTAGAGAAAACCCAATCTGTGCACATTTTTTCTTCTTAAAGATATGTTATTAGGATTCATAAAAGGAGGGGTTGGCTAAAGCATTAAAATATAGTGCAGGGTATGCTAGACCATGATGCCAAGAGTGCGCAAGGTGACAAAAACTATGGACTTCACCAAACACTCGAGTTCCTCACTCTTGTTATAAGCATAAGATGATTAAAAACTGGAGCAGAGAAAGTTTTGGTGCTTTTGAGACAGGATTTCATAATTTTGTCTTGGATTGTCTTGAACTTTCTATGTTACCCAGGATGTACTCAAAATAAGTGCCATCTTCCTATCTTCACCTACTGAGGGCTGGAGTTGCAGATTTACACCATCACACCAGGCTAGAGATGGAGTTTTTTTCTCTCATAGAGAGCCACAGAGGTTGGAAGGAGGATCCCTTCATCTTATCTTGGACTAAAGAGGTTATAATGGGTACAGTGGAAAATGTAACATGTAACCCTATAGTTTGAAACACAGGCTTGGACTCCTACTTAGCAAAAGAACTGGGTTCATTAGTCTGACAGGACAAAGCATGGCATTGTGAGAAAGAATTATTGTAGGAGCCTTGTTATGGAATATTCCTTTACACTGTATGAAGATGTGTCACAGTGATTAGTTTAATAAAAAGCTAAATGGCTAAGAGCTAGGCAGCAGGTATAGCTGGGACTTCTGGACAGAGATCTCTGGGAAGAAGAAAGGTAGAGTCTCCAACCAGATGGAGAGAAAGCCGGATAGGCAGTACAGAGTAAAGGTAACCAAGTCATGTAAAAGAATGTAGATTAAAAGATATGGCTTAATGTGAGTTATAAAAACTAGTTAGGAACAAATCTAAGCTAAGAGTGAGCTTTCATAATCAATAGTAAGTCTGTGTCATTTTTGTCAAAGAAAAATCTGTCTACATATGGTGTTAAACATCCAGCCAGCCACATGTATCAACATAAGGCCTGAGAAAACTAAAAAAAAAAAAATCAAAACATTGAGTCATATGTACCTTCCTGGCAGGGCATCCTGGTGACCAAGGTTTCTTGGATAGGCTCAGTGTACAGAGACTGCCTGTAGGCTGGAGTTGGCCTCCAGTGCCATGTACCAGCACCATGCACTAAGGTGAGCCACACTGATGGCAGACATAGCTATTTAAGATTCATCTCATGTGATCAGAGAACATTGTAGATGTTTAGTAAAGCCAGGCACAGACACACAAAACACCTAAAAAGGTACAATATGTTTAAAAATGTGCTTAGAGGCTGAAGAGAGAAAAGAAAATGGGTATAGACAGTCATAGAAAAATAGCTTAAAATAATAAAGTCTTTAAAAATCCCTCTATTATAGAACAGAGCTGTGTTTGGACTGTCCCATTGAGTTGGAGACTGTAGTTGCAACTGCTAGAACTCAAACCCATGCTTACACTACTTGGAAAAGGATTGGATTGTTTAAAAAAAATCCCTGGAAGGACCCGAATTTTAGACCAGAATTAGAAAACTCACGATTAGTGTCATTTATTATATGCACTCATTGTTCTGCTCACAGTTACACAGGTATAACAATGAAGATGTAACCAGAAGCAACAAAACTCCCATCACCAATTTAGTTCACATACTGCTGCTGGAAGAGATCAGAACATGCTACCCTGCACATAAGCCACTTTACCACTGAAATGATTTCAAGCTAAAAGAAACCATACTTTTCCAATCAACAGCAAAAGAGTTGATACCGAGTCTCTTCAAATGTATTAAAAGTGTTTATCTTCCATCATTTCCCTCCTATATATTTCTTAACAGACTTCCTCTGTTTATCATCCCCAAACCCTTTTTCTTCTTTTGTCCTCTCTCTCCAACTTGTTACTTTTCATGGAATAGTACATTAATCCATGGGTTTAACCACTTCCTTGGAATCTCACTTCTTTCTACAAAGATCTCAATAACACATAGAATATTGAAATCAAGTGAAATTACATGCTTTTTCTCCTGTTTGTCTGTCTTTCCTTAGATCACAAACATCAGCCATAGAATCTAACAGGATAGGATAAAAGTATTTCTCACCCTATTCTGCCATATTGATCCAAACTATAGCTGTTGTATGTTACTCTTCCACTTACTTAATTAGATTTATGTAAGAACTAAGAATAAGTTTATTTTATACTGCATATTGTTTGTACAACATATTTTTAGTGTTATTATTACATTTGTCTATGTAAGCATATCAGTGTAAACAGCCTCCCGATGATTATAGTTTGAAATCAGTATTTCTTTGCCTCATGTGCAAGCACCTCTATCAAATGCACCAGCTCACAGTCTTTCAGAATAGTTTGATTGTATCCCTTCTTTCACATCAGATTGAACTATGCACTGCTTCCCTCACATATTCTGCAATTTACTACTTCCAAACTATTGTTTATCATGTGTCCTGATACTGCTTTTGAAACATATACTTTCTCATATGTGCATATGCAAATTTTACCCACTTTAAAGACCTAGACAGATTGTTTTCTTTTATATAAAGCTGGCCTTAACAACCTGCTTTTCCACAGCCAGATACAATCACTCTTTTCTCTGACACCTCTCCTTCTATGACTCTCCAATGTTGGCTTATATCCACAGATATGTCAGAAAACCCCTACTACAATGTTTTGAACTAAAAACTGGAACAATTCATATCTCATCAAATTCTGCAACACATTTGTGAATAGAAAGTCTTAATTCTTCTATCTATCCATTTATCAAACACCACTGTATTCTGGCATGCATTCTAGGATGCAGAACGCTCTCAAAAATGTGTACATGATGAAAGTGCATTTTTTCCCTTAACAAATTTTTTCTATTCTTAAAGTTTTGTGAACTAATTCTATCCATATAATTTTTTTAGGAAAATTTACTTTTACTTTGACAGACTGAGAATTCATACATCAAGGAAAAAAATTTATATCTGTCCAAATAATAAAATATTTACCATGATTCATCTGCTATTAATGAACATTCTATGACTTGGAAGTGACAAAGTATTATTTAAAAAAGTTTTAATACACAACTTGGTAATAATGGGTTCACAATGACATTACTAGACACCCAGGCCACAGAAAATAGGTAATACATGAAAACAATGTGAAAATACTGTCAAGAAAAAAATATTAAATGGATAATATTAGAACTGTAAATGAGGAAAGGTTATGAATAAGAACTCCTGAAAAGGAGAGAGTCTGATACTTACGTTTATTATATACAATTCCTGATGAAAATTCAAACACATTCAAAAGTAAAATCATAACATATATAAATGGTGATTCCATCTGTTGGAATAAATATAAGTTATTTCTATTCAGTTACTCTGAAAATATTATTTTGCATTTTAGATATGAAAACAACTACACAGAGGTGAAGAAAACACCCCTTCAAGTGAATAATATTTTTTATCATGGGACAAAAGCAGATGATAAAGAGGGAGGTAGAGTGTTTGCCTAGCAAGCACACAGCCCTGGGTTTAGTCCCCAGCACCCAATTAACAATTGGCCAACCAACAAATCCCTGAAATACACACGCAACATGACAACATTCTAGTTTATCTCCTACTGTGTATTTAAAATATGTAAAATATGGTCTTCCTGAGAGACAGAGAGGTTGGGGCTTGGGATTTTCTTCAATATAGGTAACAGTGGGAGAAGTGATATTCATGATATTAGATTAATTATAAGATCCAGAACCTGCCTAGATCAGTAAATGCTCTAAGGATGATAAAACTGACAATCTTTTTTTTTCTTTTACTATTTTGACAGTATTTTTAATACCTAGATTTAGATTAAGTCTACATGGTCCCAAACTTTCCTTGCATATTCTTGCTGAGTATAGTAAGAATGCAAGTCTCTGGTGCTCTTGATTCAGGACTTTTCTCAGGGTTATGTTTGCAGCCAAAAGATGTGAGGGAGTTGCAACAGCAGGCCAGTTTCCATGGTGACTCTCCTAAAGTCAGTGTTCTTCCTCTGTGATGCATTTCATGGCTTGTGTAAGTATCTGTTATTGACTGAGTCATTTATAACAAAACTCACATATTGAAGTCCTAACCCCTAGAATGAGATCCTATTTAGAGAATGAGGTCGTTGAAAGACGCTCTTAACTGAAAACGTCTAGTATCCTTAAAAGTTGAGTAAACTTGGGCACAGAGTTACACAAAGAGAAGATAAAGCAAAGACAGGGACAAGACAATCATCTATAAACTCATGGGAGAGGCCAGACTAGATCATTCTCTCAGGGCCCTCAGTAGAAATCAACCATGGTAACACTTTGACCTCAGGCTTCTGACCTCCAGAATTGTGAAAAAGCATTCTGTTGCTTAATCTACCCAGTGTATGGTACTTTGTTATGGAACCCTAGGAAATGGTGTTGGACTTTGGGAGTGAAGGAATTAGAAAGAGCTTCACGTTGATACTCTGGCTATGCTTCTCTCTGTGAGCAATGATGCCTTTTGTCTCTAACCCTAGCAATCTTATGTCTACTGTCAGAAACCAAGAAATAGGTATAAGCCTGAATTGACACCTTCAAGTAGACTAAAATCTCAGACTCTGGAGGGCTCCTGATAACATCTCAACTAATTAGTATGCTCCCTCCTTCAAAATTTGCTTTGCTTCTTTAGGAATATTTATTGGCAGAATGTTCAAATATCCATTGGATTTTGAATTTGCCACTTTTATAAGGTCTCTTATAAAAGAAGTCCTGTCAGGAAGGTCTATTTTTTCTTTATTTACTTGGTTAATTTTAGAGAAAGGGTCTCACTGTGCTTGCCTGCAGGTTACTATGGATACCAGTCTATTCTTCAACCCACAGAGTTCCACCTGCCTCTGCCTCCTTTGCCAGGATCAAAGGCATGCACCATCAGAACAACCTTGGAAAAATTGAAAAAAAAACATGTATTATTTGTTCTCCAGAAACTAATGTCAAGTTGAAGACAACACTTTCATATCTTAGTGAATACAGAGATGATGAGCTGATCCCTAACTAGAGACTTCACCCCTACTCTCTAGAGTTCATGGTAATAAAAGATACTTATCAAACTAACAGTAGAGAAAGGTAACCATGAATCCAGCTACAAACCCTGTGATCTACAAAGGTGATCTGCCTGCATGATCACTTTTCTGATTGGATGTAAAGGCTACTCCATGAGATGGAACCCTAACACTGTTCAGCTTGTCAAGAGCCTGAGACTGTCATAGGTCTACCATAAAACCAAATAATATTGTTCTGCTAAAGGAACATAGCAATAAAATGACTCCTATCAACATTCTGATATACCTATAGATCAGTGCTTCACTCAATCATCATCAGAGAAACTTTCTCTTGCAATAGATGGGAACTAACACAGAGACCCACAATTAGACAATGCACTGAGAGTGAGAGATTTTGGAATATTTAGTCCTAAATGGGATATCTTCATCAAAACACTCCCCTTAGGGCTTAAGGAGCTCTGCACATGAGGAGGTGGGAAGATTTTAAGAGCTAGAGCAGATGGATCACTCCAAGCAATATCTTCCAGGCACAACAGAACAGATCCACAGGATATGAACTCACAGAAATTATGGCAGCATGCCCAGGACCTGGACAGGTTTAAGCCAGATAGGATCACAGTATGAAGGAGGGGAGTGGACATGGGCTCCCATCCCTAACCAAAAAGCTATCACCCATTGACATCAGCTTGCAAGGAAAAATTAGTTTCCTTCAATGGAGTCTTGCTGAGTATATTAACCAAACTTAAGGGTAGGTCCCATGCTTAGTAGTAGATGGCCAACACAAAACAATACAAACTCAATGGTATTTTTGTGGACTTTTGGTCTCATATTGCTTTGTTTAGGCATTTTTTTTGGTCCTACTTATCTTTGGCTTATATATTATGTTTTCCAATTTTGGGGTTTTATGGTTTTGTGTATCTGTGTGTGTGTGTTTCTTGTGTTTTTTTCTCTTTCATTTACTTGTCTGATTTTTAAAGGGAGAGAGGCTAAAAAGGCATGGAGTTGGGTGGAGAGATGAGAAGGTTTAAGGAGGAGATGGGGGAGGGGAAACGCTGATCATATTTTGTATGAAAACATTTTTTTTCAATTAAAAAAAGGCCATGTTTTCAGTCACCTTAAGAAACAAGTTTTCACAGGGAAGAATAAACAACTAGTATGATAAAGTATACCAGCATGGTGCTTGCTCAATTATATTTTTTGTAAGAATAATTTGAGTGTTAAGTTGAGATATGGTCATTGTTTAATTTAGAAAACAATGCTCTTATCAAAATCTTGTATTATTTACATAAACATTCAAATTAAATGATATAACACCATTATATCCCATAAGGTTTTCTCATTCATTTAATAGAAATGCATTGTACTCTAAGTCTCCAGTTTGCTTGACCTATATTATTGTTATCCTCAATATTTCTCTAATTCCTTTTATTAAGTAGGCATAAAATTGTTATTTTAATTTTATAGAATTAGGGTATGGTTTATCTTTGACCAAAAACCAAGAACCTTCTGTGAAAGATTTTAAACACTCAGGGAAGAAACAGGTTTGAGAGAGTTAATTCAAGGGAGACACAGCAGAAGTGGTTCCCTATAGCTCTGTTACTAACTGCATACCCCTTTTTTCAGGATTCAACATTATTTACTTACTCTTTTAGTTTAGTGACAGAATACACTTTAGGATCCATGGTGGTTTGAATGATTTGCCCCTTATAGTCTCAGACATTTGAACACTTGGTCCTCAATTGATGGCACTGTTTAAGAGGTTTATGTTGGAGGACGTATGTCACTCAAGTCAGGCTTTGAGAATTCAATCTTTCTCTTTTATACTTGCAGGTCAAGATGTGAGCCCTCAGCTTCCTGCTCTTGCCCTATGCTTTTGCTCTGCCATCATAGTGTCTAAGCCTCTGGAAGTAGAAGCCCAAATACACTCTTTCTTCTGTAAGTTGCTTTGGCAATGGCATTTTATCACAGTAATAAAAAAATAACTAATAAAAGCATGTTTCAAGATCATTACTACCTAGTGACAGATTAGCTTAGAAACAAGATCTTTGGACTCAACACATTCATTCAACACATGAAGGTACCACAAAATAAAAAATTCAAGTGCATCAGGAATAATTATATTTGAACTATCATTAAACTGGTGATACATATCTTTATCTCATTTTTCCTTCAATATAACCATTTTTTCCTAAGTAGATATTCCCCTTTTTCAACTGGCACCTCATATATAGAGAGATTTTAGTTTGAGTGAATCTTGAACAATTGAAATTTTTTTCAGTTAGTTGTTTCTCTAAGTTCATATTTTTCAGTATTAATAGTAATACTGAATATTTGATTACCTCTACAACTTCTTTCTTCAGTTACATAAATTTCCATTTATTAAATTCAGATGTCTCATCTTATCAGACAATTAGACTATCTTTTTTACTAGTCAGAGTCAAACTTGGAATCTACAGAACAGTAAATGGGAATGCCTTTTACTTTTTTTTCATTAACAGTTAAACTGACAACAGTTAGTACTCTAGTTACCCATACCTTTAATTATTATGAGCTTTACATACCTGTCTATGACAAACCAGACATTTGGAATTTCCCTCTTCTCTGGCACCAAACACTGCTAATTGTATCAAAGATGGATCCTACCTTCTCCCCATCCAGTTCATCTGTAACTATTCCATTGTCATAGAAAAGTGATTACACTAAATTAAGATTATAGCAGGGAGCTTATTTTAATATTCATTATTATAATTACCTCTAATTCCTCCCTAGTTGCCTTTTCTTTTTATGTTTCACTCCTGTTTCTTCTGTGTAGAGTCTACACTGTAGACTGCAGAGACAGTATCAAGAACTGAATTTACAAAACTGTCTGAGACAGTGTGTTTGAGGTGTTTCTCTTCTGTGACAACAAACATTGTGAATTCAACCAAAGAACAAGCCTATCTCCTCCCCATTTGTCTCATTTGTAGCTATTTGACTGTCACAGAAAAGTGATTACATCAATTAATATTATTGCAGGAAGCTTATTTTAGTATTCATTACTATATTTACCTTTACTTGTATGTCTCCCTTGTTGTCTTTTGTTTTGTTGTTTACATTTTAGCCTTGTTTCTTCTGTATAGATTAAAGATCCAACTATCAAGAGCTGAGTTTTCACAGTTGACTGCCTTAGCTGATTTTTACAGTTGACTCCCTTAACAGTCCACTTAACTTTGGTAACAGCCAATCAGCTGCTACTAAGTACAGAAGCCTGCTAAGAAAAATCTAAAGGATAGGCAGTTGGAATTTCCAACTAACTGCCTCCATCAAGAGTATAGCAGATTTTCTTCGAAAATCTATGAGAAGTAGTAGTTTTCCAAACCTATCATCTTTAATATAATATCCATTTTAGAGTGTTCAGATGCTTATTTGAGTACATAAGTGAAAACATAACAGTCAAAAGGTCATCCTGTCTCTGTACATTGACACTCAAGGCAACCTGTCATAAAGAGCTTCACACTAGTCTTGAAAAATAAATAGGACTTAAAAGGTATGACTGAAAACTGATCTTACTGCAAGATAAACAAGTAAACTCACAGGGTGCAAAGGTTACAAAGAGCTGTGTGTGCACAGAATTTTCTAATTTTCTCCCATATTCACTGCTGTGTGGATGCTCTTTGTTGGGTGTCAGACTCAGGTTGCCAGAATGAATCTGAACGACTTCCCCAGTACCAAACAGTCACAAATGAATGTAAAGCTAGCAAGTAATGTTGTAATGATGCTAGTTAATTCCATTTTATAACCATGCTGTTTTTCAAAAGAGGCTTCACATGGCCTCAGTTTTGTATACCTATCACAGAAGTAAACTGGTCACAGTTTAATGTATTCCTGGGAAAGCCTGTGTAAGAAATATTCTTTTCTTCTTCTCTGGTGACCTTGAATGAAAGAAGTTAGTCCTCTATCTGAAAGAAAGTGCAGAACACAACAAAGTATTATCATTAGTAGTACACAAGTGTTATTATTTAGTAGTAATAGTCTTTTCCCAGACACTGGAGACTCCTTTTGTTGTAGGTTGTTTCTTGCAATAAAAGATGGTAAATATTTTTCCCAGGCATGGTCTCTCACTGAACCCAGAGCTCACAGATTAACTAGAGTGAGTGGCCAATAGGATCTAGAAATCTGCCTGTTGCTGCCTTCCCAGTGACTTTTTATAATGGTCCTGGAGACTAGAACTCAGGTCCTTGTGCTTGTCTGACAAGCACTCTTTTGAATGAATTATTTCCCAACACCCACCCCATTGTTCAGTGCTAAGAGGAGAAGTCTTTTTCTAACAATGAAACAAAACTGTATCATGTCTTGCCTACAAATAATAATGATCCCTGTATATCTACTCAGTGTCTGCTTATGTTTCCTCAGTGGTTGTAGGAATCAAGATCTAATAAAATCTATACTTTGCCCCTGGTTGATGTGTAGTTATAGTCATGTGTCACTTCATGTAGTGGTGCATCCTAAAAATGTGTCCTTAGGCAACTTCATCCTTGAGCAAAAAACATAGAGTACTTACACAAACTTACATTGTAGAAGACAATCAATCGTTTTGTGTGGCCTCTTGATGTAATCAAGAAACAGCATAAACACAAGCTAAATTAGACTTCTGTGAGCATATTGCAGCCTAGTATTACACAAATAACTTTCATTTATAAGTAGGAGTACACACTAATAGAATAATAAATAGTTATAATATAGTAAATACACAAACCAGTCATGTAATCATCTATTGTCACCATTAAGTATTACATTCTATCCATAAGTGCAGGTGCTGTACTTTATATGACTGATAGCATGGAGGGTTTGGCTACACCATCACCATCACCAACATTGGTAATATATGGTGTTATAATATTAAATCAACTATAATATAAGTAGCCTACAAGAATCTTTTAGTCCCATTATAGTCTTATAGAACACTGTCATCCATACCGCCCATTATTGAGTGTGACACTGAAAGGCGTCATGTGTCTGTACTTTTCAAGAATTTAAATCTGTAAGCAGATCATTTTTTTCCCTCCAATCATTGTCTCGATTTTCCCTTGTACCTGGCTAGTTGAAGAAGAATTATCTCTGTTTTCATAGTCTAGATTTTGATGATTGTACAGTTTTGATGCTGATGATTTTATAATAACAATATATTTTTATACCATAAGGCTACCACATTTATCCAGTAAATTGTTGGAGATTTAGAAGGTTGATGGTTGTCTTATTACTTTTTTATTGCTGTGATAAGATACCATGACCAAGGCAACTTATAAAAGAAAGCATTTAATTTGAGACTCATGATCCATGACCCTCATGGCAGGAAGTGTAGCAACAAGCAGGCAGGCATAGTGTTGAGCAATAAATTAGGGCTTACATCTTATCCACAAGTACCAGACAGAGAGAGATAATTGGGAATTGTATGGGCTTTTGAAACCTCAAAGCCCACCCCCCATTGACACACCTCCTCCAACAAGACTATAGCTCCAAATACTTCCCAAACAGTTCCACCAACTGGGGACCCAAGTATTAAGACATATAATCTATAGAGAAACCAATGCAATTTCTTCCTTCCCTCCCTCCCTCCCTCCCTCCCTCCCTCCCTCCCTCCCTCCCTCCCTCCCTCCCTCTCTTCCTTCCTGTGTGTGGGATGACTCTGTTAGTAAGCATATGATGTCAAGCAGCTTTCTTCTTTCATTCCCTGATGTAGCAGTTACTTATTGGCTAGATGGATTGAACTCATCAGTGGTTATAGCACAGTGATATTTTATAATATTTTTTCACTGCTCTTTCTTTCTTAATTTCTCTCTCTCTCTCTTTCTCTCTCTCTCTCTCTCTCTCTCTCTCTCTCTCACACACACACACACACACACACACACACACACACACACACACACACATAGGATCTTCCTACAGTCTAGGCTCACCTCAAACATGCCATGCTATCCTCCTGTGTCAGCCTCTTGTGTGCTGGGATTACAGGAATGTGCCACCATGCTTGACCTCTGAGTACAAATATTTCTATGGAGATAAAATTTGCTTCATCCACTATGAATTTGGTCACCCAGAGGTACTGTGTTTAAGGAAAGACAAAAGAAATACTTCATTCCTTTCCTTCAGTAGGTGGTAGCCATAATTTTGGTTATAGGTCCATAAGTCTACCACCTTAATTTCCTTGTAGTTCAAAAGAAATTAGGAAACAAAGGTTAGTAAAGGAAAATGTATTATTTACAACTTAGTCTAACTTCAGGGTGGAAGACTCCTAATGTCTGTTTTTCCTGCACCACTGTCAGAATCCCATACACTTGATGAAACAAATGCCAGAAAGTGTGCATATATTAATTTAACTGGATAAGCTTTTAAAATTGTGGTAAGTCTATCTCTTCCCATGAGGCAAAGTCCTCCTTTGCTCCAGAGCTTTGTAACACCCACACCCACACCCACATACCCCCCCACACCCTCGGCCAGCATGGGGTTACTGAGGAAATCTTAATTTGGGGCTCCAATGTTTTATGGAATCTAGTTCAGCTAGGCCAATCTTTTTTCTTCATTAAACACAAAAGGGATGTACAAATGGTTCAGTGGTTCAGAATACTTGTTTCTTTTCTAGAAGAACTAAGTCTGGTTCCCAGCACCCACCTCAGACTGCTCAAAATCATCTGTAACTCTAGCTCTAGGGGATTGACACCCTCTTCTGGACCATGCAGTCATCCGTACTCACAAATGCATATCGTCACACAGAGACATACATTCTCCTAATATTTTTTTCAACATTGTTTCTGTGTGTAGCCCTCGCTGTTCTAGAACTCACTCGTTAGACCATGCTGCCTTTGAACTCACAGAGATCCTCCTGCCTCTGGCTCCTGAGTGCTGGCATTAAAGGCATGTGCCACCAACACTTGGCTTTAAAATAAAATCTTTAATAAACATATAAAACTCTATAGGAGATAAATGGTAGCTACCTATAATGGAATTTCTTCATATGTTCTAAAAAAGCCATAAAGACAATAAAATAATCTGTAACAACCAAGAGGCAAAAATTACTAACATGTTCAACTTACACAAAAGCTGGAATATAAGCATCTAAAACTGAAGTACCAGCTCCAGTGTCCACACAAAACAATGGCCATAGCTAAGGACAGCATGCTACCAAGGCAGCTGGAGTCCCAAAGTGATGAGACACATAGAAGTTCCTCAAGTAGATTTCTGGCTAAGAGGGGATAGTCCAAGCAAAGCTGAAACCTAGAAGAGCTGAACATTCAGCCTTGAAAATATTTGTGAAGTTTAAGAAGGCATCATTACAAAGAAAAGTTAGCTGCTCTTGAAGGAGAAGAGATTCTCAGATATTTGAGGTGAAGATAAAGTAAAGAAATCAAATAGTGGTAAGTAAAGGTCTTTTAAAAAATATAAAGAACAACAAACTTGAAAATGTACCACCTCCATGATCAAATATTCCATCTACTTAAACACTGAACTTCAAGCCACTCCTGAATTAAGAAAGTTGGATTGACAATCAAATTCTGTCCTTTTCCTGTAGGCTTGCCAAAAACAAGCAAACAAATAAACAAACAAACCAAAAACAAAAAAACCGAAAAAACCCAAACCCCAAACCACACAACTACATAGTCTGAAAAGATCTCCATAGTAAAAAGATGTTCATACCTTGCTATTTCATATGAGATGTCAGAGTAAGGGTAAGTATTCCTTTAAGCTTTCAGGGAAAATATCCTAGGAAGGGAAAAGACATACTTCCATAAATTAGCAGTACAGAATTCTGGAAGAAAATGAAGCAACATTTGAAGGGTTTACTTTTCACCTAGAACTTCAAAACAAAACAAATTATATCTATTTCTGTCTCTATATATCTATGTATCTATGTATCTATCTATAATCTATCATCTATCTATCTATCTATCTATCTATCTATCTCTTATAAAACAATTTCCATTTCCTATTTCCTGGCAGGCAGGTGCCTGGCACAGGTGTTTCTGTCTTTTTCTTCATACTCAGTCTATGCTGTACCCAGTCAAGAGTGCTGTGGGTTGGAGGAGCTGGGCAGGCCTTTGCACTGTAGTTATTTTCCTTGACCTGGGTGTGGGTAAAGGATTTGTAGAAGTTCCTGTCTTAGTTAGGGTGGTTATTGCTGCTATGAAACACCATGAACACGTTGGGGAGGAAAGGATTTATTTATCTTACAGGCCTATATCACTTCTTACCACTGAAAGAAGTCAGGATAGGAACTCAAACAGGGCAGGATCCTTGAGGGAGAAGCTGATGCAGAGGGCATGGAGGAGAGCTGCTTACTGGCTTGCTTTCCTTGGCTTGCTCAGCCCACCTTCTTAGAGGACCCAGGACCACCAGTCCAGATATGACCCCACCCATCCACCATGGGTTTGGCCCTCCCCCATTGATCACTACTTGGGAAAATGCCTTACAAAACCAGCCAGTACAGTTCTACATAAATCATTTAAAGAAAATTGGAAAGATAGCATGCAGCTTGTTGATACATTGCTTCAGAGTTTGGATTTTGGAGTTATCCAACAATAAGCTATTAAATCGAGACTTGATATAAAATTACAAAGGACCATGGAGTAAAGATGATATATTATTGAGTTTGCTCACAGAGTGGGATACTGATTCGGTCACTTCCACATCAGCAAATGTTTGTCCTTGTATCAAAGACACATCATATGTTTTTGGTGTATATTGGTGGGAGAATCACGTTTGAAAGAGAAATACATAGATGTTGTTTGGGAATTAATTGTGTTTGCATATTTCTGTCTCAGAAGCTCCTGAGTTTGTGGCACTAAAATAGATGGCTGCTGTGATTTTTTTACCCTGTATACAATGAGTATGAAGATGGACCCCATCTATCAGCGGGGATTTTACTTGATTCCAGAACTACCTAACTATGGATGGCTTCCTCCTGTATGATCTTGGAGACTTGGGAAAGCTTGTGGTCATTGTAGTAATTGATAAGAAAAAGACATCTCTCAAATATACCATACTAAATTCAGTTATTCAGGAAGATGTTAGAGATAACAGAGAACACTTCCATAGAGATTTTTAGTTTGGTTATATGGGTGGAAATGACTAAATATCACCTTGCTCTAGGTTGAACTGACAAGACAATCCCAACTGCAGTTGTACTGAACACTTCAAACCAACAATACTTTTTTCAACATAGGCATGGTAAGGAAGCCAGTGATAGGGTCCAGTTCATTAAGAGCATTTTGGACAGTACAACACCAGTCCAAGGAAGGGATAGCATTTTGCAGAGATTGAAAATAATAGTATTTGGTGCCAAATATTCAATTGCATCTGTATTCAAGATTTGTCCATTTATGGGCTGCATTCTCTTTGGCTTGCCACTGGGTATCATCAGCATCATGTGCTAGGGAATGTGTACAGCTAATAGAGAGGGGAAGGATGATAGGAGAGTGATATGAAGTATCTGTCTAAAGGCTCAATGAAAGACTAGGAACACATAGAAGAGGGAAAAAAACTGTCAAGCAGTGAAGGACCGCTATTGCAGAGTCGAAGGATATATTAGAAAAGAAGCAAGATTGAGTCTTTACAGATATGAAATATTGATAGGATTTCAAATAATTCGAGTCTATTTATTGAATTTAGATATTTAGTCATGATCTATTTAAAGAAGAGCTCAAGGCCAGATTGGTCTACAAAGTTAGTTCCAGGACAGGCAGGGCTATATATAGAGACTCTGTCTCATAAAACCAAAATAATAGTAATGATAATAATAACAATGTAAAAGTGTGATTTATAGAATAGTATTTCCACCCACAATATCAACTTTTCTATATTTCGGATAAAATTTATACAAAAAAAAAACAAGTCTTTAAAACTGAGGCACTTAAAAAAAACTAGCAACTTTTTCTATGAGTCAAATTTAAGATCTTGAAGTTAAAAATGGTGTGATTTTTTTATGGCATAGAGTGCTTATCTTACTAGTTTTTTTAAAAGAAGAATGGTTACTTTTTAACTTTATACTTAGTTTTATTGTTATAATATTGGCATATGGACCCACAAAAAGAGGGAATAGTCCTGCCATTGATCTTTGTAAACTGACTAGGCTATACAGAGAGAGGCAGCTTCTGCTCGTGTCTTTGTAGCACTCAGCGGTCAGATTGGACAGCACTGCAGGAAGGAGAGGTCCCTTTAGTCCACCCTGCCTTAGCCAAAACAGCCTAGTATTTTGTTTCATTTCACTTTTACTTTAAATACTGACATTACTTCTAAAAAGGGATGTTTTAAAAAGTTATATATATATATATATATCATATATTTATTTAAGTTATGTAAACTTTACTTATAATTTAAAGTCTAGAATGTGGGTATATACATGTTGTATTAGTTGGTGTTTCTATTGCTGTGAAGAGACACCATGACCATGGCAACTCTTATAAAGGAAACATTTAATTGAGGTGGCAACTTACAGTTTCAGAGCTTTAGCCCATTATTATTACAGTGAGGAGCATGGTGGCATGCAGGCAGACATGCTTCTGGAGAAGGAGCTGCTACATGCAGATATGCAGGCAACAGGAAATGGACTGTCTTATTGAACATGGCTCAAGCATATATGAGATCTCAAGGTCTGCCTCCACAGTGACACACTTCCTCCAATAAGGCCACACCTACTCCACAAAGCCATACCTCCTAATAGTGCCACTCTCTTTGGGGGCCATTTTTTTTTAAACCACCACAATCTACTCCCTGGACCCAAAAGGCTTGTAGATTTATCATAATGCAAAAATGCATTCAGTCCAACTTTGAAAGTCCCCATAGTTATCTGTAACAGTCTCATGCTTGTTTTAAAGTCCAAAGTCTCTTCTCAGACTGATGGCAATCTCTTAACTGTAATCTCCCTGTAAAATCAAAATGAAAAACTAGATCACATTCTTCCAATATATAATGGCACAGGATCTACATGACAGTTCCAAAACATAGGGCAGTGAGGAAATACTGGACCAAAGCAAGACTGAGAACTAGCTGGCAAACTCCACACCTTGTGTCTCCATGTCTGATGCCAAAATGCTCTTCAGATCTCCAACTTCTTTCATCTTTGTTGACTGCAACACACTTCTTTCTCTTGGGCTGGTTCTCATCCCTGTTAGCAGCTTTCTTCAGCAGGTATCCAATGGCTCTGGCATTTCTAACATCTTGGGGTCTCCAAGGCAATCCAGGCTTCAACTTCATAGCTTCATGAAATAACCTCTCTAGTCCTTTATTCAGGGACACCTGTAACATATACCTGGCCTCAGCAGTTTTCTTTTATAAGCTGCTTCAGAGCCATGCATGACATAATAAGGCTTCTGGTTACATTTGGCACCCACCATCAGGCATTGATTCACCTAGACCTGAAAAAGCTTTAAAAAAATTCTGAACACACAGAAACAGAGCCACACTGGGCTTTCTAGCCTCACAGTCTCATGCCAGTAGCAGTGTAGACAAGTGTTTCCCAACAGCTGTCATGGGATGACCATCATGGCAGGCTTCTGCAGTCTTTCCCACAGGCTATATGGTAGAGAGAGGCTTTTCCCAGCCACTGCTGCTGCCACTGCTGCACAGATGCAGGCTTAAGAATATAGCTACAGTTGCAGGCAGCAGGCAAGACTCCTATGGGCAGGCCTTCCCACCACTACCCCCCATTGAACCCTTCAATCTACAAGTCCCACTCTGTCCCCCAAACCCACTCACCTCCCTGAGACTTCAGTAGGTACCTGAGACACAAAACCCACCAGTGCCAATTGGACCAAGAGCAGTTTCCTAAGACACAGATGCCATTTGCACTGGTTGTTTGAAGAGATGGGTAGATGCCAGTGCAAGAAAATGTTCAAAACAAAGAGCAAGCAAAATGGCACCACCAGAAACTAGCGGTTCTATCATAGCAAGACCTAAACATACCAACACAGAAGAAGCAGACTTTATGAAGATGATAGAGGCCTTTAAAGAGGAAATTTAAAATTCCCTTAAAGAAATTAAGGAAAAGACAAACAAAAAATTGGAAGAAATCAACAAATCCCTTAAAGAAAGTCAAGAAAACCAAGAAAGAGCTATCAAACAGGTAAAGGAAACAGTTCAAGACTTGAAAATTGAAATAGAGGCAGTAAAGAAGACACAAACTGAGGGAATGCTAGAAATGGAAAATCTGAGTAAATGAACAGGAACTACAGATGTAAGCATAACCAACAGAATATGAGATGGAAGAGAGAAATGCTGGCATTGAAAATATGATAGAGGAAGAGATTAATCAGTCAAAGAAAACATTAAAGCCAATAAAGTCATAACACAAAATGTTCAGGAAATTTGGAACACCATGAAAAGACCAAACCGAAGAATAATAGGGATAGAAGAATGAGAAGAACACCAGCTCAAAGGCACAGAAATATATTCAACAAAATCATAGAAGAAAACTTTCCCAACCTAAAGAATAAAAAGCCTATGAAGATACAAGAGGCTGATAGAACACCAGGTAGACTGGACCCCCCCCCCCAAAGTCTCCTCACCACATAATAATCAAACCACTAAACATACAGAATAAAAAAGAACATTAAGAGCTGCAAAGAAAAAGACCAAGTATCACATAAAGGCAGACCCATCAAACTAATACCCAACAACTCAATGGAAACTCTAAAAGCCAGAAGACCTTGAATAGACATTCTGCAGACATTAAGATACCACAGAAGCCAGCCTAGACAATTATATCTAGCAAAACTCTCAATCACCATATATGGAGTGAACAAGATATTTCATGACAAAACCAGATTTAAAAAATACCTATCCACAAATCCAGCCCTACAGAAAGTACTAGAAGAAAATCCAACCTAAGGAAGCTAGATACACTCACAAAAATACAGGCAATAGATAATACCACACCAAAAAAATCCCAAAGAAGGGAAACACACACACACACACACACACACACACACACACACACACACACCAAAAAAATAACAGGAATTAAAAATCAGTGGTCATTAATATCCCTTAATATCAATGGACTCCATTCAACAATAAAAATACACAGGCTAACACAATGGATAAAAAAAACAGGATTCATCTTTCTGCTGCATACAAGAAACACACCTCAACTTCAAAGATAGATATTACCTCAGAATAAGGGGTTGGGAAAAGTCTTTTCAATCAAATGAACTTAAGAAGCAAGCTGGTGTAGCTATCCTAATATCTAACAAAATAGACTTCAAATTAAAATTAATCAAAAGAGATCCAGAAGGACATTATATGTACATCACAGGAAAAATCCATCAAGATGAAGTCTGAACATTTATGCTCCAAATACAAGGGCACCCACATATGTAAAAGAAACATTGCTAGAGCTTAAATCCCACATCAAATCCCACATATGAAGAGGGGGAGATATCAGCACCCCATTCTCACCAATGGACAGGTCTGTCAGACAGGAACTAAACAGAGAAATAAGGTAACTAATAGTTGTCATGACTCAAATGGGCATAATAGACATCTACAAGACATTCCGCCCAAACACAAAAGAATATACAGTCCATGGAACCTTCTCTAAAATTGTCTACATACTCAGTCACACAGCAAATCTCATAAGATACAAAAAAAAAAGGAATAACCTCCTGTATTCTATTGGACCACCATGGCTTAAAGTTAGATTTCAACAACAACAAAAACTACAGAAAACCTACAATCTCATGGAAACTGAATAGTGCTCAACTGAATCATCACTGGGTCAAGGAAAAAATAAAGAAATTAAAGACTTCCTAGGATTCAATGTAAATGAACATACAACATACCCAAACTAATGGGATACTATGAAAGCAGTACTAAGAGGAAAAGTCATAGCTCTAAATGTCTACATAAAGATTTTGGAAAATTTAAATTAGTGACTTAACAGTACACCTGAAAGCTCTAGAAAAAAAGAAGGAAACTTACCTAGGAGGAGTAGACGCCAAGAAATAATCAAATTGAGGGCTAAAATCAATAAAATAGAAACAAAGAGAACAATACAAAGAATCAATGAAACAAAGAGTTGGTTCTTTGAGAAAATAAACAAGATAGACAAGCCCTATCCAAACTAACCAAAAGGCAGAGAAAGAGCATCCAAATTAGCAAAATCAGAAATGAAAAGGGAGACGTAACAACTAACACTGAGGAAATCCAGAGAATCATTAGGTCATACTTCAAAAACCTCTACTCCACAAAACTGGAAAATCAAAAACCAACTGATAATTTTCTGGATAGGTACCACATACTTAAGTTAAATCAAGACCAAATGAACTATGTAAATAGTCCAATAACCACTAAGGAAATAGAATCAGTCATTAAAAGTCTCCTAACCAAAAAAAAAAAAAAAAGCCCAGGACCAGATGGTTTCAGCACAGAATTCTACCAGATCTTCAAGAAGAGTTAATATTAATACTCTTTAAATTGTTCCACAAAATAGAAACAGAAGGAAGATTACCAAACTCCTTCTATGAGGCTACAATTACCCCGATCCCCAAGCCAAACAAAGACGCAACAAAGAGAACTTACAGACCAATCTCTCTAATGAACATTGATGCAAAAATACTCAATAAAATACTGGCAAACAGACTACAAGAACACATCAAAGCAATTATCCACCATGATCAAGTAGGCTTCATCCCAGGGATGCAAGGGTGGTTCAACATAAGAAAGTCTCTCAATGTACTACACTATATAAACAAACTAAAAGAAAAATACCACATGATTATCTCACTAGATGCAGAAAAGGCATTTGACAAAATCCAACAGCCCTTCATGATAAAGGTCTTGGAGAGAGCAGGAATACAGGGAACATACTTAAACATAATAAAAACAATTTACATCAAGTCAACAGCCAACATCAAATTAAATAGAGAGAAACTAGAAGTGATTCCATTAAAATCAGGAACAAAACAAGGCTGTCTGCTAACACATACTTATTCAATATAGTACTTAAAGTTCTAGCCAGAGCAATAAGACAACATAAGGAAATCAAGGTGATACAAATTGGAAAGGAAGAAGTCAAGCTTTTGCTATTTGCAGATGACATGATAGTATACATAAGTGACCCCAAAAATTCGACCAAGGAACTCATACAGCTTATAAACACCTACAGCAATGTAGCAAGATACAAGATTAACTAAAAAAAATCAGTAGCCCTCCTATATACAATTGACAAAAAAAGGCTGAGAAGGACATCAGGGATACATCACGCTTTACAATAGCCACAAATGATAGAAAATACCTTGGGGTAACTCTAACTAAGCAAGTGAAGTACCTGTATGACAAGCACTTTAAGTCCCTGAAAAAAGAAATTGAAGAAGATGTCAGAAAATGGAAAGATCTCACATGCTCATGTGTAGGCAGGATTAACATAGTAAAAATGGTAATCCTATCAAAAGCAATCTACAGATTCAATGATATCCCCATCAAAATCCCAACACAATTCTTCACAGACCTGGAAAGAACAATATTCAACTTCATATGGAAAAACAAAAAACTCAGGATAGCCAAAAGAATCCTGTACAATAAAACAACCTCTGGTGGCATCTTGATCCCTGACTTCAAGCTCTACTATAAAGCTACAGTAATAAAAACAGCTTGGTACTGGCATAAAAACCGACATGTGGACCAATGGAATCAGATTGAAGACCCTGACATTAATCCACACACCTATGAATATTTAATTTTTGACCAAGAAGCCAAAAATGGACAATGGAAAAAAGAAAGCATCTTCAACAAATGGTGCTGGCATAACTAGATGTCAACAAGTAGAAGGCTACAAATAGATCCATATCTGTCACTGTGCACAAAATTTAGTCCAAGTGGATTAGAACCTCAACATAAATCCAGTTACTCTGAACCTGATAGAAGAGAAAGTAGGAAGTAGTCTTGAACGCATTGGTACCAGAAATCACTTCCTAAATATAACACTAGTGGCACAGACACTGAGAGAAACAATTAATAAATGGGACCTCTTGAATCTGAGAAGCTTTTGTAGAGCAAAGGACACCGTCAACAAGACAAAGTGACAGCCTACAGAATTGGAAAAGATCTTCACCAACTCCACATCTGACAGAGGACTGATATCCAGAATATGTAAAGAACTCAAGAAATTAGACATCAAAATGCCCAACAGTCCAATGAAGAAACGAGCTATAGAGCTAAACAGAGAATTCTCAACAGAAGAAACTCAAATGGCTGAATGACATTTAAGGGATTGCTCAACATCCTTAGTCATCAGGGAAATGCAAATCAAAACGACTTTGAGATACCATCTTATACCTGACAAAATGGCTAAGATCAAAAACACTCAAGACACCTTATGCTGGAGAGGATGTGGAGCAAGGGAAATACTCCTACACTGTTGGTAGCAATGCAAACTTGTACAGCCACTTTGGAAATCAATATGGCGCTTTCTTAGAAAATTGGGAATCAATCTCCCCCAAGACCCAGCTATACCACTCTTGGGCATTATACCCAAGGAATGCTCAATCATACCACAAGGTCACATGCTCAACTATGCTCATAGCAGCATTGTATGTAATAGCCAGAACCTGAAAACAACCGAGATGCCCTTCAACTGAAGAATGGATAAATAAAATGTGGTACATATACACAATGGAGTACTACTCAGCAGAAAAAAAACAATGACATCATGAGGTTTGCAGGCAAATGAACGGATCTAGAAAAAAATCATACTGAGTGAGGTACCCCAGACTCAGAAAGACAAACATGATAAGTACTCACTCATAGATGGATACTAGATGTAAAGCAAAGGATGACTAGACTGCTACTCACAACTCCAGGGAGGCTACCTAGTAAAGAGGACCTTAAGAAAGACACAGGGTTCTCCCAATGACAGAGAAATAAATGAGATCTACATGAGCAAACTGGAAATGAGGGAGACGTAATGAAGGGCAAGAGGGCTTAGGGAAGCAGGAGATCCCAGCTGGATCAAGAACAGAGAGGGAGAAAAGGAAAGAGATACCATGATAAATGAAGACCCCATGGGAATAGGATGAGACAAAGTGCTAGAGAGGTCCCCAGAAATCCACAAAGAAACCTCCACAATAGACTACTGGCAATGGTCAAGAGAAAGCCTGAACTGATCTACTCTGGTGATCGGATGTTCCCACACCCTAACTGTCGTGATAGAACTCGAATCCAGTGACTAATGGAAACAGATGCAGAGATCCATGGCCAAGCCCCAGGTGGAGATCCAGGAGTCCAGCTGGTGGGAGAGGGGAGGGATTATATGAGAAGAGATATTGAGAGCATGATTGGAAAAAGCACAGGGACAAATAGCCAAACTAGTAGAAACACATGAACTATGAACCAATAGCTGAGGACCCCCACCCCCACCCCCCGGAACTGGATCAGGCCCTCTGGATAAGTGAAATAGTTGATTAGCTTGAACTATTTAGGAGGCCCCCAGGCAGTAGGACTGGGACCTATCCTTAGGGCATGAGCTGGCTTTTTGGAACCTAGGACCTATGCTGGGACACTTTGCTCAGCCTAAGTGAAGGGAGGAAGGGACTGGATCTGCCTCAACTGAATCTACCAGGCTGAGCTGAATGACTCCCAGGGGAGTCCTTGCCTTTGAGGAGCTGGGAATGGGGGGGTGGATTGGGGAGAGGATGGGGTGGGTGAGAGAAGGGAAGACAGGGGAATCCGTGGCTGATATGTAAAATTAAATGAATTATAAAAAAAAATCAATGAAACAAAAGGTTGGGTCTTTGAGAAAATCAAAAATATAGTCAAACTCTTATCCAAACTAACCAAAAGGCAGAGAGAGAATATCCAAATTAACAAAATCAAAAATGAAAAGGGAGAAATAACAACAGACAATGAGGAAATCCAGAGAATCATCAGGTCATACATTCAAAATCTGTACTCCACAAGATTGGAAAAATCTAAAAGAAATGGACAATTTTCTGGATAGGCACCCCATACCCAAATTAAATCAAGACCAGATAAACAATTTAAATAGACCTATTACCCCTATGGAAATAGAAGCAGTCATTAAAAGTCTCACAACAACAAGAACAACAAGAAAAAAAAAACAGGGCCAGATGGTTTCAGTGCAGAATTCACCCAGAACTTCAAGGAAGAGCTAATACCAAAATTCTTCAAATGGGTCCACACAATAGAAACAGAAGGAACATTGTCTAACTCTGTCTATGAGGCTAGAGTTATCCTGATACCAAACCACACAAAGATGTAACAAAGAAAAAGAATTACAGACCAATCACCCTCATGAACATTGATGCAAAAATACTCAATAAAATATTGACAAACCATGCTCATAGGAACTCATGAACTTTAGACCAACAGCTATGGAACCTGTATGGGACTGGTCTAGGACCTCTGCATGAGGGAGACAGTTGTGCAGCTTTGTCTGTCTGAGAGGCCCCTGGCAGTGGGATCAGGATCTATCCCTGGCCCATGTGCTGCTTTTCTGGAGCCCATTACCTATGGACGGGTGCCTTGCTCAACCTTGATGCAGGGATGAGAGGATTGGTCCTGCCTCAACTGAACATAACAGGTTTGCTGAGTAAAGATGTATGGGAGTTGGGTCAGGGGAGGTAGCCAGAGGAGGGAGCAGGAGGAGGGATGAGAAGTAGATTTAGGACTGGTATGTAAACTGAATAATTTTTTAATAAAAAAAAGAAGATACATAAAAATGATTTTTTAAAAAAGAACATAGTTACATGCTACTTAATAGTAATTCCTAGAATTGGGGTGGTGAGCATGTTTCCCAGAGCTGGTGGTAAATGTACATCTGCTATATTGGAAAGCTGAGCACTTAGCAGTTTAAAACAGTGGTCAGAAAAGGATTGCAGATACACAATAAAACAGAAGGAAAAAAAACCCTCTAAATGGGTCACAGTCTGTTTAAAATATGCCTAGGCTTGAGAGAGAAAAGAGAAGGTATAGTCATAAAAAAAGAGATTTATAGTTTTAAAGTAATAGTGAAATCCTTAAAAAAGGAAAAAAGTACTCAGATTGGTGACTACCCTAATCATCATCATAGAACCTACATCCAGTGACTAATGGAAGAAGATGCAGAGACCTTCAGCCAAGAACTTGGCTGTGCTCCTGGAGTTCAGTTGGAGATAGAGCATGGACCATATGAGCAAAGGGGGTCAAGATCATGATGGGAAAAACCACAGAGATTGCTGACAGGAGCTAGTGAGAGCTCATTGACTCTGGACTGACAGCTGGGGAGCCTGCATGGAACTGAACTCAGCCCTCTGAATGTGAGTGACAGTTGTGTGGCTTGATCTCTTTGTGGGGCTCCTGGCAATGGGACTAGGACATATCTTGGGTACACCAACTGAAAGTTTAGAGCCCATTCCCTATGCTGAGATGTCTTACTGAGCCTTGATGCAGGGGTGAGGGGATTAGTCCTGTCAACTTGGTATGCCAGCTGGTATTGACTACCCAAGGGAGGCCTTACCCCCATGAGGAGTGAATGGAGTGTGTAATGGCGGGAGGTGGTGGTGGGTAATGGGAGAAGTGGAGTGAGGGGGAATAGTGGTTGGTATGTAAAATGAAATAAAATAAGTCACATAAAGATGGAAAATACACAGAGAGACTGGATACTATATATTATTGTCTTTGGGATTTTTAATTGCAAAGAGATGCTGCAATCTGCCAGGGGAGCAAGATAAATTAGAACACAGATAAAATCACAAGACACATGGTGATACATAGATTAATAAAAATGGGTTAATTTAAGATGTAATAGCTAGCTAACAATAAGCCTGAGCCACATACAAAATAGTTTATAATTAATATTAAGCCTCTGAATGATTCTTTTATAAGGTGCTACAGGGTCTGGGCAGGACACAGAAAAGCTTCTGGTTACAGCTTTTCTTAGACATGGAGGAAAATTCCATTGACCTCTTCTTCTATTCTTAACTCAAGAACCATGTGGCCAATGCTACCAAGTTCTGCTGCTTACTGGGGCTGGAATATGGTCCATTTGTTCAATTACATCTTCACCAGCTTTCAATGGTTTCTTTTGCTGCCTAAGCTTGGCTGTCCTGGAACTCGATCTGTAGACCAGGCTGGCCTCCAACTTGGAGATCTGCTTGCCTCTGTCTCCAGAGTACTGGGATTAAAAGCATGCACCACCACACCCTGCTATAAATTTTTCTTTAGTTCCTTTTCACAAGTTGGAATTTAGCTGGGTGGGATCTTGCCCTGAGGTCACCACTCCCTTTATTCCATTTCTTAATCCGTTTATGTCCTTGAACACAGGACTTAGCTCCATTCCACTTCTTGACACTCCTTTTCTCCTTAGCTTTTACATTTCATAATTTACCCTGCTCAGCTTGCTCCTCTTTATTATAAATCTTCATTAGAGTTACCACTAAACACAACAGAATCTATGCTAGGCTGTTTTGAGATTTCCTCTGACAATGGAATTAATCCAAATCTCTTCACTTTAGCCTCAGCTAGACTCTTTGGACAACGGTAAAAGGCAGCCACTTTCTTCACCAAAATATCACAAGAACAATTGATCTGTTAGCATTCAGGCATTATACTGGCCTGCTCTCAGGGACCTAGCAGGACATGTTATCAGCAGCAGCTAAGATGTGACACTGTAGCTACTGCAGCCACTGAGTAGAGCACTCTCCCTATGTGCGTGCACTATATCCCATTATAAAAGGCAAGCCCTTCTTGCCTCCCTCTCTCTTTTCTTCTGCTCTAGTTCAGAGGTTGCTTTTGCATCTTCCCCCAATAAACCTCCCATGTGAACTCTGTTGCATGGTGTGACTTTGTGATGCCTCTTGGCTCCAACCTGTCAAGGTTGCCTTCCACCACTAAACTATTACATTGGTGCTGTGACTCTGGCAGGCTCTTTTAAAGGGTGCACATGACAGTGCAAAGGCACCTAGTGACAGGTCATGATGTAACTAGTCCCCCTTCTACTTTGATCTATGTGTGTTTCACTGACTTTCATTGGGATTGCTTATAGGAACATAGGTGAAGGGTTAGAGTATAGACACTTTAAAAGTGTCAACACCACACACTACTGAAGAAAATTTCTCTTTCTTCCCCAGAAAGCATTATACTGTCTGTCTACAAGCTCTATGGTACCCTCTCCCTCCATGACAGGGTCTTTATGGAACCAATCTTTTGCAGGTCTTGTAGCCACAGCTGTTATGAGTTCAAGTACAGTGGTTTTGTCATCCCTGAAAGATCACATTCTATAACCCTCCCCCCACTCCTGTAGTTTTTAAATTCTGCCCCCTCTTTATGATGTTGCATGAACCTCAAAGAAGCTTGTACAGGTTTCATTTATGGCTGAGCATTCATTAGTCACTTATTCTTATTATTTTGACCAATTGTGAATCTCTTCAGTTACCAAGGCCCCCTGCAAAAGAAGCTTTCTTTGACTGAATGTGACTGCAGCACTAATCTATGAAACTATCACCATAAACAAACCTTCAGAAGGTAATCTGAGAAGCATATCATAACCATTTAGCAACACAACATTAGGAGTTTCCCTGCTAGACCCTATTGTCCTCTTTATCCTCAGGATTTGGACCAGGTTTAGAGTACCAGACATGATTCCAGCTACAAAGCAGAGAAAAGGGAATGCAATGCTCAGCTGCCCCTCCCCTGCCTTTTACTCAGTCTGGGACTCTAACCCATGGTTTGGTAACACCACAGGGTTTCCTTTTTTCTGTTAATGCTCCCTGGAAGAGCCATCATAGGCACTCTCGAAGGTGTGCCTGATTGATTCCATAATAGGTATTTATTTATGAGTAGATGGGCACATTTGTGTATATGCGTTCTTTTCCTCTACCCCTCTACACCTCTTCTTCCAAGCAGGATCTCTCACTGAACTCAGCACTAGTTTTCTCAGCCTATTCCTCTTGCCTCCCAGCTGTAAATGACCTTGGAAGGACTAGGGTATACTATTGGTGAAATTATTAAGGACACTCCACATAGTTAAAAGGGAGGTTTATTTAGTGGTGTAACTTACAAATCAAGGGATAGGTAGGTTGTAGGGTCTAGGAAAGGTGTGGCACAGTCCAGCAGTGTTCTCTGGAGAATTCTGCTTGGTCTACCTCCAGCCTCCAGGATCCAGGAACAAAGAGAGACAGTGCATCCGGATCTCAGGTCTTTAGGGTCCTCTCTTGGTCCCACCTTGTAGGCATGACAGTTACTGAAGCCTCAATGGGGGTTGGAACTTCAAGATCAAGGTTGGAATGGCTGCCCACTACATCTCCCCCTTTTGTCTAAATAAGAAGGTTCTAATCTAATACAAGACTATATACAAGGAAAGGTTATCAAATATTGTCCAGGGGTAAAGAGGGTTAATGACCTAGATAAGATGGAACTACAACCAATGCGAACAATATTGAGCAAGAAACACTAAATCCAGCAAAGTCTAGAGCATAGGTAAATGGCATGTTACAAAGATCATTCCAAAAGGTGTCCTATCTAAAGAACCTGAATCTAATACTTAATATATTCTATCTAAGATAATATATATATACACACACACATACATACACTAAGTTGTAACTATAACTGCTAGTCTTTAATCCCATCAAAGACCTGAGAAGGAATATAATGGTACCTGAGAAATGGAAGATGGATGTAAGTAACTTTCGGGAATCTTGCAAGAGTAGACAGAGACAGCTGAAGAGTTACATAATTTTTTTTTTAGCATTGTTGGTGCATTCAAATTGGCTACAGGCCTAGAGTATTTGACAGACCATTTCATGCTCTACCATCCTCATCACCAGCCAGGCTAGCTCAGTTGGTAGAGCATGAGTCTCTTAATCTCAGGGTCGTGGGTTCATGCCCCACATTGGGCACCAGATATTGGTGAAATTATTAAGGCCACTCCATGTAGTTAAAAGGGAGGTTTATTTAGTGGCATAACTTACAAATGAAGGGATAGGTAGGTTGCAGAGTCTAGGAAAGGCATGACACAGTCTGACGATGTTCTCTAGAGAACTCTGCTCGGTCTACCTTCAGCGTCCAGGGTCCAGGAACCAAGAGAGATGGCGCATCCGGATCTCGAGTCTTCAGGGTCCTCTCTTAACCCTGCCGCCTTGTAAGCATGACACTTACCTAAGCCTAAATGGGGGTTGGAACTTCCAGATCAAGGTTGGAATTGCTACCCACTATAGTATACATAGGGAGTTAAAGTTAACTGAGGGTAAGACTCTAGTACCAACTCTACATCTGTCCAGGAAAACTCATGAAACTCATACAATCCAAATAAAAATACCAATGACAATTTTCTCAGAGACACATGCTCAATTATGTTCATAGCAGCATTATTCATAATAGTCAGAACCTGGAAACAACCTAGATGCCCCTCAACTGAAGAATGGATAAAGAAAATGTGGTACATATATACAATGGAGTAGTACTCAGCAGAGAAAAATAATGACATCAGGAAATTTGCAGGCAAATGGATGGAACTAGAAAATATCATCCTGAGTGAGGTAACCCAGACTCAAAAAGACAAACATGGTATGTACTCAATCAAGTGGATACTAGATGTAAAGCAAACAATAACCAGACTGCAATCCACAGCTCCAGGGAGGCTAGCTAGTAAAGAGGACCCTAGGAAGGACTCATAGATAGCCCAACGAAAGAGAAATAGATGAGATCTCCATGAGCAAACTTCGAATGGGGGGTAATAGAGAGCAAAGGATGGGGGATGAGAACATAGGGGAACAAGAGGTTCAAGCTGGAGCAGGGACAGAGTGGGAGAGCAAGGAAAGAGATGCCATGATAAATGAAGACAACATGGGAATAGGGAGAAACTCTGCTAGAGAAGTTCCCAGGAATCCCTAAAGATGACCCTACCATAGACTACTAGCAATAGTCAAGAGGGTGCCTGAACTGGCCTACTCTATTGATCAGATGGCTGAATACCCTAAGTGTCATCATAGAACCCTCATCTAGTGACTGATGGAGGCAGATGCAGAGATCCATGGGTGGGTGTCAGGAACAGCTCCAGGAGTCCAATCAGTGAGAGAGAAGAGGGATTCTATGAGCAAGGGACATCGAGACCATGATAGGAAAAAGTACTGAGAAAACTAGCCAAACTAGTGGAAATGCATGTACTGTGGACCAATAGCTGAAGAACCCTTATGGTACTAGACTAGGCCATCTGGATAGGCAAGACAGTTGTTTAGCTTAAACTGTATAGGGGGCCCCCAGACAGTGGGAACGGAAACCGGTCCCTAGTGCATGAGCCCACTTTTTGGAGCATAGTGCCTATGGTGAAACACTTTGCGCAGCCTTGGTGCAGGGAGGAGGAGATTGGACCTGCCTCAACTGAATGTAGCAGGCTCTGCTGACTCCCTATTGGAGATCTTGCCTTGGAGGAGGTGAGAATGGGGTATGAGTTAGGAGGGAAAGCTGGGGGGCAGGAGGAGGGAAGACAGAGGAATCTGTGGTTGGTATGTAAAATGAATAGAAAATTTCTTAATAATAAATAGTAAAAAAAAAAAAAGAAACAGAAAAAAACCCTTAAAACTTTGTATGCAAAGTATGGAAAGACAGGAAAAATCTTGGGGACAGGAGAAGGGAAAGGAGTCCTTCACCGAGACATCTAGTTGAAGCCTTCCACTAACAAAGAAGCATGGATTTTGACACAATAAACAACTGTTTAAGGCCTTTCTCCCTCCCTATCTGTAAACCTGAATTTTTCCAGGAATTGTACCAGAAACCCCATTAGTAGGGAAAGAACATTTATGAAACTCCTTGTGACTTCTGCTTTTACCTTATCCGATTATAAATCTGTCCAATGTACCTATATATCTATCCGATGTTTTACTTATTAAAAGAGAGAAAGATTCCTTAGCAATCTTTTGAGCTACAACCCAAAAGTCATCCAAATGGTACATATGGGTGATGTTAAGATTGTGACTCTGCCTTAAGGAGCCAACACCTAAACTTGCATATGTCATACTTTCCCTTGAGGAAACATGTGTATACTAGGATGTCTTACTTTCATGACTCTCCCTTAGAGAAGCCTATATCCATGCTCTTTGGTGTCATCTTTTTGAGTGACATTTTTCTTAATATCTTTAATATAAATCTTTATCTCCACTTCATCGTGTTGGCTAGGCCTGAAACTCTTTTCTGTGTTGAAACTACAAATCCCAGCTTAAGCTGTGTTGAGGTCTCTAAAACATTAGGGAACTCCTCAGGTTGCTGAGGGTTACAGTATAGAACTGTTGACAGAAATAGAAACCATTTCAAATGGCTAAAGCAATCTTGAACACAAAGGGCAAAACTGGAGGCTATACTAATGAAAACAGGGGATGCTGGTGTACAGACACACTTCCTAATGAAAGAGGGCAGGGATCCTAGAAATAAATTCTTTCAATGAGATGTGTTTTTGACAAAGGTGCCAAGAATCCACAAAGGAGTAATGTCCCTCTATTCTATAAACAGTGCAGAGAAAACTAGACCCCCGCACACAGAAGAAAAAATGGTGATCCTCATATCATTCTATATGACATCAACACAAGGTGATTAAATACTTAAATGTATCATCTGAAAGTATAAAACCAGTAAAAGGTGAAAATCTCTTGAGAAATGCTTTTTTAGATGAGGCAAAAAAAAAAAAAGCAAAACTATACCATTAAGATTAGTCACAGACTCTCTAACTTATATTCATTTCAGCAATGCAATAAAGTTCTCTCCCCAACCCTGTCTTTGTCAGCATTCTTATTCTTGATGATAGCTATTCCAACTGAGGTGAGATGGAATTCCAATACAGTTTTGGCTTGCAGTTAATTTCCTGATAACTAAGATTGTTGAATATTTTCATGTATTAATTGGCCATTTGTACTTTTTTCCCCACTTATAGGTTGTTCTTTTAGATTTTCATTTAAAAAAAATGTGTATGTGTGGTTTCCCCAGACTCTTGGATCTGCAGGGGCCACAATCATGTAGGAGCTGCTTGCCCAACCTGGGCCTGAATGAGTGATGGACACAATGCAACTAAGCCGGGGCAGGGTATTCTAACCTTGGCCTGCAGTGGAACTCCAGCCAAGTGCCCACCCCTCGCCATGTTGCCAGGGTGGACAGAGTGCAGCTAAACATACCAACCAGGAGCCTACCTGGTGCCATATACTCTCATGATGAGGAAGCATGACCCAGCCCAGTGTCATGGCAACCTGAATGAAGCAGGGAGACCTACACGCAGGCCTGGGGCTGCCCACTCTGGACTCCAAAGAGAAAATATGAGCCCACCCAGCCAGATGGACACTATCAGAGTGAACAGAGCTGTGGTAGGTATGGTGTCTTATGGGCAGAGGAGACAGAGAGTGAGGGGAGGGGGGGGAGGGAAGGAGGAGGAGGAGGGAGAGAGGGAGAGGGAGAAGGAAAGAAAGGAGAGAATATGGTTCATATCTGAAGATACAAGAGAGGGAGGGAGTGAGATGAGATGGTGATGGAGCTGATCCCTTGACTATCAGCAACACACAGAAACAGGAAAGTGAGCCTGGTACCTTAGGTGGGCAACACAGCAGATGACCTTGTTGATGAGAGCACAGGTGAGCCAACCCTGAGAATGTGAGCATGGTAGATCTAGTCCCAACCCTTATCTGCCACATAGTGGCATGGGCTGGGGAGAGATGCCCCAACCCCACCAAAAACTGGAGTAGGTAGGAGAGCTGCCCTGTGGTCATAAGAGTGGGAAAGCTGTCCCTAACCTCCACCAGGTCCAACCCTTGGGAGAGCAGGCCCTGTACCTCACCAGGGCAGCACAATAGAGCCAATCCTATTGGTGAAGATGTGAGTAAGCTAGCCCTGAAGATGTGAGCATGGGAGAACTGTCCCCATTTCCTATCTGGTTAACCAACCATAGAGCTTCTCAGGCCAAGACCCAGGATTACGATTTGGCCTGCCCCAACATTCACTCCATCTATGATCTATTGGAGCATGGGAAGGAATCTGACCCACAGACCCAAAGCTGCAGGATTTCCACAACAGGATGTCCAGGAAGAGTCCTAGTTGGGGCTCAGCATCAAACCTGTAGTGGATACCAGGGGCCTCGACCCAGACCAATGACTCTGCAATGAATACTCGCAAGCAGAGATGTATGGGCAAACGGGTATTTGGTGTGAATTGTTGGGTCTCACTGCAGCTTCCCATGATGAAATTTTTAATTTCTTCCCTTCTTGTATTTTTCTCATTTTATTTTATTTTCTTCCTTTTTTCTCTTGATTTGTGTTTTATTTGAGTGGGGTGCAGGGGTTCAGGGCAGATGAGAAGGGAAAGGGAATTAATGTGATTAAGATACACAATAAAGACACATTTTTAAAAATTAAAAAAGTGTGTGTGTTTGTGTGTATCTGTGTATATGTATAGTCAATACTAGATAGTTTCCCTCCTAGGAGGCTCTATGAGGCCATTCCATGAAGCTGAGAAATTAAGTCTAAACTTCTTTGCCTCCTGAGTGCTAGGATTAAATGTGTTTGACAGTGTGCTCAGGGAAAATGTGCATATGTTTTTAAAAACAGAGCTGCCAGATTTCACCAGGTACTTTGTCTTAGGATTTTATTGCTCTGAAGAGACATCATGATCATGGCAAGTCTTATAAAGGAAACATTTAATTGAGGGTGGCTCACTTATAGTTTCAGAAGCTCAGTCCATTATGATCATGAAGGGGAGAATAGCAGCATGGAGGCAGACATGGTGCTGGAGCTGAGAGTCCTACATCTTGACTCAGAGGCAATAGGAAGTCGACACACTGTGTGCTATCCTGAGTATATGAAACCTCAAAGCCTGCCCCCATAGTGATACAATCCCAACAGAAAGTGTGGCCCAGATTAAAGGTGTGTCCTCCAGCCTCAAGGTCTGGGTTAAAAGGTGTGTGTCATTCAGCCTCCTCTAACAAGACCACACTTCCTTCAACAAGGCCACATCTCCTAATAGTGCCACTCCCTATGATCTTATAGGGACCAAATACATTCAAACTACCACATACTTCTTAAGTGTAGGTGCAAAGAACCAAACTCAGGTCTTCTGCAAGAGCAGCAAGAAGAATTGACTGCTGAGCTATATCTCCAACTCTCTAATGATCCCTTTTAATAATAATAGTAACAAAATGTTTATTTTGGGTCAGTGTTTTAGCGGTTTCATCCCATGACTTGGCAGAACCATTGCTTTTAGATCTCTGGCAGTAGAGTTGATGGATGGCAATGGTAGGGAGGAGTATGTGATGGAGCCACCCATTTGCTCTATGTCCAGGTAAAGTGAAGAAAGGACCAATATTCCAAAATAATTTCTTATTTTTTTTAAACGGACAAAAGGGTAATTTTATTTTTTTTACATTTAATATGTATTTATCTTGAATATTTAAATTTAAATGTTTTATATATATATATATATAGTATATATATATATATTTTATTTTACAATACCATTCAGTTCTACATATCAGCCATGGGTTCCCCTATTCTCCCCCCTCCCACCCCCTCCCCTTATCCCCAGCCTACCCCCCATTCACACCTCCTCCAGGACAAGTCCTCCCCCGAGGACTGCGATCAACCTGGTAGACTCAGTCCAGGCAGGTCCAGTCCTTCCTCCCAGACTGAGCCAAGTGTCCCTGCATAAGCTCCAGGTTTCAAACAGCCAACTCATGCAATGAGCACAGGACTTGGTCACACTGCCTAGTTGCTTCCCAAACTGATCAAGCCAATCAACTGTCTCACCTTTTCAGAGGGCCTGATCCAGCTGGGGGCCCCTCAGCCTTTGGTTCATAGTTCATGTGTTTCCATTCATTTGGCTATTTTTTTTCAATAATTGAGTAAAACTGAAATTTATTATAAGCCACAGTTGTCCTAGGGACCTCCATGCTATATATATAGCCTCTATGGTTCTATGGGTTGTGGTCTGATTGTACTTTATTTTATATCCAGAATCCACCTATGATTGAATATATACCATGACTGTCTTTGTGGGTTTGGGTTACCTCACTCAGGATGATTTTTTCTAGTTCCATCCATTTGCCTGCAAATTTCATGCTTTCATTGTTTTCTCTGCTGAGTAGTACTCCATTGTGTATATGTACCACATTTTTTTCATCCATTCTTCCGTTGATGGGCATCTAGGTTGTTTCCAGGTTCTGGCTATTACAAATAGTGCTACTATGAACATAGCTGAGCATGTATCTTTATGGTATGAATCAGCATTCCTTGGGTATATGCCCAAGAGTGGGATGGCTGGGTCTTGAGGTAGTTCGATTCCTAATTTTCTGAGAAACCGCCATACTGATTTCCACAGTGGTTGTACAAGTTTACATTCCCACCAACAGTAGAGGAGTGTTCCCTTTGCTCCACATCCTCTCCAACATTGGTAGTCATTGGTGTTTTTGATCTTAGCCATTCTAACAGGTGTAAGGTGGTATCTCAGAGTCGTTTTGATTTGCATTTCTCTGATTAAGGATGTTGAGCATTTCTTTAAATGTCTTTCAGCCATTTGTAGTTCTTGTTTTGTGAATTCTGTTTAGCTCTTTAGCCCATTTTTTAATTGGACTGTTCAGTACTTTGATGTCTAGTTTCTTGAGTTCTTTATATATTGTGGAGATCAATCCTCTGTCAGATGTGGGGTTGGTGAAGATCTTTTCCCATTCTGTTGGCTGTCTTTTTGTCTTATTGACTGTGTCTTTTGCCCTGCAAAAGCTTCTCAGTTTTGAGAGGTCCCATTTATTAATTGTTGTGCTCAGGGTCTGTGCTGTTGGTGTTTTATTTAGGAAATGGTCTCTGGTGCCAATGCGTTCAAGAGTGCTTCCTATTTTCTTTTCTATTAAGTTTAGTGTAACTGGATTTATGTTTAGGTCTTTGATCCACTTGGACTTGAGTTTTGTGCATGGTGACAGATATGGATCTATTTGTAATCTTTTACATATTGACATCCAGTTATGCCAGCACCATTTGTTGAAGATACTTTCTTTTTTCCATTGTATAGTTTTGGCTCCTCTGTCAAAAACCAGGTGTTCATATGTGCATGGATTAATGTCAGGGTCTTCAATTCGATTTCATTGGTCCGTATGTTGGTTTTTATACCAGTACCAAGCTGTTTTTTTTTTTTTTTTTTTTTTTTTTTTTTTGGTTTTTCGAGACAGGGTTTCTCTGTGTAGCTTTGCGCCTTTCCTGGAACTCACTTGGTAGCCCAGGCTGGCCTCGAACTCACAGAGATCCTCCTGGCTCTGCCTCCCGAGTGCTGGGATTAAAGGCGTGCGCCACCACCGCCCGGCTACCAAGCTGTTTTTATTACTATAGCTCTATAGTAGAGTTTGAGGTCAGGGATGGTGATGCCTCCAAGGGTTGCTTTATCGTATAGAATTCTTTTAGCTATCCTGGGTCTTTTGTTTTTCCATATAAAGTTGAGTATTTTTCTTTCCAAGTCTGTGAAGAATTCTGTTGGGATTTTGATGGGGATTGCATTGAATCTGTAGAACACTTTTGGTAAGATTGCCATTTTTACTATGTTAATCCTACCTATCCATGAGCATGGGAGATCCTTCCATTTTCTGATATCTTCTTCAATTTCTTTCTTTAGAGATTTAAAGTTCTTATCAAAAAGTTCCTTCACTTGTTTAGTTAGTGTTATCCCAAGGTATTTTATATTATTTGTGGCTATTGTAAAGCGTGATGTTTCTCTGACTTCTTTCTCATCCCTTTTGTCATTTGTGTATAGGAGGGCTACTGATTTTTTTGAGTTGATCTTGTATCCTGCCACTTTACTGAAGGAGCTTATCAGCTGTAGGAGTTCCCTGGTAGAGTTTTTGGGGTCACTTATGTGTACTATCATATCATCGGCAAATAGTGAAAGTTTGACTTCTTCCTTGCCAATTTGTATCCCTTTGATCTCCTTTTGTTGTCTTATTGCTCTAGCTAGAACTTCTAGTACTATATTGAATAAATATGGGGAGAGTGGACAGCCTTGTCTTGTTCCTGAATTTAGTGGTATCACTTTGAGTTTCTCTCCATTTAATTTGATGTTTGCTGTTGACTTGCTATAATTGCTTTTATTATGTTTAGAAATGTTCCTTGTATTCCTGATCTTTCTAAGACCTTTATCATGAAGGGGTGTTGGATTTTGTCAAAGGCTTTTTCAGCATCTAAGGAGATGATCATGTGGATTTTTTCTTTCGGTTTGTTTATATGGTATATTACATTGACTGATTTTCGTATGTTGAACCACCCTTGCATCCTAGGGATGAATCCTACTTGGTCGTGATGGATGATTGTTTTGATGTATTCTTGGATTCGGTTTGCCAATATTTTGTTGAGTATTTTTGCATCAATGTTCATGAGGGAGATTGGTCTGTAGTTCTCTTTCTTTGTTGCATCTTTGTGTGGTTTGAGTATCAGGGTAATTGTAGCCTCATAAAAAGAGTTTGGTAGTGTTCCTTCTGTTTCTATTGTGTGGAACAATTTGAAGAGGATTGGTATTAGTTCTTCTTTGAAAGTCTGGTAGAATTCCGCACTGAAACCATTTGGTCCTGGGCTTTTTTTTGGTTGGGAGACTTTTGATGACTGTTTCTATTTCTTTAGGGGTTATTGGCCTATTTAAATGGTTTATCTGGTCTTGATTTAATTTTGGTATGTGGTATTTATCCAGAAAATTGTCCATTTCTTCCTGGTTTTCCATTTTGGTGGAGTACAGGTTTTTGAAGTATGATCTGATTATTCTCTGGATTTCCTCATTGTCTGTTGTTATGTCTCCCTTTTCATTTCTGATTTTGTGAATTTGGGTGGTCTCTCTTTGCCTTTTGGTTAATTTGACTAGGGGTTTGTCTATCTTGTTGATTTTTTCAAAGAACCAACTCTTTGTTTCATTGATTTTCTGTATTGTTCTCTTGTTTTCTATTTCGTTGATTTCAGCCCTCAATCTGATTATTTCCTGTCTATTTCTCCTTGGTGAGTTTGTTTCTTCTAGAGCTTCCTGTTGTGCTGTTACTTCATTGGTATGGGATTGCTCCATCTTCTTTATGTGTGCATTTAGAACTATGAATTTTCCTCGTAGCCCTGCTTTCATAGTATCCCATAAGTTTGGGTATGTTGTACTTTCATTTTCATTGAGTTCTAGGAAATCTTTAATTTCTTTCTTTATTTCTTCCTTGACCCATTGATGTTTCAGGTGGGCATTATTCAGTTTCCATGAGTTTGTGGGTTTTCTATAATTTTTGTTGTTGTTGAGGTCTAACTTTAAGGCATGGTGGTCTGATAAGATACAGAAAGTTATTCCAATTTTTTTTATATCTGTTGAGATTTGTTTTGTGTCCAAGCATGTGGTCAATTTTTGAGATGGTTCCATTGGGTGCTGAGAAGAAGGTATATTCTTTTGTGTTAGGATGGAATATTCTGTAGATATCTATTAGGTCCATTTGAGTCATAACATCTGTTAGGTCCTTTATTTCTTTGTTAAGTTTCAGTCTGGTAGATCTATCTTTTGGTGAGAGTGGTGTGTTAAAATCTCCCACTACTACTAATGTGTGGGGTTTGATGTGCATTTTAAACTTTAGTAGTGTTTCTTTTATGAATGTGGGTGCTTTTGTATTTGGAGCATAAATGTTTAGAATCGAGACTTCATCTTGATGGATTTTTCCCGTGATAAATATGTAATGTCTATCCTGATCTCTTTTGATTGATTTTAGTTTGAAGTCTATTTTATTAGATATTAGGATAGCTACACCAGCTTGTTTCTTAGGTCCATTTGCTTGGAAAGCCTTTTCCCAGCCCTTTACTCAGAGGTAGTGTCTGTCTTTGGAGTTAAGGTGTGTTTCTTGTATGCAGCAAATGGATGGGTCCTGTTTTCTTATCCATTCTGTTAGCCTGTGTCTTTTTATAGGTGAGTTGAGACCATTGATATTGATGGATATTAATGACCAGTGGTTGTTAATTCCTGTTATTTTTTGTGGTTGTGTTGTGTTGTCCTTCTGTGGTGTATGTTGGTGTGGGATTATCTATTGCTTGATTTTCATGGATGTGTTTAGCTTCTTTGGGTTGAATTTTCCCTTCTAGTGCTTTCTGTAGGGCTGGGTTTGTGGACAGGTATTGATTAAATCTGGTTTTATCCTGGAATATTTTGTTTACTCCGCCTATGGTGATTGAGAGCTTTGCTGGGTATAATAGTCTGGGTTGGCATCCGTGGTCTCTTAGTGTCTTCATGAGGTTTTTCCATGATCTTTTCGCTTTCATAGTCTCTATTGAGTAGTGTGGTGTTATTCTGATGGGTTTGCCTTTATATGTTACTTGGTCTTTTTCCTTTGAGGCTCTTAATATTTTTTCTTTGTTCTGTGTGTTTAGTGTTTTGATTATTATGTGGCGAGGGGACTTTTTTTGGATCCAGCCTATTTGGTGTTCTGTAAGCTTCTTGTATCTTCATAGGTATTTCTTTCTTTAGGTTAAGAAAGTTTTCTTCTATGATTTTGTTGAATATATTTTCTGTGCCTTTGAGTTGTTATTCTTCTCCTTCTTCTATCCCTATTATTCTTAGGTTTGGTCTTTTCATGGTGTCCCAAATTTCCTGGACGTTTTGTGTTACGACTTTTTTGTCTTTAGTGTTTTCTTTGACTGACGAATCTATTTTCTCTATCGTGTCTTCAGTGTCAGAGATTCTCTGTTCCATCTCTTGCAATCGGTTGGTTATGCTTGTTTCTGTAGTTCCTGTTCGTTTAGTCAGGATTTCTATTTCCAGCATTCCCTCAGCATGTGTTTTCTTTATTGTCTCAAATTCATTTTTCAGATCTTGGAATGTTTCTTTCATCTGTTTAATTGCTTTTTCTTGGCTTGATTTGATTTCTTCCCTTTTTTTGTTCGTTTTTTCTTCCATTTCTTTAAGGGAGTTTTTCATTTCCTCTTTAAGGGAAGTTTTTATTTCCTCTTTAAGGGAGTTTTTCATTTCCTCTTTAAGGAAAGTTTTTATTTCCTCTTTGAGGGAATGTTTTATTTCTTCTTTAAGGGCCTCTATCATCTTCTTAAAGTCATTTTTAGGGTTGATTTCTTCTGTCTTGGTATGTTCAGGTCTTGCAGGTGTAGAATCACTAGGTTCTGATGTTGCCATATAGGTCTTTATGTTGTTGCCTGTATTTTTGCACTGGCGTCTACTCATCTCTTCCTCTGCGCGGTGGAGGTGGTGTGTGTCTGAGAGTGCCTCTCTTGTTCTAATTTTTAGTCTTGGTTTAGTAGGGGTTCTTGGTTAAATTGGTGCTATTGGGCTATTTCTTCAGGGGCAGCTGATCTCAGTCGGTGAAGTATATACTTATGATTCTGGTGATCTGGTTTGGTGGCTGGGTAACACCTTCTTCTGTGTTCCCAGGTCACGTTTTGTTCATTTGTCAACTCCTCAGCTGATCTTGTTTCTTCAGACTTCAAACTGTAGGCATCTGAATCCTCTCCCAGATGGGTTTCAGCTGAGCGGGGTAGTCTCACCAACACCTCCAAGTTGTTGGGTTTCACAGGATCAGCAGCTGGGCCCTGGGTTGTCCTCAGACAGAGTGTTCAGATTCGTTCTGGTTCCGTCCCACGGAGATAGCTTCTTCCCCAGGTGTTGGGGTTAGAGGCATCCCTGTTCCAAGCTGCGCCTGCTTGTCTCCATCCCTGGGCCTGTCTACCTCTGCGGTCCGTGGCAGGGCCTGTATGTCCCTGTCAGCTGCCGCTGGGTCTGTCTGCCTCTGTGGGCCGTGCCGGGCCTGTATGTTCCTGTCAGCCACCGCCACCGGGTCCGTCTACCTCTGCAGGCCGCAGCCACAGGCCTACCTGCGTCTGCTTGTCTCCGCCGCTGGGCCTGTCTACCTCTGTGGGCTGCTGCTGGACCTGAATGTCTCTGCCCGCTGCCGCCGGGCCTGAATATAATTTCTTATTTTTAAAATTTATTTGTATGAGTGTTTTGCATGCATGTATGTATTTGCATCATATGCAGGCCTGGTGCCCATGGAGATCAAAAGAGGTCATCAAACACCTTGGAAATGGACAGTTGTGAGCCACCATGTGGGTGCAGGCAATGTAACCTAGGTCCTGTGAAAAAGCAACAAGTGCTTTTAACCACTGAGCCATGTTTCCAGCTTCAAAACTCCCATTTTAAGGGCATATGCTCCAAGACCTAAGAACATCCTGCTAGGCACCATCTCTCAAACTACTTCCTCTTCTTCTTCCTCCTCCTTCTTTTCTTTTCTTTCTTTCTTTTTTTTTTGATATGGGTTCTCACTGTGTAGCCCAGGCTTGCCCAGAACTCATAGAGGTCCACCTGTCTTTGCCTTCTGAGTACTGGGATTAAAGGCATCCCACCACACCCAGCATTCAAAGGTTTTTTTTCATTTAGTTCCCAACATTACCAGCTTTTAACAAATAGGTTTTTGGGGAAGAGTGGAATTTAGGATCCACACTACAGACTCATGTTTTTATTTTCCTGCTGAAGTATATGCTCAACTAATTGTCCTTTTAAAAACAAGATTTTTTTAGTTTCTTATTATTCATATTTGAGAATTGTTAAAAAATATGCTGGGTATATGTCTTAGTTAAGATTTCTATTGCTGTGAAGAGACATCATGACCACAGCAACTCTTATAAAGGAAACATTTAATTGGGGTGGCTTGCTTACAATTCAGAGGTTTAGTCCTCTGTCATCATGATTGGACATGGTGGCATGTAGGCAGACAGACTATGGAGAAGTAGCTGAGAGTTCTACATCTTGTAGGCAACAAGAAGTGTTCTGTCTAACTGGGCATGGCTTGAGCATATATGAACCCTCAAAGCCTGCCTCCACCGTGACATATTTCCTCCAGCAAGGCCATACTCACTCTCCAACAAAGCCACACCTCCTAACAGTACCACTCCCTTTGGGGGCCATTTTTTTTCATACCACCACAATCTACTCCCTGGACCCCAAGCCTTGTAGCCATACCCTAGTGCAAATATGCATTCAGTTCAGCTTCAAAAGTCCCCATAGTAATCAGTAACAGTCTCACACTTGTTTTAAAGTCCAAATTCTCTTCTGAGACTCATGGCAATCTAACTGTAATCCCCCTCTAAAATCAAAATAAAAAAGCAGACCTCATACTTCCAACATATAATAGCACAGGATATACATTACCATTCCAAAAAAAGAGGGAAGGGAGCATAGTGAGGAAATACTAGACCAAAGAAAGGCTAAAAACCAGCTGGGTACCTGCAAACTGCATTTCCATGTCTGATGTCAAAACACTTGACTGCAGCACACTTCTTTTTGGGGGCTGGTTCCAATCCCTGTTAGCAGCTTTTCTTGGCAGGTATCCCACAACTCTGCCATCTCTAACATCTTGGGGTCTCCAAGGTAATCCAGGCTTCAACTTCACAGCTTCACAAAATGACCTGTCTAGGCCTCAATTCAGGGACACTCCTGATACATGCCAAACCTCAGCAGCTTTTCTCAGCTGCAGAGGCAAATTCTATAACCAGTTTCTTCTTTCCTTACCTCTAAAGCCAGAACCACGTGGCCATAGCTGTCAAGTTCTGCTGCTTGCTGGGGCTGGAAGATGACCCCCCTCTTTCAATTATAGTTCACCAGATTTTCATTGTTACCTTTACTGCCTAAGCTCGGCTCTCTTTGAACTTGCTCTGTAGATCAGGCTCATCTTAAATTCAAGAGATCTCCCAGCCTCAGTCTTCCCAGTGATGGGATCAAAGGTGTGCAACAACATACCTGGCTCTAAGCTTTTTAAATTCCTTTCCACAAGCTGGAAACTTAGCTAGGTAGGACCTTGCTCTGAGGTTACCACTCCCATTATTCCATTTCTTAATCTGTTTATCTCCTTGAACACAGGATTTAGCTTTATTCCACTTCTTGATGCCCCTTTTCTCAATCTATACATTTTGTATTTTCATTTGCTCAGCTTGCTCTTTTTCATTATAAATCCTCATCAGAATTAACATTAATGATCACATGACAGAGTCTATACTAGGCTGTTTTGAGATTTCTTCTGCCAACGGAATTAATCCAAAAGTTTTCACTTTAGTCTCAGGTAGACTTTTGGCTACTTGGCAAAAGTAGCCAAACTCTTCACCAAAATATCACCAGAACAATATATAGGCAACATACTAAAATTCTTCTCCTTTGAAACCACTTGGGTGAGCTCCCAACAGCTCAAATAATTCTTAGCATCACTCTCCTACATGCTCCTACTAATATGGCCTGTTAAGCAGTGCTTAAAGCATTCCACTGCTTTCCTAACTCAAAGTACCAAAGTCCAAATTCCTCCAAACAAAACTATAGTTAGGCCTATTCTAGAAATACTCCAGTCCCTGGTACCAACTTTTCCCTTAGTTAGGGTTCCTATTGCTGTGAAGAGATATCATGACCACAGCAACTGTTATAAAGGGAACATTTAATTGGGGTAGCTCACTTATAGTTCAGAGGTTCAGTCCATTATCATCATGCTGGGACATGGTGGCATTCTGGCAGATACAGTGGAGAAGTAGCTAAGAGTCCTACATCTTGCAGGCAACAGGAAGTATTCTATCTCACTGGGCATGGCTTGGGCATATAAGAGCCCTCAAAGCCTGCCTCCACAGTGACACATTTCCTCCAACAAGGCCACACCTACTCCAATATAGCCACACCTCCTAATAGTGCCACTCCTTTTGGAGGCCATTTTCTTTCAAACCACCACAATATAAATTCTCTGTCAAATACCTGTTTTACAAAAACTATGTCAGCATGTACTGGCAAGAGAGGAAAATAGTGATGGCATTAGATTCTGAGAGTGTTCAATGACAGGTACCAGAATATATAAAAAGAAATAAGAAAAACTAGGTCAGGGAAAAGTTCAAAAAATAACAACTTTTTTCTTTTTTCTTTTCTTTTTTTTTTTTTTTTTTTTGTTTTGTTTTGAGACAGGGGCTTATTGTATAGTCCAGGCTGTCACCAAATCTTCCTGCTTTAGCCTCTTGATTGCTGGGATTCCATGTGTTATGTGACCATACAGGTGAGGGAAAATTAAATAAACTTACCATGATGGATTCTGGGAATATCTCAAAACATGGTATGTATCCAGTAGCAGGATGGTTCCACGTGATTGTCCAATGCAAATGAGCATGTTAGCAAAAGAGATAAAAAACATAGCATAGTTCAGACCAAATGGGGCTATTCAATTACTTAGTGATGATTTGGATTGTGTTTTGAAGGTCACTCACAGGCCTCTAGTTGATAACCTGGTCTCCAGCTGCTGGCATTGTTTTGGGAGCAGAGGAAATGTTTGGACACAGGGCACAGATGGTGGACACAGTATCAGGTTATAGATAGACCGCACTTGTGGTTAACTTTCTGTTACACATCTGTTGATAGGACCAGCTGCTTTATTCTCCAGCCAACATGGAGAGGAGCTCATTTCACTACCATGTTTTTCCTAACATGCTCGACTACTCTAGGGAGCTGTGAGCCCCAGGAAGTTTTTCTTCCTTTCTTTATGTCAGCTATCCGGTCACAGTGATGAGAAAACATAGCTGAGGCAAGCAGTTATGTATGCTTAGAACAGAGAAGAACCAGATGATTGTGAGCTACCACACGGGTGCTGAAATTCAACCCACACCCTCCGCAAGAGCAACAAGTGCTCTAAGGCACTGAACCATCACTCCAGCCCCAAGACTCCTTAAGCTTCTCTTCCTACTAAGTGCCCATGACTCTTGGGGCTCTGAGACCTCTTCTCATTCATGGTAATCTTATTTTGCTTAGTGAGAGGTGATTATAAAACAAGGGAATGCTCCTGAACTTAAACTCTACAGTTCCTGAGGGGCTGGCCATTTCTGAGTAGTTCGCCCTGTTCCTCCTCCATGCCCAAATGAACCCATAGCACTGTCCTCCCTCACAAACCTCTGCCATGTGTGCCAGGCCTGATACCTGGGTGTAGCCATCACTTTCTGGATCCTGGGGACAAGTTCACCAGAAGCACACAGAACCAGAAGCACACAGAACCAGAAGCACACAGAAGCATATCCTTTGGAGTTCTGTTCACTGCATGTTTGAAACTAACACCCGGCTCAACCACTATATTCTTTGAGTACTCCATGATGGAGTCATCGTCCCCTCTTATTAGGTACCACAAACCATTTGGCCTTCTTTAAAAAACCAAAATGACTTCTTCTTTTTTATTTCCTACAAGGCTCTGAAAACATCCACTGATTAGTCTCTCTATGTCTAACTCCCGCGGTGTAATGGTACCCTCATTGTACCACTATTCTATCTAGAACCTGGCCCTACAAAATGAACTCTAGACCATATGAGCTGAATAAGGAAGAAAACCCATCGCACAGAAAATTGATTATCATTTTATATTTTCCAAAACAATCTAAAAAAAAAAGAAAACCATGTAAGTGCTAAAGTAATTTTCTATGTATTAAAAATAAGAAAATGGAAATTGGAACTACTGATTAACAGCAACTAGAATTATAATAGTATAACTCAATAGCATTGTGCCTAATGTGCATTTATAAAATATAAATATATTGTATGGACATGTTTAGTAGAACTAGGAAATAGATATAATTATCATTTGTTCACTATCTAGACTTTCCCTTCTGAGCTGATACTTATAGTTGATGGGTTTGCAGTCTCTCTTTAAGGTATCTACAGAATGCTCTCCATAGGTGGATGTTATGCATTTGGAATATAAATGCTACAAAAATTAATCCCCCTAGAACTACAGATGTTGCAACAGCAATTAGCATATGTCCTGGAAAAGGCAACGGTACTTCATCGACATAAATCTGAAAAGAAAAAGCAAAGTGGTTACATTTTCTGGATGCGGTAATGTAAAAATACTGCTCATTGTGATACCACAATAAACCACACAGAAGAATTCTACCCAGAATTCTGTGAACATTCAGCATCCTCTACCACCCACACTCTCATTCTTGGCCACAGTCTGTCCAAGCCGGACTTGGCACACAAATTCTACCCATGTTTTCATCCTGATCCATAACTTGGATTGACAAATGCTGTGCCATTTTCCCAGTCATTATCCCATTCCATACTTTATGCATTTACTGTACCTGAAATTCTTCTTCTAAGTTACAAAAGCTGACCCCAGGCACCACAGACACCTTGAAGTGAAACAGCTCAGAGCCCTGTGGAACAAACACAGATGGTCATTATCAATGTGTGTGTTCCTTAAACAAAAATATCAATGGGAGCCACATTAATAGATGTCATTTATAAGGAGTGTCAAGGATTCTGACATGAACATCATGTGTAAAATGAAGAGGTATTAAAACAGGAACTCAATGATGTAGTTTTATTTTCAGATTGATACTAAAACGTAAAACAATTTGGCTTTCATGAACACTTTGAGTTAGCCTTCATATATGTGGTTTTAACATATCTCTGCATTTTCACTGTTTTTCACACTTACCTGTGCTTTAGGTATCCCTGTGACCCCAACTTTTGGAAACAACTTTTCTGCTTCCCTTTAGCCAATTGATCTGACCTATCTCTTAGAAAATAGTCAATTAATGTTCTGTTCAGCATTCAGATTCCTTTAGAAATAAGACAACCAGGGAATAAAAAAAGAAACCCTTTTTATATATCTAAAGCTGCTCTTCCCACCAATCACCAACATCTAAACGCCAAGTCTTCCTTTAGCATACATGTTTAACTCTAAACTCTACATGGTAAAAATGAAAATCTGTCAACTCACCCTTATACTTATGTTGAGACCTAAAGGATTATACACTGAAGTGTTAAGCAGTGGCTCTAAAAAATCCTTCATTTTCTTAACGTTTTCTGGCATATTGTGTTCTGAAATATATGAAATACATTTAAAGCACACTTACATTTTCATATTTTACCTAAAAGTTGTTATAGATAGTAAAGAACAATGAAATTTTCTCTTGTGTAATATGGTGATATTTTATTTGTGCTGAAATGTGATTTTATTTGTATGTTAAATAATAAAGTTGCCTGGGGGTCAGAGCTAACAGCAAGCCATTTAGCAGAAGTCTGGCAGTGGTAGCATATACCCTTAATCTGATCACATGGCAGGCAGAGTCTGTGTATTCAAGGACATAGCCTGTTTGGTGACATATGCCTTCAATCCAAGAACCAACCATAGAGACCTGTATGTCTGTATAGACAGGCAGTGAAGAAGTCATGTGGTTGGGTTTAGAACCAATGAGAAGGCCGAACAGAAAGTCAATAAAAAATAAAGACACACAGGAAGTAGCTCTCTTTTCTCATGGGAAGGACGGCAGCGGCTGGTAAGCTTAAGGCTATTTGCTAGTGCTCTGACCTCTTGGGCTTTTAACTCATTTGGCTCTGTGATTCTTATTTAATAAGACTTTTTATTATTAAATAAGACTTATTTAATAAGACTGTTTAGAATTACATCTACAGTGTCACATTGCAAAGGTAATTCATACTCTTAATTTTGGCTGACTTTGTAAGGACCTTTAGAGTTGCATTTTACTAAAGAATGCTTAAGCAGAAGAGTTAAGAGAGGAAAAGAGACACTCAGAGGAAAGCAAACTGTATACCCCAGATCATGGGTATGGACATCTCAAAGAGTTAGAGAAAATAAGATACACTCAAGTGTGGGTATGGGCTCCAGGGAGAATTTCCTATTTTCATTTTTAAAAAGTGTCTGGTACTTAGAGGCTGGAGAGATGGTTGAGTGGTTAAGAGCATGGGCTGCTCTTGTAGAGGACCTGGGTTTGATTCCCAGCAGCCATGTAGCAACTCACAATCATCTGTGACTCCAGTTCTAGATGGCTTCTTCTGGCCTCTGAGTGTACCAGGCATGCAAGTGATGCACAGACATGTAGCAAAAACACCCATATTCAAAAAAACATAATAAAGTTTCTAATACTGGGTATTGAACCCCAGTGCCTTGTTCACACTAGAAAGCACTCTACCACCAAACTTTATCCTCACTTCTCTTCAGGGAGATTAGACTGACTGCCTCCCATTGCTCCAGTGCCCTCCTCAAGAAGGAGAGAGTGTCTGACTACCTAGCTGTATTCTGAGTTCCTTCTAGCCTCTGACTCATGAGAAACCAATCCTTACATGTCATGGTTTGTGTTTTTCATAGTGGTAGGCAAATAACTTTCCTAAGATGGCGGTGGAGCTGCACCATAGGATCGCGTGAGGGTTCTCCAGGAGAAGTAAGCAGCTCTTCCCACCCACCTTGTCATTCTTTCTAAACAAGTGAACTGATGTATGTGTTATAAATTCTCGTGGTATAATGGTGAGAGGAGCTAACATGAATAACTCAAGCCCTGACTCTCTCCTTAGCTTATTTCCATTGGGAATATTCTCACCATGGCTAACTTAATCGTTTCAGAGTCAGCTTGTAAAATGCTTCCAAATTTAAAAGTCAATGCTCCAAACCTGGTAAGAGCCACCAGGATACCACAGAAACTATAAATATTAATCAAGGAATATGGGAGTTTTACTTTCTTTCTTGGAGTTTTCACTTCAAGAAGGTATTAAATTTGCAGACTAACACTTCTGAAGAGAATGGAGAAAGAGTGGATGGTGGGGGAAGAGGGGATCATGTGAGGAGTGACTGAGAGGAGAGGAGGGATGGGAAACTGTGATCAGGCTAGGGAAAAGAGAAAAACATTAAAGAGAAAAAGAACAAAAATTAAATCTATCAGAGTAAGACTCAATGACTACCAAATGTCTGCAAACTCAGTAATACAGTGATGATTAATCAAAATTCCAATTAACTTCATCTACCCACTTCACCAGACCTATCTGCCACCTCCCTGTCTTACTGTGGGACAACAATGGGGATTGAACCTAAGGCTGCAAACATTCTAGGCAAGCATTCTACCACTGAGCTATAGGCCCAGCCCTTACATATCTTTCTGTCTGTGTGCCAGTCTGTCTATCTATCTATCTATCTATCTATCTATCTATCTATCTATCTATCTATCTATCATCACCTGAAAATATTCACACATGAATAAGCACAAAATATATAACTAAATGTTGTATTTTGAGGTAAAACTGAATTTAAGTAAATTTCCTTTTGTATTGTAAAATATGTCTGTCTCTTTTCAGCTCTTTACCATAAAAAACCACACTTTCTTTCCGTTCTTTCTTCTTTTTGGGACACTGTCTCATGTAGCCCAGGTTGGTCACATCTCACTATAAAACTGAAACTGTCCTTGAATGCCTGCCTCTACCTACTAGGTACTGGGATTACCACTGCATATTACCACATTCAGCTAAAAAACATAGTCACCAAACTTCCCTTACATAATTAAAAGTATCCTACAGGATATCTGGCAACACCTAGAACATTTACATAACTGTTGTTGTAGTAAATAATAAAGACACTTAACTGGTACACCGCACAAACTTCATCATTGTCACTACTAATCCACAACAGGACTTTCAGATTCATTTTATGCTACAAATTATTTGTTAGAGATTTATTTTTTAAATTTATTTAATTTTATTTTATGTGCATTGGTCTGAAGGTTTCAGATCTCCTGGAACTGGTGTTACAGACAGTTGTGCACTGTCATGTGGATGCTGGGAATTGAACCCAGGTCCTCTGAAAGCATAGCCAGTGCTTATAACTACTGAGCTATCTCTTCCATCCCAGAGATTTATCTGTAATTATGTTTGTATGTGGGTATGTACAGGCTCCTGCAGATATATAGGCATAAGATGCACTGGAGCTGGAGTTACAGTTATGTGATCTGCTTGACATGGGTCCACTGCAAGAGCAGTTTACTCTTTTAAGCACTGAGTAGTCTCTTCAGCCCTGCAGTTCAAATAAAAAAATCTAGCCTTATACCACTGAATCTAGGATACTGGAAGTGATGAGAACATAAAAGGAGATGATGGAGGTATATATCAACATGCCAATGATTCAAATCCTTTTCTACAAAACTCCTGGCTATTTTTCCTATGAACAGGCTTTGTAATCCACTCATTTAAAAACACACTAATGATATAATGGCTTGTGAGATAAGCATAGGAGACAGAAAACCATACTTAGTTGCCAGTTTTGCCTCATATTCACTTCAGTCATGGTAACCAAATATGGAGGCTTCACCGCGAATTTTTCTTTTTCAGTGAAAATTTCCAAAGCAACTGGGTATTGTATGACTGGAAACTTGAAACGATGAACCTAAAATATAAATTCCATGAATGCATATAAGTCTGGAAAACTCAATACTATTATTCCTCATCAAGTAATGAATGGCATTTTCACAAAATCTTGGCTATTCTAAAAGGAGTGCTTCTTAGTGTCTCTGCCTTTCAGACATGAAAACAGTCTACGACAACACAATCCATACATTCCAAGGCAGCAAACATGGTAATGAGATTCACAACTTTTAGAAACAATGTTTATAAAGTTAGCATACAAAGTGATAGGTGTCATTATGGAATTTCCATATATATATTTATCATGGAATAAATAAAGTCATTATACTTTAGGTGTTTGTTTTTCTTCACTCCTCTTGCAGGTCCCCTTCTTCTTTCCAGACAGACTTCTCTTCTGCTTTTTCTTTATTTTTCCAGACAGGGTTTGTCTGTGTAGCCTTGGCTGTCCTGGAACTCATTCTGTAGACCAGGCTGGCCTCAAACTCACAGATATAAACCTGCCTCTTCCTTTAGAGCACTAGGATTAAAGGTGTGTGCCACCACCACCTGACTTCTCTTTTGCTTTTAGGTCACATAAATTCTCTTAAACATCCCATTTAAGATCTCTTCCTCCTCTTGCGTGGTCTCTATTCTACTTTCTATTCTTCCAATATAAATTTAAGTGTGGAGCCTTTGTATGAGGAAAAACATAGCACTTCTCTTCTAAGTGGGACTTACTTTACTTAACATAATGATTTCCAGTACTATCCATCTTCCTGCAAATGTCATGATTTAATGTTTCTTTATAACTGAAAAACATACTTGTACAACTTTGTAGCTGGAAGGTTTCTCTGGTCCTGCCTGGTCTGCGGTTCCACAGCCACTTAATAAAGTTATTACTCAGAGGCTTAACATTAATTAACTGCTAGCTAGGTCTTATATATTAAATTAACTCATTTCTACTAATCTATGTTTTGCCACATGTTCTGTGGCTTTACTGCTCTGCTGGCATCTTGCTCCTTGGGTGGCTGGTTAGCATGTCCCCTTTCCATCTTTGTCTTCCTGTCTCTCTCCTTGGTTTTCCCACCTGCCTCTAAGCTGCCTTGTCATAGGCCAAAACAGCTTTATTTATTAGCCAATAGGAGCGACACATATTCACAGCATTCAGAAAGACATCCCATTGCACAACATATTGTTTATCCATGTGTCGATTGTTTCATTTCTTAGTTATTGTGAATATTGCAGCAATAAACATGCTTGTGAATGCATCTCTGGTGGTATAGTGACTAAGTTCTTTGGGTTTATATCCTGGTGTGGTAGATCTAGGTCATACGGTTCTTAGCAATTACATTAGGTTAAATTAATTGATTACTATTATTATTAATTGTGCGTGTATGCATGTGTGTGCAAGTGCCCAAGTGCTCAAATGTCACAGAATGCATGTGAAGGTCAGAGGATAACTTGGAGAAGCAAATCTTTCTTTCTACCTGGTGGATCCCACAGACTGAACTCAGCTTGTCAGCCTTGGTGACAAACTCAACAGATGCCCCTGTGCACTGAGCCACCTCATTAGTATTGATTTTAATATAAACTGAGATGAGGCATTATGATCTCTTCATCACTGCTCTTTATGCTTAAGGTGCCCGTGGCTATTCGAGAGTGTTTCAGCTTACCTATGGATTTTTGTATTGTTTCCTACTTCTGTATAGAACGTCACTGGATTCTGATGGGGACTGCATTGAATTTGTAGACTACTTTGGGCAAGAGCCATTTCAATACATGAATCACATCAGTTCATGAGCATGTGAGACACTTCCATCTTCTGGTGTCTTCTTCAGTTTCAGTCTTCATTGTCTTATAAGTTTTTAATTAAGACCTCTTTTACTTCTTAGGTTAAGTTTCCTTCCTTCCTTCCTTCCTCCTTTCTCTCTCCCTCCCTTCCTTTCTCCCTCCATCAATACCTCTTTCCATCCCTCCCCCTTCTTTGTTTCTTCACATTTTATAAATAGGACTTTTTTCTCAGAAATTTTATCATTGGTATAATAAACCAGAACTGTGCAATGAAAGCTTATCTCAAACAAAACAAAACATCTTTGTGTGTTCATATGTATATGTGTTTATATATTTGTGCACTTGTGTGCAGGTGTCTCTGTGTGGATGGCAGGAGTCAAGGTCCAGTGTTATCCACAAACACCTCTTATATTATTTTTGAGGAAGGGTCTCTGATTGAACCTGGGCCTCAGTGATTTGGTTAGACTAGCTGGCCAGCAAGGCTCTGGGAGCCTACTGTGTCTGTCTTGACAGGTGAGTGCCCTGGTGCCTAGGACTTTTTTAAGTGGGTGTTTGCAAGGAAAAGTTTATTGACTTAGCCACCTCCTAGACTATCCCCCATTATATTCATTTATTTGAGACAGGTTCTCTCTATGTAGTTCTATATGGCGTGGGACTTGTTATATAGACCACACTGGCCGTAGACTCTCAGAAATATGCCTACCTCTGCCTCCCAAGTGCAGAGATTAAAGTCATGTACCAAGAAACCCAATACTTTGTACATGTTAAACAGGCACTCTACCATTGAGGTAAATCTCAGTCTTCCTCACCCTCTTTAAAGATACAAACAGTCGCCGGGAGGTGCTGGCACACGCCTTTAATCCCAGCACTTGGAAGGCAGAGGCAGGCAGATCTTTGTGAGTTCAAGGCCAGCCTGGTTTACAGAGAGTGAGATCCAGGAAAGGCGCAAAGCTACACAGAGAAACCCTGTCTCGAAAAACAAAACAAAAACAAAAACAAAAACAACAACAAAAGATACAAACAGTCTTATATAGACAAGGCTAGCCTTGAACTTGCTATGTAGCCAAGGCTGGCCTTCAACTCTTGGTCCTCCTGTTTCCATTTTCCTAGAGCTGAGTGTAATGACTGGATTTGTTTAGCTGTCATTTGAGGGTTCAATTTCCCATACCACTTTTAAATGAGACTTCTGTCCCCTCCCTCCCTGCTGAGAAGCCATAGTTGGATCTGCATGTGACTTGCCTTCTTTACACTGTATCTCTCACTCATCTTTTTCTTGGTAGTTTTCAGGTATGCTTTGTGAATTTTCAGAACTTTTTTTTGTTTTTCTCTTTGTCTAGTATTTAGTCTTAGTCTAATATTTCTCTTGCTGACTCTTCCCCTTAACTAGGCCACACAGAGGTATTTTCTAGTCTGTCATCTTATCTAGAAATCTCCCAAACAACTTTTTTCAAAGGGAAGTCTTTTAAGACAGGGTCTTGAAATGTAGTCTATGCTGGACTGTAGCTCACTAGGTAGCCTATGCAGGCCTCGAACTTATAGCAATCCCCTGTCTCATATTCCCAGTTGCTGAGATTACAGATGTGTGCCATCATATATGTTGAAACTCATAACTTTTTGTTTTCCTTTTTCACAATGATTACTATGAAGAAATTTGAACTATTTTGGCTAAATCATATCCTATATGGCCCTCAATCAATGGAGTCTTTCTTGTCTCTTTTATACCTTACCCCATGTCTCTGCTTGTCACACTCTCTCACACATACTTGGTAACTCAGGCTCTGGATTCAGCATTCAAACCCAGCTTTGGTGCCTGTTAACAGTATGGTTTACCTGAAGAATGTCTAAGGAAAATGTAGTACATTTACACAATGGAGTATTACTCAGATGTAAAAAAAACAATAACCTGACCCATCTCCGCCCCAGATGCCAGCCAGCAGGGAAAACTCCTGTGGCCAGGCCCCCCACCGAAACCCCCTAGTGGACCCTTCCAGCTACAAGACCCATACCCTACCCCAACACCCATCTGCCTGCTACCTAGTAACTTCCTGAGATAAGGAATCCACCAACTCTCATTGGACCAAGAGGTGAGTGACTCTTCTACCCAAAGAGTCCTGCCTCTAGGACCCAGGCCCTGGGACACAGCCAGTCCTCAGGAATCCCCAACTATCTCTGCCTGAGTTGTCAGCCAGCAGGGAAGATTACTGCAGGGAGACTTCCCCACAAAAATCCCCCATTGAACCAAGCAATCTACAAGACCTATGCCCTACTTCAATACACATCCTCCTGAGACACCAGTGGCTTCTTGAGACAGAGAATCTGTCAGTTCTCATTGAACAAAGAGAGGCTTCCTGAGATACAGATCCACCAGCTCTAACTGGACCAAGAGCCTTGATAAGACCAAGAGCAGCTCCCTGAGTCAAAGAATCAGCTAGCTTGGATTGGACCAAGAGCAGCTCTCTGAGATACAGAATCTGCCAGCTCCAATTAGACTAAGAGCTAAGATTGGTCCCATAGGGGCCCCCTGAGACACAGACACAGCAAGCACAGAGTGGACCAATAGCAGCTCACTAAGACACAAGCACCTCTTACACCTATTAGAGGAAGAGATGGGTAGATGTCAGTGCAAAAATACATACAACAACATAAAGAACAATATGGCATCACCAGAACCTAGCCCTCCTACAATAGCAAGACCTGAATATCACAATGTAGAAAAGGAGAAGAAAGTGACCTTAAAAATAACTTCATGGAGATGCTAGAGGCCTTTAAAACAGAAATGAAAAATTCCCTTAAAGAAATTAAAGAAAAGAAAAACAAAAAATTGGAAGAAATCAATAAAGAAACTGAGGAAAAGATGAATAACAAATTGGAAGAAATCAATAAATCCCATAAAGAAAGCAAAGAAAACCATGAAAAACCAATTAAACATGTGAAGAAAACAGTAAGAACTGAAAAGTGAAATAGAAACAATGAAGAAGACACAAACAGAGGGAATTCTGGAAATAGAAAATCTGAGTAAATGACCAGGAAACACAGATGCAAACATCAGCAACAGAATACAAGCGTTGGAAGAAAGAATCTCTGGTGTAGAGGATACAATAGAGAAAATAGATTTGTCAGTCAAAGAAAACACCGGAGCCAAAAAAGTCATAACACAAAATGTCCAGGAAATCTGGGACACCATGAAAAGGCCAAACCTAAGAATAATATGGATAGAAGTAGGAGAAGAATATCTACTCAAATGCACAGAAAATATACTTAAAAAATCATGCAAGAAAATTTTCCCAACTTAAAGAAGGAAATACCTATGAAGATACAAGAAGCCTATAGAACACTAAATAGACTAGACCCCCAGAAAAGTTCCCTCACCACAAAATAATTAAACCATGAAGAATACAGAATAAAGAAAGAATATTAAGAGCAGCAAAGGAAAAAGGCCAAGTGACTTATAAAGGCAGGCCCATCAGAATAACACCTGACCTCTCAATGGAGAATGTGAAAGCCAGAAGGTCCTAGACAGATGTAATGCAGACACCAAGAGACCATGGATGCCAGCCTAGACTAATATACCCAGCAAAACTTTCAATTACCATAGACAGAATGAATAAGACATCCCAAGACAAAACCATTTAAACAATACCTATCCATAAATCCAGCCCAACAGAAAGCACTAGAAAAAAAATCCAGGAGGTCAGATACACCCAGAAAAATACAGGCAATAGATAACCTCACAACAGTAAATCCCCCCCAAAAAAGAAATACACACACTCTACCATCAAAAGATAACAAGAATTAACAATCACTTGTGGTGGTATTCTAATTGTACTGAAATGTGATTTTAATTGTATGTTAATAAATAAAGTTGCCCGGGTCTTGTTCCTTCTACAATCAAACGCCATTACCAGCAGGATGTAACCCAAAAGGTACTCAGAGGAATGAAATCTGGCAGATGGACATGTTTCACTTTGCAGAATTTAGAAAATTGAAATATGTACACCACACCATCCATACTTATTCAGGATTTCAATGGGAAACTGCTTTGAGTTCTGAAAAAGCTGATTCTGTGATCACTCATTTGCTATAAGTTATGTCCATCATGGGTATATCTGCACAAATCAAAACTGACAATGCTCCATCATATGTCTCTGTTAAAATGAAACAGTTTTTTGCTTATAATATAAAGCATATTACAGGTATACCACATAATCCTATAGGTCAAGCAGTTATAGAAAGATCAAACAGAACTCTAAAGAATATGCTAAATAAACAGAAAGGGGTAACAAAAAAACCCAGAAATAGACTGCATAATGCTCTATTAACTTTGAATTTTCTCAGTGCCAATGAGAAAGGAACAACAGCTGCAGAGAGACATTGGATAATAGAAAAAACTACAGAATTAAATCAGCCTATATACTTTAAGGATGTGCTGACTTCAGAATGGAATCCAGGGTATGTATTACGTTGGGGACGAGGTTTTGCTTTTATTTCTACAGGAGAAGATAAGCTGTGGGTACCATCAAAATTGATAAAGGTTTGATTTGAACAAGAGAGACCTCTTAATTAGCGGAGGTGATAGTTCATCAACCAGCATGAACATCCAATTTAAACTAACTTGTACCAGTAACACATGCCTTTTCATTTAATCAGATAATAACTTGCCAAAAAGAAACATCCCCAAAATTAGTCTTGGGGAAAGGTTTTTGTTTTTGTCTTTTAGGAGAATGAAGGTTAAGGAATCTGTAGAACACTGGACAAATGAGAAAACTGAAGAAAAGGGACAAATCATCTATCACAGGAAACAGAGTGAAATGGCGTATGGGTATATATTATCTAAAAAATTTTATGTCTTCCCAAATGTTTGTTTCTGCTTTTCTCTAAAGATTTAACACTATTGGTCTTCTAATAGTCCCAGTTCAATTAAAATTTAAAGCTGACTTTGGAGTTGGAGAATGGCTCTCTCCTTCTTTAAACTCAAGCATGTTGTTAAAAGGAAAATGCAAACTCCCTGTATCATGCCAGAATAAAAGAGCCATCTTCTGCTATGAGACAGGACAAAAGCCAAATTAATTAAGGGACTATTTTATTACTAATCTCAACTCTTTGATTCTATTCTGATTCTTTAAACTTTTCTTAAAGTATGAATTTTATATCAAAATTTACAAGATTTATATATATAGATATATATACATTTTAAACTTTGTTAAGATATGAATGGTCATATAGAGTACTAACTAATTCTAGACAAAAGGCTTCAATTAGCTGCATATATATGTCTTTGTGTTCGAGTCTCTTATCAGTTTTCTGCAGGAAATCACGGCCAGGCCTAACATCAACTGAAGTCTCCAGAAAGAAGATGGGGCCCCACAACAACAACAATTCCACATGGACAATAATAATATCACTAAGCTGACAAACATTATCTACAGATCAACTTTGAACTACAAGGTGCTCAGAGCAATTTTGAGATGACTAGCTGAGATGATCCAGTCTCAAAGACTACTTGAATAAGGACTTGAGATAAACCCTGAACTTTGGCATTATACACAGACTGGATAATGAAGTATATAGTTACCTTTCCTAGAATTTGACAATTAACCTAAAATTTTTCTTTCAGGATAAAGATAACTTCGCCCATACCCAGCAGGAAGCAATTTTAAGAATACGACGCCCACATTCCCAAAGAGGTGATGTGGGGCAGGTGGTTTTTTGGTCTTTTTAATGGGTTTTGGGTCTGGAATAATTTTCATTGTTTAGGGGGGTTGGTTACAAGTTGTTGTCAAGGGTTAGGAAAAAGGCTAAGCAAAAGAGATTAGATTTAAGGTTCTTGTTTAAAAAGAAAGAAAGGAAGGAAGGAAGGAAGGAAGGAAGGAAGGAAGGAAGGAAGGAAGGAAGAAAGAAAGAAAGAAAGAAAGAAAGAAAGAAAGAAAGAAAGAAAGAAAGAAAGAAAGAAAGAAAGAAAGAAAAGAAAAAGACAATTACTAGAATTACTAGTTTTAAATACTTTACATTGGATTGGATTGTTTTATATTGAATAAAAATTTGAAATTGATATTGTTAGAAAATGCTATATGTATATTTCTAATTGTATTTATACCATTCATTTAACAATGTAATGCAATTTTCTGATCCTTGAATGTTATTATTACCAACTATTAGGATATAAAGAAATGAAAGTTAGTAGTTAGACATTACAATAGAACTTGTAGTCATATTAGATATGTTTTAAAAATTGAGCAGAGATGTTTTAGACAGGTCATCTTCAAACCCTTCAGAGATCTACAGAATATGGCATTTAAAATGTTTTAATAACTTAGGGACAAATAACCAAATGAATGGAAGCACAGGGTCTATGAACCAAAGGCTGAGGGGCCCCCAACTGGATCAGGCACCCTGAATGGGTGAGACAGTCTTTTGGCTTGATCTGTTTGGGAGGCAGCTGTGCATTGGTGCTGGGTCCTGAGCTCATTGCATGAGTTGGCTGTTTGAATCCTGGGACTTATGCAGGGACGCTTGGCTCGGTCTGGGAGGGGGGGACTGGACCTGCCTGGACTGAGTCTACCAGGTCGACCCCGGTCCTCGGGGGGAGACCTTGATCTGGAGGAGGTGGGAATGGGGGGTGGGCTGGGGGAAGGGGGAGGGGGGCGAGAGGGGGAGAACAGGGGAATCTGTGGCTATTATGTTGAACTGAATGGTGTTGTAAAATAAATTAAAAAAAAAAAGAAATTTTTCTTTTTTGAGACATGTCAGCTCCTGGCAGTACCAATCTACTTCAGAGAAAATAAGGGCATTGAAGAAACTGCATATGGAGTCAACTTTCATTGTGGCAAAAGTTAGCCACTGGACAACAAAGTATCCTCGAATCAACAGGACAAAATGGACAGCAGAACACGAAACAAAGGACTACTGATTGTTGCCAAAACAAGCATGGTTATGGCTTTATCAAAAGGCATCTTCTGAGGCCAGGACAATATGGCACCATCCCTGAAGTGGCATTCGCAATCCAGAAAAGGTATAGTGCCCTTTTCTTCGAAGACACCTGAACAGGCAGTGGGCCAATGGCTTCTGTTGTGCAATGGAACAGCAGCTGAAAGCTCACGCCTCTCGATAGTAGACTGGCATTTAATAGAGGGATGTGGAGAAGAAGGGGATGCTGAGATGAAGCCATATATACACAGCCAAGAAGAATGGACAGCTGAATTAAAAAACCATCAACAAATCCAGAATTTAAAATCCTGAATCATGACAGGACACTAGTGGAATTCAGGTGTTTCTGGTACATGGACTGCTCTCACCCAATGTGAGGTTGAACTGTTGCCCTTGTGTACATCCTACTTCACAAATGAGTCTGTCAGATACGCTAAGCCTATAGGCTGAAGATGATGCCCCAACACTGCGGAGAAACCTCAGGTGACTGCCCAGGCAGCTGGCTGTTTCTGTCAACTCACAAATTTTTTGGAAGTTGCTTGCATGCACTTCCTGTTTTGATTTTTGTTAGCTAATATTATTTCCTTCTTGGGTCTCTGAGGGAGTTGAAGATTATTTAGTTATAGTTGAAGATTAGTTAGTTATACTTGAAGATTAACTAAGATAGAAAGTGAATTAGATACATTTTGGACTTACCAAAATAGGATAGATAATGGAATTATTTTCTCTGATTTGTCAAATACAAATGGACTAGACATTGTTTAGGTATTTATTACTTGTATATATTGTATATAGTTATTGTACTTTTGTATATAGTTTTTCTTTTGTTAGTTATAACCTTTTGCTTTTTTTTCTTTTTATTAAAATAGAAAAGGGGAAATGTGGTGGTATTCAAATTGTACTGAAATGTGATTTTAATTGTATGTTAATAAATAAAGGCTGGGTGGTGGTGGCGCATGCCTTTAATCCCAGCATTCGGGAGGCAGAGCCAGGCAGATCTCTGTGAGTTCGAGGCCAGCCTGGGCTACCAAGTGAGTTCCAGGAAAGGCGCAAAGCTACACAGAGAAACCCTGTCTTGAAAAACAAAAACAAAAATAAATAAATAAATAAATAAATAAATAAATAAAGTTGCCCGGGGGGTCAGAGCTATTAGAGCCATAGACAGAGCGTGGCAGTGGTGGCACACACCTTTAATCCCATAGATCTCTGTGTGTTCAGGGATACAGCCAGCATTGGAGACATACGCCTTTAAGACCTAGAGGGCTGTACATACAGACGGTGACAAGGCAGTCATGTGTGTGGGTTTACAACCAATGAGACGGCAGAACAAAAAGACTATGAAAAGACATACACACAGGAAGTAGCTCCCTTTCGGAGAGCTAGGACCACCGCAGGAGGAAGGGTGAGATTTAGCTCTGAGCTCTGACCTCTTGGCTTTCTCTTTTACATTGGTTCTGTGTTTCTTATTTAATAAGACGGTTGGTTACATCTACAATCACTGATCATTAATAACCCTTAATATCAATGGACTTAATTTACCTATAAAAACACACAGGATACCAGAATGGATATGAAATCAGTACTCATTTTTCTGCTGCATACAAGAAACACACCTCAACTTCAAAGACAGACACTAACTCAGAGAAAAAGGCTGAGGAAAGACTGTCCAATCAAATGGACTTAAGAAGCAAGCTGGTGTAGCTATCCTAATATCTAACAAAATAGACTTCAAACTAAAATCAATCAAAAGAGATTGAGAAGGATATTACATATTCATCACAGGAAAGATCCACCAAGATGAAGGTTCAATTCTGAACATTTATGCCCCAAATACAAGGGTTCCCACATTTGTATAAGAAATATTACTGAAGCTTAAATCACACACCCAACCCCATACGTTAATAGTGGGAGACTTCAACACCCCACTCACACCACTGGACAGATCTGCCAGATCGAAAACTTAACAGAGAAATAAAAAAAAAAAACGTTATGACTCAAATGGACTTAACTGATATCTACAGAACATTCCACCCTTAAAAAAAAAAAAGAATATATGAGCCTTCTCAGCACCCCATGGAACCTTCTCTAAAATCGATCACATACTCAGTCACAAAGCAAATCTCAACAGATACAAAAAAATTGGGAAAACCTCCTGTATTTTTCAGACTACCATGGTTTAAAGTTAGATTTCAACAACAAAAACTACAAAAATCCTACAATCTCATGGAAACTGAATAATGCTCAACTGAATTGCCAATGGGTCAAGGAGGAAATAAAGAAATTAAAGACTTCCTAGAATCCAATGAAAATGGATGTACTACATACCCAAACTTATGGGACACTGTGAAAGCAGTGCTAAGAGGAAAATTCATAGCACTAAATGCCCACATAAAGAAGTTGGAGAAATCTCACACTAGTGACTTAATAGCACACCTAAAAGTTCTAGAACAAAAAGAATCAAAGTCACCCAGGAGGAACAGAGGTCAGGAAATAATAAAATTGAGATCTGAAATCAATAAAATAGAAACAAGGAAAATAATACAAAGAATCAATGGAACAAAGAGTTGGTTCTTTGAGAAAAACAACAAGATAGACAAACCCTTATCCAAACCAACCAAAAGGCAGATAGAGCATCCCAATTAACAAAATCAGAAATGAAAAGGATGACATAACAACAGACATAGAGGAAATCCAGAGAATCATCAGGCCATACTTCAAACACCTATACAACACAAAACTGGAAAATCTAAAATAAAAGGACAATTTTTTGATAGATACCACATACCAAAGTAAAATCAAGAACAGATAAACTATTTAAATAGATCAATAACCCCCAAAGAAATAGAAATGTCATTAAAAGTCTCCCAACCAAAAAAAAAAAAAAAAGCCCTGGACAACATGGTTTCAACACAGAATTTCACTAGATTTTCAAAGAAGAGTTAATACCAATACCCTTCAAATACTTCCACACAGTAGAAACAGGACTGTTACCTAACTCCTTTTATGACGCTACAGTTACTCTAATTCCCAAGCCAAATATACATGCAGCTAGGGAAGAGAATTATAGACCAATATCCCTCATGAACACTGATGTAAAAATACTCAATAAAATATTGGCAAACCAACTCCAAGAACACATCAAAAAATTATATATTTTGGAGATCAGCCCTTTGTCAGATGTGGGTAGTCTTCATCCTAGATATGCAAGGATGGTTCCACATACAAAAGTCTGTCAATGTAATACATCATATAAACAAACTGAAAGAAAAAAACTACATGATTATTTCACTAGATGCCAAAAAGGCTATTGACAAAATCCAACACCTCTTTATGATAAAGGTCTTGGAGAAATCAGGGATACAAGGAAACATACCTAAACATAATAAAGGCAATTACAGCAAGCTAAAAGCCAACATTATATTAAATGGAGAGAAACTCAAACTGATTCCAATAAATCAGGAGCAAGACAAGGCTGTCCACTCTCTCCATATTTATTCAATATAGTACTTGAAGTTCTAGCTAGAGCAATATAACAACAAAAGGAGATCATGGGGATACAAATTGAAAAGGAAGAAATCAAACTTTCACTATTTGCAGATGATATGATAATACATATAAGTGACCCTAAAAACTCTACCAGGGAACTCCTACAGCTGATAAACTCCTTCAGTATTGTGGCAGGATACAAGATTAACTAAAAAAAAAATCAGTAGCCCTCCTATGTACAAATGATAAATGGGCTTAGAAAGAAGTCAGAGAAACATCACCCTTAAAACAGCCACAAATAATATAAAATACCTTGGGGCAGCTCTGACTAAGCAAGTGAAAGACCTGTATGACAGAAACTTTAAATCTCTGATGAAAGAAATTGAAGAAGATATCAGAAAATGAAAAGATCACCCATGCTCATGGGTAGGCAGGATTAACATAGTAAAAATGGCAATCTTACCAAAAGCAATCTACAAATTTAATGCAATTCCCATCAAAATCCCAACACAATTCTTCACACACCTAGAAAGAACAATACTCAAATTCATTTGAAAAAAACAGAAAACCCAGGATAGCTAAAAGAATCCTGCACACACACAAAAAGGTACCTCTGGAGACATCACCACTGCTGACATCAAGCTCTACTATAGAGGTATAGTAATAAAAACAGCTTGGTATTGGCTGAAAACCAACATATGGACCAATGGAATCTAATTGAAGACCATGACATTAACCCACATATCTATGAACACCTGATTTTTGTCATAGAAGCCAAAACTGTACAATGGAAAAAAGAAAGCATCTTCAACAAATGGTGCTGGCATAACTGGACATCAACATGTAGAAGATTGTTAATATATCCATATCTATTGCCATGCACAAAACTCAAGTCCTGGTGGATCAAAGACCTCAATATAAAACCAGTTACACTGAGTGATAGAAGAGAAAGTAGGAAATAGTTAGAATGCATAGGAGACCATTCCCTAAATATAACACCAGTAGCACAGACACTAAGATCAATGTTTAATAAACAGGACCTCCTGAAACTGAGAAGCTTCTGTAAGGCAAAGGACACAGTAAATAAGACAAAATGACAGCCTATAGAATGGGAAAAGTTTTTCACCAACTCCACATCTGACAGAGGGCTGATCTCCAAATATATAAAGAAGTCAAGAAACTAAACATCAAAATACTGAACAATCCAATTTAAAAATGAGCTATAGAGCTAAACAGAGAATTCTCAAAGGATGAATACAAATGGTTGAAAGACATTCAAGGAATTGCTCAGGTTCCTTAGTCATCAGGGAGATGCAAATCCATACAACTCTGAGATACCATCTTATACCTGTCAGAATGGCTAAGATCAAAAGCACTGAAGACAGCTTATGTTGGAGAGGATGTGGAGCAAGGGGAATACTCCTCCACTATTGTTGGGAGTGCAAACTTCTACAGCTACTTTGGAAATCAGTGTGGCAGTTTCTCAGAAAATTGGGAATCAATCTTCCTCAAGACCCAGCTATACCCCTCTTGGGCATATACCCAAGAAATGCTCAATCATAGCACACGGACATATGCTCAACTATGTTCACAGCAGCATTATTAGTTATAGCCAGAACCTGGAAACAAACCTAGATGTCCCTCACCTGAAGAACAGATTTGGAAAATGTGGTACATATGCAAAATGGAGTAGTACTCAGCAGAGAAAAAAATGACATCATGAAATTTGCAGGCAAATGGATGGAACTAGAAAATATCATCCTGAGTGAGGTAACCCAGACTTAGAAGGACATAGTATGTACTCACTCATAAGTGGATACTAGATGTAAAGCAAATGATAACTAGACAATTGCCCACAACTCCAGAGAAGCTAGATAACAAGGAGCCCACTACCTATGATGGGACAACTTGTGCAGCCTTGAGGCTGAGGGAAGGGCTTGGACTTGCCTCTACTGGATGTGCCTCCCCATGGGAGGCCATTGCCTTCTTGTGGGGCACATTGGAGAGTAGGTTGGGAGTCGGAGGCTGGGGTGGCAGGAGGAGGGAAGAAGGAGTCTTTGATTGGTGTGTAAAATGAATGAAAATTTTTCTTAATTAAAAAAAAATGAGCCTATGAAATTTTCAGACAAATGGATGAAAGTACAAAAAAAAATCATTCTGAGTGAGAAAACTCAGACCCAGAGAGACAAACATGGTATGTTTTCACTCATAAGTGGATATCATATGTAAAGCAAATGATAACCAGGCTATAATCCACAGCCCCAGAGAGGCTAGATAACAAGGAATGTCCAAAGAGGGATGCATGGATTCCCCTGGGGAAATAAAAGACCTACTTAGGGCAAACAAAGGGTGAGTGTGGGGAGTGGGTGATGGAAACTTGAGGGGGCAGGTTGCTTAGGCTGGGTAAGGGAGCAGGATGGAGGGGGAGAGTAATGAAAGATTCATCTTGATGGGGGAGCATTTCAGGGTTAGGGGGGAACTTGGAGCCAGGGAAACTCCCAGTAGTCCTCAAAGATGACCCCAGCTAAGACCCTAGCAATAATAGAGAGGGTTCCTGAACTGACAATCTACTGTAATCATATTGGTGACTATCCTAATTGTCATCAGAGAGCATTCATCCAGTACCTGAATGAAGCAGATGCAGAGATCCACAGCTAAGCACTGGGTTGCGCTCCAGGAGTCCTGCTGAAGAAAGGGAGGAGGGATTGTATGATCTAAGGGTTCAAGGTCATGACAGCTGACCTGAGCTCTTGAAAGCTCATAGATTCTGGATCAATAGTTAGGGAGCCTGCATGGGACTGACCTGGGCCCTCTGCATGTATGTGACAGTTGTGTAGCTTGGTCTGCTTGTGGGTCTCCTAGCGGTGAGATCAGGACCTTTCCTTGTTCCTTGAGCTGGCTTTTGGGAACCTATTCCCCATGCTGGATTACCTTGCTCAACCTTGATGCAGGGGGAAGAGCTTAGTCCTGCCTCAGCTTGATATGCCATGCTTTGTTAACTCCCATGGGAGGCCTGCCCATTTCTGAATGGAGACTGAGGAGGAGTGGATAGGGAAGGGGATAGATGGGAGGCAGAGAGAGAACCAGAGGAGAGGAGGGAGGAGAAATTATAGTCAGTATATAAAATAAATGAAAAATGTTAATTAAATAAAAAGAACAGTATGATTTTCAGTCTGCCTTCTCTGTAACTCAAATACAGTGAGTTAAATAAATTATAGGGGAGACTTGAAGAAATGTATAGTAGGTAGAAAATTCTCAATTATTCTTTCTGGATTTAGGAGGTTGTAGCAGGATGATTAAGAATTCAAGGCCAGCCTGGGTTACATATCAAAACTCATATCAAAACTCTATCTCAAAACCACAAAAGAACAGGGCTAGAGAGATAGCTTACTGGGTGAAACGCTCACTGTTTAATCAGGAGGACCTGAGTTTGGAGTCCCAGCACCCACCTATAGTCTGTAATTCCAGTGCGGCTGTGGTGGGATGAAGCACAGACGGGAACACTGAGAAGCTTGAGGGACAGCTTGTCTTCCATGTGCAGTGACAAGTGACAGCAAAATGGAAGGTAAGTACTGACACCCAAGGCTGTCTTCTGAATACCACACACGTACTACAGCATATGTGCAAATATGCACACCACATCACACATCCACACACAGATAACAAAGGAAATACTAATCTAAGTTAGTGTGTAAAGTGACAACCACCATGATATCTGACTGCTAACTTTATGCCCAACCCTATATGTTGTCTAAAATCAGAGTCTAATTTGTAGTCATATGTGTACTTTCAATAAAACATGAACATTTACATAAAACTCGTTCATCAGGTAATTACAAATTGTTTTACCTTTTCTTTGCAGTCTGAGAAAGCAACAGCATGTGAAAACTTTTGATGTTCTGTGCAGTTGCACATTTCCCGACTGGGAACATTATCACACTGCTTGAATTTGCCTGTTACCTGTAGACAGAGGAACATAGGTTGACTTGTTTTCATACTTTGGAGTTTTTCCAAATTAAGTGTTTAGGAAATACTTATTATCTGAATAATAAAATTGCAAAAAGAAAAGAAAATTCATTAATGATAAAAATAAGAGGCACTGAGAGTATAGATCTGCATACAGTGCTTGTCCAGGAGGTGAGATTATGAAAGGCGTAATGCAACAATATTTCTATAATGTAATTTAACAATTCCATCAGGTTACAAGTGGACATTCTGTTCAGAAACACTGCACAAAAACACAACTTCCTCTTGGTAACTTTTCATTTCATAGCGAGTTTCTCTGACTAGAGTGAAAGCCCATAAAGATACCATATGTCATGCATGTGCAGGACTGTAACTTAGAGAATGCTGATCAGTGCCTGATAACACCAGAAGTGCTGACATGTACAGCTGTCACAGCCCCCAAATCCTGCATTATAAACCCTCTTCAGGAGTAGCTGTGGCGACACATGTCAGCAAACTCAGCACTTTGATCAGGAGTTCTAAGTCAGCGTGGACTGTACAGCAAGTTTGATCCAGCCTGGACTATACAGCAAGACCTTCCTCAACTATACAAAACAAAATAAACAAAGGGTCAAATTTCCCTCTTAATTATGAATTAGATATATTTCCTACTTAGCACAGGGAAACCATGGAGGAGGGGGACCCTAGGAATGCAAGGATATACAAGCAAAAATGTCTTATGTCCATAGATGGAATGGTATAGTAACAAAACAGATTTATCTTTGGGAGAAAATGGAGTTGGACAACTCAGTGTCTTAGTGGCTCACTGCTTGGAGCAGAATTTCTTGCCCTTAAATCCAAGATTCAGCAAGGAGTTGTTTACCTCTGAATATTTTGTGTGTATAAAAACATGCATACAATGTGTATTATTAGTTTGTTCAACTCTTGTTTTTTGTTTTTGTTTTTGTTTTTGAAACAGTGTCTATTTATGTAACTAAAAGAAGACTCGGATTTACTGTATCACCCCAGCTAACCTCAAACTCCCTATGTTCCTGACTTTGGCTCCTGAACTGCTGAGATTACATATGTGTGTGCCATCATGATAAAACCATTCAACAATTTCTAAACACTCCTTTGTCTGATGCGTGTTGGGATATTGGGGATATAGTAGGAACAGGTCAAAAACAAACAAAACCCTGACGAGCATGTCCAAGGCTTTGCCTTGACCTTCAGTATCAGGAAAATAAAGTACACCAAAAAGATATCAGTCTGATTAGCTTCCTTTCTTATGGGGTCAGAAGGCACAAAAATAAAGCAAATAAGTAAAATGTATAGACAAGTAATACATGATATGGAGAAAATAGGAAGAATTAGGGAACCAGGGATGGTAGAGGTGGCATTATCATTCTATGTGGATTGGTCAGGGAAGGCCTCACTGTAGCAGAGCATTAAAGTGGAAACCTGTCAAAAATGACAGTGAGGTGTGACATCTGACAGAAACTAGAAGGCTTTCCTGCAGCTGCAAAGGCCTGAGGTGAAACATAACAGAGAAACGGAAAAAGAGGCCAACATGGCTAGGATAGAGTAAGCTCAGGCACTCATGTCGAAGCATGGTTCATGGACAGAGAATATTAAGGGAACAGGGGAAGGGGAAGTCCCTCACCCCAGAATCTAATCTGTATTTGTCTTTAGCTTAGTGTCAAAAACTCTAATACATCTGAAAAAAAAAATCAAATCTCTATATGGATTTTGTACAGAGACAATAATCCATTTTTTGAGTGATCTTTTACACCAGAACAAAGTGTGATTCTATTTAGTCTTATCAATTTAAAACCAGGAGTCAAATATTGGGGTAATAACCTGAAAAATCAGAGAAGAAAAGGAGTAGCTGCTAGTGACTTCTTTCCTCTACAAATCCTCAGACCGATTGGGGGCAAGATCCTGTCTCTAACCACCTTATATTCCTGTCTCTACCTCCTGATAGTACTGGGATTACAGGCATGAGCCTCCCAAGTGTTGGGATTAAAGGCAAGAGCCTCTACTGCCTGGCATCTATGGTTAACTAGTGGCTAGCTCCACCCTCTGATCACCAGGCAAGCTTTATTTCTCAGAACACAAGAGAAATGCTAATTTGTGTAGTGCTTGTGTATGTCCGTTTGCATATTAGGCACCATAGCTGTTCTCCAGATAATACACCTTTTCTCTGACCCCTAATGCTTCCCTGTGTTCTATCATGCTCACTTTACCTCCAGGTAGGTGTCTGCCAACTCCAGAGAGCCAGCCTACTTTCTACTAATAACACAGCAGGAGTTTAAATGTGCCTATGTCAGGACAAAGGGTGACCTTTCCTTTTGGACACCATTCCTTTTACAAGGATGAAAGACCTGAGATGGTCCTAATTCCTCCTTTCATTTAAAAACAGAAGGGTATTCCTCTACCTATGTCCTTTGAAATCTACATGTGAGCCGAGAAGTCAAGAACATCCATATGAGCTTCTTGGCTGCTGTCTTAGTTGGTGTTTTATTGTTGTGAGGAGACTCCATGACCACAACAACTCTTATTAAGAAAAACATTTCATTGAGGTGGCTGGCTTACAGTTTAGAGGTTCAGTCCATCATCATCATGAAGGCAAACATGGCAGCGTGCAGGCAGATATGGTGCTGGAGCTGATGGTGCTATATCTTACAGGGGACAGGAAGTCGACTGACTGTCACACTGAGTGAAGCTTGAGAAAAAGACTTCAAATCCCACCCCCATAATGACACACTTCCAACAGAAGGTGTGGCCCACATTAAAAGTTTGCCCTCCATCCTTAATGTCTAGATTAAAGGTGTGTATCACCCAGCCTCCTCCAACAAGACCACACTTCCTCCATCAAGGAAACTTCTCCTAATAGGGCCACTCCCTATGAGCTTATGGGGGCCAATTACATTCAAAAAGTAACATAGCTGGAAAGTAGTGTGAGAGCAGCTGAAAGGGTCAAAGCTGGAGTAGCTGAAAAAGAGACAGCAGTAGTCCTGGAGTAATAAAAATGGCTGCACTTTCTCATTAAATTCCCATAACTGTGCCCATGTACACTCTAAATAAAGGGTATCTCTTTTAAAATTGAAAGTAAACAATATATATATATATATATATAATTATATATATATATATATACATATTACATATATATGTTAATAAGTATGTATCAGGCGTGTATCTGTGTGTGTATGTGTGAGGCGCATATGTCATGAAGTGGGTAGAGTTTAGAGCAAACTAGCAGGAATCATTTTTTTCCTTCTACGGCTTCCTGGGGGTCAGACTGAGGTTCAGGCTTGATGTCAAGTGCCTTTACCAGCTAACCCATGAAGTCAGCACAGTGATTTCTTAAATATAAAACAAACACTGCATTAGTTCATTTAGAGACATATTATTTACCTTTGACTTGTGAAATAGACTTCTTGGTCTGGGTTTGCTAGGGTCTGCATGATAAATATTATCTGTGAGTGGAATAGAAATTCCCATATTGGATGGAGGTCTGTAGTTTATCTGCAAGTGTTTAAGCAAAGAAAGAGGGCTATGTGTTATTATTCATCAAGGCACAAATATTTTGTTTTTCTAGACAACTGTTCCATGCAAATATTTCACATTCAGCTCCACACATCACAGTAAACTTCTCCTCTTCATTATCTGTACCCCTAAGTTTCTGTACCTTCAAAAAACCTTACCCTGTGATGATGTAATCCTGACCTGTAATGAGGTGAAATGACTTTCACTACTTAAAACAGCTGTCATAAAGTTAATGCAGGTGTGTCCAAGCATTTTAGAGAAGAGGCTCTGTGACACAGTTATAACACACCTTCAATTTTTTTTTCTGTCACAAACTAAAACTAATTTTTAGTTTTAAAATGGTCAAAAGAATCCCCATATAAAACAAAATACAACAAAAATGGCTGATCAGATATCTCAGCTGTTAATGTCTGCTACTCAAGTGTGATGGCCTGAGTTTGGATCCTAGTACCCAGGTAAAAAAACCAATTGTGGCAGTATGAACTGGTAACCCCAATACTGGGGACAGAGACAGGCCTATCCTGGGAGCTTGTTGGCCAGTTTAGGGAAAATGGGAAATCTCTAGGCTCAGTGAGAGACCTTGCCTCAGAAATAAGGCAGAGAAACAATTGAGGAAGACATTCTGATGTTAACTGCTGGCCTCCACACCACATGGGCAAACATACCTACATACACACTTGCACATGTGCATATTAGCCACTCTCATACACACAAAAATAAAATTATTTGTTAGACTCACAAGTCTAACAAAACAAAAGCAAAAATTACTATATTAAAATAATATTGTCTACAGCAGAACTGAAAGTTCAAGTTCAACATTTTGTAACTTTATCTGAAGAAAAAACAACAACAAAAAACCCAAACAAACCTAAACCCAAAGAGAAATAGAACCAATCAGATGCATTAGTTCGAGACACGTCATTGTAAGTCAAAACAGCTGCACGTATCACAAAAGCCCATGATTATACCATCATCGTATGATGATACTAATAGTGATGAGAGGAGTTAGTAAGAAACACCGTTAGTTCAGAAGGTTTTCTCAGTTTACAAATGGATCCTCACCATCATGTTCTCAAAATGACCCAGTTTGAAAATGATGGCAGTGCTAGAGCACCTCAGAGCAGAAATGCTAACACAGACTGTCCATGGGAGTACACAGGAGAAACACATCACTTGTTCTCTTAAAGGTGCTACAACTAGATTTCTTACCGGCAGAGTTTTGATCATATTGAAACCTCGACTGTCCTTGTGAACTCCACTAATCCAGTCTTCACGTGGTATTTGTCTGCCAGGAATGTGGTGTAGAGTCTTGAGGTAGCTGCAACTGCTCTTCATGATGGGCAATAATGTAGTTACAGAGCATGAAGTGGAGGCTTCCCACATAATCATTGATAGTGAAGTGGAACCCTGGAAACATCAAGGAATGAAGGTTAGAATTCTAGGAACACCTCAATACATTGTTTGTAATGATCCAGAGAATCATCTATGGTAGTTGTGTTTTTGGTTTTGATTGAATGAGTTTATTAAGCATAGAGCAAGCCAGCCAAAGGAAGAGAATAAATATCAACAAGTAGTAGATGCAAAACAACATTAAATGAGCTATTTAAAACCCTTGACACAGACTGACTGAGGTAGTCTCGTGCTTTGTGGTTAGTTTTTTCTACATTTTTTGTGCGTGCGTGCGTGTGTGTGTGTGTGTGTGTGTGTGTGTGTGTGTGTGTGTGTGTGTTGTACAGATCAGAGGACAACTTGCACGAGTTGATTTTTTTCTCCTGCCTCCACCTTCTAAGTCCTGGGACTATAAGTATGCAATAATGTACCTCGTATATGTAACCCCAGGATTCATGCATGCCAGACAAGCACTTTACCAACTGAGCCACATCCCCAACAACGAGTGTTTTTATCTTGAAGTTTGTTAATTTTGTTTTTTAATATCCAGGGTTGGTATTGCCACCTCTGTTAACCTAATTAACAAAATTTTTCTTAGGTATGCTCATAGGCCAATGTGATTTAGACAAGTTCATTGAGACACCTTTCCCAGGTGATTGTAGATTATGCCAAGTTGGTAGTTAAAGCTGACCATTAGAACACTAGCAGCACGTAGGTGGAGGGAAATAAACTGACATATAAGTAGCACAACCAAACTAAATCAGATATAGGAATATAATAAAACATATTAAAGCCAAGTACTATGCTATCAATAACCATATAAAATAAAATGGCCAAAAATGTGGTAATATATTGTGTCCCCCAATAAATTGTGCACCCTAATAAAGCTTATCTGAGGATCAGAGGAATAAGCCAGCTACTATATTAAAAATAGAAGTCAGGCAATAGCAGCACACACCTTTAATCCTAGCATTTGGGAGGCAGAGATCCATCTAGATCCCTGTGAGTTCAAAGTCACATTGGGGAACAAAACGAGGCATGGTGACACACACCTTTAATCACAGCACTAACCATAGAGGTCTGGAGGTCTTTACAGCCAGACAGGAAGTGATGTAGCTAGGCAGAGAGAAGAAGTGAGATGCAGAACAGAAAGGCATATAGGCATGGGTATACAGGAAGTAGCTCTCTTTGGCCGAGGATCTCTAAGTGGTAGGCATATGGCTGGCTTCTTTCTGCTTTTCTGATCTCTCAGTTTTTACCCCAATATCTCGCTCCAGAGGTTTTTATTATTATTAATAAGACTGTTTAGCAATTTGTCTTACACAAAAATTATGTGGTTTGAGGTTCAAAACATTTAAGATAAATATGGAATAAGGAAGGTGTAGGGAACAGGAAAAAGAAAGAAAAAAAGAAAATGAAAATGAACTGGAGGAGCAGAAAAGTACAAGAGAGAAAATTTGATTAACAATGAAGAGAAAACAAAAGAAAAAATTAGAAAAAAGTTTAAAAATGTAAAAATATACAAGCTTTTCATTTTTTATTTTTCTAAGATTCTCTTACTATATAGCCTTGGTTGGTCTGGAACACACTATATAGACCAGGCTGGCCTCAATTCTCAGATATCTCTGCCTGCTCCTGCCCACAGAGTGCTGAAATTAAAGGTGTACAGCACACTTGATAAGAACCCATATGGTTAACCTTTATCAAAACCTCCATTCTACCTTATAAAATATCACACATGTGAAGTGTACTTACTTACCCTTAATGGAAAGTTTAAGTTTGACTTTCATAGTTACTAAGTTTATATTTTCTATATCTAATAGATTGTTTTGAAATAAAAAAACTTACTTTTTGGAAAAATTTGCTAGCTATGTGAACCTTCAAATGGTAACTATCAGTGACATCATAATAGCCTTCCGTCTTAACTTCCAGTAAGGCTGGGTTTCCAACAACCACAATGACTGGTGGGACTTGAAGTAGTTTCATACCTATGGAAACAGTGCCAACAGCTAACATTACATAATGAAAATCGTAGAAACAACTCAATAATGATTGGCAACTTAATAGTTCTTAGAAAAGTTTACCTTCACAGATATTTCCCTCAGAACATGGATTTCCCTTCCACTCCTCACTTCTCATCCAGGTTCTCAAATGGATAGCAAGGTCACTTGGGTACTACTGGTTATGTTTGGTACCAGGCAGGTATTTGTACATTACATACAACTATGGAGCTGAGGAAGCTGATGCCCTTTAAATGACTATTGATATCCCTGCAAAGTTTTTGTGTGTGCTGGGAACTGAACTCAGTTCTATAAAAAGCCATGTGAGCCGTCTCTCTAGTGCTCCTTCAGAGACTTGTAGGTGATACTTACTGGTTTGGGAAAATCTCCTCCAGAGAAACCTAGGAATCAGAAAACATCCCAGTCTCTCTGACTCACTCATTTTAGGCAACCTAGGGTAAACTTTGCTCACTGTAATACTACATTTTCTGCCCTGTGGAATTCCTAGCTCCTCTTTTGAACAACTCATGACCTTGAACTTGACCTGAGCATACTCAAGGATGTTTCCATCTAACAACACACCTATGAAAGTATGGATACATTTTCTCAGTAAAGGAAAAGAAAGGTACAGCTTTTTGCCTTTTTTCCCTGGGAGAAATTGCTTTGGAAATTATTCCCAGTGTATTCTTTCTTGCTGGAAGAAGAAAGCCTTTCCTTCACTCTGTTATCTCCTGGCATTGTTTACTGGATTTGTACCCACACAGAGGCAAAGCCTAGGCAGTTAGTGACAGCCAGGGGATAGAAGACAAAGAAACTCTGGGCCCCTTACCTCTTAATAGATAAGTGGCACCTATAGAAATTAAGATATTATGAATTTTGGATGTCATACATTAGTGTCTTCACATTTGTCTTTATGTGGATAAGACCTCTGCTATGTGAGCTCTAACAGTTGTGCATGCCACTTTGTAGGGCCTCAAAACTTTGCTAAAAGCATTAAGTCTTTACATGAACTTGCAGACATCTGAAGAGTGACTCAAATGGGATAAAAAGTTTGACGTCTCTGACTTGATGTCGGATAACGGACACCTAGAAACTGCTTTTGTTAAAAAGCATCAACTTTCACTAGGGTTCACCAGGAAACCAAAAAGACAAAAGCCTGGCATTCCCATCTTCATTTCAGATCTGTCCTTTACTTTGGGCCAGACCGTTTCGGCTATTTAATCACACTATGTAAAGATGTGTCACTGTGTTACCTTGCCTGCCTAAGGCACCTGACTGTTTTAATAAAGATCTGAATGTCCAATAGCCAGGCAGGAGAGGATAGGCAGGACTTCCAGGGAGAGAGAGAAACTCTGGGACAGAATCTGAGGTGCATAACATTCGCTAGCCAGACACTGAGGGATTTGGACATAAGTACAGAGGTAATAAGCCACATGACAGAATGTAGATTAATATAAATCAGTTAAATTAAGTTATAGGAGCTATCTGGGAACAAGCCTAAGCTAAAACCAAGCTTTCATAATTAATAAAACATTTCCAAGTTGTTATTTGGAAGTTGGCAGTCCAAAGAAAGTCCAACATCACCAGACTCCTGTTTAACTTTATATGTACATATTAATTATTCAAAGAGTGTACATAAACAAATTAGGAATATTATAAGAAATAAAATATGTTCTATTTTCAATACACAGATGTCCTATGGCTTCAGAGAAACATCAGGTGCTGGATCTCCCATCCCAAAGGCTGACATCTGCTTGTCTGCCTTTTGGTGAACTACTTTCAAGGTTTATCTCCAGTGGGAAAATACAGGGTTAGGGTAAAGGCACTTGCCCTTTACAATACAGATGACCTGAGTTCCATTCTAGGGAACCATAGTGTAGATGGAGAGTCCTTACTCCTGAAAGTTGTTCCCTGATGTCCACACATGCACTATAGACCATGTGTGGAATGATATACCCTCACAAACACAAACAAAATGCAGCTTAATAAAATAAAAAAAAATCCAGACAGTGTACTATGTGACTAAGTGCATGTATCAAAGGAGGCCAGGGGTGGGGCCATGACTAAAGCAGATTCTGGGGCAGTTACATCACAATAGACAACTTCACAAAAACTGACTTTGCCCGAGTTTCACTGCATCTCCAGGGCCTCTTATTATGAGGCAGGGGGCCTGAAACCCCACAGCACCTAATCTGTCTCAGGCCCTTTCAAAGATGAAGTAAGAGAAACTGAAACATTTTTCCTTGAGCCTTTCCATGTGCTGTCCAGAACTCCATTCCCAATCATTGTCCTAAACCTGACATTACTGGGAATAACAGGAGCTGTGCACACAAGCAGGAGCAATCATCTCACAGGAACTGGTTTGTCTCTTCTGGCTTTGGCAGCAGTAGGAACTCTGAAGGAACATGTAGGCCCAGAACTGAGGATGAGCAACAAGACCACACCTTGATTGAAATTGTTAGATTATTTCTACTGCTCCAACTCATCCTCTATAAAAACCTGAAACATGTCAGTACTCAAAGACAGACCTAGGCTTCTTTATCTAATTTCGTCTCAATGTGCCACACTGACTGCACATCTCTCTTCTGCTTTCTCCAGTACTCATCTCTTGAGTCATATTTAGACTTCTAGCCCTTCCTTAGCAAACTAGTATAAGGGCAAAATCCATTATGATGTTCTAGAGAAGACACAGACTCTTCCTTACCAAGCCTGTCCAGCCTGCAGCCTCACTGACTCTGCCCATAAAAACATCCTTTGGCCCTGTCTTAGCTCTTCCTTGTTGCTATGATAGAAACTCTGACAAGAGCAGCATACAAAAACAAGAGTTTATTTCAGCCCACAGCTCAAGGTACAGTCCATCCTGGTAGAGAAGTCAAGTTGAAGCAGCTGGGCATTTCATCCACAGCCAAGAAGCAGAGAACAGTACACTAATGCACACCAGTACTCAGCTTGCTTGCTCCACTTCCCACAGTCCAGGTGAATGGGCCCACCTACAATTAAGATGGGTCTTTCCACATCAATTAAAGTAATCAAGATATCCCTCACATGCATGCATAGGCCTTTTTTCCCAGGTGAGTCTTATTTGTCAAGTTGACAACAGAAACCATCACAAGCTTTGAGCCTGGGATGACAGCTTTAAGGAACTAGCTCTTCCTTCTTCAGGGTACATAATAAACCTGATTCTTACCTACCAACACTTGTCTCAACAAATCCTATTACCACAGAGAAACTTTAGCCCTGACAGTTTTGGTTTTGCATACTTTAAATTCTTAAAAGTTCTTATATTGTTATTTTTTACTAATTCATTATTATTGTGTGTATATGATGTGTGTGTGTGTGTGTGTGTGTGTGTGTGTGTGTGTGTGTGTGTGTGTGTGTGTGTTCTTGGATGCCATGGTGGGCATGAGCAGGACAGAGGACCACTTTTGGGAGTCAATTCTCTCTTTCCATTGTGAGATCCAGAGACCAAACTTGGGTTGTCTGAGTTGCATGGCAAGTGTTCATATCCACTGAGCCATCTCATTAACCCTCAGATTTTTCATTATTATTGTATTTTTATTTATTTATTTACGTATTTAGTAATATGTGTGTGAGTAAGTGTCATGCATATTAATGTGGATCTGTGCATGAGATGGTGCTCTTTGGAAGGTTGGAGGACCACCTGTGGGACTTGGTTCTTACTTCTCTCCCTTTACTATGTTGATTGTGGTTCTCAGGTAACAGTCTTGGTGGAAAGTGCCCTAATTTGCTGAGACATCTTGCCAGTCTAGCTTCACATGTTTTTATAATAAATATGCTGAAATATAAGATATAGTATAGTATTTTATGTAAAATCCATTTTGGCTTGAATTCAATACCTGAAATAGGGGCTAGAGAGATGACTCAGTGGTTAAGGGCACTTGATGTTCTTGTAGAGGAACTTGGTTTGATTTCTAGCACTCACATGGTATCTCACACATGTGTCACTGAGTTCCAGGGGATTTGATACCCTCTTCTAGCCTCCATGCACAGACACATGGGGCAGTTATTGCAGGCAATACACTCATAGACACAAAATAAAAAATAACTAAGATAAATATTGCCACACCAAAGAAATTAAAAGGGTTTCATTTAGAAGGACAACAAAAAAATATGCTACAATATGATATAAGCTTTGACTGTTAATTTACCTTTATTTCCTCATTGATAAAATGAATATTATCTAGACTTTTAGGGTGACTGCAAACATTAAAAATATCTATAAGGGCTAGAGAGATGGCTCAGAAGTTAAGAACACTGACTGCTCTTCCAAAGGTCCTGAGTTCAATTCTCAGCACCCACATGGTGGCTCACAATCATCTGTAATGAGATCTGGCACCCTCTTCTGTGCACATAATAAATAAATCTTTTTTTAAAAATCTATAAAACATTTAATACAGAGCCTAGAATGCAGTCATTAACCATAATTAGAACATAATTCTGTTACTAGTGGAATCCTAGCAATCACAGAAGCCAAACTGAATATCAAAGAATTATGTTTTGTACTTAAAAAAATATAACTCCTTTTTACTTTTTCTATAAAAGAGAACTTACCTCTTGTATTAGGGATCAACTTAAGTTCATAATTCTCTTTGTTTCCCACATCAAGATACTTCACAACATTGAGGGATAAAATATTATGATCATCTTGTTGAACCCAATAATTACATGGTTTTAAACTTATGGTCCAATTCCGTCCTTTAGTTGAGCCAAAGTTATATAAGAACCAAGACCTTACTGGGAATAGCAAAGTTGATTTTATTTGATTAGGCATAGTAGCCAGGGATAAAACATTCTTTAGATCTCTAAATTCTGTGATCAGGAAGCTGCTGTAGCCAGGTCTCACCACAGTCTTTTCTACATCTTCAACTGTAAATTTTGCATAGGAAGCTGGAGATAAAGCAGAAGATTTGGTATAAAAGAAAACAGTTAATGTTGACTCAGCAAATGTGACCATAATTAACAAATGTTTTATCTGAGTTTTAAAAATATGACATGGCGCCGGGCGGTGGTGGTGCACGCCTTTAGTCCCAGCACTCAGGAGGCAGAGCCAGGTGGATCTTTGTGAGTTCAAGGCCAGCCTGGTCTACAGAGTAAGATCCAGGAAAAGGCGCAAAGCTACACAAAGAAACCCTGTCTCAACCCCCTCCCCCCCCCCAAAAAAAATGACATGGCTTGAGAACACATTTTCCAAACTTGTTACAATTAAAACACATCATTTTATAGAAAGTTCATTAAGACTATGTGGTACACAAAGCTATACTTTAATGTTTACCATTTTTCTATAAAAATTCTCAGCAGAAAGCCTGGAGAGATGGGTTAGTAGTCAAAGGCTTTTGCTATTCTTCATAGGACCCAGGTCTGGTTCCCAAAACCCACATGGTGGTTACAACCATTTGTCACTCCAGTCCTGGGGACTCAGCTGTGTCCTCTGACTTCCACAAGTACTGTGTGCATAGTACACATACCTATGTGCAAGCAAAATTCATACACATTAGCTGAAAGATACAAATCTAAAACAAGTTTATAGCAGGGGAAAAAAACAGAAGAATCTTCCTTCTCTCTCTCTGCCTTCATTCTTTACCTGTCTTTTCCTTCCTTTCTTTTGTTCTTTGTCAATAATTTCCTGTGTTTCAACCATGAATATTTAGACTTCTAATTTAAATGGAAAAATTAGATTTATTGTGTGTATTATTGTTTTGGTTGCATGTATGTAAGTATACCATGTACATGCCTGGTGTTAGCAGAGGCAGAAGAGGATGTCGGGTCCTCTGGGACTGGAGTTACAGATGGCTATGAGCCACCATGTGGGTGCTGCAAAACAAACCTGGGTCCTCTGTAAGAAACACAAATGTTTTTAACTGCTGAGCTAACTTCCCAGCCCTAGATTTCAAATTAAAATCATAGCATCAATCATGTACCATCAAGAAAAAAGAAGAAGACAGGAATCTGATTCTGATGCTGAACTTGGCTATATAGTAAGAAAAATATGGGAGAGAGGGAGAGTTTGAAAGATTGATATTTAATACAATTCCAATTAAAATCCTAAAAAGTAATTTTTATCAATATTCAAAATTTAGTTATAAATGTTACATGGACAGACAAAAGATGAGAATGGTTAATATAATAATATACTATAACTATAACATTACCGTAATTTTATAAGTTTATAAAACAAATTTATAGAATTGTTACTATCATTTTCAAACTTACCATATAGCTGCAGTCATTCAGAGTATGTGTTTTGGGGGAAAGACTGGACATTAAGGAAATTGAACAGAAAAATCTAGAAATAAACTCACAGAAATACTGATACTACTCGTCAGAAAAAAGCAAAGAAAATTGAAGAGATTAAGTACAGTCTTCTTAATACATGGCAGGAAGACTAGGATATGCAGAAGCAAAGGAATGATGTAGACAAAGAACTTACAACTTCATAAAATTTATAATTCTCGATGTAAATGCCACAGTTAGATCTTTTCAAAGATAAATCTAGACAGTTTTTAGTTTGGCAATAAGGTTACAGATAGACAGCTAACAACAGGTCTATAAGCAAGATACTTAATTTCATTGGAATTAAGTTTCTGTTTCATGACATTGTTAACTGAATTAATAGACAAATACACTGGGACAAATTTTGTAATACACATGTCTGATAATAGACTCATATCTCAAACATACAAAGAATCCTTTGAAATATTTAAAAATTATTTTTATTTACTTGTGCATCTGTGTGCCTCTGCATGTGTATGAACATACATGTGTGTCTAGGTTTCCAGAGAGGATAGAAGAGGTCATTAGATCCCTTGGTGCGTGAGTTACAGACAGTAGTGAGACAACTGACATGGATACTGAGATCTGAACTTTGGTCCTCACCAATAGACAGGTCATCCAGACAAAAACTAAAAAGAGAAATGCTGGAGATGAATATCATAAATCAAATGAACCTAACAGACATATACAGAGTATTTCACCCCCACACAAAGAATATAATTTCTTCTCAGCAGCTCATGAAACTTTCTCCACAATTGACCACATCCTTAGATACAAAGAAAGTCTCAACAGATATAAGAAAAGTGAAGTAATACCATGCATCCTATCTGACTGCCATGAATTACAGTTGGATATCAACAACAACAGGAAGTATACAAACTCATGGACACCAACTCACAACTGAGTGAAAAATAGGTCAAGACAGATATTAAGAAAGAAATAATGAAAATGAAAACACAACATAGCCAAACCTATGGGACACAATGAAGGCAGTTGTAAGAGGCAAGTTCACAGCACTAAGTGCCTACATTAAAATTTGGAGAGACCTCATATTAGTAACTGAATGGCACAGCTGAAAGCTCTAGAACAACAAGAACAATTAACACCCCCAAAGGAACAGACAGCAAGAAATAACCAACCTCAGGACTGAAATCAAAACAAACAACAATAAAAACAATACAAAAAAAATCCTGAAATGAAGAGTTGGTTCTTAGAGAAAATAGATTGAAAAATCATTAGCCAAATTAACTAGAAGATGGAGAAAGAAGATGTAAATATATAGAATATATTGTTATGGAGAGACAAAGGGAAACTAAAATAGGATTAAATAGGGATACGGATTAAAGAGAAGGGTAAAAGAGGTAATACACGGAAGGAATAATTAACATCAAAGGTCATTTAAAAATCATATGGAAACCTACTACTGTGCCTAAACTATATTCATATATAAAAGGAATCTAAATGGAGTCACCAAATAATAAGGAGGACAATGTTCCAACTAGACATCTTATGCCACCATGTAAAACCTTCAGTGCCAGGAATGGGTTACATCTTGTTGAATTGTTGCCTAAAGGGCCCCATGAAAAGCCACAAGCATCACAGGCTATCACCAAGGACATTGGATACTCTCCACAAAGTGTTGGTAAGGCCCTTTGATGAAGACAACATTTAATATATCTCATTAAACACAGAGAAAACAAGCTGGTACCTAACTAGAAGCTTCATACCTAGTGATTAGTGTTCATGGTACTAGAAGGTACTCTGCGTGCATGCTACCAGAGGAGATAGTTAATTATTAACCCTGCTACAAATCCTGTGATTTACAACAGTGATCTGTCTGCAAGACATACTGGCACAACACTGCCACAAACATTATGGAAGTAATTAACCACTTTTTGAATGGATTTAAGGCCCACTCTATGAGACAGAAGTCACACCTGACACTGATAAAGTGGTGAAGAACTTGAGACTATATATGCTGTGGCCTAAGGGGAAAATCAAATACTATTATTCTGCTAAAGGAACATAGCAATAAAATGACTTTCAGTGATATTCGTCTATATACACGTGTTAGTGCCTCACTACTATAGACACTTCCTGTAGTAGATATGAACACACACACACACACACACACACACACACACACACACACACACACACACACAGAGCCTGTTCAGGCAGGGTAGGTCTCATGCCCAGGAAGAGTCAGCAAACACAAAAACAAACTCAATGGCATTTTTGTAGATTTTTTTTGTCTTATTTTGTTTTGTTTGGGCATTTTGTCTTATTGTTCCTTTGTATATTTTGGTTTCTATTTTTGTGGGGGAGTATTGTCTGTTGTTTGTTTTTAGGGGGAACATAAAGTTGGAAGAATAGAGTGCTAGGGAGTATCTGGGAAGAATTGGGGGGAGAGGAAACTTGATCAAAATATATTTTATAATTTTTTTCAATAACAAAGGAAAACAATACAGGCTCTTGCTATGTAGCTGAGGCTCACCCCAAATTAATGATTTTCCTGTCTCAGAATCCCAAGTGCTAGGGTTCAGAAGTGAACCACCTGGTGGCCTTCAGATTTACCACAGTCCTTCTTCCTCTCTTTTTACCCCTCTCTTTGTGTGCTGGAGATTGAACCCAGAGCCTTGTGCATGCTTGGCCTGACAAGGTGCAGGTTTGACAATTGGAGAAGAAATAGGAACCTAAGGTTTGACATGATCTCCCACCCAATGACTTGCCTTTGGCTGGCTTCTCTGCCTTCCTGTGTGGCCTATCTATGTCTCCTGCCTAGTCACAAAGACAAAGTGATCCTGTTAAATTCAAATCAGACCAGTCATTTTCTAGCAATACCTTCCTTTACAGTTACTCAGAGCGAAAACTAAATCCTTCACTAAATTAAAAAGGTTTTAATTTGCCGGGTGGTGGTGTCTCTTGCCTTTAATCTCAGCACTTGGGAGACAGAGGCAGGCAGATCTCTGTGAGTTTGAGGCCAGCCTGTTCTACAGAGCCAGTTCCAGGACAGGATCCAAAGGCATTCAAAGAAACTCTGTCTTTAAAGACTTTTAAAAAAGATTTTAATTATGTGTAGTTATTATGCGTTTGTGTATGTGGGTATAGGTGCCCTCAGAGAGCAGAGGCATTGAATCCCCTGGAGTTGGAGTTCCAAGTTGTTCTGAGTGCCTGAGGTTGGTGATGGGAACTGAACTTGGGTTTTCCACAAAAGCAATATATACTTTTAATCATTGAGCTACCTATCTAGCCCCAAACCCTATTAACTTTGGTTGTGTATCTATCAGATAATACTTAGAAACAGAAACATCCTTTATGACAGAGATTCAAATTCTCTCTTTTTTGTTTTTCACTTTTGGTTTTTGAAACAGGGTTTCTCTGTGTAGCCCTGTTTGTCTTAGAACTCACTCTATAGACCAGATTGGCCTTGAATTCACAGTGATATGCCTGCCTCTGCCTCCAGAGTGCTAGGATTAAGGGTGTGCATCACCACCGCTCTGTTAAAATTCATTTTTATTAAGTAGGGCAAAATAGTCATATTCTATGAAAAAAATTGACACAAAGTCTCTCTATACCACCTTACCTAGCTTGGAACTTGATATCTATATCAGATTGGCATGAAACTCACAAAGATCTTCCAGCCTCTGCCTCCTAAGTGCTTAGATTAAAGGTGTTGCATCATCATCCCTGGCCACTTTTTAAAAAAGTTTTTTACATCTAGTATCCTCCTATGAGTGAGTACATACCATATTTGTGTTTCTGAGTCTGGGTTACCTCACTCAGGATGATTTTTTTCTAGATCCATCCATTTGCCTGCAAACCTCATGATGTCATTGTTTTTCTCTGCTGAGTAGTATTCCATTGGGTATATGTGCCACATTTTATTTATCCATTCTTCAGTTGAAGGGCATCTAGGTTGTTTCCAGGTTTTGGCTATTACAAACAATGATGATATGAACATAGTTGAGCAAGTGCTCTTGTGGTATGATTCAGCATTCCTTGGGTTTATGCCCAAGAGTGGTATAGCTGGATCTTGGAGGAGATTGATTCCCAATTTTCTAAGAAAGTGCCATATTGATTTCCTAAGTGGTTGTACAAGCTTGTATTCCCACCAGCAGTGGAGGAGAGTTCCCCTAGTTCCACATCCTCTCCAGCATAAGTTGTCTTCAGTGTTTTTGATCTTAGCCATTCTGACAGGCATAAGGTTGTTTTGATTTGCATTTCCCTGATGATTAGGGATGTTGAGCAATTCCTTAAATGTCTTTCAGCCATTTGAGTTTCCTCTGTTTAGTTCTATAGGCAATTCTGTTTAGTTCTATAGCCCATTTCTTAATTGGACTGTTGGTCGTTTTGATGTCTAATTTCTTGAGTTCCTTATATATTCTGGATATCAGTCCTCTGTCAGACATGGGGTTGGTGAAGACCTTTTCCCATTCTGTAGGGAACAAGGATGACTGGACTGCTATTCACATCACCAGGGAGTCTGCCTGGAAAACAGGACCCCAAGAAAGACATGGGGATCGCCCAATGACGAAGAAATGGCTGAGATCTACATGAACAACCTGGACATGAGTGGGGGTAATAAAGGCCAGGGGTCGAGGGAAAGAGAGCTATGGGGAGCAGGAGATCCCAGCTAGATCAAGAACAGAGATGGAGAACAAGGAATAGGAGACCATGGTAAATGAAAACCACATGAGAAAAGAAAGAAACAAAGTGCTAAAGAGGCCCACAGAAATCCACAGATACCCCAACAATAGACTGCTGGCAATGGTCGAGAGACAGCCCAACTGACCTACTCTGGTGATGGGATGGCCATACACCCTAATAGTCGTGCCAGAAATTCCACCCAATAACTGAGGAATCTGGATGCAGAGATCCATGGCTAGGTCCCAGGTGGAGCTCCGGGAGTCTAATTAGCAAGAAAGAAGAGGGTTTACATGAGCAAGAATTGTTGAAACCAAGGTTGGATAAAGCACAGGGACAAATAGCCAAACGAATGGAAACACATGAACTATGAACCAACGGCTGAGGGGCCCCCAAGTGGATCAGGCCCTCTGAATGGGTGAGACAGTTGATTGGCTTGATCTGTTTGGGAGGCATCCAGGCAGTGGGACCGGGTCCTGTGCTCATTGCATGAGTTGGCTGTTTGAAACCTGGGGCTTATGCAGGGACGCTTGGCTCAGTCTGGGAGGAGGGGACTGGACCTGCCTCAACTGAGTTTACCAGGTTGATCTCAGTCCTTGGGGGAGGCTTTGCCTTGGGGGAGGTGGGAATGGGGGGGTAACCTGGGGGGAAGGGGAGGGGTGCAGGAGGGGGGAGAACAAGGGAATCCATGGCTGATACGTAGAACTGAATGGTATTGTAAAATAAAATAAAAGGAAAAAAGTTTTTTAAAAATGCATTCCAAATGTATTTTTAGTTGACAGAAAAATCCTATTTTCTCTTACTTCTTCTGATCACTATTTAGGATAAAATAAGTCTCACGGTAATAAATAATACACACTACTTCTGAGGACATAGTAGTGAAGTTGTAGGTATGTTTTATTATATTATGAACAACTAATCCTGCAACCTAAGTATCTGGAAACTATGGTTAATTGCCAGTTGAACTAGAATTTGAGAGTAAGGATAGTACTGTAGTGGTAGAGTACTTGCCTAGTATATTCAAGGCTTTAGGTTCAATATTCAGATACACACACACACACACACACACACACACACACACACACACACGCACTAAAACATAAAGGAACATGAAGTCTTCTCAAAAGGTAACTTTATTTTTTGTAACCATCAGAGATAGATTATATTTTTATACTTACCTCTTGTTGTAATTTCAATGTGGTAGAAAATGTTTCCAGTATATGAAATTTTAAGAGAAGCATATACACAAGGACTGTCCTTAAAATTTTCTGCTCCAAAATGTTCTGTTATTTCTGTAAGAACCGAGGTATGAAATCCCAAAGGACCATTGGTATGTACTAGCAATTTTCTGATGTAAGCATTTCCATTTTTACTAAAAGCAAAATGACAAACATATAAAATGGATATCCCAGTGGCTTAAATAAGCAGGCATATTGACATATAGTTTACAAATAAAATATACCAATACTAGGATTGATGATAGGAATATACCAGCTAACAAATGAATATTTGGCAAACAGTTGTTCAAAGTTTCTAGATGTCAAGAAAATGGCCTATACAACATATGTTTTCATACTTAAAATGGGCAAAGATTATCTATCATCTATCCATCGATCTGTCTACTATCTAATTATCTATCTATCTATCTATCTATCTATCTATCTATCAATCAATCATCTATCTATCTACCATCTATGTACCTAACCATCTATGTACCATCTATCAAACATCTACCTATTTATCATCTATCATTATCTATCTATCATTATCTATCTATCTATCTATCTATCTATCTATCTATTTATCTATCTATCTATCTATTTATTATCTATCATCTGCATATCTATCTATCATCTCTTTTGTGTTGGAGATCAAACCTAGAACATCATGACTGTTAGGCCAATGCTATACCTCGGATCCACATCCCCAGCCTATAAATATCTTTAGCTGTCAGAGTTCCACAGAGATGATACTTGAATGGAAATAGCGGCACATTCACTACTGCTATGATTGTAAATTAAGACAAGTTTCCTAGAAACACTTTACATTTGACACTTTACATTTGAATAAAAAAATAAAAAATGAAGAGACATGACTGCTCCTGGGTATGGTGGAGGAGAATTATTGTAGTTAAGAGGGAGAGAATAATCAGAGGCATCTGGAAGGGTCCAGACTAAACATGGCCATGAAAAGAGAGAGTGGAGAGTGAGAAGAGAAGAAAGAGGGAGCAAACAGAGTAAGGTAGAGAGGTCTTATAATCACAACACTGAGGAGATGGGTTCAGACACACACACACACACACACACACACACACACACACACACACGCAGAAGAGAGAGAGGGGGAAGGGAGGGAGAGGAAGAGAGAGAGAGAGGAGGAGGTAGATATCAAGTAAGCACAGAAAGAGCAACACATCATACATCATCACAGGACTAGAAATTAAAATAACAAAACCTTAAACACTAATAATGTCAAATGTTGGTAAGGATGCATGAAAGGAATTCTAATTCATTGCTGGTGGGAATGCAGAAAGGTATGGTGAGCTAGGCAGTTTCTTTTAATTTCACACATATTCTTACCATATGCAATAGTCCTAGGTATTTACCTGAGTGAACTGAAAAGATATGTCAAAATCAAAGCCTGCATGTGATACTACTAGCATTTTGTTCATCAGGAGCAACTGGGATGTCTTTCAGTTGGTGAATAGGTTGGGGCTGGGGAAATGCTCAGCATTTAAGAACACCACCTGCTCTTCCACAGGACCTGGTTTGATTCCCAACACCCACATGGCAGCTCACAAACATCTGTACCTTCAGTTCCTGGAGACTGAATGACCTCTTCTGGCCTCCATGGGCACTGAATGCACATAGTGCACAAACAGATGCATGTATAGGTAAAAAAAAAAAATACATAAAGCAATAAAAATAAATTAAAACAATGGGTGAATGCTATATAACAGTTTCAAACACATAATGGAATACTAGTCATCACTAAATAATTATCAAGTCATTAGAAAGTAATAGGTATCTTTTAATTTTTTTGAAATTAAAATATAATGAAAACATTTCCCACTTTCTTTTCCTCCCTCCAACTCCTCTCACATTAGCTCCTCTCTCATCTTTCTCCCTTTCAAATTCATTACCTCTTTTCCTCTATTTGTTGTATATTTATAATCTGCTTAGTCCATTTAGTATGTACATGATGTCAAGGCTGACAACTTGGTATTGGATAACCAATTGAGGGGCACATGCCTTAGGAAGGTGATTTTCCCACTTCTCTAGTTGCCTCTAGTTCTTTATTTATTAGTGGGGCCCTATGATATTTCCCCTTCTATGTTAGCATGTTTAGTGATGGAATAACTGTTCAGGTCTTGTTTAAGCAGGGTAATAGGAATCTTACAGGCATATTTCAAGAGGAAGAAGCAAATCTCAAAGTGGTGTGTAATCCAATTATGTGGTATTCTAGAAATGGCAAAACTAAGGAGACAGAAACAACAACAAAGAAGTTCCCAGGAGCTGGGGAGGCAAGGGTTAATAGATGAGACACAGAGGAATTTTAGTACACCAAGACTGTTATGTATGTGCTATAATGCCGCCAGACATTTGTTCCAACACTGAGAATGGGTATCGAGAGTGAAGCCTGGAGGGGCATTGTGGTACATGCCTGTTACGTTGACACTCAGGAAAATGAGGCAGGAGGATTGAGGGTTTGAGGCCAGCTTTAGGGTACAGAGCAATTTCCTCTCTCTCAAAAAAAAAAAAAAAGTGAATACTGCCACAAATGATGAACTCTGATTCAAGTTAGGTCTGTATAAGTTATCAGTTGGAACAACTGTACAACTCTGGGGCCACGTGTGGACAGTATGCAAAACAAAATTGTGGTGGAGTCCATGAGAACTTTCGGTTCTTCTCAATTGCGTTGTAAAGCTCAAATAAATTAACAGAAACCATGTTTTTTTTTTTCTTTTGGTTTTTCGAGACAGGGTTTCTCTGTGTAGCTTTGCGCCTTTCCTGGGACTCACTTGGTAGTCCAGGCTGGCCTCAAATTCACCAGAGATCCGCCTGGCTCTGCCTCCCGAGTGCTGGGATTAAAGGTGTGCGCCACCACCACCCGGCTATCATTAATTTTTAAGAAGTTAAGCTCTTTGTGTCTGAAGTCAATGGCCAGGGCCAGCAGCCAACTCAATTACCAAAGCTGTCCTCCAACCTCTCTCATTTGGAGTCTCTAAGTGTCAAGAATTGCTTTAGGTGAGCACATTCTGTGTAGTTCAAGGGGAGGAGAAAAATAATTCTTTAAAGAAGAAAGAAAGGGGACTCGGGCAGTAAAGGATGGGCTTACATTTAGGGGTCAGTGTGTTCTGGAGGTAGAGTGGAATAACTATTGAGTGGGCCAATACTGGATAAAGTTGACTGTCAGCAGTGTGAATGGGTGCATTGGAGGCTCCCATCCAATAACTGCTCTATCTCTCTAGCTTTCTATCTTCTGCACCTCACATCAATGAAACTGCTTTCAGCCAGGTCACTCTACTCCAGAGTGTCTCCAAATCCAAAGTGATTTCTTGATCCTTATTTTAGCTACTCCAAGCACTGGAAAGCTATTGGAAGCATTTCTTGTTCTGGGTTTAGAGGCCTCCTTTTTCTAGGCTTTTCTACCCCTGACTGGTCATCTTCAGCCTTCACTCCAGGGGCCAATCTCTGTTCCTGGAATGCCTCTTCTGCATTTACATAATCTCCTGCAGTACAACTACCCATACATATGTGAACAACTGCCACATGCTGGGTATCTGATCTTTCCTGCACAACAAATTCATACATCCAATTGTCCATGTTGTCTTCGTCTCATCTTTTAAATACCCAACAGACATTTGGAACTGCATATGTCTAATGTGAAATTTACAGTTATCCTGCTGAATGTCCATGCTCTTCATCTCAGAAAATGACAATATTCACTTGAGCTGCAGACCAAACGCCTATACGACTATTTTTGAAAATGGACTTATTAGGATGCTTAGTGTGTGTGACTATGCCACCTGTGTGTGAATCTCAGAGGATAACTTTTTGAAATGGGTTCTCTCCATCCCTTGTGGGATGCAGAGATCAAGTGCAAGTCATTAGGCTTGTACAGCAAGTGTTTTACTGGCTGCTCCATCTTGTCTGCCACCTACATGGCTCTTGACTCCTCTTCTCATAACTACCATAGTCCATCAGGGCCTCCCTTCTTACAGACGCACCTGTTTCAGCACCATTAATTCTCTTTTCATAGGTCCTAAGGTGTCAGACACCTTTTACTCTTATCTTGTTTCATCCTTTCCATTACAGTCAGAGTGAATTTTCAAAAAATGTGAATGTTTCATTCTCCAACATAACATTGTACAATGGTTTCTGATGACATCCTCATGTAGCCTATACTATCTGTCTTAGTTTTGGTTTTTATTGCTGTGATAAAACACCCTGACCGAATAGCAAGTTGGAGAGAAAGGGGTTTGTTTGGCTTACACTTCCATATTGCTGTTCATCATTGGAGGAAGTCAGGATAGGATCTCAAATAGGGAAAGATCCTGGAGATGAGAGCTGATGCAGAGGTCATGGAGGGGTGCTGCTTACATGCTTGCTTCCCCTGGCTTGCTCAGCCTGCTTTCTTATAGAACTCAGGACCACCAGCCCAGGGATGGCACCACCTACAATGGGCTGGGCCCTGCCCTATCAATCACTAGTTGAGAAAATGCCTTACAGCATTAGACCTATATATGAAATATTTCTAAAAGGGCAAAAGTAAAAAATGTTCCTCCCCTCAAATGTATTCACAAGAATTGACTGTATAAGTAGTTTTATTCCCAGGACATAGAGTAAATTTCAATCAATTTCCAAAAGCAAACTTTCAAAGCACAGAAAATTACTATCCTAAGAATATTCTAGAAAACAATATTTATGAGGTTTTATAATTTTGTTAACAGACCATAAAATATTTCAAGGGCAAAAATATATGTGAAAAATTGTAACTTCATTTTTGAACACAGATCTAAAATTGTAAATGTTAGCAAACCAGTGTATGATAGATAACACAAAATGACCAAGATAACATTGTTACATCTATACTATAACTCATAACATTCATCAAAACTAAATGGGAAAATTGGGCAGATTAGCTTAACATATGCTTTAAAAAAATTAAAAACTCAAATATCCAAATCTTTGGCAATTGTGAGCTGCCTCCTGAATGACGTGGAACTAGTAACTAGACTCGGGCCTTCTGCAACAGCAGTGGGAGCTCTTAATTTCTGAGCCATCTCTCCAGCCTCATCTACCTCTTTGAAGGGGGAAGGGTCTCTCCATGAAAGTAGAGATTATAAATGGACTAGACTGATTGGCCAGTGAGCCTCTGCCTTCCAGAGCTGGGATCTCAGGTACACCATTCACATGACTGCTGGAGACCTAACCTCAGACCCTCATACTTGTTCAGCAAGTTTCTTACTCACTGATCCATCTCTCCAGCTACCAAATCACAAATCTCTTAACAAGAAAAAGCTTTTTAAAGGGTGAAAAACTGTAGAAAGATCACGTCATGGTGAAATGTTAAAACTATTCTTTTAAAAATCAGGAGCAACAAGGAAGCCAGATAGTTTCTTCTTAAGGTGCTTATTATTAGACCTGTAGACTATAATAGGAAAAATCTATAATATGCTAAGAATGTTAAGAAAGAAACAGAAATTATTTGCAAGTGATGTGATTATTTACTTAGAAGTATATCTATGCCTAATAGGAAAATCTAAAAGAATATGTAGAAAGGCACCAGAATTATTAAAAGAATTTAGCGAATACAAGATTATCATACAAAGGGATATGAAATTTTTGCTTTTATTTCAATTACAGGAAAAGAAAATATTAACTTGTCTCTTCCCTTATAGCCATTAGATAGACATACTTTGAAAATTATTTGTGCCCACCAAGACTCATGCTGAGACTTTATCCTCCACATAGCAGTGCTGTAGAGTGGAGTCCAGTGGAGATGGGATGGCTTTTCTTGTTGTAAACTTGACTACATCTGTAAGCAACTCAAACCCAAGTAGCTGTGTATACCAGTGGGGGATTTTTTCTTAACTAAATAATTTGAAGTGAGAAGACTCACTTTTAATCTGCATCTTTTGAGGTGGGAAGATACACTTTTAATCAGGGGTAAGACTTCTGGTTGCAGCCTTTAAAAACAACATGGAAGAAAAATATTTTAGCTTTTTGCCTGCTTGCTCTTGTTCTCATTGGCAAGTCCATTCCTTCCTGGCGTTAGAGCATACTTATTTGAAATTCTGGAATATACTGAAGACCAGCTGAGACATACAGCCTCGTGGGCTGAAACAACTATTGGATTATTGAAACTTCTATTAGTATATTGTGGGACTATCTGGACCACAGCCTATAAGACATTCTAATACCACCCTCACAGCCATTCTATAAGTCCTGTTTCTCTAGAGAACACTGACTAATACAGAAGGTATTTGCATCATGGGAGTAGAGCCCTATCTAAGGAATGGAATAGTTAGGAAGAGACATCAGGTTTCATTTTCTTAAACATCCAGTTGTCCTTCAATCTACCTTCCACCATCAAGTAAGGCCACTGTCCTGACCACAGTTAGACATCTTAACCTGGATATTCTAGTGGCTGAAATAAAAAACCCAGGTAAACCACCTTTCTCTATAAATCACCCAGTTTCAAGTGTTTTTCGTAGCAATAGAAAATGAACTAAGCCAGAACTAACCTGAAATACAGTGGGATTAGCAACTGGAAGGAAAGACCAAACACCATGGAAGAAGAGTATGGGGAAAGGAAACAGTACTGACCATGGCACAAGAAAGTAAGCATCAGCCTAAACTGTTACAAATGCCAAAGGCTGAGCCTAGACCCCATCCTTGGGCACCAGCCACTCTGGGGAAGGCCTGCCCAACTTGGCCCCAGGTTCTGGCCACTGGACAGGTTCCCTTCTAGCCCTACCGGGAAGGATCCCCTTCTCCAAGACCCCCAGTAGACACTGCAATCTCCAGGTGCTGACCCCAGGCCCATCTGTCCGAGCCACTTCCTGAGACTTAGAGACCGGCCCCCAGCTCCCATCCTGCCCAGGACTTCCCGTCTGGACAAGAGCTCCCATTCTGCCCCAGACTTCCCATTAGGACAAGAGAGCTCCCATCTGGACAAGAGAGAGAGACTTCCTGAATCTGTCTGCTCTGTCTGAACCAAGTGTGCTGATAAGATCAAGAACGAACCACAATGAGATGGGCAGACGTCAAGGCAGAAGTACATACAACAAAATGAAGAGCAATACAGCATCACCAGAACCTAGCCCTCCAAAAAACAGCTAGACCTGAACATCAAAAATTGGAAGAAGCAGAAGAAAACAGCCTTATGAATAACATCATGAAGAAGGTAGAGGCTTGTATAGAGGAAAAGACAAAAAAATGGGAAGAACGCTATAAAAAAAAAAAAACTAGAGGAAAGGACAAATAAAGTAGAAGAAAACAATAAAGTCCTGGAAGAAAACAATAAAGCACTGAAAGAAAATCATGAAAAAGCAATGAAACAAATGAAGGAACCAGTCCAAGACCTGAAAAGGGAAATAGAAAAAATGAAGACACTAACAGAGGGAATGCTGGAAATAGAAAATCTGAGAAAACCATCAGGAACTTCAGATGCAAGTATAACCAACAGAATGAAAGAGATAGAAGAGAGAATCTCTGGCATTGAAGATACGGTAGAAGAAATAGATTCATCAGTCAAAAAAAAAACAAACAAACAAACAAAACACTGAAGCCAACAAAGTCAAGACACAAAATATCCAAGAAATTTGGGACACCAGGAAAAGACCAACCCTACAAATAATAGAGATAGAAGAAGGAGAAGAATAACAACTCAAATGCACAGAAAATATATTCAACAAGATCATAGAAGAAAACTTTCCCAACTTAAAGAAGGAAATGCTTATGAAGATACAAGAAGCCTATAGAACACCAAACAGACTAGACCCCCAAAAAAAGTCCCCTCACCACATAATAATTAAACAACTGAATGTACAGAATAAAGAAAGAATATTAAGAGCAGCAAAGGAAAAAGGCCAAGTGACTTATAAAGGCAAACCCATCAGAATAACACCCGATTTCTCAATGGAGACTTCGAAAGCCAGAAGGACCTGGACAGATGTAATGCAGACACTAAGAGAAAATGGATGCCAGCCCAGAATAATATACCCAGCAAAACTTTCAATCATCATAGACAGAGTGAACAAGATATTCCAAGACAAAACCAGATTTAAAAAATAAAACCCAGTCCTACAAAAAGCATTGGAAGGAAAATTCTAACCTAAGGAAGTCATATATACCCTCGAAAACACAGGCAATAGATAAAGCCACAGCAGTAAACCCCAAAGAAGAGAAATACACACACACTACCACCAAAAAATAACAGGAATGAACAATCACTGGTCATAAATATCCCTTAATATCAATGGACTTAATTCGCCTATAAAAAGACATAGGCTTACAGAATAGATATGAAAGCAGGACCCATCTTTCTGCTGCATACAAGAAACACATCTCAAATTCAAAGATAGATACTACCTAAGAATAAAAGGCTGGGAAAAGACTTTCCAATCAAACAGTCTTAAGAAACAAGTGGGTGTAGTCATCCTGATCTCCAGCAAAATAGACTTCAAACTAAAATCAATCAAAAGAGATCAACAAGAGCATTACATACTCATCACAGGAATGATCCACCAAGATGAAGTTTCAATTCTGAACATTTATGCCCCAAATACAAGGGCACCCACATATGTAAAAGAAGCATTACTAAAGCTTAAACCACATATAAAACCCCACACATTAATAGTGGGAGACCTCAACACCCCACTTTCACCACTGGACAGATCTCCCAAATCGAAACTGAACAGAGAAATAAAGGACTTAACTGATGTCATGACTCAAATGGACCTAATAGGTATCTACAGAACATTCCATCCTAACAAAAAAGAATATACCTTCTTCTCAGCACCCCATGGAACCTTCTCTAAAATTGACCACATACTTGGCCACAAAGCAAATCTCAACAGATACAAAACAACTGGAATAACCTCCTGTGTTGTATCAGACAACCATGATTTAAAGTAAGATTTCAACAACAAAAGCTACAGAAAACCTACAATCTCATGGAAACTGAATAATGCTCAACTGAATCACCAATGGGTTAAGGAAGAAATAAAGAAAGAAATTAAAGACTTCCTAGAGATCAGTGAAAATGAAGACACCACATATCCAAATTTATGGGACACGATGAAAGTTGTGCTAAGAGGGCAATTCATAGCACTAAATGCCCACATAAAGAAGTTGGAGAAATCTCACATTAGTGACTTAACAGCACACCTAAAAGCACTAGAACAAGAAGAAGCAAAGTATTCCAGGAAGAATAGACGCCAGGAAGTTATCAAAGTGAGAGGTGAAATCAATAAAATAGAAACAAAGAGAACAATACAAAAAATTAATGAAACCAAGAGTTGGTTCTTTGAGAAAATCAACAATATAGACAAGCCCTTGTCCAAACTAACCAAAAGACAGAGAGAGAGAATACAAATCAACAAAATCAGAAATGAAAAGGGGGACATAACAACAGACATTGAGGAAATCCAGAGAATTATAAGGTCATACTTCAAAAACCTCTACTCCACAAAACTGTAAAATCTAAAAGAAATGGATAATTTTCTGGATAGGTACAACATACCTAAGGTAAATCAAGACCAGATAAACTATTTAAATAGTCCAATAACCCCTAAGGAAATAGAAACAGTCATTAAAAGTCTCCCAACCAAAAAAAGCCCAGGACCAGATGGTTTCAACACAGAATTCTACCAGATCTTCAAAGAAGAGTTAATACTCTCTCTCTAAATTGTTCCACACAATAGAAACAGAAGGAAGATTACCAAACTCCTTCCATGAGGCTACAATTACCTTGATTCCTAAACCAAACAAGGATACAACAAAGAGAGCTACAGACTGATCTCCCTCATGAACATTGATGCAAAAATACTCAATAAAATACTGGCAAACAGACTCCAAGAACACATCAAAACAATTATCCAACATGATCAAGTAGGCTTCATGCCAGGGATGCAAGGATGGTTCAACATACGAAAATCCATCAATGTAATACATCACATAAACAAACTCAAAGAAAAAAACCACATGATCATTTCACTAGATGCAGAAAAGGCATTTGACAAAATCTAACACCCCTTCATGATAAAGGTCTTGGAGCGATCAAGAATACAGGGAACATACCTAAACATAATAAAGGCAATTTACAACAAGTCAACTGCCAACATCAAATTAAATGGAGAGAAACTGAAAGCAATTCCACTAAAATCAGGAACGAGGCAAGGCTGTCCGCTCTCCCCATACTTATTCAATATAGTACTTGAAGTTCTAGCCAGAGCAATAAGAAAACATAAGGAGATTAAAGGGATACAAATTGGAAAGGAAGAAGTGAAGTCAAGCTTTCCCTATTTGCAGATGACATGATACTATACTTGAAGGACCCCAAAGATTCCACCAAGGAACTGATACAGCTTATAAACACCTTCAGCAACATAGCAGGATACAAGATCAACTCAAAAAAAAAAAATCAGTAGCCCTTCTATATACAATTGACAAAGAAGTTGAGAAGGAAATCAGAGATACATCACCCTTTACAATAGCCACAAAAGACATAAAATATCTTGGGGTAACACTAACCAAGCAAGTGAAGGACTTATATGACAAGAACTTCAAGTCCCTGAAAAAAGAAGTTGAAGAAGATATCAGAAAATGGAAAGATCTCACATGCTCATAGATAGGCAGGACTAACATAGTAAAAATGGCAATTCTACCAAAAGTAATCTACAGATTCAATGCAATCCCCATCAAAATACCAACACAATTCTTCACAGACCTGGAAAGAATAATACTCAACTTCATATGGAAAAACAAAAAACCCAGGATAGCCAAAAGAATCCTGTACAATAAAACAACCTCTGTAGTCATCACGATCCCTGACTTCAAGCTCTACTATAGAGCTACAGTAATAAAAACAGCTTGGTATTGGCATAAAAACTGACACGTGGACCAATGAAATCGAATTGAAGACCCTGACATTAATCTGCACACCTATGAACATATAATTTTTGACAAAGAAGCCAAAAGTGTACAATGGAAAAAAGAAAGCATCTTCAACAAATGGTGCTGGCATAACTGGATATCAACGTGTAGAAGGCTGCAAATAGATCCATATCTGTCACCGTGTACAAAACTTAAGTCCAAGTGGATCAAGGACCTCAACATAAATCCAGCTACTCTGAACCTGCTAGAAGAGAAAATAGAAAGTAGTCTTGAACGCATTGGCATAGGAGATCACTTCCTAAATATAACACCAGTAGCACAGACACTGAGAGAAACAATCGATCAATGGGACCTCTTGAAACTGAGAATCTTTTGTAGAGCAAAGGATACAGTCAACAAGGCAAAGTGACAGCCTACAGAATGGGAAAAGTCTTCACCAACCCCACATCTGACAGAGGATTGATATCCAGAATATATAAGGAACTCAAGAAATTAGACATCAAAATGCCCAACAGTCCAATTAAGAAATGGGCTATAGAACTAAACAGAGAATTCTCAACAGAGGAAACTCAAATGGCTGAAAGACATTTAAGGAATTGCTCAACTTCCCTAATCATCAGGGAAATGCAAATCAAAACAACTCTGAGATACCACCTTACACCTGTCAGAATGGCTAAGATAAAAAACACTGAAGACACCTTATGCTGGAGAGGGTATGGAACTAGGGGAACTCTCCTCCACTGATGGTGGGAATGCAAGCTTGTACAACCACTTTGGAAATCAATATGGCGCTTTCTTAGAAAATTGGGAATCAATCTCCCCCAAGATCCAGCTATACCACTCCTGGGCATATACCCAAGAAATGCTCAATCATACCACAAGAGCACTTGCTCAGCTATGTTCATATCATATTGTTTGTAATAGCTAAAACCTGGAAACAACCTAGATGCCCTTCAACTGAAGAATGGATAAATAAAATGTGGCACATATACACAATGGAATACTACTCAGCAGAGAAAAACAATGACATCATAAGGTTTACAGGCAAATGGATGGATCTAGAAAAAATCATCCTGAGTGAGGTAACCCAGACTCAGAAAAACAAACATGGTATGTACTCACGCAAAGGAGGATACTAGATGTGAAACAAGGATGACTAGACTGCTACTCACATCACCAGGGAGGCTACCTGGAAAACAGGACCCCAAGAAAGACACGGGGATCACCCAATAACGGAGAAATGGATGAGATCTACATGAACAGCCTGGACATGAGTGGGGGTAAAGAAGGGCGAGGGTCAAGGGAAAGAGAGGTAGGGGGAGCCGGATATCCTAGCTGGATCAAGAACAGAGAGGGAGAATAAGGAATAGACCATGGTAAATTAAGACCACATGAGAATAGGAAGAAGCAAAGTGCATGAGAGGCTCACAGAAATCCACAGATACCCCCACAATAGACTGCTGGCAATGGCCAAGAGACAGCCCAACTGACCTACTCTGGTGATGGGATGGCCAAACACCCTAATTGTCGTGCTAGAAACCCCATCCAATGACTGAGGGATCTGGATGCAGAGATCCATGGCTAGGCCCCAGGTGGAGCTCCGGGAGTCTAATTAGCAAGAAAGAAGAGGGTTTACATGAGCAAGAGTTGTTGAAACCAAGGTTGGATAAAGCACAGGGACAAATAGCCAAACGAATGGAAACACATGAACTATGAACCAATGGCTGAGGGGCCCCCAACTGGATCAGGCCCTCTGAATAGGTGAGACAGTTGATTGGCTTGATCTCTTTGGGAGGCATCCAGGCAGTGGGACCGGGTCCTGTGCTCATTGCATGAGTTGGCTGTTTGAAACCTGGGGCTTATGCAGTGACACTTGGCTCAGTCTGAGAGGAGGGGACTGGACCTGCCTCAACTGAGTTTACCAGATTGATCTCAGTGCTCGGGGGAGGCTTTGCCCTGGAGGAGGTGGGAATGGAGAGTGGGCGGGGGGGGGGGGGGGGGGGGGGGGGGGGGGGAGGAGAGGGGGAGGAGGGGAGAGAACAAGGGAATCCGTGGCTGATATGTAGAACTGAATTGTATTGTAAAATATAATAAAATAAAGAAAGAAAAAAACTAGAAAAAAATGCCAAAGGCCAAGTCTTTGCCAACATGTGAGTCTGGAAAGGCTAGAGCACTTGGGCAAAGGGACTTCGTACTCAGTGAGAGCTCCATGGGTTTCTTTTGGAGGTTCATGACAAAGACTGGGGTAAGAGAGTGACTAGAGACACTGGCTGCACAGTCAACCTGGGGAGAATCAGAGAACAGGAAGAAGCAGGCCACTGCATCACCTGATTCTCTGAACTTTATTTCATGGAAAGCAAAACCAGTAATCCACAGAATATTGAGTATCAGAAACTTGCACACAGGCTTCAAAAAGTCAGTCAGTGCTGTCTGAGGATTCTCACTCTCCAACTCTGCCTTCCTCCTCCCCCTGCCCTTCTTCCCTAGGAAGAGGAAGCTGTAAGTGATGGTGTAAGAAAATGAAGACAGTTTTCTGGAGTGCAAAGGCTAGTACACTTTACAGAAGAGGGAAGTGAAACACAATTCTTGACCCACTAAAGAGTATCAGGAATGTGTCTCAATTCTAAATTTCTAAGGGAATTGAGTAGAACTAGCTGCCAGCAAGATGGCTCAGTAGTTGAATCTCTGTGGGTTGTCTTCTGATTCCACATGTGGTACACAGAAAGAGAGAGAGAGAGAGAGAGAGAGAGAGAGAGAGAGAGAGAGAGAGAGAGAGAGAGAGAGAGAGAGAGAATAAAAATTTCAAAATAAAAGAAAAAAAATTAAATGGAATGATTAAGGCTCTTGAGAAAGATAAATAAATTCTACTCACAAACTAATTACAGACATAAAGCAGAATTTAGTTGCTTCAAGATATAATTTCTGTTAAGAGACTTTTTTCTCCCTTATGGAAACCTGACAAACTGAATCTCATAGTCACACAGATAATCAAAAGCCAAGGAAATCCAGTAAGAGGCAGATGCATGGATATCTCAGGGAGTTCAGGCCAGCTTGTTCAACATAGAAAGTTCTAGGTCAGCAAAGACTATATAGTGAGAATCTGTCATAAAATGTATTTTGTCATGAAAGATATATAAAAAATTAATTAAAATAAAAAAATCCTCAAAACAGTTGGTTAAAGTGTTGGATCTGAAAGCCAGTATGTATTCTAAGTAAGTGTGAACAAATCATCAATTACCTGTAGTTTATCACTTTCCCAATGTGAATATTTTTGAACTTCCTTTTGTATAGCTTGCTGTTAGGTTCACTCAGCGGTACATATGCAAAGAAAATCATTTCATTGGGGGAGAGAAACTGTGGAGCTAGTGCAGTATCAAATCCCAAATCAGGTGGCTGAAATTGGAGAAAAGGAAATATTGTATGTTGAATATCTTATGCTTCAATTATAATGCAATTCAAACAGCAAACTTGTTTCCCATTCATATCAAAACAATTCTGCTTTGCTTATTGGTTGAAGCAATATACCTATATGCTCTTTGGATATCTTTGAATATTTATATATGTGAAAGGGAAAACTCAGTTTTCTGCAGTGGAGGAAAAGGAAGTCTGATAATTAAGACACAGTTTGAAGTTCTTGTGCCCTTTGTAGGAGGCTGAGGTGATGAGTTTGGAGATGCAGATTTTAGATTTGGGTCACCATCCTAAACACAGAAGATCTTGTCATAATGGGGTTCTTCCTGGGAGTTTTTACTGGGTCCAATAAAGGGCCTCTCCTTTGAGCACTGCTGCTCTGAGTCTCAAGGTCTGTACCTTGAGCCTCCTGGTTCTGGTCTCTGCTAGTATATCCTACTCCTTGGACTTTCATAACTTACAGACTCCCTTAAGGCAACATTTTCCTAGATTTCTGACATCTAATTCTTTCATCCTGAACTGTCCAGTTCCAGGATGTTTTAGTCAATGAAAATAGAGATGAATACTAGCTTCAAAATGGTTGTTGGAGTTGATCCTGTTGCTTAGGAGACAAAGAGTGTGTGTGTGTGTGTGTGTGTGTGTGTGTGTGTGTGTGTGTGTGTGTGTGTGTGTATTCAGTCTTGTAGATACTGTAGTCTGTTTTGGGTTATATCCATCAAGTACTGCCTCCAATAATCATTTTCTGTCATACTTTCCTCCCAGTGTTTGAATTTAGGGTACTCACCAAGAATGAAAGAGATAGGGAAATAGGGTTGCTAAGAGGAATCAACTGCCTCAGTGAAAAATCTAATTCTAATATCCCAACATAATTTGGGTAGTTATTTACTCTGTGTGCCTTGCTTACATCCTAAGTAATTGAGGACAAATAGTTGTTATAAAATGAAGAGTCCACAGCAGTGTCTGACACAGTAAGAGTTAATAATTGCTTTTTTCCAGAGAGGATGGATGCATGTATCATTTGTAGAGAGAAAGAAATAAAGCTGTTGAATCACTGTTCTTCAAATTTGTCCTGAATATAAGAATTTCTATAGTTTCTCCATCTTAACAATTTCAACTTTCACTTAAGGGAACTAAGCTACTTATAGCAAAACTGTGATGTTAGTGAAATTTGACATGCCTGCTTTTTTAGGTTATGTCTGGCAGACTGCTCACATCATCTACTGTGCATATTTGCAGAATCCAGACCCAATGATCAGAGAACATGTTGGCAATCCCTCTCATGGATTCCTCTCTTTCATTTGTGTGCATGTCTCAGACAGAGGATGTGAGAGCACCTTCCTCTCCACCTGTAGTCTTGGCCTGGTATACAGATTGATCTTTTAACTACTGTATATTTTAATATATTTATTCTTATCATATGTGTATGATTACTTTGCTTGTGTGCTAGTTTATTTTCTCATGCTGATCATAAGCAACTTGAGAGGAAATGGTTTATTTCAGATTATAGCTTATAGTCCACTAGGAAGGAAAACTAGGGAACAGACTTGTCAGGAACCTAGAGGCAGGAAACGAAGCAGAGGACATAAAAGAATGCTTCTTGCTGTTACTACCCACATAAATCATTTACCAAGAAAATGCCTCAAAGACCTTACTCCAAGCCAGTCTGATGTAACCAATTCCTCAAATGACATTATTCTTCCCAGATGTCTCTGGGTTTATATCAAGTTGACAAAACCCAACCAGCACAGCTTGCATATATGTGCCACATATGTGTACTTACTGCTCTTAGAGGTAATAAATGTGTATTGGATGTTCTGAAGCTATAGTTATGGATGATTGAGTCACCATGTGGGTTCTGAGCACCAAATTCTAGTCCTCTGGAAGAGTGGCAAATGTTCTTAGGCACAGAGTTACCTCTCTAGGCCTGGACTGACTTATTAAGAGACTCATTCTATTTTCTGTTTTTTAAAGACAAATGACAGTTTTACCAACCCCTCTGAAACACATTTTAGTCTTGGCTGCTTTCTTTTTTTTTTTTTTTTTTTTTTGGTTTTTCGAGACAGGGTTTCTCTGTGTAGCTTTGCGCCTTTTTTTCTGGAACTCACTTGGTAGCCCAGGCTGGCCTCGAACTCACAGAGATCCGCCTGGCTCTGCCTCCCGAGTGCTGGGATTAAAGGTATGCGCCACCGCCGCCCGGCTTGGCTGCTTTCTTGATGTGTATTCATTTTCTATCTAGCTGCCAGTAATATATATATTACACATTATATATTGTAATTATTAAAAATAGGTATTTATTATCATCTGTGAAGGGTAATAAAACTGTGCTCTGTCGGCATTAAACAAGGAATAAACTAGGGAGCATGACTATTTAACATGGAAGGTGAAAGGTTAATCAAAAACCATATTTCTTCAAGGCCAACATTGGAAGGTAGAAAATAAACCAGGAGCTGAGTTGCTTGTAACAGATCTGTTTTAGACATGTTGTTCTTCTGCTGTGAAATCTTGTATGAGGATACCTGTGGGGCTTAGAGAAGATTTTGTTGGTGTTCAATGTTGTATACAAAGTTTTCCCCGAGCAAAGAGTGTCCTGAGAGGTCTGGAGATATGGCTCAGCTGTTAAGAGCACATACTTGCTCTTGCAATGGACCTGAGTTTGGTTTGCAGGTACCCTGCCAAGTGGTTTACAACTGCCTTTAGATCCAGCTTTAGGGTAGACCCACCACCTCAAACAAACACCTGCATCCACAAACACCTGCCCTCATATGTATACACACACATACACACACACACACACACACACACACACACACACACACACACACACACAATTTTGAAACCTTAAAAGGGTTTGTATTAAGGTAAACACTGTTTCATTGGCCTGCACATAGAATGTGGCATCTGTTCTCAAAATAAGGCAAACAGTTTCAGTGCATCATGTTACTGACCGTTCCAAAAATATTAGAAGACGATCCAGAGCCTGAACGTGATAAATCAGTGTCAAAGCGTTCTGGAGTCAGTTTGTGTATGAATCCCAAATGATCATAGTATAATGTGAAAATATTATCCACAAATCTTCCACTCTTAGTGTATCTTGTTAATCCTGTTAGGAAACAAACAGAACTCTCTTGATACTACTAAAATATAGCTAGAAGAAATTTTATATTATACCCGTAAATATTTTGCTCATTTAAATTAAGAGTGAGAGTAGGGATTTGAGACTTCTAAATTAGTAAAAATACATGCTACTTTGTGTTACATCCTTGGACAGTCTTTTGCAGTTAATCTTCATGACAGAACATGTCCAGCAAAGTGGGCAGGTAGAACAGAACAAAGGGGTTGTCTAATCAAAGCATATGGAAGAAAGGTGTTGAGTCTCCCTTGGTGGTGTTTCCTCTTCCCAAAACTATCAAATTAGATTTCTGTCTATCTAGGATCTCTTGTGCTTCTCTAAGTATTTTTTTTTTCTGTTTCTGTGATGAACAGAACTAGACTTTGATTGTGATTGTGTGGAATATGTAGATTGTTTTTGGTATGATAGCCTATTTCAAAACATTGATTCTTCCAATTCATGAGCATTGGAAGCCTTTCCATTCTCTAGTGTTTTTCCCAACTCAATTCTTCAGTGTTTTAAAATTTTTATTGTAGAGATCATTCACATTCATTGTTAGATTTATTACAACATATTTCATTTTTAAGGGCTACTGTGAATGGGATACTTTGATTTATTTTAACATGTTGTCCATAGACTTTTTATATATACTCCTTATTATATTGATATATGTTCACTGTGTTCTCAGATTTTTAGGACTTTAAACATGAAGGGATGTTGGATTTTGTCAAATAATTTTTTGTGTGTCTGATGACCATGTAATTTCTATGCTAGAGTCCATTTTGTGATTTATAACATTTATAGCTTTACATATACTAAGCCATTCCAGAATCTCTGAAGTAAACCAAACTTGATGATGGTGAGCAATATTTTTTATGAGTTCTTACATTTTGTTTGCAAGTGCTTTTTTGAGAATTTTTTTAGTCTAAGTTCATCAGATAAATTTGTACTTTTGTTGTTGTTGTATCCTTATTTGCTTTGTTATCAGAGAATACCAGTTTCAATAAGAATTAAAAAGGCTTGGCATAGTGGTGCACACATTTAAACCCAGTACTTGGGAGGCAGAGGAAGGTGTATTTCTGTGACTCTGAGGCCAATCTGGTACATTTCTTGTATTCCAGGTCAGTCAGAGCTACATCAAATGAGGTCCTGTTTTCTGTTTTTAAAAAGAGAAAAGGTTTGGTAATATTTCTTCATTTCTATTTTATGGACTAGTTTTGGAAGCATTGGTGTTAGTCCTTTGAAGGTGTAGTAAAACAAACCCGTCAATTCAACAGGGGCTGGACATTTGCTGTTGTTGTGGGAGATTTTTATTAATTGCTTCAGTCTCATGGCTTGTTATATACATTCAAATTGTGTATCTCATCTTGGCTTAATTTTGGTTGGTCACACATACCAAGAAATTTAAACATTTCCTTTAGATTGTTCAATTTAGTAGAATGTTCTTATATGTTTTTAAAGTAAGACCTAATTATTTTGTGAATTTCATTGGTATTTGTTGTAATACCCCCTTTTGTCTCTAATTTTGGTCTTCTCTTTCTTTTGGTAAGTTTTGTTAAGGGTTTGTCAATCTTGCTCATTTCTTTAATGAACCAACTCTTTGTTTCATTGATTCTTGGCACTTGTTTGTTTGCATTTTTATGAATTTCTGTGTTGATCTTAGTGATTTCTCTCTGTATAGTGATTTGGTGTTTGCCTTCTTCTTGTTTTTCTAGGGCCCAAAGGTGTTTCATTATTTGAAATCTCTCTGGTTTTTAAGCACTTAGAGCTACAAACTCCTCACTTAGGATCATTTTCATCGTATCACTGCATCCCATATTTTGATATTTTGTGTTTCCATTTTTATTTGATTCTAGGGTTTTAAAGTTTTTTTCTTACAGGGGCAGGAGAGAGGGCTCAGTGGTAAAAAATCACTGGCTGGTCTTCCATAAGGATCAGTTTTGATTCCCACTACCTACATGGCAGCTCACCATCATTTATAACTCCAGTCCCAGGAGATCCAAGACCCTCTTCTGGCCTCTGTGGACACCATGACATGCAACTTGCACACAGACATACATGCAATCAAAACATTCATACAGATAAACTATAAAAATCGAAATAAAATAAAACAAAAATGTTCTTCTTGTTTTCTTCATTCATTAGTATGTTACTTAGTCTTCATGATTTTGTGTAAGCTCTATGGTTCTTCTTTATGTTGATTCAAATTCGTATTCCATTGTGATCAGGTAGAATACATAGAATTATTTCAATTTTCCTGTAATGGTTGAGATTGCTTTGTGTGGTCTTCTTGGAGAAAGTTCTATGGATTGCTGAGAAGAATGTATTCTGGAACATTTGGATAGGAAATTCTGCAGTGTCTACTCAGATCTTTTGGCCTATGGTGTCATTGAATTTGCATACTTTTCTGTCTAATTTGTTGGGAAGACTTGTCAGTTGGCAATAATGAGATAGTGAAGTCACCCTCTACTTCTGTGCTAGGGTTAATCTGTGACTTAACAGCTAATAGTATTTGCTTAATGTATGTATTACTTTAACTATGTAGTGGTGTGTTACATCTGTTTATGCTGCAGTTGTTTAATGATGTAAAGATGTATTGCTTTGCCAGCCTAAGGCTCCTGATTAGTCTAATAAAAAGCTGAATGGCCAATAGTTAGGCAGTAGAGGGATAGGTGGGGATGGTGTACAGAGAGAATAAATAGGAGGAGGAATCTAGGCTTGAGAAGAAAGGAGAACAAGGGAGAAAGAGAGGGAGATTCCCAAGACTAGACAGCCAGGAAGCTGACAGACAGACAGACATGGAGTAAGCAGGGAAATAGAACATACAGAAAGAAAGGTAAAAAGCCATGAGACAAAATGTAGATGAAGAGACACAGATTAAAATAAATTATAAGAGCTAGTGAGACAAGCATAACATAAGGCCAAGCATTGATAACTAATAATAAGTCTCCATGTCATGTTTTGGGAGCTGGTTGGTGGCACAAAAGAAAGCCTGCTATAGATGTAATTGTCTGCACCTATATTTGGGGCATATCACAATGTCCACTTGAAGGATCATTCCTTAAATCAGTGTGAAGTAGCCATCTTCATCTTTTCTCACTAGATGCTTTGAAATCTATTTTACCAGGTATTATAAGAGAAACACCTGATCATCTTCTAGGCATATCTGTATGAAACATCTTTTCCTATCTTTTCACTATATAGTGCCATCTGTTTAAGGTATATTAAGTAGGCTGTGTTTTTAGATTGGAGAATTAAACCAATAATAATTAGAATAATTACTGAAAGATATGTATTAATTGTTATTTTGTAGATTTTGAGTGTCTAGTTTTTAATCTCTTCTTGTCTTACTTAACTATTATTCTAGCATGGCTTATTCATTCCTCTGGCTCCATGGATATATATGTTTAACTCTTCAGTCTGAAGAATTCCTTCATGTATTGTCTGTAGAGTTGACTTAGTGCTTCTGTAGGATGTTCTGTATGTTAAATGTGTTGCTCTGATTGGTTAATAAATAAAACACTGATTGTCCAGTAGCAAGGCAGGAAGTATAGGCAGGACAAGTATGAAGAGAACTGTGGGAACAGGAAGGCTGAGGAGAGAGACGCTGCCAGCCACCGCCATGACAAGCAAGATGTAAGGTACTGGTAAGCCACGAGCCACATAGAAACTTATAGACTAATAGAAATGGGTTAATTTAAGATATAAGAGCAGCTAGCAAGAAGCCTGAGCCATTAGGCCAAACAGTTTGAATAATATTAGCGTCTGAGTGATTATTTTATAAGTGGGCTGTTGGACTGCCAGGACTTGGCAGGACTCAGAGAGAAAACTCTAGCTACATAGTGGTCATACATTATTCTAGCCTATTTTCCCATTGAAAGTTTTAATTTTTTTCCTGAAATTATGACAGATACCTTTGCTAGAAATAATAGTCTGGGTTTGTCTGCTATTGTCTTTTAAAATTTGCAATACATCTTACCAAGTCTCAGGTGAGTTGCTCTTATTCTGATGGGCTTGACTTTATATGTGACTTGGTGTTTCACTGTTGCTAGGTTTTTTGCTATGTATTTTTAATGTTTTGATTATAATGTAGAAGACTGCAAATAGACCCATATCTGTCACCGTGCACAAAACTTCAGTCCAAGTGGATCAAAGACCTCAACATAAATCTAGTTACTCTGAACCTGATAGAAGAGAAAGTAGGAAGTAGTCCTGAATACATTGGTACAAAGATAGACAGAAGACAGAAACAGCTTGGTACTCGTTGCCCAGTCTGACAATGGAATAAGATAATTCAATAGAAGCAACTGGAGTAAAACTGAGCAATAATTGGTTTCTTCATTCTAATCACTGGTATTTCTTAAATAAACACTTGTTGTTTTCAATATCATAGATATAACATACATATTCTACAAAAAAATACTATATAAATAAAGCATTAGAAATGCAAGTAATATAAAATAAAAAATTATACCCAGTGGACCAATCCTAAACAAAATACAGGAAGCAATACTTTCAGCTGAAGAGAGGAATAAGCACAGCCAGGAGAGTCTACAAAGAAAATAAATGATGCTATAATTACTAAAACACAAAAACACAAACAGTATCACTGCAAACAACACATAGTTTTTTAAGAATGATTTTAAATATTAATGGCTTAAATTCTCCAATCAAAAGAAAGAGGCTGGTGGACTGGATCAAGAAACAAAATCCACCTATTTGTTGTCTACAAGAAACTCACTTTAGCATTAAAGATGGATACCACCATAAAGTGATAGAAAGTGAAATGAGACCAGGAATAAAATAAGTGTGGCCATACTAATTTCTGACAAAATAGACTTGAAACTAAAACTAACCAGAAGAGATAAAGAGAGACACTTCATTCTAATCAAGGTCACAATTAACTGAGAAAATACTACCCTCCTAAGCATAGGCATACCAAACTCAAATGCTTACACTATCCTAAAAAGTATACTAGTAAAATTAAAGACACAGATTGTCATCAACCCATCAATAGTAGGTGATTTCAAAAACCATTTTGTCAAACAGACAGGTCATCTAGATGTAAAATAAGCAGAGAAACATTAGAATTAAATGACATCATGCATCAAATGGACTTAACAGATCTCTACATTACATTCTGCCTAAACACTGAGAAATACACTTTCTACTCAGCAGTATTTTAAAGCTTTTCTAAAAATATCCTATCATAAGGAAACATACTATTATGTATTATCCATTTACCAAAATTTACATATATATGTGTTTATATGTGTGTGTGTACATACATGTAATTTTGAAATGAAATTTCTCACCTGGGCTAATAATGCTCCAAGAGCCACAGACTATCTAACAAAAACCTAATACTAGACATGAGAAACTCTCAAGTTGTTGGTCTGGGAAGCCCCAAAATTTCCCAAGCATTATAGGCTATTGCTGTTGCCCTTGGTTGCTTCCCAGAGATTGATGATAACTCCTATTGCTGAAGTCACCTTGCAGTTTGAACAGAGGATCCATGCTGAATCTGACTTGAAAGCATCCTTCTTTGAGAACTAGCTTTCACAGTACCAAGAAGGTACCATGTAAGCTTCCAAGGGAGGGAAGCAGTCATTAGTTCCATGCAGCTATCAAACCTATGAATTACACAAGTGCCAACATGACATGATAACCCTAAGAGTGAAATAGTGGCATGTGGTTTGAAGGAAAATGGCCTTTAAAGGGAGTGGCTTTGTTGAAGGAAGTGTGCCACTGTGGGGGTGAGCTTTGAGGTCTCCAATGCTCAAGCTACTCCCAGTGAGTCAGATAATTTCCTGTTGTCTGCAAGATGTAGCACAATGTCTGCCTGCATGCCACCATGTCCCACCATGATGATAATGGACTGAACCTCTCAACTGTAAATGAACTGCCACAATTAAACGTATTTCTTTATAAGAGTTGCCTTGGTCATGGTGTCACTTCACAGCAATAGAATCCCTAAGACATATACCTCGGTGGTAACCAACAGCTCTCTTACTATTCTTATCAACAAGAGGAAAGTCATGACTGGTAGAAACCTAAGGAACTACTCTGGGTTTCTGAGATCATGGATCTTGGATGGGAATTTATAACCACCACTTTACTAAACCAGCATAATTCCTAATTGTATTCTAAATGTTTATCATTAAATCCATAGTTAAATGTAGCTTTCACCCTTTGTCAAAGAAATTTCTATTTTCAATGAACAGCCATTACAGGGAAGCACAACTAATCAAAAGGCAGACAACAATGGTCATGTGGTTCTCAGCTACAACTGATACACTGACAATACAACTCTTGCACCATATGCTCAGGTAGTATTGTGGAAGAAAGACTGGAAGAGCCAGAAAGGGGAGTCAGGGTATCTTCTGTGTGTACCCACTAGAAATATCAGGGGATATAGACCTATGAAGTCCCAACAATATGACTCCCAAACAAGACTCGAACAAATTACCAACAGAGAAAGAACTACAGGCAAGTAAGGAATGCTGAGAGGAGAAGAAATAGCCTTCACCAATAAACAGTATCCTGATATGTTTGCCCATATCAAGTGGTCAGTGTTGAAATTATATATTATATAATTGTGTGTATATGTGTGTGTGTGTGTGTGTGTGTGTGTGTGTAGTATCACATTATATATTATTATATACAGTATATGGACTGAACAGATTGTGTGCCTGTGGGTATATATTTCACAACACTTAATGAAAGATAGGAATTTCAGAGAAAGAGAGGCAACATACATGGAAGATGCTAGAGAGAAGAAAGGGAAGGGGAAATCATGCAATCATATTTTAATAAAAATCATTTACAAAATAGAAAAAAATAATTCACTACAAGATTTCAAAAACTCAATGAGAGAATGAGAAAATGAAAATGCAGATCAGGGGCTGGAGAGATGGCTCAGCAGTTAAGAGCACTGGCTGCTCTTCCAGAGGTCCTGAGTTCAATTCCTAGCAACCACATGGTGGCTCACAACCATCCGTAGTGAGATCTGGTGCCCTCTTCTGGCCTGCAAACATTCATGTAGGCAGAACACTGTATACATAATAGATAAATAAATCTTAAAAAGAAAGAAAGAAAGAAAGGAAGGAAGGAAGGAAGGAAGGAAGGAAGGAAGGAAGGAAGGAAGAAGGAAAGAAGGAAGGAAGGAAGGAAGGAAGGAAGGAAGGAAGGAAGGAAGGAAGGAAGGAAGGAAGGAAGGAAAGAAGGAAAGAAGGAAAGAAGGAAAGAAGGAAAGAAGGAAAGAAGGAAAGAAGGAAAGAAGGAAAGAAGGAAAGAAGGAAAGAAGGAAAGAAGGAAAGAAGGAAAGAAGGAAAGAAGGAAAAAGAAGGAAAGAAGGAAAGAAGGAAAGAAAGAAAGAAAGAAAGAAAGAAAGAAAGAAAGAAAGAAAGAAAGAAAGAAAGAAAGAAAGAAAGAAAGAAAGAAAATGCAGATCAGAGGGATACAGAGATATGAGGACCATTCCCTTCATGATTCAGGTCCCGAGTCTGGTTAGCAGCATTCAACTGTATTGGAAGGGAACAGGCAATGGTAGGTTAGGTCAGTCACTACTAGCTGTTTCTTTCATTGTGGAACTAGCTGACAGCCTTGTTGCTTGATCAAGGACACTGTGAGAAGATGGAGGGCAAACAATCATTCATATAGTGCCACCTCTTAAGTTTCTGTGACCTAAGATGATTTACTTTTCAGCAAGCTCAAAGCAAACACCACCTTCTTTTGCATTGTGTTTGTGAGTATTAAAATATGCTGTCTATAACATGTGGAGCAAAATCTATCTCCGCTGTGGCATGTACAATTATTTGGTTTGGGAAAAGTACACAGCACTGAGAATACACCATGCTAACTCAGGGTTCTTCTTTTTTATGGCTGTTCATATGATTTGTCTCTGTAGATCCAACAAATCCATTACCCACATGTAGAACAAATTTACAATTCCAAATAGAAATTTCCTTACCTGCCTTTGTCATGTAAATCCTTCCATTTTGTGTAATCAAAGATATTTCTGAAGTATAAAAACTATGAGCAGTCTTCCTTACATAGTTACTTAGAAAGTCACACACTAATTCAAAAGTATTGCCACCATCCATTGAAATCCATACCTAAAGGAATAAAGAGATAATACCTTACTAACAACTGCCTCTAATTTTCAAAATTAGCTATTAACTTGATCTTCCTACAGAAGAAAAACCATGCAGTACTATTTTCCTCACATCTCTATATCCATCACGAACTCAGTCACACACTGACTACCTTCCCACTCACACACTTGATTTAACTTTCCAATGTTTTGTATTGTCAGAAGTAATTAGATCAACTAAGTGGCTAGGGATATTGTATTCTCATTCTCTCCCCCCTCTGTTTTGCTCTGTCTCTGTGTCTCTCTCTGTCTGTCTCTGTCTCTGTCTCTGTCTCTCTCTCTCTCTCTCTCTCTCTCTCTCTCTCTCTCTCTCTCTCTCTCTCGTGTGTGTGTGTGTGTGTGTGTGTGTGTGTGTGTGTGTGTGTGTGTGTGTTTTACATGCATGGGGAGACTACAGGATAAAATTGAATGGATACCTCTATTGTGCTCTCTACCTTACTGAGACAAAGTCTTTTATTGAACAGGAAGTTTATTGTTTTGGACACACTGGCTGGGCAGTGAGCCCTCTGGATCTGTCTGTCTCTGCTCCCTAACGCAGTTGTTATATATGCACAGTCATGCTCAGCCTTTTACATGGGTGTTGGAGATTTGAACTCAGGTCCTCGTGCTTTCAGAGCAAGTGAAACCAGCTGAGCCAACTTCCCAGCCCCATACATTGCATTTTCGATTTGTATTTTTATGACACTTAGGAACTGTACCATCTCTTTACATGTTTGTTTCTATTTTCATTTCAATGAAATGACTCTTCGTGTCATTTCTTTTTTTTAGCTATTAGGTTTTCCGGTTGAAAATACTTTCTATGAATTCTTTCATTATTGTTATTTAATTCTTCCTTCCATTATCAGGCCTATATCCTTGTATTCCTTAAATATTGTGGAGTCTATATTGTATTTTTTTTCATCTCTCCAAGCTGGGGATAGAGGTACAATTCTATAATCACTTGGGAGGCTGAGGCAGGCAAGTTCAAGACTAGCTTGAGCTATATAGTGCAATCCAGGATAACCTGGACTAGAGTGTAAGACTCTATCTCAAAGGAAACAGGGCTTTTTATGCTAGTACTCTTAAAAATCACATCAATATTAGCCATTACATATTTGTTTCCACAAAAGTTGTTCTGATGGTTTAGTCCCTTAATTTCTCAGAGGAATGAGACTCTATCTCATTTCTTAGACTAGTTTTGTTGAACACCATCTATGGTGATATTTTATTTGTGCTGAAATGTGATTTTATTTGTATGTCAATAAATAAAGTTGCCTGGAGATCAGAGGTCATAGCCATTAAGAAGAAGTCTGGCAGTGGTAGCACACACCTTTAATCTGGTCACATGGCAGGCAGAGTCTCTATGTGTTCAAGGACATGGCCAGCATGGTGACACACACATTTAATCTCAGTACCAACCATAGAGATCTGGAGGTCTGTATAGACAGGCAGTGACGATGAAGTCATGTGGTTGGGTTTAAGCCAATGAGAAGGCAGAACAGAAAGGCAATTAAAAAGACAGGACAGAGGAAGGTGTCTCTCTCAGGGAAAGGACAGCATCCAGTGGTAAGATAAGGTGATCTTAGCTCTTGGCTACTGCTCTGATCTCTGGGCTTTGAAATCTTTATTTGGCTGTGTTTCTTATTTAATAAGACAATTTAAAATTACATCTACAGCCATCTAAAGCTTTTTCACTTCAATTCCAGCTAATTATTGACCATAGTCAAAATATACATATGAAAAATTTGAATCATAGAGTCTATTGGCAATATTCCTGATTTACATGCTTTCTAGCCATGAAATCATGACAGGTACAGTAAACGCTTCCAAAAATCAGTTTTCTATACACAGCCTAAGAATTCTAGAACAAAAAAATTATGAAGCAGTCACACTGGCAAAAAAAATGAGAGCAAATTGTTAGCTAAAGTCTCAGAATTCTAATACAGTCAGGGTTATACAAAGAAAACAAAATGGACAGATTGAGATAAGCAAGCTCAGGGATGATAGATATTTGACTACAGGATGTGTGAAGCAATATAGACACAGTAGGATGCATGGGTAAAAATATCAATGGACAGAAGAGGAATCAGAGGTTCTGAACTGTTAGTATAGGAACTAAAATAAAAGAGTTTCAAGAAGCGCTAATGCCAGGATGTCACCTTATACATCTGCAATTCTGTATACAGTAGAGACTGTAAGCCAAGAAATCATAAGCATTGTTAAAATAAAAATGGTTTCTATGCACATATACACTAGATTTGTAAGTTGGGAGGCACAGATCCAGTAGAAATCAAGTATGTGTTATGTCAAGGTGACAGAGACTGAATGAATTAACAATGAGGTAAGGTGCTAAAAATCAACCTGAACAACTTTTGGTAGGCTTTGTCAGTTGCCCAAGTTGTTTTTCTTTGAGACAGAATCTCACACTGGAGCCAAAACTGGCCTTGGACTGACAGCAGTCCACCCACCTCTGCTCCAGTCTGCTGGGATCACAGGTGGAAGTCACTGTGTTTTGCTTCTCTGATTGTTTTCAGTGAGTTTAGATTGGTACTGCTTGTCTTTCCATATGTGTGATTGCTAGAGGGAGTTATTCATAAGCAATAGATGTCCTGAGACAGTCATCAAGTGAACAGCAATTCTAGATTAGACTGTCAATCTTGGGAATCTTTAGCTACTTTCTATCAAAATAAAAATCACACTTTGAAGTTAATGATTGAGGAGCTTGTATCTTTCAAGTAAAACTGAAACCTGTCATGTGGATCTCACAATCTCACAGAGAAACTCTGTTCTCTTTCTTGACTAAACTGCAACCATCATAATTTTCATTTCCAGGGAAGAAATCCCACTGTGAAAGTGAACTGTGTGCATTCACTGGAAGTCACCACAGTGCTTTCTTGTTACTGAATTTCTTCATGTGTCATATTTTGTGCTCCTGACCTTTGAACACGGCTGTTGACAGAGGTGTTTTGCCAAGCTTTACAAAGCTTTCAGGCTACCAAGACTGGAGGCCTGAGAATGGAGAACATCACCAGGATTGATGGCAAAATCTAGGTTCTAGAGTTGTAACGACTTGTAAATAGATTACACCTGACAATATTCAGAACCATGGTGCACTATTGCTCATTTTTATCAGCCAGTGAACAAACTGAAAGGTTACAGCTAACTACAGACCACTAAGCTTAACCCAAACAAACAGTTGATAAACAGTGTATTGTAGTCACGTCTACTTCTCCCCTCCAGATCAGCAGAGAACTCCTGTTCTTTATGTACATAGTCACCCAGTCTAAAGAAGCTGGACCACTTACTCTAATTACAAAAGAATAAATTTTATGGCTCCATACCTGATTGCCATAAACATACAGAAAGTGGCTTCGGGGATGGAACACCATTCCAACTGGATTAGAGAATGAGATGGGAAATTGGAAATTTGGAAATTTTGGTTGAGAATTTGGTATCTCATTCTTGAGCACTGACACAGAGACATAGGTTCTTTTGGAATTCTAGATAAAACACAAGGAAGTCATAAGATTTATTCCATCATTCTTTGTCCATGTTATAATTTCTAGACTTTCTCATGATTCAGTTTAATTTAAGACCAGGGCATACCCATTATCACATCAAAGAAATGGAAAGATTAGCAATCACTGGTAACTCTACTCATTACTCCCACCTGTCCATTTTAAAGATGCTGAGATGTAGTATAGGAAACTAAGGAATTTGTTCAAAGTTGTATAATAAATGGCATTGAGAGGTTTGTAAGTCATTACTAAAATAATCAGATAGACTCCAGTGTCCATGCTCATGCCTTTCATGATACATGTGGGTACCTGGCAAAAATCCCAATTGTATTAAGTCATAGTCTTGAAAAGAACAAGACTATGACACCCTATAAATGCCATCTTGGTATAAAGATAAAGTTAAGAAGAAGACTTTCACTGATACACAGTGGGGAAAGCTGTCTTAGCTCTTTTTTTGTTTGACTAAAAGCAGTAAATTCTTGAAAATGAAACTGCCAACCATTTTCACAGCAGATATACTCAGAAAAAAAGAGAGCAAATAAGATCTATCCTAAATCCTTTTTCTAGGGGAGTCTTATGGCTCTGAGAGAGATACCTACATGGACAAACACTATCACCTGCTCCTGTCCTGTTGTTCCCCTGAAACCTTTCTACCATAAAAGTAACTTTTTTACCCAGGAAAACACCAGTTTAATCTAAAGCATGCTCAGCATAGGCAGGCATGGTGGCACATGCCTTTAATCCTAACACTCAGACTCAGAAGCAGGCATATTACTGTGAGTTCAAGGATATCCAGTGCTACATAGGGAAATCCTGCCTTAAAAACGATGCAGATGAAAAAGCAGCTTATTTTAATGTTACATGGGCCTTTGAGGGGTGATGTATATATATATCTCACACTTAGAAGTGAGTGCTAAACAGCCACTTAGAGAACCCCTAAAATTTCTAACAACTCTGATAATAATTCTAATTAATAGCCACAGTTAAGGACTTATACAAGAGAAAATATGTATCTGTGACATGGGTTCCCTGTTTTGTTGTTGTTGTTCATCTAAACTCACCCTTTCAAAACTTTAGATTTATATGGAAAATATTCACCTTTTATTCCCCTGGAGAATGAGTAAATAATAATCAGGAAGCAATTTTTAAAAAACTTCAGTGCCAAACTATTCTATAGATCTTAAGTAATTTTATCAGTTTCTATTCCTGAGATCATGACAAATTGGAAATGATGTCTGCTAAGACAATTTGCAGTGCTTGGTGATAGAACAAACAGCTCTGAGCTATAAGACTTACCCGATTATGGAAGAGATAAATTCCAGTTTTAGTTTCTTGGTCAATAAGAAATGTTACCACATGTGGAAGAAATCTTGCACTTGTAATAATAGAAGGTAAGCAAGGCAACCAGTGAAGAAATGGTTCTTTACTATAAAAACAAGAACTGGACTATAAACAGAGAAAAGAAGTGTTAATATTGTTAACACAACTAGTTATTGTAGAAAATAAGCTAATGAATTGTTATGTTGTTCTGACAGGCCACATATAAATCAGTCACTCTCTCTCTCTCACACACATGCACATGTGCGCACATGTACACACACATACACACACACACACATACACACACACACACACACACACACACACACACACACACACACACACGTATACAGAAACTTTTTAAGACATGTTCTTACTATGTGAAGCTAGGCTGGCCAAAAACTCTGTAATCCAAGTTCATATTGAAATCATGATTCTCCTGCCTCCATCTACTGATTGCTAGAATTACAGCTGTGTGCCATCACACCTGGCTCACAAATCATAGTTTTAATTCTTTAATAACTATTGCTTTCTTCAGGGTGGATTCAATTTCAGAAAACACTTTAAAGAAACTTTCTTCTCTGGTATGGATCATTTGGCTAGACTCACTGGGTTTTAACAAATGTAGGTATCTGCTATTAAGTCTACCAGGAGACACCACTGGGGGTGGTTAAGTTTTCCTGTGTGTTTAAGTACCATAGTTTAGATATATAGTTTAAATTATGCTTAACAAAAATGTCATGCCTTTGAAAGTGTTCTATGTCATACCTCACTTAGGGTCCTTTTTCTGTCGAAAGTGATAGTAACATAATCAACTGTAAAGTACAAAGGTGAAGAAATTATGAATGACATCTACACATACAGCCTTAGGAAGAGTTAGTGTTAGTAAACCTGCCCACATAAAACCAATGCCAGTTGTGCACCATCTATTAATGGATCATTTAGGCAGGAGTGTCACTCCCATTCATTTTTAGAAAAGCTGTCAGTATGTAGTCCAGAGTAGCCTCAAGCCTGTAGTGTTCCTATTTATGCCTCCAGAGTGTTAAAGGAAGAGTAAGTATAAACCACTACCGAGCCTGGCTTTATCATTTTTAGGCCACTAATTCAATATGATAGTTATCTTCACATTTTATTAAATGTTGAGTTTAATGCATTTTATTTAATCTATATATGTAATCTATAGTGATAAAAATCTGCTAACATGTCATAAAATTTACCTTCAAAACTTTCTTTGTTTGCAAAACATTTTTCATTATACCACAGTTTTCCCTTGATATAGTCAACCTATACAAATACATAAATGAAAACAGCAATTGGGTCATATCTGAAGTTAAGATTTTAAACAGAAAGAAATTTATGATGGGGGAATGTCTTTCTTTTATGCTGTGATAATATGTTGCTATGATTGGTTGATAAATAAAGCCATTTGGCCTATGGCATGGCAGCTTAGAATCGGGCAGAAAATCCAAACAGGTAGAGAGGAAGGAGAAAGACAGAGCAGAGGAGACCCTGCCAGCCACTGCCATGAGAAGCAAGATGTAAAAGTACTGGTAAACCACAAGCCACATGGCAAAATAAAGATTTATAAAAATGGGTTAATTTAAGATATAAGAACTAGGTAACAAGAAGCCTGCCATGGCCATAGTTTAAAAATAATATTAGCTTGTGTGTGTTTATTTGGGTCTGAGTGATTGCGGGACTGGCGAGTGAGAGACATTTGTCCTGGCCGCAGGCCAGGTGAGACACAGGAAAACTTTCAGTTACAAATTTACTTTAAAAAATCCAAGGTTTTGATCATTTGTGGGTGTGAGGCAAATTAAGATAGAAAAACTGTGCACATGTAAGAGGTTGCAGAATGGGGACAAGAAACTGGAATGCACATTGTCAACAGTCACTAAAGGAAATACAAAGGCATGAAGATGTTCTTGGTTATGAATTATCTTTCTCACCAGAAGCTCCTTGAACCTTTCACCTCAGTTAGAATGGGGCATACACGTATTTTTTTATTCCACATTAGCTGCAACATGGCATAAGGAAACTGAACAGAAGCCTGACAATGGCAAGTAGCAGCAATAGAAAGACACTGCAAACTGATCATAAGGGAGAAGCAGTGAACAAAGTAACATTATTTTTGTTGGATATTAACTGTAATAAGATGAGAAGGTTTTCTAGGGGAAGATTTTGACTTTTCAGCTGCTATTGAGACAAGGAAATCCTTATACTTTTATAGGTGGGCCAGTGATAAAATCGATATAACTTGTTCATGGAAACATTTAAAATGTCCTAAAACTGATCCTGGTAGTAGTTGATACAAAATACCATAGGGCTGAACATGAAAAAGATAAAGATTATACCATGTGAATTAGACCTTCATAAAATGCTAAACAAACAAAAAAATTTTTTCAGAATGAATGGCCCATGACTTTTTTATATTATTCTATGTCATCACTCAAATTAAATTGTTAAAATAAAACTTTTGAGATCTCATAAAAACCTCCACATTTCAGGATAGCATAATCATTATTATTAATCTGGGAAATTTTAATATAGAACCTTTTTGGGCATTGAACTATGCCTCTTCCTTTTCTTCGGATTTTATTCCTGCATTTTTTTCTATATGAATCCAAACTGAAATAGCCAAGAGATTGACCTTAGGGATAATTTAATTTATACAAGGCTGACCTCATGCCAAGGATGAGTCCAGAATACTCTCCTGACCCAGAGTCACAGGTTAGGAATGAACACATGACTTGGATCACATGAGCAATGAAAACCACTCTTAGAGATGAAGGAAAGACTTTATTCCTTTTGGGATAGCCAAAGGTGGCTACAAGCCTGGCAGCTATTCTTACTAATGGCTGGAGAACAGTTACTTAGAATAAAGCTAGTATAAAGAACAGCACAGCCAAATTTGAGGACATAACCCCATGGACATCTGATATTCAAGAGAATCCAGCTAGTCAGGAAGCCAGCCACCCTTTAAATTCCCTATGATTTCAAAGAGCCAACAGCTTCCTCTCTTTTGCTGAAATCAGTTTAGTTTGGTTTCTGTCATTTGTCCTCAAGAAGATACTTGGAGGCAAGCCTTTGGGAGGTGATTAGGTAGAAGAGTTTGATGCCTTTCCTGATTTGAAGGAGACTGGATAGGTAAGACCAGTGCCCTTATTACAGAGAATCCAGAGATCTATACCCACCCCTTCTGACAAGTAAGGTCACAGGGAAGGGACAGCTGTCTGTGAACCAGGAAGCAGTCCCTCACCAGACACTTAACCAGCCAGTCACTGCTCATCACTATTTCCTCAACTTTTTGCCTTTTACTTAATTGAAGCTCCCATTCTCGTTCATTTCTTTTGTTCTGGACTTTGGTTCTTTTGTATCAATGGTGTGTAGATACTGATTTCACTGTCTTTGAGTGTCAGCGATTCTTTTAATGGGATCTAACAGTGAGGCATGTTTTGCTTTTGAGCCCCCTATTTAGAACAACATTAGGTGAGGTTTCCTAAGGGAACAGAATCAATATAACATACACAACAGGCGATTTATTAGATTGTGTTATACAGTCAGAGACTAATTTGTCCCACATGGCTCCACACATTAGAGAGCTAGAATATCAGTTGTTTCTCAGACTAAGAAGCTGGAAGCTTCAGAACAAAAAGAACCAATGACACAACCCAAGTCCAAGGAGAAGACCTAGAAGCAACCTGGGGAGTTGTTGATGCAAGTCCAAGTTCACAGGCTAGAGAATCTGCTATCTGATGTTCTCCTATAGTCCATAGTGGCAAAGAAAAAAGTGCACAAATACCTGCTCCCCACCAAGAAGAGTTCAGCCTGTCTTCATGTGAGTTTGTCTTTCTACCTTTTAGTTCAACTCAGGCTACTGTGTGGCTCGACATGCCTTCAGGGTGGATCTCCCCCTCTTAGGATCTGCACTGAAGCACTCTGGAAACACCCTCACAGATATATTGAGAAGTGTGTTTTACCAAATGCTTTAGGAATCTATCAGATCAGTCAAGTTGACAACCAAAATCAACTATCACAGGAAACTTGTGTACCATTTCTCTCTAATCTTCCAGTTTAGAAGCATTAGTAGAATTTGAGCATATGTGCTTTTTTCCCCTCAGGCTTGCCATTCATTCAATATTTTTAAAGACAGAATCTCATGTCACCTAGGTTGGCCTTTAACTTGCTATGAGGATGACCTTGTATGTCTCATCCTCTTCTCTCCACCTCCTGAGTGCTGGGATCACAGCTGTGCATAATCATGCCTAATATATAAAGTGCTGGGGATGGAACCCAGGGCTTAGTGTATATCAGCCACATATTCTACCAACTGATCTAGATCCTTAGACTCAGATCATTTTCAATTTCAGTGCAATTATCTTCTATTATTTTGTTGCTCTTTGTTTTCTTTTCTCTCTGAAAATTCTATTTCTCCTCCAAAGTAAACTGCTAGTCTACTTGTTCAACAATGTTTACTGAGTGCTTACTTTAGCATGACTCTGTTACCAAGTCAATGGGTTCCTTCATCATCACAAGAATCAGACAGAGATGCAATTCACAGGAAGAAGGAAAAAGACACTTTGTCTTCTACTTGAATATAAAAGAAACAACATGCAGGGAGAAAAAACAACTTTCCAATCATATTCAAAACAGAGACAGGCAAGCAAAGGTTTTATGATGTTCTCAGGTGTGAGGGACCTGGTCTCACGTCTGAGAACTGAATCACTCACCTTGTAGAACTTCTGGAACACTTCTTGAAAGATCATCACTGCTCTGAAATTTCTAGCAACTTCTCCCAAACATATGGAGATGTTTCTTCATCTTCACCTTCTGTGGCACTAGTTTGCATCTACTCAATGACTATGCTATCCATCATTTTATTTTACTTTTAATTACAATTGTGGAATTTAGTTCTAGAAAGTCTTTTTGTGCTACAAAAACTCCTAATGGATGTTGGTTGCCTTTCTTTTCTGTTCCTCCTTTCTTTTTCTCTCTTCTGCTACTTCTTTTTTGTTTGTTTTGAGACAGTGTTTCAGTTATGGCTGTCCTAGAACTCATCATGTAGATGAGATCAGGCTGGTTTTGAACTCACAGAGATCTTGCCTGCCTCTTCTTCCCAAGTACTGAGATTAAAGACATGTGCCACCATGTCATGCTTCCTTTTTTTAATATCTCAGAGTCTATAATAATGAGCATAGTTGTAGCTGGAGTTTTCCTGGTCCTGCCTGGCCCACGGTGAGGACAAATCTCTCTCACCCACCAGTCCCACAGCCAAGTAAACACACAGAGACTTATATTACTTATAAACTGTATGGCTGTGGCAGGCTTCTTGCTATCTGTTCTTATATCTTAAATTAACCCATTTCTATAAATTTATACCTTGCCACATGGCTTGTGGTTTACCAGTATTTAATGTGTTGGTATTCATGGTGGTGGTTGGCAGTGTCTCCTGACTCTTCTCTGCTTGTACTGCCTATACTTCCTACCTGGCTACTGGCCAATCAGCATTTTATTTATACAGAGCTATAGCCACAGCACTTCGCCTTTTCTTTTTTTTTTTTTTCAAAAAGGGAGGTTTTAACTTTCACGTAGTAAAATTACATATAACAAGACAATTACCAAGTAAGAATTACAGTTATACTATCTAGTCTATTTATAATATCTAGTCTATTTGTATTTGGCAAAATTAAAGAAGATATCCTATCTATCTTATGTTTGTGAGTCTAAGGTTTCATCTCTAACTTACCTTTTATCATAGCTAATGAAAAATTATAACTATCTAGTCTTCAACTACATCAAAGACCTCAGAAGGATATAATTACCTGAGAAATGGTAGAAGGATGCAAGAAACTTTCAAGAGTCTTGCTAAAGAGGACAGAGACAGCTGGCAGCCTGGACAGTCATCCAAAGTTTTTTTGTAAAGTTAGGGCATCTGTCTTCAGCCCACAGGCCTAGAGTATCTCAGTCACTTTTCTCTGTGTCCCGTAGAATGTCTGGCAGTTTCCTCTGCAAAGCAGGAATCTGAAGGACAATTTTGCCAAGCAAAGTTCAGTGGTCACCTGAATGTCCTGCATGTCCAGTTGATCAAGCAGTCCAGGCAAGAACACTTTCTTGCCCAAATGGCCATTTTTGCCAAAAGAAGATAAACACTGTATAGAGTGTCTTCACTGCCAATCCTCCTCTCTGTGGTAAGTCCGGTGCTGCCAGGAGCAGACATGTCTCACTGTTTAGAAAGTCTAAATTTTTAAAACATTTTAAATGCCATATTCTGTAGGTCTTTGAAGTATTTGAAGATTACCTATCTATCTGAAATATATCTATGTATTCCTAGAAAACTTAACTAATATGGCTACAAGTATGATTATCACAGATGACTAATTATTAATCGATTTCTTAATTGTCCATTACAATTTTAAATGAGCTGTACAAACATAATACCTTAAACAAGAGTAGAAATATACACATAGTATAACAAAAACTTTAAATTTATATCAATACTCTAAAATCTATACCAATGTAAAACATTTCAAACAAGTTGTTGCTCTTTAAAAGTAGGTTCTTAAATCTACCCTTTCATTCTATCATATCTATATCATATCCCCTTTTTTTCTTTAAAAAGAGATTGCATTTAGAATCAACCTGTTTTAAATAAAAATACTGGTTTTTCCCTGTTCCATACCAGAGGGCTCTTCTGATTTGGGACACAAGAATATCTTAACCTTTTCTTTTAGCAATATGCCTGGGTTTAGAGAAGGAGTGAGCCAATTCCATCTCCAAAGCCAGCTTAGTATATTTGGGAATTTGGGCGTAGCTTCTCTTACTACTTCCTGTTGGATGGGGGCACTGTATCTTATGGGGACACAGAGAAAATTTTAGGCTTATGGTGTAGTCCATGAGACTGTATTGTTTGAGCCAGTTGCCTTGAAACCATTCTGGATGTTGGATCTTCTGGGCCATGGTGTCATCAGAGACCTTTCAGGGGGTCTTTACTGATCAAAACTGATGTATCTTAATCTGGAACAAATCCATATCCTCTGGCTTTCTGTGGAAACAAAAGCAGAGTCTCCTTTCCAAAGTAACATATCCTTACATCCAAATTTTGAAGTCAAGGTACCTTTAATATATATATATTATATTATATGCATATATATATATATATATATATATATATATATATATATATATGCTTAACTCAACAGCTTTTCAATCAAATGTCTTTCTGCAGTTAAGAATCCCAAAGACAACACAATCCAGATTCTCTGTGTGATATCCATCTTTACATGGCTTATTTTCTATACTACCTTTACTGTCTCTTTACTTTATTTTTAAAAACTATTTGTAAATGTAACCAACCATCTTATTAAATAAGAAACACAGAACCAATGTAAAAGAGAAAGCCAAGAGGTTAGAGCTCAGAGCTAAAACCTTACCCTTCCTCTTGCGGTGCTCCTACCTCTCCAAAAGAGACCTACTTCCTGTGTGTATGTCTTTACATAGTCTTTCTGTTCTGCCTTCTCATTGGTTGTAAACCCAAACACGTGACTGCCTCATCACTGCCTGTATGTACAGCCTTACAGGTCTTAAAGGCATGTGTCTCTAATGCTGGCTGTATCCCTGAACACACAGAGATCTACCTAGCTCTTCTACCAAGTGCTGGGTTGCTATGGCTCTAATAGCTCTGACCCCCAGGCAACTTTATTTATTAACATACAATTAAAATCACATTTCAGTACAAATAAAATACCACCATAACTATTTCTTTATATAACTGTATACATTACTTTTTTCTCTCTTCCCAGCCAATGTGCATTTTTACACACAATGTAAAGCATTTAAAGTCCTGTTCCATCTGAATCTGTCTTATTGTGAATCTATTGTTTTAAACTGCAGCACTTTTAAGACCAAAACAGTTGCTGTGGCTGGTGGCTCTCGGCTCTGCCACCTCAGCTTCCCAACATGGCAGTGACACATTTACTGCCAGCTCTGGCAGCCATCAACTCTCAGAAACAGTTTGTCTATGCTTTTATCAAAGCAGCATATAGCCCAGAAACCTCTTTTTTTTTTTTAAACTAGCAAAAACTATATCCAACACACAGCATAGTGGGCATCTTGGAGACAGCTCTATGTAACATAGCATAGGTCAACCCCGCACGCATGCCTGAACCCACCATAGAGTAGTAGCTCAAACCCGCAGGGTACCGCTAACTTGAGAGAGACACCTAGGAAGCTGTTTTTAGCTCCATTTTAGGATCTTTTTTTTCTCAGGTTTTAGGTGGAAACTCTTGCCAATCCTTTGGGCACCATTTGTAGCTGGAGTTTTCCTGGTCCTGCCTGGCCCACGGTGAGGACAAATCTCTCTCACTCACCAGTCCCACAGCCAAGTAAACACACAGAGACTTATATTACTTATAAACTGTATGGCTGTGGCAGGCTTCTTGCTATCTGTTCTTATATTTTAAATTAACACATTTCTATAAATTTATACCTTGCCACATGGCTCGTGGCTTATCTTATATGTTGGTACTCATGGTGGTGGCTGGCAGTGTCTCCTGACTCAGCCTTCCTATTCCCAGAATTCTCTTCTCTGCTTGTACTGCCTATACTTCCTGCCTGACTATTGGCCAATCAGCATTTTATTTATACACAGCAATATCCACAGCACATGGTAGGAACTCAGTGTTCCTTTGTTCTTTTAACATCTCAGAGTCAATAACAATGAGCATGGTAGTAACTCAGTGTTCCTTTTTTCTTTAGTATCTCAGAGCCAATAACAATGAGCATGGTAGTACTCAGTGTTCATTTTTCTTTAAAATCTCAGAGTCAATAACAATGAGCATGGTAGTAACTCTGTGTTCTTTTTTCTTTTAATATCTCAGAGTCAATAACAATGAGCATAGTAGTTATTCTGTGTATGCTCATGATTTGTTAGCTAAATTTTGTTGCTCTACTTTACCACTACCATTCTCAAACATCCTTGATTTTAATGACTGTGTTCTGCTGGAACCCCAGATGAGCTCAGACATAGTTTTGAAGGGAGAACTCAAGAGTGCTTTTCAGAATACATCAAACTCTGGCTATGTCAGAATGTGAGAAGGCAATGCTCTCTACTTCTTTGAGTGGCTGTTTTCACACATTTTAATTTCACCATGGAAAGCCTTTCCCTGAAGGTGTCCTTCAGCCTGTCACATGAGGCTCCAAAAAAACTCAGCTCTCCCTTCTAGCAGTCTTCTCTCTGGTCTCTCAAAGCCACCTCCCCAACCCCATTAATAAGAAAAACCATTTGATAGTTTCTGGAGTTCTGAGGGTGAGCTCTCTCTGCAGGATCCTCTACTTGCCTTTCCTTTGCTGCCCTGTGTTGCCATGAGCCATGATCTCATTATTGTAGTTCATATTCTACTGTTTAAACTCAGAGTGACCTGAGTTTGGGAAAATAATTTCCACATTCTATTTTAGTAAAACCACAAGTCAATGTTTGTATACACTGAATTCATTGGTGTTGTTGGTAATTGAACCCAGAGCCTGAGCATGCAAGGCAAAGACTCTACCATTGAGCTATATGACTAGCACACTAACATTTTTGATTGGCAGTTAACTGAATCAGCATGCAAATTTGAGATAAGAGATAAACTATTTCCATTTGTTCTTTCCATAGTTTATTTGTTTTCTCTACTGATTTCCCGGTTCTCTGTTTCACTTTTCCTCCCACCAATACTTTGATATCACAGTTAGTTCTACTTGGTTCCTGAGAAGTAAGTTTGGTTTCTTTCTTGTAGCGACTGTGTACAACACAGGACAGAATAGAAGGGGACAACTTAAGGCCTGGGAATGAATATATATAATTTTCCTTGCACTTTCAAAACTGACATGCATGATTATGTGTTGAGAATGGCCTTATATGGCAGACTGATTTTGTAACAGAGAAGCAAACTAATAGAGGAAAGAGTGCCCCCAAAAGACAGAAATAGAGTTGTGGTCAGATCCCATGGCAGTTTTTGTCCAAAATGGCAGGGCTCCTTTTTCTGGGTAGAGTCAGGGCAGGTGGATTGAGAAGTAAATCTTTTGCCAGATTCAGGCCTCACCCTCTCCTTCTGGTCATGTTTGTGTAGAGCATGGCCTGAGCAATCTCCACAAGCCAAGAGAGAACCCATTAGAGGAAAGATGCCCGCTGAAATGACAAGGGCCTGATAGTTATGGAATTATGTTTTTAGTATAAACTGAAAATAAGTTTATGGTAGCAAGAAATATCTAGATTGTGAACTGTTGCTTTGCAAGTTACCAAGTGAGTATGTATCTTCTCAACCATATTAGGAAATCAAAAGTCTTACCCTTTCAAAACCACAAAAGTCTGCTCTTGAAAGCTGGAGGAAGAAGAGGAGGAAAAAAAGAAAAAAAAGAAAGTTAAAAATTTAGTTGCTTTTCAGAAGGTGTAAAAAACCTTTTTATTTAAGGCTGCACCACACACTCACACAAAAAATACCCTTTGTTTTCTTTTGTATTCCAGCAGGCATATGGCCAAACGTTAATGTAGCTTCTCATCCAGTCTCTTGATGGAACTTCATGGTATGTATATATTTTTCTTCTCTTTGTCCCACAGTTAGGTTACCTTTTCATTACTTCCTCTGTCTTTTTGCCTGTGGAAACTTTCTAATCCCTATAGCTAGGCCTGGATAAACAGTCTCAACCTCACTTTTACTTGCTTCTTGGTGGAATCATTTTCATTTGCTATCACAAATTTCCCAACGGGATTGATTCCCAGGTATATGAAAAATATTGGAGTCTGCTTTATTTTTGATTAACTTGTAATTTTACACATGCATAGGAACAGCATGACATTTCAATATATTTGTACAGTAATTATCTTATCAGGGTAGTTGTCATCTCCATCATCTTACACATGTATCATTTCTTTTGACATTTAATTTCTGTTCATTTTAATATAACATTTAGCTATATAAATTACCTTACAGCAGGTGACTGGCCCTGCCTCAACTGAATCTACCATGCTGGGCTGACTCCCCAGGGGAGACCTTGCCTTGGAGGAGGTGGGAATGGGAGGTAGATGTGGGGGGGGCAAAGGCTGGGGGTAGGAAGAGGGAAGACAGGGGAATCTGTGGCTGATATGTAAAATTAAATAAATTGTAAAATAAAAATATTTTTTAAAAAATTACCTTACAGCATTTTGGAAATATATTAGCCAATAAATAAATAGACAAGTAGATAGATGATGCCTTTTCCATTGCATATGTTTAAATTTTGCTATAAATGGTACAGCAATAAAACTAATGACAATTAAAACTTATAATTCAAATACTATGAAGCAAAGGAAAAGGTTGTGGTATCATGAATTACCAAACAATTACAAAGAAATTTTCATACCTGCATTTGTGAAGTGACTGGATAACGAAGATCACTACTTACAAAAAGACCCAAAGAGGTGAGGATGACTAAAAAATGATTTGTTAAAACCATATCTATTATTGTAAGCCCTTGGTGTTCTGAAGAAAGAAATAAAATCACACCATAGGTTAGAAACAGAGAGATCATTACAAAGACATTTCAGAAATACTGAATGAGTTTCAAAATAAATGAAATGATGAAGATAAAGACAGCCAGAAAAGTTACCATCTTTAAGTTGTGAATAGATGATATCTGTCAGGTCATACCATGTGGTTTCATTATATTCCCAAAATCCAGAAGAAGTTTTGCCTATGTAAACACCTACCATGAAAGAAAAATAAATTATTGTCAGGCAAGTTTGCAGACCTCAATTCTGTAAATTCAAACCTGTTCCATCTTCTAACCCAGGTTCTTCCGTGCTGAATTAGTCAAGGTTCTCTAGAACTGATAGAATGAATCTATCTATCTATCTATCTATCTATCTATCTATCTATCTATCTATGGAATATACATTTAGTCAACAAAAATCCAAATTTACAAATAAAAGCAAACACATATGTGTATATGTTATAAATACATACATATTATATGGGGGGTTATTAGAATGACATACAGGCTGTAATCCAGTTAGTCCAACAATGACTGTCTACCAATGGAAAGTCCAGAAATACAGTAGTTGTTCAGCCCACTAGGCTGGATGTCCAAGCTGGGCTTGAGTATATGCCAGAATCCTAAAGGAGTAGGCTATAATGCCAATGAAGGAATGGACTTACTAGTGAGGGTAAGGGCAAGCAGGCCAGGAACAAAAGCTTTCTTCTTCCATGTCCTTTATAAGGATGCCACCAGAAGTTGTGGCTCTGATTAAAGGTGAGTCTATCTACTTAAAATGATTTAATTAAGACTAATGCATCAGAAGTTTACCTGGTACTTTGGGTTTTAGTTGATTCTCAATGTAGTGAGGCTGACAACCAAGAATAGCCATCACAAGTCCACCCCTTGTCAACTCTACAAACAATCATATCTCCTATGTCATGCTTAATTTCCAAATGAAACCAATAACCAGGTTATAATTATGCCTCACATGATACAACTTTTCCACCCACAACCACAAACACATTATAAACTTAACCAGGTAATAATTAGGCCTAACATGCTTTAATAATGCCTTATGCAACTGCAAACACATTCTAAATATGAGGAAAGGTAGTAATGACTCTTGAGGGACATTCTTTTAGTATCTCAAAACTTAAAAATACAATAACAATTAATATTTCTTAATTGGTATTATATTGCATATAAAGAAATCAAGAAAGAAAACACAAATATCTACAAAAATATATTCTTTTTTTCTGTTTTTTTATTAAGAGATTTTCTATTCATTTTACATATCAACCACAGATTCCCCTGTCCCTCCTTGCTCATCGCCCAGCCTTCTCCCTAACCCACCCACACCCAATTCCCACCTCCGCCAAGACAAGGCCTCCCATGGGGAGACAGCAGGCCCTCGGACATTCAGTTAAATGGGACTTCTTGAAACTAAGAAAGTTTTGTAGGGAAAAGTACACAGTCAATAAAACAAAACAACAGACTACAGAATGGGAAAAGATTTTCACCAATCCCACATCTGACAGAGGGCTGATCTCCAGAATATATAAAGAACTCACAAAACTAGACATCAAAATACCTAACAGTCCAATTAAAAAATGGGCCATAGAGATAAACAGAGAATTCTCAACAGAAGAATCTCAAATGGCTGAAAGACATTTAAGGAATTGCTCAACATCCTTAATCATCAGGGAAATACAAATCAAAACGACTCTGAGATACCATCTTATACCTGTCAGAATGGCTAAGATCAAAAACACTGAAGACAGCTTATGTTGGAGAGGATGTGGAACAAGGGGAACACTCCTACACTGTTGGTAGGAATGCAAACTTATACAGCCACTTTGGAAATCAGTATGGTGGTTTCTCAGAAAATTGGGAATCAACCTGCCTCAAGACCCAGCTATACCACTCTTGGGCATATACCCAAGAAATGCTCAATCATAGCATAAGGACACATGCTCAACTATATTCATAGCAGTATTATTTGTAATAGCCAGAGCCTGAGAACAACCTAGATGCCCTTCAACTGAAGAATGGATAAATAAAATGTGGTACATATACACAATGGAGAACTACTCAGCAGAGAAAAACAATGACATCATAAGTTTTGCAAGCAAATGGATGGAAGTAGAAAGTATAATCCTGAGTGAGGTAACCCAGACTCAGAAAGACAAACATGGTATGTATTCACTCTAAGTGGATACTAGATATAAAGCAAAGGATAACCAGACTGCAACCCACAGTTCCAGGGAGGCTAGTTAGTAAGGAGGAACCTAGAAAAAACACAGGGATCACCGTGCAACAGAGAAATGGATGAGTCTACATGAGCAAACCTATATTCTCAAAATAACACAGAAACACCAATTATAATCCTTATTTCTTCAACTGGTCATATGGCCAGAGCTGGTATTTATAACTGTCTTCATCTACTACCCTTTCTGTATTTCCTCTAAACCTTGGCTATTTTCCTGGAGGATTGACCCATACTCTCCTTCTTGAAGGTCCTGTGTCCTTTGTCATCAACCTGCCTGGATTAGGTTGTTGCAGTTTCCCCTTGACAGTATTCAAAGGACACGGTAGTGCCAAGAGACACCCTAAAGGATCTTCTGCATTCCACACATAATTTTTCTTACATCTATTATGGAGAAGCAATCCAATTTTCCCTTGGTGATCTGAATCAATCACCTTTCTAATATTGTTATTACCTTCTTAGTCTGTAAGCTTACAGGCATCACAACCCAAAGTGGCCAGGGGATAGCCTGAGCTTCCAGCTCAATGGAATGCTTGTTGTGCATCCTGACAGGAGCACTCCTCTCTCTAGAACCAAAATTTCTAAGCTAGCAGAACTTAAAGTCATGGGAATAGGAAGCAAAATATTTCCTATTGGGATACTAGGGGTGATAGTGAATGGGACTATTCCCTTTCCCCCCCCCCCTCTGATCCCTGTATCCATGGATCCAGGCTATGGGAGAGCCAATACCATATATTTGATGTTGATTCAAAGCATATATCACCTTCTGGAGATTCTTGCCCCAGCCCTCCAGGCTACTGCCACCTAATCTGTGCTATAACTTTGTCTCCAAAAGGTCATCCCATCATTCTATTAGGCAAGATACTTCAGGATGCTGAGGAACCTTTTAAGACCAGTGGATTTCAGGATCATAGACCCACTGTCACACTTCTCTGGCTGTGAAGTAAGTTCCTTGGTCAGAAGCAATACTGTGTGGAATATCATAATGGTGGATAAGGCATTCTGTAGGTTCACAGATGGTGGTTTTGGCAGAAGTATTGCATGCAGGAAAGGCAAATGCATAGCTAGAATAAGTAGCTACTCCAGGAAGACAAAACTCTGTCCTTTCTCTTGACGAAGTTGTTCAGTGTAATCAATCTGCCACCAGCCAATAGCTGCTCATCCTGGGGAATGCTGCCATATGGGACACTGTGTTGTTCTCTGCTGTTGGCAGATCTGGTACTCAGCAGCAGCTGTGTCCAGGTCAGCCTTGGTGAGTGGCAGTCCATGTTGTCAAACTCATGTATAACCTCCATCTCTACCACCACAGCCACTTTGTTCATGTGATCATTGGGTAATGAAAAGGATGGAAGGGAAAAGAGGCGAACTGTTCATAGAATGAATTGTTCTATCTACTTGATTATTGAATCCCTCCCTTCTGAAGTAACTTTTAGAAGGGCATTCATATGGGGTACAAGTATCTTCACATCCTTTACCCATTTGGAGAGATCTATCCACATATTTCTTCCCCAGATGTCTTTCTCACAAAGATTTCAACCATACTCTTTCCAGTCCCTGACATCTAGCCAATCCATTGGCCATGGCGCATGAACCAGTGAACAATCACACATCTGGCTATTTCTCCTTCTAAACAAAATATATGAACATGTGTGCTGCTGGAAGTTCTGCCAACTGAGAACATTACCTTTGCTGGTGCCTTCAGGATTGTCCCACAAACAGGTTGTAATGCAGTAGTGGTCCACTTCTAAATGGTACATGCATAATGTACAGAATCATTGGTAAACCAGGCCCTAGTCTTCTCTTTCTTATTCAACTGATCACAGGGACCACTGCATAAAGCTGTATGAGCCACTTAGGAGCAAGTAGAATGTAATGAAAATAGAAACTGCAAGCATTTGGGAAACATCTTAATGTAACTTGTGCTTTACAACTTGATCAGGCTTGATCACATATGTTCTACTTCCATTTGATAATAGATTGACTTGTGCATATCTTACTTTATGGCTTGATAGGTCACCCAGCTCATGATGGGCAGCTCAGTTTGTATGGTAACTATTTTCAAATGTTCAATTTCCATTAAAGTCCATTTATCATGCCAAGAGGTGTCTCTCAAAGAGAGAATGGTTGTCTGCAGATGATGGTAGAGCCTTGCTCCAAAATCCCAAAGGTGACTTCTGTGATTCTCCTGTAGGGACCTGCCAAAGTCTACAAACAGCATCCCCATCTGCCACTTACACCTTAAGTATCACTGGCTATGCTGCATCATATACTCTATGTGGTACAGCAGCCTTTCAAGCAGCCTGGACCTGTTGAAGAGCCTTTCCTGTTTCAGGCCCCACACAAAGCTAACAGTTCTCTGAGACATTTGGTATATAGGCAAAAGTAACACATTCAAATGAGGAATGAGAATCCAGAGGCCCACTAAACTTTGCACTTTATTCTTGGTGTTTGAAGGGGCCAGGTACAATAACTTATCCTTCACTTTAGAAGGAATATTTATGTGTGTCTCACATCAGTGCACTCCTAAAAACTTCACTGAGGTAGAAGGTATTTGAATTTTGATTGGATTTATTTCCCATCTTCTGATATGCATATGTGTTATCAACATGTCCAAAATTGTTGCTACCTCCTGCTCATTTGGTCCAATCAGCATAATATCATCAAGATAGTGGACCTATGTGATATTTTATGGAAGAGACAGGCGATCAAGATTCCTTCTAATTTATGACACAGGATAGGAGAGTTAATATATCCTTGAGGGAGAACTGTAAATGTATTATGCTGGACTTTACAACTGAAAGCAAAATGCTTCTGGTGGTCCTTATGGACAGGTACCAAGAAAAAGGCATTTTATAGGTAAGTAGATGGATATCATGTACCAGGAGATGTTTTAATCTGTTCTAGTAAGGACATAATATCTGATATATCAGCTGCAATCAAAGTTATTACTGATAGATATTGATAGGCAACTGTCATTCTCCAAGATACATTTGTCTTCTGCACTGACCAGTTAGGAAAGTAAAAGGGAGATAAAGTGGGAACCACTACTCCTGCATCTTTCAAGTCTTTGATGCTGGCACTAACTTCCACAATTTCTCCTGGGCTGTCATAATTGTCTTTGATTCACTATTTTCCCTGGCAGTGGAAACTCCGATGGATTCCATTTGGCCTTTACAACCATAATAGCTATCCTTCCACAAATCAGGGAACCAATGGGAATTCTGGCAACTTCTAAGTATCTATCCCAATTATACATTCTGAAATGGAGAAAAACAACAGAATGATTCAGGAACCTACTGTATTCCTGTCTTCAGTCAAAACTCTATTAATCACCTGAACCCTAAACCCCTAAACCCCTTCTTTAACTGGAGCACCACAATGCTTCATGGCCTCACTGGGAATCAGTGTCAATTCTGAACCAGTATCCAATAGACCCTGAAAAGTCTGATATTTTCTCTTTTCCTCAGTATACAGTTGTCCTTGTAAAAAAAAAAAAAAAAAAAAAAAAAACCACATGTTGCTTTGGGGAAAGACTGGAGAAAGGCTAATAGTAAAACTCCTAGGTATTTTAGCAAAGTCCTTCCTAAGGAGGACTTGGCCTTCCCTTCATTCAAGGGGTTCTGGGTCTGTAAACTGGCTCAACTCTGGAACTTGGTTACCAGCTGGAGATTTCTTTTTGCCACAATCCAGAAAGAATGTAGCCTTTCTTTCATTTGAGAATGTTTCCACTTACATAGATGAAACAAAACTGCAGTAGGCATCTTATCTATTTCATACCTGGAAATATCATGATTGATTAACCAGTATTAAAGGTCCACATCAGTCATACCATCATAAAAATCATTCTGCCTGTGCTGCCCGTTATGGGTCCAGTTATTATGGATATTGCTTTGTCTATGCTGTCCATTATGATAACTACGATCACCTTGTCTTTGGCAATTTATCGCTACTACCAGTCCCCCTGCTACTCAAGTCCCAATTAAACCCACTGCATTTAATTCATCCAATTGAGCAAGCAATGTTTCTAACCCTAAGATCTGGCACAAGAAAAAGGGTGACAACAAAGCTCTTCAAATGTGCTGGTTCCCCCTCCCCATTTTACATCTTAAAAGATCACTGGTGGGCATTCTGGGTTTTCCATTGTGAAGGATTGAGTTTTACACAGTATACCCACTCTAACATTGCAATTTCCCTGAGCCTTAAAAGCCCTTTATTAACTCTAAGTCAAGCAGTATCAGGCATCCCCAACCCCTTTCAGGTAGGCCATCCTTTGACAAATGCCTCAGCCTACCATTCAAAAAAACATTTGACACCTTTCTTTTGAACTGTGTGAGCTTCCATATTAAACCTAGAATCTCCACCCAATGGGCCCATATTGATAACCTCAACCTGATCTAGTTTTATGTTCCTTCCACCATTATTCTACACCCTTAAAATCTACTCCCACACATATTCCCTAGACTTCTAATTAAATGAATTAGCAAACTCATTAAGCTCTTTAGTGGTGTAGAACACACTCTCATGGACTACACTTTCTGCCTCCCCTCTAGAAGTCTGCTTGGCCTTAAATCTGGCTCTAGGTCTAGGGGCAACTCTTGGACCCTGATGTTTTAGCTGGCATCTCCTTCAGGGAAAGTCACTGCTGGTTTAGCAGACTATTAAGGAATAATGTCCTCACTCAAAGGAGGATAAGGCAATTTTTGAGGAGTTAGGGTAGGAATATATCTTCTGCTGAGGGTGGAGAGACTACTTCCTTGGGTAAGATAAACCCTTGAGAATCTGAGGCTTCAAAGATCCCAGCCTCAGGAGGGTCCTCCCATGTTTCTCAATCCTAAAATACATAATCCCATTCTTTACAAATTAATGCTCCTATTTTAATCACCAATTCTGCCCCTCCCTTCCAGCTGGGACATGAATTTTTGTTGTAATCCTGTTAATCTTATGATGAGGCTTCAGTTCGATTTTCTGTAACTTGAGCTCTGTGACTTGTGCAGAAAAGATTCTCTTCTAGGGCAAAATTAGAAACCTTTAAACTGTTTATGCACATCTGAAGCTAGTCAGTATTACACTGAATTCATTGCTGTCTTTCAACACATTCTGAGATGTTACAAGTTGGTTGATCTTTCATAAAGCTCATTCTTTTTCTTTGTCAATTTATCCAGATATCTTGGATCAACCATCCAGCATCATTATTTTCCTTAATTTTTTCACAAATTGTCAGAAGTGTTATATATAGTCACTAAGTTCTTGCTTCTTGAAATCATCAGGGCATTATAATCAAATGCATTAATCTCAGTAAGTCTGTAAAATAGTTTACACTATGGACTTGTTCTCTGACCTTCTAGGGGAGCCTTCAGTAACTGTAGGTGTCAGTAAATTGGGAAGCCAATTCCAGATACTTAAAAAATTCATCCTTGTATTTCAGTTGCTCTAAAACCATTTCTGGTACCAAAGTCTGCATTAGTCAGTGTTCTCTAGAGGAACAAAACTTATAGGAACAAAACCTACACACACACACACACACACACAAACACACACACACACACACACACACAATTTAAAAGAGTGGCTTATAGGCTGTGGTGTAGCTAGTCTAAATCTACCAACAAAATGTCTAAGAATCCAGTACTTGTTCACTCCATGAGTCTGAATGTCTCAGCTGGTTTTCAGTGTATACCAGAATCCTAAAGAAATGGGGTCTATTGTCAGTGAAGGAATAGAGTTGACAGTGACAGCAAGGGCAAACAGGAAAGGGGGAAAACTTCCTTCTTTTGTGCCCTTTACAAAGGCTGCCATCAGGAGGTATGGCCCAGATTAAAGGTGGATCTTCCCTCCTCACATAATCTGGATTATAGGTGGGTCTAGCTACTTCCAATGATTAATTTAAGAAAAATCTTTCACAGAAGTACCCATCTACTTGGGTTTTAGTTTATTACATATACAGTTAAGTTGGCAACCAAGAATAACCATCACAATACCTCATCTCTTGTCTTTGAATCTCACTTTCACTTCCCAAGGTATTGAGAGGATGAAGTAGTTGCAGGGTACACCATAAGATTTTATGAATCACCTCATTGATTCCTAGAATAGTTATCTCTGTGAGTACTACTTTCTTAGGATAAATCCTCTTAATATATTGGTTTATTCTAAAAATATCATTTCAGCTATATTTTAGTTAAGTATTTGTTTATGTTGGAGAAGACCACAATGTGCCACTATAGACTATGCAACTCTGGCTTAATGATTATTTTGAGGTAAAAGCAACAGAATCAAGAGATGAAGGCTCTGACCTCCTAAAAATATGGCATAAATTACCTCTTATGGGAAATAAAGAGGACTTTCATTCCTGGACACAGAGGATAAGCAGTGGAGCACTTACTTTCCTTGTTGCTGTGATTAAGGGAGAACGGGTTTATTTGGCCAGATTGGTTTATTTGATGGTAGAAAAGTAAACTTGAAGAGGCAAATGGTCATGAAGCAGAGATATATAACACCTGTGCTCAGCTTACTTCCTTGTTTTTATTCCGTATAGGACCCCAACCTGTGGAATGGTACCACCCACAGCTCAGGTGGATCTTTCCACCTCAATTAACCTAATCTAAGTAATAATCCCTTACAGGCATCCCAGAGGTTCTTCCTTCCTGTGATTCCAAATCTTATCAAGATCATTGTCTGGTCCAAAAGAAACTGGGAACAAATGGCTAACTGTGATGTCTGTCAACATACCAAAGAGCGTGCTGACTCCTCCAGCTCTCAACTCTTCTTTACACAATATCTCTCTACCCTACATTTCTCCAGCTCACAGGCTTCCCTTCTCCCAGCTTCTCCTTCCTCTATAAACCTGACATTTTGGCCATGTGCCCCCTTGGTCCTCTCTCTTACCCCCGTCTCTTGGTACTCCTCTCTTGCTCTCTCCTAACCCCCCTAATGGCCTACTCCATTCTTCTGACCATGTTCAATCTACTACTTTCTCTTCCTGCTCTTTATTCCTGCAGATGCTTCTGGCTATACTCTCCTTCATATCTACAATAAAAACCTTCCCTTCAATCATACTTTAGAGTAGTCATGTCCTCATTTTAAACAACCAATCAATTTCAACTATCACAGACACAAAGACAAGTTGGCATAAACAGATTTTACTAAAATAATCCCACTCACTCATTCATTCATTTATATTTTTCCTTCCTACCTTCCTTCCTCTTGAGGAAAAAGTCAGTATCTTTTTAAGGGTGTGCATCTGAATTACTGGGGTTTTTTGTTGTTGTTGTTTTTGTTTCTTTTGCTGTGATAAACACTGTCCAGAAGCAACTTTGAAAGGAAAGAGTTTATTTAATCTTACATTTCCAGGTAACAGTCCATTACTGAGAGGTAATAAGGGTAGGAACTAAAGCAGGAACTTGAAAACAGAAACTGAAGCAGAAGCCATGAAAAAGTGCTTCTTACCAGCTTGCTCCTCATGGCTTCTTCATCCCGCTTTCTTATATGACTCAAGGCCATCTTTTCAGGGTTTGTACTTCTCACAGTGGATCGGGTACTCAAACATCAACCATTAATCAAGAAAATGCCCAACAGAGTTTCTTATAGGCCAATCCTATAAAAGCATTTTCTCAATTGAGAGTCCTTCTTCTCAAGTGAACTTTAGTATGTTATGTTAACATGAAATCAGTCAGCATGGGAGGTAGGGGAAGGAGGGTCTTACGTAGCTCCAGCTGACTTTAAACTTGATATGTAGATAGATATAACCTTGAATTACTGTTACCTCTCAAGTGGTGTGGTTACATATGTCTGTATTTTCCACTAGTTTTCTCACATATGGACAAGTTACTTCTATCAACAAAATACTGTCTCTTCAACAGAGATACATTTCCTCTGTTTAAGTAATGTATAAACATCAAGTTTAATCACTTTAAATTTATTTTCTGTGAATTTTTTATGCAAATATCAGTTAAAAAAAAAAAAACTTGTGCCTCTGACCTGTTAATCTTTGTTGTAGTAATATGTAGTCCCCAGTTAGTACACATATGAGTACAAAGAAAATCCTTTCTCCCTGAAAATATATTTCTAAACAAAAGATATGCCTACTATAAGAGCTCAATTTAGTCAGCAGTGCAAGACTTCAAGGGAAAAAAAACTGAATAAGAAAATCAAAGAGGGATTTTAACATTTTTGATTAAAAACATTAAAAAGAACTGTGGTGAGAGCTCAATTAGTAGGCTACTTTCCATGTATGAATGATAATTTGAGTTCTATCCCATGTGCCCATGTAAAAAATATTCAGGTAGTATAGTAACATACCTATAATCCCAGACTAGGGAGGCACAGAAAGGATCATCAGTTCAGCCAAATTGGTCAGATCTAGGTTCAGTGAGAGACCATGTCGCAAAAAGAACCTGAAGAGCAACTGAGTAAGTACACTTCTTATGATCAATCTGGCCTCTATATATACCTGCACACAGTGGAATGTGCATGTACACACACACACACACACACACACACACACACACACACACACACACCACACACACTCCAATAAGAAAGATATTTGCTAAATCCTTTCCTCTTCACTCCTTTCTCCTTTCCTCTCATACTATTTGTTCTCTCTCTCTCTCTCTCTCTCTCTCTCTCTCTCTCTCTCTCTCTCTCTCTCTCTCTCTTTCTCTCTCTCTCATTCACTTGCTTCCTCTTCCCCTTTTACTGTTGAGGTATTGTGGCTCAGGATAGCCTAGAATTCACTAAGTCAGATAAGCTGCCTGCAACAATACTCCTGCTTCAGGCTCTGAGTGCTGGACACCATCCTCATATAACAGAATTGTCTTAGTGAGGGTTTCTATTGCTGTGAAGAGACACCATGGCCATGGCAATTCCTATAAAGGAGAATATTTAATTGGGGTGGCTTACTTACAGTTTAGAGGTTCAGTCCATTTTCATCATGGTGAGACATGGCAGCATGCAGGCAGACAGGGTGCTAGAGAAGTGACTGAGAGTTCTACATCTTGCAGGCAATAGGAAGTGGTATGCTCACTTGGTTGGTATCTTGAGCATATATGAGACCTCAAAGCCTGCCCCCAAAGTGACACAATTCCTCTAACAAGGCCATATTTCTCAATAGTACCACTCCCTATGAGTGGCCAATTACATTCAAATTACCACATTACACTCCCCAGCCCCCATAAGCTTGTAACAATTTTATAATGCAAAATACATTTAGTTCAACTTCAAAAGTCCCCATAGTCTATAACAGTCTCAACAATGTTTAAAAGCCCAAAGTTCAAAGTCTCTTTTGTGATTCATGCAATCTCTTAACTGTAATCCCCTATAAATTCAAAATGAAAAAAAAAACAGATCACATATTTCCAATATAATGGAACAGGATATACATTACCATTCCAAAATGTAGGGAAGGGAGCACAGTGAGGAAATATTGGACCAAAGGAAGACCAAAAACCAGCTGGGCAAACTCCAAACTCTGCAACTCCATATCTGATGTCAAAGAGCTCTTCATATCTCTAACTCCTTCCAGCTTTGTTAACTGCAACACATTTCTTTCTCTTGGGCTTGTTCCACTCCCTGTTAGCAATTTTCCTTGGCAGGTATCCTTCAGCTCTGATATCTTTAATATCTTGGGGTCTCCAGGGCAATCTAGACTTCAACTTCACAGCTTCACGCGATGGCTTCTCTGGGCCTCCATTCAGGGATACCCTGACACATGCCTGGCCTTAGTGGTGTGAGGATAAATTCCATAGCCTGTTTTTTCTATCCTTAACTCTAAAGCCAGAACCACATGGCTAAAGCTGCCAAGTTCTGCTGCTTACTGGGGCTGGAACATGACCTCCTCTTTCAATAACATCTTCACCAGTTTTCTGCTTTTCACTGCCTAAATTCAGCTGTCCTAAAACTTGGTCTGTAGACCAGGCCTCAAACTCAGGGATCTGCCAGCCTCTGCCTTCTCAGTGTTGAGATTAAGGAATGCACCACCACACCCTACTCCAAACTTTTCTTTAATTTCTTTTCAGAAGTTGGTAACTTAGTTGGATAGGATAATGACCTGAGGTTACTACTCCCTTTATTCCATTTCTTAATCTGTTTATAACCTTGAACACAAGACTAAGCTCCATTCCACTTCCTAGTACTCCTTTCCTCCTCAAATTGTACATTTTGCATTATTCACTCAGCTTGCTCCTTTTCTTTTTTTCTTTTTTTTTTTTAAAGATTTATTTATTATGTATACAGCATATATGACTGCAGGCCAGAAGAGAGCACCAGATCTCACTACAGATGGTTGTAAGCCACCATGTGGTTGCTGGGAATTGAACTCAGGACCTTTGGAAGAACAGTCAGTGCTCTTAACCTCTGAGCCATCTCTCCAGCCCGCTCCTTTTCATTATAAATCATCATTAGAGTTACCATTAATAACCACATGACAGAGTCTATACTAGGCTGTTTTGAGATTTCCTCTGCCAATGGAATTAATCCAAAAGTCTTCACTTTAGCCTCAGGTAGACTCTTCAGACAAGGGCAAAAGGCAGCTACTTTCTTCACCAAGTCTCTAGGCCACATATTATTCTTTTTCTCCTCTGAAACATCTTGACATACACACACACACACACACACACACACACACACACACACACACAAACACACATTTCAAACAACTCTTAGCACTACTGTCTTCCATGCTCCTACTAGTAAGGCCCATTAAGTAGCACTTAAAGTGTTCAACTGCTTTTCTAATTCATAGTCCCAAAGTACACATTCCTTCAAACAAACAAACAAACAAAAAACAAAACAAAACAAAACCATGGTCCAGCCTATCACAGCAATACCCCAGTCCCTAGTATCAAGTTCTGTCTTAGTTAGGGTCCCTATTGCTATGAAGAGATACCACAACCATGGCAACTCTTATAGAGGAAAATATTAGATTGGGGTGGCTCGATTACATTTCAGAGGTTCAGTCCATTATTATCATGGTGGGATATGGTGACATTTAGGCAGACATGGTGCTGGAAAAGTATCTGAGAGTCCTACATCTTGCAGGCAACAGGAAGTGGTGTATCTCACTTGGTGCTATCTTGAGCATATATGAGAACTTAAAGCTTGCCCCCATGGTGACACACTTCCTCCAACAAGGCCACACTTATTCCACTCCCTATGAGCTTTTGGGGGCCAATTACATTCAAACTACCACAAGAATACAATTTCTTTTTTATTCCATTGTATTTTTATTGATTATTAGGAGATTTCACATTATGAACCCCAAGCATACCACTTCCCAGCCCTCCCAGGCCCATCCTCCCACCCTTGGGACCCCATGACCACCAAAATAAGAAGGAGGCAGAAGCAAAACAAAACCCCCAAAACATAAGAAAACAAAAACAAAATACAAAACAAAACAATTCCAATTTGTGTTGCCCATATACTCAATGGTGCATGGTCAAAATTCTGGTGGCCAGCCTTTTAGAGAAAACCCACACCCTTGCCAGAAGCCCTCAATAAGAGAGCTACACTTAAACACACCCATCACACTTTTTAAGAATTATCTTCAATAACTTCCTGTCTAAGTTGTTACTTTTTGGATGGGGTGGAGTGAGAGTAGGGGTTGTCATGGAAGCCTTCCATGTTTCTCTTTCTCACGATGAGTCTTAAGTCACCAATACCATGGCAAAAGTATCTCCCATGCCCTTCATAGTCAGCAGGGGCATGCATCATGGATTTCTACATGGTTTCTGGTGACCACTTGGACCACAGACATCCACATGGTCTCTAACATCAGTACATGACACAAACTGCAGCATGATCTCTGATGGCAGTATAGTTCTCTCCCATTGCATGGATCATGGAGCCAATCATAGCCCTCGGCAGCAGCATAAACCAAGGATGGACATCTGCATAGCCTTCAATGGTACCACAGGCCATGGACATCAATACAGATGTTGGCTGCATTAGGACCACAGACTCAGACGTGGCTATTGGCAGCAGCCCAGACACAAACATCCCTATGACTTTAGGTGGTGGTTCAAACCACCCATATCAATATGGCCCCCAGCAGCAGCATGACCAGTGGACATCAACATCATTCGAGGCTGTAGCACAGACCACAAAAATCCCCATGGCCATTGGTGGCAACATGGGTCACAGACATCAACACAGCCTCAGCCTACAACAGGACCACAGAACCAGACATGGCCCTCCAAAGCAGCTCAGACCTGAATATCAACATAGCTTCAGTAGGCAGCACAGGCTACCCACATCAACAAGGCCCCTGGTGAAAGCATAGCTCACAGACTTAAGAATGGTCTCAGACAGCAGCTCAGACCAAGGACATCTGTGTGGCCTCTAGTGGTATCTCTGGCCAGGGATATCAACATGGCTCCCAGCTGTAAGACCTTGGGCACCCACATGAACCTCCAGCTTCATCATGGCTTGGGGCTGTGGATCACAGGTACTAAAGTGGTTCCAGGGCATCATGGGCCATAGAGGTCTTACAAAGAGATCCAACAAGAAAATGGACCGTACTTCATCTTGGACATCATATCTTTGCTCAGAACCAGGATGATCATGTGGCTGGGGAACTGTTGAAGGGCTGAATGAGAATATAAGCTCCAGACTGCAGCATATCACTCTGTTGGCCCTTTCAATAATGACATGTTCCTCCATCCTCTGAAGCCTCTGTCACAATTACCACCACTGTTGAGTCTCTAGTTCCACTTTTCTCCACCACTTAATCACCACTCCATTCCTCTGTCTTCCCACCTCTCCTGAAAATATTCATTCATCATAGTCGCATTGAAAACTGTCCTGTATTACATTATATCTATCTATCTATCTATCTATCTATCTATCTATCTATCTATTATACATATATGTACATATATACACACAAACATATATACACATGTATATACATATGCATATATATAATATATACATTTATGTGTGTATATATGTTCAGGTCTGAGCTGCCTTGGAGGGCCATGTCTGGTTCTGTGGTCCTGTTGCAGGCTGAGGCTGTGTACAATATATATATATATATATATTGTACAGACAGCTTTGCAAGCAAATATTAGTCTACATTTATGGTTTCTGAAGAGCCATAAATACTAGATCATTGCCAAGATACTGGTTTCAGATATTCTGCTGTTGCCCACAGTCAAGGTGATGTTGCAGCTAGGCAGGGCATCTTGGGGCAGGTTCTGTGCAAGCTCCTGGCTGTCACATACTTTTCTGCCCTCTATGTCTGCCACCCTGAGGCTCATCAGGCTTGGCCTTTATACTTGTAGCCTGCAGACAGCTCTATTACCCAGCACTCTCCATCTCCCAGCAGGGCAAGCACCTCAGGCTGCAGCTGCAATAGCTCAATACTGGGGGTTGACTGTCCTATTCAGTTATGACATATTTCTGAGTGAGAGCCAGGACATCTCCCTGTCATAGGTGCTGACCACTAGGCAGGATTTCTGTGCTTGTTGCCTGTGGGGCAAGCAGCACAGGTCACAGCTTCAGTGGCTCCATGCCAAGAGCTGGCCAGCGGGCCTAAGCCTGGCCCCATTCCCAGATTACAATTCCTAATGAAAGGATTTGAATAGCCAGAAAGGTAAGAAATGTGAATCAGATTAAAGAATGCCCCATGTGCAATGGGATGTAGCAAGTGATCTGAGAGGCTGAGATTTCTGGTGGTGGCTGCTGGGGGACTCAAAGGGATATTTTAAGAGTGTTGTAGAAGGAATGCTGGTAAGAGTTTACTATTCTCACCACTGACTCCAAGTGGTACAAAGGCCAGAGGATTAACCCGGGCCTCATCAAGGAACTGTTGGGTAGGCTGTGGCAACTTGATTTGGCTTCAGAACAATGGTGAGTATCTGGCGGGGAGGAGAGTAGATTTATCTAACAAATAGGTTACAGAAGCTGATTTCATTCTTAAAAGGTGAGTTGTACTCAGGAAGTCAAGACTAGTCCTTGCCTCCTCTGACTACCACATGGATACTCCGATAGAACATGAGGAGATGAGCATGGCTGCTCTATGTTGGTGCATGGACAGCTAGTATCTGTGGCTGGGTAAAGAGAAAGAGGTATTCATGGGACAAAGTAGAAAATGGGCTGAGTTTCCATCTGGGTTAACATTGTGTCTAGTATAGGGACAGCAGAGGTAAGTAAGACAACATGATTTATGACTAAACTGATTCAGAAGCAGAAAACATTTAGACCTAGAGGTATGTAACAGACTCTAAGACATTAGGAAATCATACTAATTTAGAAGAAGACTACATTGACTGAATCTATTACTATATTACAAGGTACACTAAGGAAAGTTTTATGTTTTATTCTCAATTTTTTTAAGGTTTGATCATTTATTTGTTACTGTTAAGGATACTTAATACTGACTGCATTCAGATTTAGAAGAAACTATTCCTTGGATTAGTGGCTTGTGTCTTTAATCCCAGGATTTGAGAGCAGAGTCAGGTGGATCTCTTCTCTGAGTTTAAAGCCAGCCTGGACTACAGAGTGAGCTCCAGGCGAGCCAAGGCTACCTACTAAAATTCTGTCTCAAAACCACAACAAATGAAGCAAAAGCTTTCACTGAGGACTATCTATATTTCCAGGAAATCTGTTGCAGGTATTTTTCTTTGACTTTCTTCATTCTTTTATACCAAAGTTTTATTTGTTCTACAGCCTCTGCCTCACTTTTCTTGGTGTGTTGGTTTTTCATAGCAATTTCATAGAGTTTTTGTTGCAGGGCACATGTAGTAAAAGACAATGAATGTTAGGAGCTTTCAATGTAGGCTTCTTACCTTCTTTGTTTAAAGGCTTTTTGACACAACACGGAGGGAAACTATCTTCTTTACAGAGATTGAAAAGTGTACATATTCTGCTAGCTCTTTAAAGCATCAGCTGGAGAAGTCCATCAGACCAGCAATCAATTCTCATTCTCTCTCTCTCTCTCTCTCTCTCTCTCTCTCTCTCTCTCTCTCTCTCTCTCTCTCTCTCTCTCTCCCAATCTGATAAGACTTAGATGGGCATCCACAAAGCATCCCTGAACAGATTTGCACATTTTCTCCTCCATTCTTCTTGGCCTATAACATGAATACCCCTTACTCAACAGCAGGCACACCCTGCAGTGGGTTCAGACACCTTGCTTAATGAGAAAACTTTGTCATTCTGATAATATAATCCTTTCATTCTTCACCCAGAGCAGCAGCAACAACTTTTGTGATCATGTACTTCTCATAGGAAGTATGAAGTTTGCATTCACTGTCTACTTTGATGAGTTTCTGAAAACTGGTATCTAGAAAGGAGATATTCAGCTTCATTCTGAATAAGCCATACCTTGAGTTGACACTTGTAGCTTCATACATATTCTGACTCAGGAAGGGGAGAGAGGTTAGAGTTGAGTCAATGATTGATCATTCCTATGAAGTGAAGCCTTCATGAGATTTCTGTAAATTACAGGATTTGGAGCTTGTAGGTTGACATACATATCCAAGTCCTCAGAGATGGTATAATGCAATACCATGGAACAGAACTCCTGTGATTGGAAACTGTCTAGATCTTACTCTTGGTACCTCTTTGTTTGGCTCTTCACCTGCATTCTTTGTAACATCCTTGACAATACCCTGGTAAATGTGCATGAGAGTTACCCTATGTTTTTTGAACAGTCTAACAAAATCTTGAATTTAAGAAGGGACTTATGGGATTCTTCAATTTATATAAGCCAGGTTAGAAGCACAGGTCACAACCTGGCACTTGTGCCTGGAATCTGAAATAGGAGGTAGAGTCTTTTTGACTTGTGAGAGTTGATGCTGACTCGACCTATTGCCAGAGTTGAAGTGAATCACAGGATACCCACTTGGTATCTTCAGTAAACAGAAAAATTGCTCAGTGTGAGAAATCCATATATTTGATGCCACAAGTGTGATAAACAAGCATCTAGAGAAAAACAGCTATTTTTCCTCCATATGCCATTAGATATTTAACAATAATTGAAAAATACATATGTACAAATACAATAAGATAGTGTCTCAGGAATAACAATATTGATTTATGCATAGAAGAAATAAGGAGACAGACTAGAAGCAATAAACAAGCTCTGGGAAGATGCAACAAACTTACAAAGAACAGAGGACAGGTGAATCAAGGTAGCTACTGACTGGTTGATTGATTTGGTTAATTGGTTTTGAAACAAGCTCTAATAAGTAGCTCAGGTTAACCTTAAACTCAACGCAACTGCTCTGCCTTAGACTGCCAAATAGCTGGTATTATAGGCATACACCATCATGCCCAGTTTGAAGTCACCATTCAAATGACAAAAGGCCACAACAAAGGAGTATCTCTCCTAGCATATCAAACTGGCAAGTAGAAGAGGTAGAGTGACAAACAATAGATTTTACTCTCTATATGCATTTAGTGTGTATTTCCACTTAAAACCAACTTAACAAATATAAAACAACTGGCTATTTCTAACATCCAATCAGACTGTAAACTTACCATTATATGTCGAGTTCAAAATAAAGCCAAATAATGCCACATCATTGGCACAGGGGCACTTCACCACTTTGATGTCTATCAAGTGTGGAAACAAATTTTTGACCTGTGAGTTACTCATTTCAGGTCCAAGAGTCCACTGCAGAATAGGCTCTGTGGAAGACAAATTTAGGCATTTAAACTCTTGAAACTGGAACACCAGTATTTTTCTTTAAAGGTTTTGGAAAAACTATGTAAGGGAAATATTTGGTTGTCCAAAGCAGGTAGGGGATATAGTAGAGGCTGGAGAGATAGTTCAGTGGTTAAGAACACTGGCTGCTCTTTAAAGGGTTCTGGGTTTGATTCCCAGCACCCACAGAGCAGCTCAGTATTGTCTGAAGCTCCAGTTCTAGCAGATTCAGTACTCTCTTCTGACATCCCAGGGCACCAGGTATACAGCTGATGCAGATATGTGTACTGGCAAAACACCTACAAACATAAAAACTTTATACATGGGTATAATATGATCTCACTCTTCATCAGTTAAAAAAGGGCCAGTTTTTATTTTGCAAAGGAGAAAATGGAATTCTATTGATAACACTCTGGAGAAAGGTCATACTGCTGAAGAACATTTAGGATAAGAGATACTAATTTAGCCATACATAGAAAATACATGGTCACATGGTCTGTGCTTAGAATTACAAGAGCTGGAACACAGAACAGGGATATTTGTAACTAAGGGATCTACTTCAAAAGCATACATTTCCTTTTGCTCCTTTGCAATCCCATCAAAACAACAGCAGGTAAATAAAAAGAAGAAGAAACCTAGAGTATATGCAGAGAAAAGAGGCATTTTCATCAGTGAACAAGAGACCAAGGTCTCTAGAAAATAAGTAGAAGTTGGGAGTAGACTAACAGAAAAAAATCAATCCAGTGTGAGACATCTTCAGCCTATCAAACACTGCATATCACCTTTCTATTGAAATGAAAATCAGGTGTATTTTTTTCTTTTTTTTTTTAAATTCCCTTGCTTTTGCTTTTGCCAAGCTCTAACTCAGAAGTTTCCCACTTTTTTCCATATCTGTTCTTCCTTCTCTGAGAAGCATTCCATGAAATGCAAGAATGGGTGGGGCTCTCCTCAGGATCTCAGTGTAGCCCTGAGCATCACTGGAACTCTTACTCACCAGGCTGGATTAGGCAATGATCCTATTTGGAAGACTTACTCAGACAAGTGCTACAATTTTAAAACTTACAATACCTACATGCATATGAAATTACTTGAAGCTAAAGTCAAATTTCCATATATAAAAACAGGAATTCTCTTTTCTCCTGGGGAAAAGGAACATTGAAAACACACACACACACACACACACACACACACACAAATCCTTTCTTATTTAAAAATTTCAAAAGAATAACATTTTTCCTGTGTTGGAAAAAATCAGAGACCGGGGAGAAGCAAGAGAAGTGTGGATGAAAGACCAGCTTTGGGTACATATGGAGTTTGAGACTAGCCTGGGCTACCTGAGACCTGTCTTAAAAAGCAAAACAACGAGTCCCAGCGGCGGCCCACAGAGGTAGACAGGCCCGGCGGCAGAGACAAGCAGATGCAGGTAGGCCTGCGGCGGCGGCCCGCGGAGGTAGACGGGCCCAGCAGCAGCCCGCTGAGGTAGACGGGCCCAGCGGCGACAGCCTACAGGGATATTCAGGCCCGGAGGCAGCCGGCAGAGATATTCAGTCCCAGCGGCGGCCCACAGAGGTAGACAGGCCCGGCGGCAGAGACAAGCAGACGCAGGTAGGCCTGCGGCGGCGGCCCGCGGAGGTAGACGGGCCCAGCAGCAGCCCGCTGAGGTAGACGGGCCCAGCGGCGGCAGCCGACAGAGATATTCAGGCCCGGCGGCAGCCGGCAGAGACATTCAGTCCCAGCGGCGGTCCACAGAGGTAGACAGGCCCGGCGGCAGAGACAAGCAGACGCAGGTAGGCCTGCGGCGGGGGCCGGTGGAGGTAGACGGGCCCAGCGGCGGCAGCTGACAGGGATATTCAGACCCAGCGGCAGCCGGCAGAGACATTCAGGCCCAGCGGTGGCCCACAGAAGTAGACGGGCCCAGCGGCGGCCCGCTGAGGTAAACGGGCCTGGCGGCAGCGGCCAACAAGGACATTCAGGCCCGGCAGCAGCTGGCAGAGACATTCAGGCCCAGCGGCGGCCCACAGAGGTAGACAGGCCCGGCGGCAGAGACAAGCAGACGCAGGTAGGCCTGCGGCGGCGGCCCGCGGAGGTAGACGGGCCCAGCAGCAGCCCGCTGAGGTAGACGGGCCCAGCGGCGACAGCCTACAGGGATATTCAGGCCCGGAGGCAGCCGGCAGAGACATTCAGGCCCAGCGGCGGTCCACAGAGGTAGACAGGCCCGGCGGCGAAGACAAGCAGACGCAGGTAGGCCTGTGGCGGCGGCCTGTGGAGGAAGACGGGCCCAGCGGCAGCCCGCTGAGGTAGACTTGCAGCGGCCAACAGGGACATTCAGGCCCGGTGGCGGCCCCCAGAGGCAGACAGACCCAGCGGCAGCTGACAGGGACATACAGGCCCGGCGGCGGACCGCAGAGGTAAACAGGCCCAGGGACGGAGACAAGCAGACACAGCTTGGAACAGGGACGCCCCTAACCCCAACATCTGGGGAAGAAGCTATCTCCGTGGGTCAGAACCAGAACGAATCTGAACACTCCGTCTGAGGACAACCCAGGGCCCAGCTGCTGATCCTGTGAAACCCAACAACTTGGAGGTGTTGGTGAGACTACCCTGCTCAGCTGAAACCCATCTGGGAGAGGATTCAGATGCCTACAGTTTAAAGTCTGAAGAAACAAGATCAGCTGAGGAGTTGACAAATGAACAAAAAGTGACCTGAGAACACAGAAGAAGGCGCTACCCAGACACCAAACCAGATCACCAGAATCATAAGTATATAATTCACCGATCGAAATCAGCTGCCCCTGAAGAAATAGCCCAAAAGCACCAATTTAACCAAGAACCCCTACTAAACCAAGACTAAAAATTAGAACAAGAGAGGCACTCTCAGACACAGACACCACCTGCACCTCACAGAGGAAGAGATGAGTAGGCGCCAGTGCAAAAATACAGGCAACAACATAAAGACCTATATGGCAACATCAGAACCTAGTGATTCTACACCTGGAAGACCTAAACATACCATGACAGAAGAAACAGAAGAAATCAACCCTAAAAATGACATTAAGAAGATGATAGAGGCCCTTAAAGAAGAAATAAAACATTCCCTCAATGAGGAAATAAAAACTTTCCTTAAAGAGGAATTGAAAAACTACCTTAAAGAGGAAATAAAAACTTTCCTTAAAGAGGAAATAAAAAACTCCCTTAAAGAGGAAATAAAAACTTCCCTTAAAGAGGAAATGAAAAACTCCATTAAAGAGGAAATAAAAAACTCCCTTAAAGAAATGGAAGAAAAAACGAACAAAAAATGGGAAGAAATCAAAGAAAGCCAAGAAAAAGCAATTAAACAGATGAAAGAAACATTCCAAGATCTGAAAAATGAATTTGAGACAATAAAGAAAACACATGCTGAGGGAATGCTGGAAATAGAAATCCTGACAAAACAAACAGGAACTACAGAAACAAGCATAACCAACCGATTGCAAGAGATGGAACAGAGACTCTCTGACACTGAAGACACGATAGAGAAAATAGATTCGTCAGTCAAAGAAAACAATAAAGACAAAAAAGTCCTAACACAAAACGTCCAGGAAATTTGGGACACCATGAAAAGACCAAACCTAAGAATAATAGGGATAGAAGAAGGAGAAGAATACCAACTCAAAGGCACAGAAAATATATTCAACAAAATCATAGAAGAAAACTTTCCTAACCTAAAGAAAGAAATACCTATGAAGATACAAGAAGCTTACAGAACACCGAATAGGCTGGATCCAAAAAAAAAGTCCCCTCGCCACATAATAATCAAAACACTAAACACACAGAATAAAGAAAAAATATTAAGAGCTGCAAAGGAAAAGGACCAAGTAACATATAAAGGCAAACCCATCAGAATAACACCAGACTACTCAATAGAGACTATGAAAGATAGAAGATCATGGACAAACCTCATGCAGACACTAAGAGACCATGGATGCCAACCCACACTATTATACCCAGCAAAACTCTTAATCACCATAGGCGGAGTAAACAAAATATTCCAGGATAAAACCAGATTTAATCAATACCTGTCCACAAACCCAGCCCTACAGAAAGCACTAGAAGGGAAAATTCAACCCAAAGAAGCTAAACACATCCATGAAAAATCAAGCAATAGATAATCCTACACCAACATACACCACAGAAGGACAACACAACACAACCACAAAAAATAACAGGAATTAACAATCACTGGTCATTAATATCCATCAATATCAATGGTCTCAACTCACCTATAAAAAGACACAGACTAACAGAATGGATTAGAAAACAGGACCCATCCATATGCTGCATACAAGAAACACACCTTAACTCCAAAGACAGACACTACCTCCGAGTAAAGGGCTGGGAAAAGGTTTTCCAAGCAAATGGACCTAAGAAACAAGCTGGTGTAGCTATCCTAATATCTAATAAAATAGACTTCAAACTAAAATCAATCAAAAGAGACCAGGATGGACATTACATATTCATCACAGGAAAAATCCACCAAGATGAAGTCTCGATTCTAAACATTTATGCTCCAAATACAAAAGCACCCACATTCATAAAAGAAACACTACTAAAGTTTAAAACGCACATCAAACCCCACACATTAGTAGTGGGAGATTTTAACACACCACTCTCACCAAAAGATAGATCTACCAGACTGAAACTTAACAAAGAAATAAAGGACCTAACAGATGTTATGACTCAAATGGACCTAATAGATATATACAGAATATTCCATCCTAACACAAAAGAATATACCTTCTTCTCAGCACCCCATGGAACCTTCTCAAAAATTGACCACATGCTTGGACACAAAACAAATCTCAACAGATACAAAAAAATTGGAATAACCTCCTGTATTTTATCAGACCACCAAGCCTTAAAGTTAGAACTCAATAACAACAAAAATTATAGAAAACCCACAAACTCATGGAAACTGAATAATACCCACCTGAAACATCAATGGGTCAAGGAAGAAATAAAGACAGAAATTAAAGAGTTCCTAGAATTCAATGAAAATGAAAGTACAACATACCCAAACTTATGGGACACTATGAAAGCAGTGCTAAGAGGAAAATTCATAGCTCTAAATGCACACATAAAGAAGATGGAGCAATCCCATACCAATGAATTAACAGCACAACTGAAAGCTCTAGAACAAAAAGAAACAAACTCACCCAGGAGAAATAGACGCCAGGAAATAATCAAATTGAGGGCTGAAATCAACGAAATAGAAAACAAGAGAACAATACAAAAAATCAATGAAACAAAGAGTTGGTTCTTTGAAAAAATCAACAAGATAGACAAACCACTAGCCAAATTAACCAAAAGGCAAAGAGAGAACACCCAAATTCACAAAATCAGAAATGAAAAGGGAGACATAACAACAGACAATGAGGAAATCCAGAGAATCATCAGATCATACTTCAAAAACCTGTACTCCACAAAAATGGAAAACCAGGAAGAAATGGACAATTTTCTGGATAAATACCAAATACCAAAATTAAATCAAGACCAGATAAACCATTTAAATAGACCAATAACCCCTAAAGAAATAGAAACAGTTATCAAAAGTCTCCCAACTAAAAAAAGCCCAGGACCAGATGGTTTCAGTGCAGAATTCTACCTGACTTTCAAAGAAGAACTAATACCAATCCTCTTCAAAGTGTTCCACACAATAGAAACAGAAGGAACACTACCAAACTCTTTTTATGAGGCTACAATTACCCTGATACCCAAACCACACAAAGATGCAACAAAGAAAGAGAACTACAGACCAATCTCCCTCATGAACATTGATGCAAAAATACTCAACAAAATATTGGCAAACCGAATCCAAGAATACATCAAAACAATCATCCATCACGACCAAGTAGGATTCATCCCAGGGATGCAAGGATGGTTCAACATACGGAAATCAGTCAATGTAATACACCATATAAACAAACTGAAAGAAAAAAACCACATGATCATCTCCCTAGATGCTGAAAAAGCCTTTGACAAAATCCAACACCCCTTCATGATAAAGGTCTTAGAAAAAATAGGAATACAAGGAACATTTCTAAACATAATAAAAGCAATTTATAGCAAGCCAACAGCAAACATCAAATTAAATGGAGAGAAACTCAAAGCGATACCACTAAATTCAGGAACAAGACAAGGCTGTCCACTCTCCCCATATTTATTCAATATAGTACTAGAAGTTCTAGCTAGAGCAATAAGACAACAAAAGGAGATCAAAGGGATACAAATTGGCAAGGAAGAAGTCAAACTTTCACTATTTGCAGATGATATGATAGTATACATAAGTGACCCCAAAAACTCTACCAGGGAACTTCTACAGCTGATAAACTCCTTCAGTAAAGTGGCAGGATACAAGATCAACTCAAAAAAATCAGTAGCCCTCCTATACACAAATGATAAAAGGGCTGAGAAAGAAGTCAGAGAAACATCACCCTTTACAATAGCCACAAATAATATAAAATACCTTGGGATAACACTAACTAAACAAGTGAAAGACCTTTTTGATAAGAACATTAAATCTCTAAAGAAAGAAATTGAAGAAGATATCAGAAAATGGAAGGATCTCCCATGCTCATGGATAGGTAGGATTAACATAGTAAAAATGGCAATCTTACCAAAAGCAATCTACAGATTCAATGCAATCCCCATCAAAATCCCAACACAATTCTTCACAGACTTGGAAAGAAAAATACTCAACTTTATATGGAAAAACAAAAGACCCAGGATAGCTAAAAGAATCCTATACGATAAAGCAACCCTTGGAGGCATCACCATCCCGGACCTCAAACTCTACTATAGAGCTATAGTAATAAAAACAGCTTGGTACTGGTATAAAAACCGACATACAGACCAATGGAATCGAATTGAAGACCCTGACATTAATCCATGCACATATGAACACCTGGTTTTTGACAAAGGAGCCAAAACTATACAATGGAACAAAGAAAGTATCTTCAACAAATGGTGCTGGCATAACTGGATGTCAATATGTAAAAGATTACAAATAGATCCATATCTGTCACCATGCACAAAACTCAAGTCCAAGTGGATCAAAGACCTAAACATAAATCCAGTTACACTAAACTTAATAGAAAAGAAGATAGGAAGCACTCTTGAACGCATTGGCACTGGAGACCATTTCCTAAATAAAACACCGACAGCACAGACCCTGAGCACAACCATTAATAAATGGGACCTCTCAAAACTGAGAAGCTTTTGCAGGGCAAAAGACACAGTCAATAAGACAAAAAGACAGCCAACAGATTGGGAAAAGATCTTCACCAACCCCACATCTGACAGAGGATTGATCTCCACAATATATAAAGAACTCAAGAAACTAGACATCAAAGCACTGAACAGTCCAATTAAAAAATGGGCTAAAGAGCTAAACAGAGAATTCACAAAACAAGAACTACAAATGGCTGAAAGACATTTAAAGAAATGCTCAACATCCTTAATCATCAGAGAAATGCAAATCAAAACGACTCTGAGATACCACCTTACACCTGTTAGAATGGCTAAGATCAAAAACACCAATGACAACCAATGTTGGAGAGGATGTGGAGCAAAGGGAACACTCCTCTACTGTTGGTGGGAATGTAAACTTGTACAACCACTATGGAAATCAGTATGGCGGTTTCTCAGAAAATTAGGAATCAAACTACCTCAAGACCCAGCCATCCCACTCTTGGGCATATACCCAAAGAATGCTGATACATACCATAAAGATACATGCTCAGCTATGTTCATAGCAGCACTATTTGTAATAGCCAGAACCTGGAAACAACCTAGATGCCCATCAACGGAAGAATGGATGAAAAAAATGTGGTACATATACACAATGGAGTACTACTCAGCAGAGAAAAACAATGAAAGCATGAAATTTGCAGGCAAATGGATGGAACTAGAAAATATCATCCTGAGTGAGGTAACCCAAACCCAGAAAGACAGTTATGGTATGTACTCACTCATTGGTGGATTCTAGATATAAAATGAACAATCAGACCACAACCCATAGAACCATAGAGGCTATATATATATAGCATGGAGGTCCGTAGGACGACTGTGGCATATAATAAATTTCAGTTTTACTCAATTATTGAAAAAAAAATAGCCAAATGAATGGAAACACATGAACTATGAACCAAAGACTGAGGGGCTCCCAGCTGGATCAGGCCCTCTGAATAGGTGAGACAGTTGATTGGCTTGATCAGTTTGGGAGGCATTTAGGCAGTGGGACCAAGTCCTGTGCTCATTCCATGAGTTGGCTGTTTGAAACCAGGAACTTATGCAGGGACACTTGGCTCAGTCTGGGAGGAAGGGACTGGACCTCCCTGGACTGAGTCTACCAAGTTGATCACAGTCCTCGGGGGAGGACTTGTCCTGGAGGAGATGGGAATGGAGGGTGGGCTGGGGGTAAGGGGAGGGCGTGGGAGGGGGGAGAATAGGGGAACCCATGGCTGATATGTAGAACTGAATGGTATTGTAAAATAAAAAATATATATCACAAAAAAAAAAAAAAATCAGAGACCAAAGTAACAGAAAAGTACAAAAGTGGTCCAGGTCAACTTGAAAGAATACTACTGTGTGATTTAAAAAACAAAGAACTTCTAACAACAGAGACACTTAATAATCAGTTCTTAGCTGTTTATATTCTACAATGCAGTTCTAGCTCCTCAAACTTTCAGAAAAAGATCAACAACTGTCTAGACCCAAATACCTTGGGAAACTTCCTCTTCCCTTCCCCCTACTTTGTGTAAAACAAGAAAAGCAGTTCAATTTCTCTGTTTGCTTATTATGCAGTCTAGCTACAGCCAGAAGGGGAAAGAAACAATGTCAACTACAGTAACTCAGCAGGAAGTTGCTCAGGACTTCAGAGAATCTTCTGGTAAGGAGCTGACTTCATAGGCTGCAATGTGTTTGCAGGCCATTCACACCAGACCTTAGAGAACAATTAAGTTCTGGATTGACAGTGCCTCTGACTTTAAGAAAAAGCTGCTTGGGGTCAGATGCTGTATTTTAAGTCACAAGAACTAGAGAATGTTAGTGATCTAAAAGCATCAGGTAAGCGAGAAATTGATCAGAAAAGTTGATTTGACTGATAAACAACTTTGGTAAGCTTCTGGTAAGATCAACACACTGACCCGTTTTGGTAATTACCTATGGGGTGTTTACCCACCAACCTCACAGCTGCCCAGAGTTTTCTTGAGTGCAAGCAGCAGAAAATATTAGAAGGATTTAGGATGTGGAGATAGATAAACAGATAGTAAATATAGGATAGCCTCGAGAGGGCCTGGAACCTATTCCAAAGGGCCCTGACTGTCTCTGCCCCAGGGGATTAATAGAAATGTCAAGGGGTGGAGCAAAAGACCTCCCCTCCAGCACAGCCAAGTGAAGACCATCTCAGACACCTACACTCTGGCCCGTGATCCAATCATCCTCTCTATCAGACCTGCTGGGTAAAGCCACAAGGAACCAAAAAACAGGCCCCCACAAGTCAACCTTTCCTAATATATAAAAAATAACTAATTATTAATAGCTTACAGCAATCTCCATAGCTGTTATACCTCCTAGTATGGGAATAGAGGATGATATAGATGGTATTTCTTTTTTGGATTAGATCCAAGGTGACTACAGCAGTCTTTAGCTGCATCAAGCCCTTTCTAAACCAAAATCTCTTAATGTAATTTCAAGAATCCCTTAGCTTCATCATTACTAATAACAGGTTAACATAAATATTGCTGTACAGTTACAATTCTCTCAATCTTACATCTCAAAGCAAACTCTTAACAGAACTATTTGAATTAACATATATGGTGCTATATATAGTTACAATTTTCTCAGTCTTACAACTTTAACTCTTAATAGAATCATTTGAATTTTCTTGCTAACAGAACATAGAAAAAACTTAATGTTTTCATGTCAAACTTAAATATTTCCTTAACTTCACAAAACCAAGGTGCATTAATATCAATAGGTTAACATAATTTCTGCAAATATACATTCAACCTTAATTCACTCATAACTCCTCCTTTTCTTTACAATTTTTTAAACAAAATCTCGAACCCAGTTAGAAAAAACTCAAACTTAAACAATTTCTACTAACCCATATTGAAAAGCAGTATTCTCAATCTAACCATTAACACTTTGAAAATTTTTAGCAAAACATCCAAAAGCAGTTTCTTAATAAAACTCTTTACACTTCAAAGGAATCTCAGTGTACCAATTTGCATTTCTTACTAACAAAACGTAACATTAATTCACTCAAATACCAAATTTTTTTAATTAAATAGACTAAGGAATATCAACTCTCCCTTTTCTTTATAATTTTTTAAGCAAAATCTCAAGCCTAGTTAGAAAACCCAAACTTTTCCATTTAAACAGTTTCATTTGTAACACAAAACCAGTTCCATAAGTAATTCCATTTTTACATAAACAGTTCCATAAAACAGTTCCATTTTTAACACAAAACAATTCATGAATCACCAGCATATATGCATACACAAAACTGCATTTTGAGTCTAGGTAGAAACAATAAATTTCTTCATTTAAACAGTTCCATTTTAACACAAATAATTCCAGAAAACAGTTCTTAGGCCATTACTACAAGTAAATTCAAAATTGTCCCATAGCAATGAAATCACTTGTTCATTTCATTTTTAAGTCTCAAAATTTTAATAATAAATTCTGGTATGAGCTTTCCAAATATGAAAAAAAATCCCTAACAAAAATCTTTTTGTAGTTTTATCTCATTTTTTTAAGTTCAAAAAGTTTTTGTTTTTTTTTAAAAAGTAAATTCTGGTATTAGACTTTTACTTCCAAATATGAAGAAATGTTTTACAACCAAAAATTTTTTGTAGTTTAACAACTTTAGTTCAAACAAGTGTCTCTGCAACTTTCATTCTCAAGCCAGAGACCTTAGTTACAGTAATATTTTAAACTGCGCCGTTTTTGCTGTTAGCTCAGGTTTTTCTGTGTTGCCTTGATTTTCCATGGATCTTATCTGGGGATGCCTGTGCTGGTTCTGGCATTCACCATTCTTAGCTTCTTAGTGGCTTCTGGAGCTTTTGAAAACCGCTCAGACTGCCTGCTTTGCAGTCTGATAGGACACTAACGTCTGTGTCTCAGGTTCTTTTGCCATATACATTGAGAATAGACTCACATTTAACATTTACACTTTTTTACAAACTCACATATCTTGCAAAGCATTTAGACTCACATTCAACATTTACATTTTTTTTACAAACTCACATATAACATATTCACATCTACTTATTTATACTCCTTAAGGAAACTATAGAATTACTTTAGCAAATATATTTCTCATTTACTTATATTCATTTTATATTCTTATTTAAACTTACATTTACAACTAGCATCTTTACTTTTTACAAGCTTATTACTACATGTCTTAAGACTACCTTAGATAATTCTTGCAAGCTTATATTCTTAAAGAAACTCTATAGATCTATTTTACAAATTTATATTCATAAGAACTATTAAGCAAACTCTACAGGCCTACCATTAGCATATATCTAACTTAGAAAACACCTCAAGATTTCTTAACACTTAGAGGAGATTTAACATTTTCTAACAAGACAGAATTATTTTCTACTTCTTACTCTTAATTATCATCACTATCTCTATTAGAAAGATTCTCTTAACTAGACAGAGTACAAAAATCATTTCTAAAGTTCTGAGCTTATCATTCTGAAAGTTCTTGATTGAAACAAGAGTAATTCTTTAATGGCTATCTCTTAACTTTGGACTTAGTGACTTCTGTTGCTATGCATTTCAGATGTTTTATAACAACTCTATTAAGAGCTATGTCAGTTTACAGCAAACCCAAAAAGGAAGAAAAACCTGAATTTGCTTAGCTGGCAACTCAACAGGAGAAGACAGTTGTCTAAATTGGAGTCTGGTTCCAGACCTGCAGCTTTCAGCAGGCCTAAAAACATTGCTGAAACTTAGTTACAATTGTCTCAAACTCCTCAGCAGTCTGGAAGCTTCTTTATTCTCCTACTATCCCCAGACTGCAAGGTGGAACCTTAATATCAGGAAAATTGATTTAGTTGCTTTTTACACTCATCACCAAACTCTGATACAATTCCCCCTTTTTAGTTTTTTAAAGCTGTATGTGCCATGAGTTCTTTAACAATGTTGATGTTTGATATTTTATTAGCCCAATATTTTCACCAAAACTGCTACTATTCAAAAGAGTCAAGAACATAGCTGTTTTTTTTGTTTTTTTTTTTTTTCATGAAACCTCCTTCATTAGCTTACTCTGAGGAAAAGGCATTTTCAGGACTTAGTATTTTCACTTCATTAGCTTTAGCCCCTAATGTTATTGTTAGCAGCTGTGATATTTAGCATTTTTTTTTATAACTTTCAGGTGAAGCAACTCTATTTTTTAAGATGGCTAGATTTTCTGGTTTGTTCCCATCTATAAAGCAGTCATTTCTTTTTGAATGCCTGTTTCCTCTTCCTCTTAATTAGATTTGCAAAGGATTCATTCATTGCAGGTTGTTTGTTCAAAAGGCAAAGAACTTTCATTTCCCATAAGTTTCTTCATATCTAAGACAATGTTCAGTTTATGGACTGCTTTCCCTTGTTTTAAGGATTTTAAAGTGGCTTGTTGACAAACAATTTCTAGTTAGAGACTGTCCCTTTACTCAAATTCATCACTTCAGGATGAGAGTGAAATTCCTGTTGAACTATTCTAAAGCTCCTAACAAAAATCCAGGGAAAATAAGGTATTTTACACAAAGGTGCCCCAAACAGGGAATCTCCGAGTTCCGTATCCTTTCAATTTTTCATTGAAACTGACATTCAACAAACTCTGAGCTGATTTTGCTCCTTCTTATTCTTTTAAAAGCTGTATTTTAAGTTTACTATGAACGTATTTTCAAGCTGACAAAAGTCTTTCAGGGCAATTTCGACATCTTTAGCGGAAAAACTACCTTTCCCAGAATGCATTTCTCTTATTCAGTCCTTTGTTGCAAGCTACATTATGGACTTCATTTCCCATAGTTCTTTCCGGGTTGAGAGTGAACCTCCTGTTCTCTTTTACTGGGCTTATTTTCAAAGTTTTTTTCTTTTACAACGGGAGATTTGAACCAAGCATTTTATGTTTTCAATTACGGGACACTGGGAGATTTCTGTTCTGAGCTGGCATCAAAATGTATCTCTCCTTCATTTGACACTGGGCCTAAATCAGAACCACACCTGCTCCTTAGTGCACATTGAGGCTGGCATTTCTGATAGCAACTTTCCTCAAGGTTTGTGTTTGCCTTAGCCAGTCAGTGAAAAAAGCATTTACAACAGAGCTTTTCCAAAGCTCCTTAAGAGTCTTTTTTCTTCCCCTGATAGATCTTAATTATATTTTGCTTGTTCCTTCCCCTCCAGATGCAGAGCTTCAGATATCTTAGGCTGTGGCTCTGCTCCTCTGCTAGCGGCCTTTGGAGATAGGGGCCTTCCCCTTCTCCCCCCAATCTGCCTCAAACTCTAGCAGCTTTCTGGGGAGGAATCTGTCCCTTCTCCATTTCTTCAGAGTCTTTCTCCCTGACAGTTCCCAGTTTGGTCTCAGTTTATCCCCTCTGTCCCAGAAACAGTTTTCGACATTAAAATGGCAGCTTTTCCGGCTACTGAAGGTAGGGGCTTTTTGTCCGTTTCTGTTTTCAGGGTCTGTGAGGTTTGTGTTCATAAATCAAGCTTAGCAAAGGAGGTTTTTGCCATCTCTAAGATTGCATCAGGCCTTCACCAGGCCCAATCCCCCAGTGGATTGTTTTTGCTTGTCTACTCTCTCAAGAGCTTATCTCCTGAGGCAATCAATCCCTCAGGGCTGCACTCCCTTATATCACCAGGAGTCAAAATGAGCCATCTTAGAAATAAGACCAAAATGCTTTCACCCTAAAACTAAGGCCTAAGATTTCTCCTTTTGGGAATAGGCCATTAGTTACTGAAACCAGTCAGTTCAGATTCCAGAAACCAGGAAGTGTAAAAGTACAGAGTCACAAGATAGTCACGAGGTAATGCCTGCCAGACTATGGAATGTCCTCTCCCTGGTTTCCAGGGTAACTGACCATAGAAATGCCCCCACCTGAGGGCAGCCAATGAGAATGGTGGCAGGCAACCACTCCCTTAGAAGTAATTTCTAGAAGTTCCTAGAAGCGAGCCAATCAGAATTGTACCTGCACTAGCACCCCTAAATGATGTAACCTTGTGATTTTTCCCTTTAAAAGCTGAGCTTGCAGACAGGTGGGCACTTCCTCCAGCCTCCACTGCGCTGGATGTATTGGACGAAGTCCCTGCCTAGGCTTGTATTGCTTTTGGATATCCAGAATTAAACCTTGCTTTTGCATTCTGGTATGCTCGTCTTTGGTGGTCTCTCTGGGGGTCACGATCTGGGCACAACAAAAACAAACCTTTTCTCAAAAAGATGCTTTCTGATAGAAAAGAACTTTACTCCTGGATAGTTCTCCTTTCTGCCCTGGCTGGGCTGTTTCCCCAGGATGGGGCTCCTGACTCGGCAGTCCAACTGCAGATGCAGTTTGGCTTTACTGTTTTCCCAGAAAGATCCTTTCTCTAATTGGAAAGCTTTTCTCAGATTTCTTTTTGCAGCTGTGAACACTGCATAGTCCCACCTAACAACCCAGGACTTACAGGAAAGGGATAACTGTGCCATTCCCACCGGCTTTAGCTTTGTTTGTTCATTATCAATCTTCCCCTAGGTCCTGCACCTTCTTGCCTCAGCTCTGTGCACCAGGAAGTTATTTACAACTGCAGGAACTCTAGTATCCCCAAAATGCACTCCAACTCGGAGATGCTGGCTAGTTGCTTCTCTGTTGTTGGTTAGAAGCTAGGATACAATGCTTAACAGAGTTTGCATTGCTTCAGGGGATCTTTGGGTAAGCATGATTAGGAGCACCTTTTCATTCTGAAATGCTCAAACAAAACCCTTGATGCCTCAGCTCAGCTATAACTGGGAAGCTTGGCTTTTTTGCTTCTCTCAGGTAAACAATTCCTGCCCTATTGGGCTCTTTATGGCTCTTCACTCACACTCTCCCAAGCGTTTCCCTCAGGGGACTTTGACCCACTGTCTTTTAGTAGCTTAAAGAGACAGAGTTTAGAAGAGAGGTTTTTAGAACTCCACCCCTGCCTCCTGCATTGCAGGAAGGATTTTTCTGGCTTGAAAGACAGAACTTAGAGAGGTTTTGCTGTCCTAAGAAGTTTGTTGTTTTTCCCTTTGAGCTAATCTCAGGTGATTCCCATACTAATATCGTCAAGTGATTCTAATTTTTGTCCTGAGAGAGAATGTTAAAGGCTTTAGTTTTCTAAGTTTAAAGAGCTTTTTGTTTGAGAAAGAAAAATTAAGGCTTCTTAGAGAGATTTTTTCCCCAAATTTTCCAAGAAAATCTTTTCAGTTTAAGAGAAAGATTTTTTTTCCCCAAGAGAGAGAAAGACCAACTTTTCCCAAAACTTCTGAACTTTAAACTTTTTGGCTTCTTACACCCCCATTTTTGCCTCAGGGAGAAAACACTTTCTCCTGCTGCTTGGATTTAGCATTTCAGCTATCCCTAAGCCAAAAGCTTCCATAGGAAACTTTTTTCTACCCAATAAGGTCAAAGTAGAGCTTTTTTACTACCCATAAAGCTCAAAGAAAGATTTTTTTCCCAGTTTGCATTCATAGCCCCCAAAGTTAGAAAACTGAAGTTTTTCTATCTAGTTGCCTTACTTATCTTGAATTTTCCTACACTATCTTACACTTCTTAAGTTCTTATGACTTAAAATACAGCATCTGACCCCAAGCAGCTTTCTCTTTTTTTTAAATTTTCTTTAGTTTTATAATTTGATTTAATTTTACTTAACAGCCACGGATTCCACTGTCCTCCCTCCTCCCACCCGCCCTCCCCCAGCCCTCCCCCATTCCACCCCTCATTCCCATCTCCTCCAGGGCAATAACTCCCCTGGGGATTCAGCTCAACCTGGTGTATTCAGTCCAGGCAGGTCCTGTCCCCTCCTCCCAGGCTGAGCAAAGTGTCCCTGAATAGGCCCCAGGTTCCAAACAGCCAACTCATGCATTAAGGACAGGTCCATGCCCCACAGCCTGGTGATACAACAGCTGCTAGCCATGGCCTTTATTCCATTCCTGCCATCCTTCCCCAAGAGTAGGTCTCTGGCTGACAAGCCCCCAACCCTGGGACCTTTTCCAAAGCTTAAGTCAGAATGTATCACCTTCTTACTCAATGTACTCAGTTGATGCCTTTTTGTTATAGCTAGTAAAAAGCCCTCACATTTCCCACAATCCCTGCCAGCCTTTCCAAACTCAGAGGATACCAACCACGCCATCATTTTCTGTGCTTCAGCAAGAAGGGATCCTCTCAGCTCCTCAAACAGACCAATCGTATTTCTGCATATTACCCTATATATGTTCCTTGTTTCCTCCATCAGGCTGTGATCATGGCCATCTGGGATTTGGCACTGTGTGGTCATCATCAAAGTTTTCCCAAACAGTATGTGAATTCCATTCTACTTTATGTGCTGATATTTACCTCGGACAAGATCCAGTAGGGTCCCTTCAGTATCATAAATGTTTAATCCTTCATGCATGGTGACCTTTATTATCCATTCTTCTACAGCTGCAATGTCTAAAAACAAGAGATAAACAACTTTTTACATGTCATGCTGATGAAATGGAAGAATGTTAACACTACCAACAACACCTTTTCCTTTTACAGTCATTTTTCACTACATCTATGTGTCACATTTCACATCTTTTTCTGAAAACTTATTTTCTGGTGAAATAATTGAAAAGAATTATGAAATGATTTTACTGCCACAGCAATGTATCTTAATGCTAATAAATTTAGATCCTAATTTCTCTCCTAATCCTATTCTCTAATTATAGAGGTTCAGCTGTGTATTAAAGCTATACTTTGACCAAGCATCTGTCAAATGGAAAGTCATTTATCACTGAATATTTGGTGTTAATACAGCCTTAATATTCAGCTGTACCTTGCTATGAATTTCTTGTGGGTTCATATATTACTAGAACATTTGGCAAACAGTTCAGCTTCTCAAACCTGTTCAACCTCTAGGTAACTAACTCCCCTGCTGAGCCTATGAGACAAGCAGGCTGTATATGCATAGCTTTGCTTCTTGTGCAAATGAAGCTCAGACCATCCCTTGCCTTCAGGCCTATTGGCTTTCCAGAGAAATTGACTGAGAACAAAGGAGGTTTTTGCATAATCAGGTTCAGGAAAGACTGGAGCAGAATTCCAGAGGCAGACACAGAACTGCATGGCCAGAGAGAAGAGAGAAAGACAGAGATTCTGTAGAGGGTAAAACAGATCTCTTGTAGAGTTTATCAGAGCCAGGGGTAAGGAGTCATGAAGGATAGATGGAGGACTAAGGAACAAAGGACAAAGATCAGACCAAAAGCATAAGGGCTTAGTTATTACCAGAGCTATGAGGGGACAGAAAAAGTAGGTACAAAGAAGAACTGAGACTCAGGACAGAACTGAAGCTGTATAGATAGAGTTTTGTCATAAAGGAATACAGTTAACAGACAAAAGAGCATAGTGTACATAGATTCCTTTCCCTCAGATACTCCACTCTGAATGCAGTATCTTCCTCATGACTCTGGGAGGAATTTTCTCAGGGCTGGAACTGGGGAAAATTCCATTACTCTCTGACCACTACAGAGAGGAAAAAGAAAACCATATCCCTTTTGTGAACACAGTATATTATTTTAAAGTACCTGTCAAAGGAAAGTACAGGACCTGAGGGTGGCAATACTGAATTTGAGCAAATGTGTAAGGAAGAATTAACAGCATTTCTTATCAAACTAGTGCCCATAAATGAAATAGAAGGAATACTTTTAAACACATTCTGCAAGGTCAGTATCACCCTGATACCAAACCAGATAAGGGCAGACCATAAAGAGAAAATGCCAAGTCAACATTCCTGATGAATCTTAAGGTAACATATCCTCAAACAAATACCAGGAGCTGAAGAGATTGCTCAGTGGTTAAAAGCACTGGCTGCTCTTCTAGAGGATCCAGGTTCAGCTGGCAGCAACCACAGGGCCACCACAGGCACCTCTACCTCCAGTTCCAGGGCTTCAAACACTCACTTTTGGCCTCTGTGAACTCTGTACTCACATGGTGCACGTGCATATGTGTAGACAAGACACTCAGATAAAATAATAATAAGTAAATCTTTGAAAATACTAGAAAACATAAATCATTAGCACAGTAAAATGATCATTCACCATGGGATTCATCCCAAAGATTCAATGATAGTTCAATAACAAGAAAGCAAATAGATTTTAAGATGGGCAGTTCTCAGAAGACATGCAAATGACCAGCTGGTATATTAAACATTACTAATCACCATGGAAATGTGATTCAAACCATGACATGATATTATTTTATGCATGATAGAATATCCATAACCAAAAAGACAAAATATAATAAGTATTGGTAAAGATGTTGGGAACTAGCAACCCTTTAACACTGTTATAGTCATGTAAATTAATGCAGCCATCAGGATAAACAGTGTGGAGACTTCTCAAAATATTAAAAATAATCCAGCAATCCTGGGTATGTAGCCAAAGGCAGTGAGATCAATGTGTCAAGGAGATGCCTGTCTGCTGCCATCTTTTTTTTTTTTTTTTGTAGTACTGTTTACCATAATCAGAACAGTCACCCAAAATGTCCATTTTCATTGGCATGAATACTGAAAATGTAGTATATTGCTGGGTGTTTACCCACCAACCCCACAGCTCCCCCAGAGTTTTCTTGAATGCAAACAGCAGGAAATATTAGATAGAAGGATTTAGAATGTGGAGATAAACAGATAGAAAATATAGGATAGCCTCGAGAGGGCCTGGAACCTATTCCAATAGGCCCTGACTATCTCTTCCCTAAGTATTTATAGAAATGCCAAGGGGGTGAAGCAAAAGACCTCCTCCCAGCACAGCCTAGTGCAGACCATCTCAGACACCTGCACTCAGGCCCATGGTCCAATCATCCTCTCTATGCAGACCTGCTTGGTAAAGCCACAAGGAACCTGAAAACGGCTCCCACGGTATACCCACACTCATATGAATACTATGAAATCTTGTTATTTGAGACAACATGGATGAATCTAGAGAACAGTATATTAGATGAAATAACCTATGCATAGAATGACAAATACTAGCATTGTCTACTTTACATGTAAATATAAAGAAGTTGCTTTTATAGGATAGAACTGAATGGTGGTTCCCAGAGTCTTGGGTATTTAGGTTCTAGGGAGAGATGGGAGGATGTTTGTCATGGGCACATAATTATACTTAAATAGGAGGATGGAAAGGGCCAGAATATGAAGACAAACAGAGACAGAAATAAATGAGATATTGTTGTTGTTAGGTATTTGGGAAGGATGATAGGTAGTGAGGAGAAAAGACTTGGTGATGACTACAGATGGCCATAGAGTTTCTGCCCTTAGTGATGAAATGAACTAAAATTGAACTGAAGAATTATTGTACAATTATGCAGTAAGGCTGTTTTAAAAATAAAATACTGCCGGGTGTGTTTGGCACATGCCTTTAATCCCAGCACTCTGGAGGCAGAGGCAGGAAGATCTTTGGGTCCTCAAAGCCAAATTCCAGGACAGTCAGAGCTACATAGTTAGATCCAGTTTCAAAATTAAATATTAAGGGCTAATGTTTCACTAAGTATAAAATCCCTGAAATATATTTTAGCCTCTGTGTGTTTATTTAGGATCACTTTGCTGTGGGACACAGGAAAACTTCTGGCTGCACACAGAGTGCCCAGCTACATGTCTAACACAACTCCTACACCTAAGGCTCAGAGAACATTTGTGGAACCACTGGTGTGGTGGTGGAAAGATTGTGAGAGCTAGAGTGGACCAGGATGTTACTTGCAAGATTGCATCTTCTATATGACAGGAAAGATGCACTCATGAAATCTCAAATATATAATTGCCAAAACAAATCTGAATAATAAATAACAGCACCAGTCCACATGACAACTTTTGAAGGGAGAATTATGTTCCATCCCTAGATGAATGGCTTATAGGCAATTATGATGGCTAAGGCAGGGAGATGTTGAAATTTTAAAAAAATGAAATAAAAAAAATAAATACTTTTATTTTCTATAGGCACAATTAATTCAGTATTTATTTTGCATATGTCATAAGAGTCCCACCATTTTTCACATATGGGAGTATATCCCATGACTGAAAAGGTATTAATTTGGTCCACTAGCTCAATATTCCCAACTCCTGGAATTTGATATTCCTCCTCTTCTCCCTCTGGGTATTTACAGCAGTATGTGATGTTGTTCCTCCACATACCACTTATGAGTAGATTCCATAACAAAATAATACATCACATATTACATCCTGTAACATTTTCAGATTAATTCCACTTCAATAAAATATATCAAGGCCCAATTTTCTCAATATTACAATTTCAAACTTCTAGAAAATGAGTTTGTTTTAAATAAAGCATGGTATAAAAATATATTGCTATGTAATATAAACATATTATCCCACACAACTTGTAAGACTGCCAGATAAAATACCCAGTTAAATTTGAATTTCAGATAAACCACAAATAATAATTAGTACGTCCCACACAACTATATGGGGGCATTTATATGATGTTGTATGGAACATTCCTCCAAATTATAATGTTCTCTCCAAATTGAAACATTTCCTCAAGGGGGCAAGCCTTGGCTCACCAGTTTCAGTAGGTAAACCAAAGGGTACAAATCCAGAACAGAATTGTGGAAGATTCTTGCATGCCTCCACCCAATTATGTAAGGGGGAGTAACAGCTGCAGAGGGTAGAGACTGACTAGACATCCCAGGAAAGAGAGATGTCCAACTGTGGAGCTGCAGCAGGCTTGTAGAAATCTACAGGGCTGCAGGTTTGGGGAGTCACAACCCAAGTTAGGGTGAGCTTTCTGGTGCTGCAGCCACACTTGAGTTATCCCTGTTCCTCATGAGGAACCCCTCACAACTTGCTTAGGAAACCCCTGAAAAAACTCAGTGGTTCCCCAAAATGGACCAAAATGTTACTTCGGTCTGCTGCTGGCTCCCTTTCTGGGGTGAGTACACATGTGTTTTGCATCTCCCCAGGAAATACCTGTCACATGACACATGAGATAAGATGTGATTTATTACATTAACTCAATGCTTTTATTTGCTAAATTTGGCAAATACAGACCCATGAGTACAAGAATTACTTCAGATCCCTCTTACCTGTGTTTACTGTGATGCTTTCTCTAGGAATATCAATGAACCAAAGAGCCCGATTGTTGAACTTGAAGAAAGAAGAAATCAGCATACATTATTTTACAACATTAATAACAACACTTATTTTGGTATATCCTGCCCAATAATTTAAAAATAAAATTAGTCAAAAATATCCAAATATATATACATATGGTCCACTTATAGATAAAAGGTTTTCAATAGCAAATTTCACTGTTAGGGATGTTTCCCATGTTACAGTCACATATGAGTAAAATCACACACACACACACACACACACACACACACACACACACACATATTCAAGGATATTTTGCATCATTGTTTGTAGATTTATGCCCACATGTTGGAACAGCCCAGCAAGCACAAAGTTAATGCATTACTGACTAGATAAGTCACAGTCAAGTCATGGGGCTGGCAGAGCATTTGGAAATTTAAGAGGGAAATCCCAGGAACAAAAGAGCAATAAATATGGGGAGCTCTGAAATTTACATAGAAAACATGTCTAAATACTCCTGCTACACCAATGTAGAGAACACTCCCAGAACAGCTCTAAAAAGAAAAAGCAGTGGAAGCTAAAAACTAGCAGGATAATCAAAACTACAGGTAAAATAGTTTGCAGGTTTTTTTTTCTTTTCTTTTTTTTTAACCAAGGAAATTATCTGTTTTTCAGACTAGCAGTTAAAAATAAAATTTCTTAGAAGAACCAGAATCCAGAGTTGCCACAAGATATTACCTACAGTGTCCAGTTTTCAAACAAAACAATGACAATAGGCAAATGTAACTGATATTATAGGGGCAAATGTAGACAGTCAGTTGACTCAGTTTGGCTAACAGGTAATGGATTAAATACTATTTTTACAAATCTGTGCATAGACTGAAGGAAACTGTCCCAGTAAATTAATGCATAGATAATTCCAAACAGAGTAGAAAAGACATAACGAAAATAGATGAGAGAGAGGAGGGATTATATGAGCAAGAGATATCAAGACTATGATTGGAAAAAGTATGTACAGAAAGTACAACTAGCCAAACTAGTGGAAACACATGAACTGTGAACCAATAGCTGAGGAGGCCCCATAGCACTGGACTAGGCCCTCTGGATAAGTGAGACAGTTATTTAGCTTGAACTGTTTAGGGGGCCCCCAGGTAGTGAGAATGGAAACTGTCCTTAGTGCATGAGCCGGCTTTTTGGAACCCAGTGCTTATGCTGAGACACTTTGCTCAACCTTGGTGCTAGGAGGAGGGGATTGGACCTGCCTCAACTGAATGTACCAGGCTCTGCTGACTCCCAAGGGGAGACCTTGCCTTGGAGGAGATGGGAGTAGGGGGTAGGTTGGGGAGGGAAGGCTGGATTTGGGAGGAGGGAGGACAGGGGAATCTGTGGTTGATATGTAAAACGAATAGAAAATCTCTTAATAAAATGGAAAAAAAAAGGAAAAGAAATGGAAAAAATAAGGCTGTAAGTAGAACAACTGAAGTACAATAAACACTAAGTAGCCTCAATAGAAGATTGAATAAACTAGACAAGGAAAAAGGGAATTCAGGGATATACAATTGACTCAATCATAAAAGAGAAGGAAGCAGTAGCATGGCTGGAGATAGTAATAATATATATTATGTATCTCAAAAAGTTAAAAAAAAATAGGACTTTAATATATTTACCATAAGACATGAGATGCTATCTCAAATAAAAGAAACAACAATCCAAAACAAAAACAAGAACAAACATGATACCTATTTGAGAAGAAAGTAATTTAATCTAATGCAAATACTGTGCAATATGTACATTTATTGAAATACCATCTGATACCCCACTTACACATACAGATTTTATATTTTCATGTATCTGTCAAATTTAGAAAAAAAAAAAACGAAAGTGACTAAAGAAACTTAATAGTTTTAGAGACTTGTAGGACAATATCTTGCTTTCTAAGACTTCTAAAATTAAGAGTCCCAAGAAGAAGACAAAACAAAAGAGCAAAAAACAATGCAGAAATAATTACTGAAGACTTTCAAAATTTGGCAGACACAAAATATGCAACTCAGATACCCAGTCAGGAGAGTACAAAGAGAAAAATGTAAACATGTGCAGAGAAGAATAACACAGTACATACAGAGAGAATGACTGCAATTTAAAGCTAACTTCTTATCTAGAAACAATAATGCCATGTGACTTTAGAATGTTCCAAATTCTGGAAGAAAATTAAGCCACTGAAAAATGGTACATTTGGAAAAATTATCTTTTGAAATTTAGGTGACTAATAAATATGTTAGAACTCACAATATGTTTAGCAAAATTAAAAAACGAAAGAAAATTATATGTTGGGAGTAGATTTAATGGAACAAATGTAAAAGGAATACTCTTGACGACCACATGACATTGTTGGCAGAAACCAAAGATCTAAATAAATGCAAAGATGTCACATAATTATCATTTGGAAACTCTACATTATTAAAATGGCAATATTAACCAATTTACTTACATATTGAACACAATCTCAGGAGACTATTTTGTAGTCACTGGCACAGTTATCCTAAAACTTAGGGAACCAAAGGGACTCAGACTGGGAAAAAAGCAGTCAATTGAAGAAAAGTGAATTGAGGCTTTGTCAAAATTTAGCACAATGCCGTGCTATCAAGACAATGTGGCATTAACATAAGGGTTAGGATCACAGATCAAAGCAGTAGTGTAGTTTTCGACAGAGATGCTAAAACAATTCCATCAGGAAAAAACAACATTCCTCTGTAGCTGAAGAGCTTCTCTCCAGGTTCCACCAAACCCCGCAGTCCCACAATCCACGTATAAAATAATCACTCAGACGCTTATAATACTTATAAACTGTATGGCCGTGGCAGGCTTCTTGCTAACTGTTCTTATATCTTAAAATTAACCCATATTTATAAATCTGTACCTTGCCACATCGCTGGTGGCTTACCAGAGTCTTACATGCTGCTTGTCCTGGCAGTGGCTGCAATGTCTCCTCCCTCAGCCTTCTGCTTCCCAGAATTCTCCTCTCTCCTTGTCCCACCTACTTCCTGCCTGTCAACCTACTTCCTGCCTGGTCACTGGCCATCAGTGTTTTATTTATTGACCAATCAGAGTAATTTGACATACAGACCATCCCACAGCACTTCCCCTTTTCTTTTTTTTAAAAAGGAAGGTCTTAACTTTTACACATCTACAAAGCCAGCTTGGTATATTTGGGAATTTGGGCGTAGCTTCTCTTACTACTTCCTGCTGGATGGGGGTGCTGTATCTTATGGGGACACAAAGAAAATTTAAGGATCATGGAGTAGTCCATGAGGCTGTATCATCTGAGCCAGTTGCCTTGAAACAATTCTAGATGTTGGATCATCTGGGCCATGGTGTCATTGGAGACCTTTCAGGGGGTCTTGGCTGGTGAAACCTGATGTATCCTAATCTGGAACAAATCCATAGCCTCTGGCTTTCTGTAGAAACAAAAGCAGAGCCTCTTTTCCAAAGCAACATATCCTTATAGCCAAATTTTGAAGTCAAGGTACCTTTAAAATATACATTTCGGCATAACTCAACAGCTTTTGCAATCAAATGTTTTTCTTCAGTTACAAATATCAAAGAGAACATAATCCAGATTCTCTGTGTGGTAGCCATCTTTACGTGGCTTATGTTTTATATTACCTTGAGCCTATTGCTTTAAACCACAGCCTTTTAAGCCTGAAAGGGCGCTGTGGCTACTGGCTCTGCCCACTTCAGCTTCCCAACATGGCGGTAGTACGTTTTCCACCAGCTCTGGGAGCCATCCTGGGTCTATGCTTTTATCCAAGCAGCGTGTAGCCCAGAAACCTCTTTTTTTGTTTTGTACTAGCAAAGGCTAAATCCACCACACACCTTAATGTGCCACTTGCCGAGGCCTAATTCCCACCATACTGCAGGTCAAGCGCACACGCTAGGAACCTGCCAGTAGCTCAAACCGTCAGCTGCCGCTCATTTGAGAGAGACAATTAGGAAGCTGTTTTTAGCTCCATTTTAGAATCTTTTCTCAGTTTTAAGGTAGAAACTCTTGCCAACACGTTGGGCGCCATTTGTAGCTAGAGTTTTCCTGCCTTGCCCACAGTCAGGACAAATCTTTGTCATCCGCCAGTCCCACAGCCGCTCAGACCCAACCAAGTAAACACAGAGTCTTATATTGCTTACAAACTGTATGGCCGTGGCAGGCTTCTTGCTAACTGTTCTTATATCTTAAAATTAACCCATTTTTATAAATCTGTACCTTGCCACATCGCTGGTGGCTTACCAGAGTCTTTACATGCTGCTTGTCCTGGCGGTGGCTGCAATGTCTCCTCCCTCAGCCTTCTGCTTCCCAGAATTCTCCTCTCTCCTTGTCCCACCTACTTCCTGCCTGGCAACCTACTTCCTGCCTGGTCACTGGCCATCAGTGTTTTATTTATTGACCAATCAGAACAATTTGACATACATACCATCCCACAGCATTCCTCAATGTAAGGTGCTGGAGTGCACGCAAAACAATAACTGTAGCACTCTTGGGCCATGCCCACAGATGCCTGCTCTCTGATTGGCTGGCAGAAACAGAAGTTAAAACTCCAGTTGGGAGGGGGCCAGGAGAGAGAGAAGACCAATTGAAGGGTGATTAGTTTGAGCAGATGCTCAACTAGGATCATGAAAGAAGAGATAAAGGGAATTCCTGTGAGAGAGTGGCCTTGTGTTGCTACCCTCTGGTCCCTAAAGAGATTGGTGAGGGCTGTCGGATGTGCCTGTCCTTTGTGCCTGGGAAGACTCAGGTGGTGATTGCTACTAGTAAATCCTTTACCTACGATTTTGACCCCTTCACTGAACTGGAGGAGGTCTTCAACAGAGCAGTAGCACCACCCCGTGAAGGCATATTTAAAGGTCACAATGCCTCTGTCCTGGCTTATGGACAGACTGGCTCTGGAAAAAACTATTCTATGGGAGGTACATATAGTACAGACCAAGACAATGAACTAACCATCAGCATCATTCCTAGGGTAATACAGCTTCTTTTTAAAGAAATGGATGAAGAGAGAGACTCTGAGTTTACACTGAGAGTGTCTTGGAGATTTGCAATGAAGAAATTTTGGACCTTTTTGCTCACCTCCTGAGAAAGCTTCTCAAATACATATCTGAAAAAAATCCCAAGACAGGAGTAAAGATTGTGGGACTCATGGAGAAGATGGTTCCAGCTGCCTTTGACATGGTTTTCTTCGGGCCCACAGATCACCCCACAAAAGACCACCATTCACATATGCAAAAGCAAGAGCATTTATTTTTTGAGAGAATTCCTGCATGCAGGGGTCAGCCATACAACAAAATGGTGATGACCCCCCGACCCCCTCAGATGCTCCAAGGCTCCTTTCATAGACAACTATGAGGGGATTAGGTCATCCTAAACATGATTGTCCAAACGAGCAGCAGTCACACTAATATGTTTTTGATTGGCTGGTGCTATAAGAGCTGTATTGTGGCTGATAGGCAGTATGTCCCTCACCTGCCTTATCAGAAACTGAAACTGAAACAGAAACTGAGACCTAAACAGATACCAAAACTTAACTGAAAATCAGACCTAGTAGAGGCTGGGGACTGGAGAAGCCCACCATGGTACTACTGTGGCCTCTCATTCCCTCCTTGAGTAGTGGTTCATTTTGAATCCTAGGGATGACTCTGCGTCAGGGCCTACCAGGTCCTGACTTAGTGGTTTGTACTGCTGTCTTAGGACCAGCAGCTGTACTATCGAAATCTTTTTGATAAACTTGACCAGAGCATTGATTATACAGTGTCCACAAGTTAGGACCAGCATCAGAAGGACCAAGGGACCCACCAAGGCAGATACCAAAGTCTAGGGTGACCAGTTAAATAGAGATTCATTCATCCCTCATTCTGTTGCTTTTTCTGAGGAGAGTCATAGAGTCTTTGATAACACCTGAGTGGCTGGCAGGGTGGTTCACTTGCCCTTTTTAGTTTGATAAGGTCCCCATTCTTAGAAGCCTTCCACCAGGTGTGGTCTGTGGAGACACAACTCTGCAAGGCACAGAAATAGTCTCTTCCTTCCTCTCCCACAGGGCCCCTTTTGAGTCTTCAGATTATATCTGGGAAAACATAGAAATGGTAGAAATGTTGTCGCATTCATGAATCAGAATAATAGGTTGCTAAGAGGGCCCCCAAGTCAAAGTACAGATCAGGAAACCAAGTCCCCTAAGTGGGCAGAGTGGGAGGTTTCATTCAAGATCTCCCCATCTGTGCCAATGACCTTCTAGGTAACTGTTAAAGGGCTTATGGGGATTTTGGCACCCTGCAAGGTCCTGGTTGGAAAACCCCAGCAGACATAAACCAAGGAAACCGAAGCATAGGAAGCATAGGTGCAAGCCCATCACTAAGCTGGTTCCATGACTTTCTGGATTCTTAATTTGAGAGGGTCCTGTGGATGTGTAACAATTCTCCACATTCCAGGGTTGGTCTCTTCCAGGGTGTAGTCCTCAGGGTCAGTGTGTGGATCTATGGGCTTCACATGGGATTGGTATATCCAGGCGAGGACCCCATCTACTTTGACAGCTGTGTTGTTGGAATGAATGATGGTGTAGGGTCCCTTCTAGCCAGGCTGCAAGGTCTCCTTGTCACCAAGTCCCCTGGCTGGAAACCTGTGAGGAGCAGACAGAGGTGCCTTCTCATAGACACCATGTATTTGGGGCCAAAGCTGTTTCTGCACCTGGAACAAGACTGAGAAATGAAAGCAGGTCCGATGTCTGAGCCTAATAAGACAGGAAGTCCATACCTGGAAGATGATATCTTCTAGAAGTTTCTGGGGTCTTATTTTTGGTAGGGTAAGCTTCAGTCTTTCTTAAAAAGGTATCTATAAAGACCAATAGGTACCTGTAGCCATAGAGCCCAGGCTTTCACCTCAATGAAGTCAATTTCCTACTTTGCACCCGGCCACGTTACTCTTTCTCTGCTTCCCATTGGCACTCCTGTGCTTGATTTGGCATTCACCAGACATGTTGGGCAGCAGGCTACAGCTTCCTCCTTTTTTTGGTCTCAGTTCAAATACCTTGAGGTTTGCTCTTCCTAGCAGGTCTTATATTTTCCTAGCCCCCAAATGAGTACTTTGATGTGTCTGCCAGACTAACTGGCTGGCAAAATGTGAAGGGAGGATATTACGCCCATCAGGAGTCCTATACCATCTGTCCTTTTTGTAGGCAATGATGCAAGTTCAAATCCTCTGAAGTTCCTTCTTGGTATAGGCAGGGTTTTAGGGCAAAGTTGGGGCTGCTAGTTAAGGCATGTTGATTATCAGGGCAGCTGCCACCTGAAAGCTGCTTCTTGTGTAGCTGCATCTGCCCTCTTGTTTCCCTTAGAAATAGAGTCCTCTCATTTTTGATGACCCAGGCAGTGCATGAAAGCCATTTGGGGGGGCAGCCATATGACTTGCAGGAGATTAAGGATCTCCTGCTTGTTCTTGATAGCCATTCCTTCTGCTGTCAGGAGGTCCCTTTACTTATAGATGGCAAAAGCATGTTGGCTATCTATCTATATATCTATATCTATATATCTATATATCTATATATCTATATCTATATCTATATCTATATCTATATAAAATCTCTTCCCTTGCACTGTCTGTAAGACCTTGGTTAGGGTCATTAGTTCAACCCTTTGGGCCAAGGTACCTGGAGGCAGGGTTTCTGTCCAGACAACTGCCTCTTCCATAGTCACTGCTGCCCATGCATACCTGGTGCCATCCTTCATGAAGCTACTGCCATCCATGTATTGGGTGATGTTGGCCTCCTTTAAAGGTGAGTCACCAAGGTCTGGCCTTGTGCCTTGTGGGTGGCTCAAAATTTCCTGGCAGTCATGTAGAGGGCTATCTTGGTCTGGGTCTGGGAGTAGGGTGGCTGGGTTGAGAGCAATATTGGAGGTAAAATGGATTTAGGGGGGATTAAAGAGCAAAGTCTTGTAGTGAGTCAGCCTAGCATTGGCCAGCAATCTATCATGTGGGTGTTTGAGGACCCCTTCTTTAGTATGTGGTGTGGTTACCTATAAGGGCCAGGCCAAGAGTCAGTTTGTCTGAGTCATTGACCAGCAAGGCTGTTGCCCCTATTATGTGGAGGTATGGGAGCCATCCTATTGCCACCAATCTAGCTTCTTTGACAAATAGGCCACTAGCCTCTTCCAAGGTATGAGAGTCTGGGTTATGACTCCTTTGGCTATCCCTTTCTTTTTATCCATATATAGGTGAAATGGCTTTGTGACAAGCAGCAAGACCAATGCTGGTGCCTCTAGCAAGGCTGTTTTGATTTTGTTGAAGACTACTTCCATTTGCTCAGTCCATTCTAGGGAAATCTCTCTGCACTGGGTTGCTCTGTATAATGGTCTAGCCAATTGAGCAAATTCAGGTATCTAAAACCTACAGAATCCAGCCGACCCCAAAAATTCTCTCACCTCATGATGTTTAGTGGGCTGGGGGATTCTTAGAATGGTCTCTTTTCTTGCCTTTGACAGCCATCTTCTACCCACCCTGAGTAGGTACCTCAGGGACATTACCTCAATCTAGCAGAGCTGAGGTTTCCTCATAGGCACATGGTCCCCAGAGTCCCCATAGTTTTAAACAATCCCTCAGTAGCAGTCTCACAGGCCTTCTAGAGAATCTGCAGCAATCAGCAAGTCATCCACATTCAGGTAGGCCTGTCTACACTCACTCAAATCCTCATGGAGGGCTTCATTGAAAATAGTGGGGGAATTCTTGAATCATTGGAGAAGCCTTGTCCAGGTCAGTTGTCCATTGAACCAGTCATTTGGATTCGACTATTCAAAGGCAAACAGATGCTGACTGGCTGGCAAGCTGAAGAAGGCATCCTTGAGGTCTAGTACTGTATAGACAACCCATTCAGGTGGCAGGGTACTAAGAAGGGTATATGGGTTGGGCACAGTGGGATAAATGTCCTCTATCCACTTGTTTACTTCTGCGAGGTCTTGGATAGGCCTATAGTCAGTGGAGTTGAGCTTTTTGACAAGCAGCAGGGGTGTATTCCAGGCAAGGGACAAGGGTGCCTAGGTCCTCAGGTAACTGATGTGGGAGGCAATCCCTTGCTTAGCATCTCTGGGCATTGGATATTACCTGATGCAGGCTGGCATAGCACTGGCCTTCAGTTGTACCACCACAGGGGGCCATTTTGGCAAGTTTGGCCAGTTCTGACCCTCCAATCTCCACCCAGGCTTAGAGAATTTCCTGAAGCCATTATCATAGCAAGCTCCTTGCCTCCTCATATCTTTCCCATTCTGAGAGATCTGTAAACAGCGTCCACTCATCTACAAGGGCCATAGTAAGGATATTTAGGGGTTCCCCTTTTTGGTCAGTTACCATGATCCCAGCCTTTCAAAGTGGATGTGAGCTCCCACTTTGGCCAGCAGGTCCCTCAAGGGGTACGGGCACTCGGGAATGACCATGAAGGAGTGGGTTACCAGTCCCTTCCCTTTGTCTACTGATCTTCAGGTAATCCATGAATATCAGCTCATTCCTGTGGCCCCTTGTACCCGTGATTATTTTGGGGACATTTGGCTCAGAAGTTGTTTTAGGATGGAGTGTTGTGCTCCTGTGTCCACTAGGAAGACAGTGGGCCTCCCCTCCACTCTTAGGGTTATCCAAGGCTCAGGGAGGGTGGCCAAGCCCCATCCCCTTTAATCACTCAATTCTCTCAGCTCTTGTACCTTGGTCCCTGAGCACTGTTGTTCAGGGCATTCATTTTTCCAGTGTCCCAGCTTTTTGTAGTAGGTATAATGGTCTTTTTTGTAGACAGTGCCTATTGCCCAGTCTCTGCTTCACATTTTTTCTTCAGGCCATCTTCCACTGAGAGTTGGCCATTTGTTCCTGAAAAAGCTAGAGAGCTTTCCTTTCTGGGCAACAAGTCCTAGGTTAGTGGCTTGAGTCTAGAAGTCCTTATAGTAGTTCAGTAAAAGGCTCAAAGAGATCAAATTTGTCTGCCCCATCTCTTCTAGAAGAATAAAAGTAGTTACAAGACAAAAACACAGAAAGACAACAACACATCAGACAATATACCAGTACTACACACAAAAAAGGAGCCGAAATCAGAATGAAAACCTCTTTTACTATAAGCAAGCCCTGTCTGGCAGGAGCAACCTGCTCTGTCCCACTTGAATTTCAAATAGGACCTAGTCCTCCTCTAGTGGGTCCAAGATGTCTCTTGAACCACCTGGTGCAGGTACCACTAGTATGTCTGCCTGTTGCACCCAGCCTCCAGGATTGGCTCGAGAGTTACAAAGTTACATATAACAGAAATGAACAAAGACAGAGAACTCTCATTTACTGGCCCAGTTCCTTAAACATTCAATGTGTTGGGGGTCTTTGGGGGGGGTGCCTATCCCAGAGGAGCCCCTAAAAGTTAGAGTTTGCAGATCAACCCAAAAAAGAACACCATTCACATATGCAAAAGCAAGATCAATTTATTTCTTGAGAGAAAAATTCCTGCATGCAGGGGTCAGCCACACAACAAAATGGTGATGAATTCCAGAGAAGCTCGAAGGCTCCTTTTATAGACAACCAGGAGGGGATTAGGTCATCCTAAACATGATTGTCTAAACAAGTAGCAGCCACACTAATGTTTCTGATTGACTGGTGCTATAAGTGCTGAATCATGCCTGGTATGCAATATCTCCTTCACCTGCCTCATCAGAAACTGAAACTGAAACAGAAATTGAGAACTAAACAGATACCAAAACTTAACTGAAAATCAGGCCTCTAGAGGTTGGAGGCAGGAGAAGTCCTGTATGGTGCCACTGTGGCCCCTCAGTTTCCTTTTTAGAGCAGGGAAACAACTCTAGGACTGTGGCTGCCACAGCTATGAATTCAGTCTTCCTGATCTCATGCCATCTTCACAATTCCCATAAGGCAAAGCAAGAAAACTGATAAGAACAGCAGCTTTCATCTAAGCTGTGTCTTGTAGATCTTGCTGGATCAGAAAGAAGAAAACCAAGGCTGAAGGGGACCGCCTGAAAGAGGGTATTCATATTAATGGAGGACTCCTATGCTTGGGAAATGTAATCAGTGCTCTTGGAGATGGCAAAAAGGGTAGCTTTGTGCCCTACAGAGATTCCAGGTTAACTTGCCTGCTTCAAGATTCTCTGGGAGGCAACAGGCACACTCTGATGATTGCTTGTATGAGTCCTCCTGACCCCAGTCTACAGGAAACATTAAATACTGTTTACACTGTGCTGACAGAACTAGAAAAATCAAGAACAAATCTATTCTTAATACTGAACTTAATCATCTGAAGCATCAGTTTCATCAGCTACAGGTCTTGTTGCTACAGGATCATGCAGGTAGCTTGCATAGATCTATAAATGTAGAACCATCAGAGACTCTCCAATCTCTGATGGAAAAAGAACCAGTCCCTGGTAGGAGAGAATGAAAATTTAAGTCATGTTCTGATTGAGGCAGCTAGTCAGAGAGTGCAGATATTGGAAAGGATCATTGCTACAGAACAAAAAAAATGAGAAAGTTAACACCAAGCTACCAGAGCTCATGCATCATGCAGCCTGTAAACTGGATCTTCAAAAGCTAATGGAGACTTTGGAAGACCAGGAATTAATAGAAATGTAGAGATAATTTATAGTCTGCAACAAGTTGTTATTCATCTATCAGACAAAACCTGTTGCTTTCCAAGCTGCAGCCACTGAATAGGCAGTGGAACTAGATGGTCAGGTGGTCATCAGTCCAGAGACTAGTAGGTCTGCTGATGCGTTCACCACACAGCACATTCTACATCAATCTCAGATGTCTAAGGAACTCACTGAGTTGAATAAAGCTCTTGCACTAAAAGAGGCCCTAGCTAGGAAGATAACTTTCAGTGGTGGCCAACAACAGCCCATTCAGTGCCAGTATGAGGCTAATATCAAAAGTCTAGAATTAGAAGTCAGCAGTCTGCAGTAAGAAAAGGAACAATTGCTTCTGGAACTTTGGGCGACCAAGAAGGATGTCAACCAGGCCACGTTGAATGAGCATTACAACAAATGTCTACAAGAGCTGAAGGCTCAAATAGCTGATTTGAAGAAGAAACTAAATGAACAGTCCAAGCTTCTGAAACTGAGAGAATCCACTGAGAAGACTGTCTCCAAACTGACTCTGGAGATACAGATGATGAAAACCCAGTGAGTAAAGTTAGTGTGTCAGATAAAGGAAGATGCTGAGAAGCCTAAACAGTAGAAGAAACCAAAGGACAAAGAAGTAATCCAGTTAAAAGAACAAGACTGTAAAAGGCCATACAAGCTGCTCAGACTTGAAAGAGACTTCCAGAAACAGTCCAGTGTGCTCAGGAGTAAAACTGAAGAGGCAGCCAGCAGCAACCAACAAACGCCTCAAGGATGCCCTCCAAAAGCAACAGGAAGCCACAGATAAACAGAAAGAAACTCAGAGCTGTGGAACAGAAGGCACAGAAACATGAGTGAAGAACTGGCTTAGAAATGAAATTGAAGTTATGGTCAGTACTGAGGAAGTCAAACATCATCTAAATGACCTTCTTGAAGAGCGAAAGATCCTAGCCCTGGCTGTGGGTCAACTTAAAGAAAACAAGGAACCTGGGGAGAACCCACCCCCTAAGCACCAGAGGAGCACATTTGCTAGTGATGAAGTATGTGGTCCTGCTTCAGAGCCAAAGGATTCTATTACAAAGCAGATTAAAAGCCTAGAGTCTGAAATGGAACTCAGGAGTACTCAGATTGCTGATTTACAGCAAAAGCTCCAGGATGCAGAAAGTGAAGACAGGTCAAAACGACACTGGGAGAATATCGATACTATTCTGGAAGCCAAATGTGCCCTAATATATTTGGTTGGAGAGCTGTTATCCTCTAAACTATGGGTCATCAAGCTTGAAAACAACCTGAAACAGAGCCAGGATGGCTATTCTAAAATGCAGAAGGTGCTGGTTGAGGAGCAGAGTCATGTTGTTGTGGTAGAGACAGAACGGAAAGCTGAGTTGCTCAAGGTAGAGCAAATGCACCAAGAGAAGGTGCTCTACCTTCTCAGTCAGCTACAGCAAAGCCAAAGAGCAGAGAAGCAGCTGGAGGTGTCGATCAGTGGAAAGGAGCAGCAGCTGCTGAAGACACTGCAGTGTCAGGAGGAAGATTTTAGGAAAATGGAAGAACTGTGTGAAAAAAAAGCTGCAGCTTCTCCAAGAGAATGAAGCCATGAGACAGAAACTTTGCATCCTTCAAGGTGCAAAAGGCCAGAAATCTCATCTTCCTAAGGATGACCTTCAATCTCCAGATTCTTCCGTTGACTACATTCCACCTCCACCCAAACCATTCCGTGTTGGAGACAAGTTCCTGGAACAGAGCATAGACATTGAGTATCTAACATATCTTTCAGAGCAATCTGTAAATGAGTCTGAAGATGGTGAGGCCAATGATGAAGAGTGGAAACCAAGGAAACAGTCTAAGATGTTTAGGAAGACCATCCAAGAGTGTTCCAGCAGAGGATGGTATAGTAACAAACACTATGGGTGCAGGAAACAAGGGTTGGATTGCAGTGTGGCCTGTGGCTGTGACCCCACAAAATGCCAGAACCACTAGCAAGAACAAGACAGCTTGGGTACTACTGAGTGGAACCAGGATCCTGAAAGCTCCTTCAAACTGGAGGATCCTACAGAGGTGACCCCAGGACTGAGCTTCTTCAACTCCATCTGTGCCACTCCCAATACCAAAATCCTAAGAGATGAGCGATATGGATTGGGTTCTGTTAAGGAAGACTGCACTTGCCGTTTCCTTAGACCTCCCAGACACAAAACACAAAGCAACAGAATCCCAAGAAAGTAAGGCCAAAGGAAGAAGAAATGATCTCTGGCCAGCAACAGCAGCTTCTTCTCTGGCTGCTCTCCTACCAAAGAAGAGCCCCACTGAGAGTGTAGTCAGCTCTTCTCTTCATCTTCCCTGGCAGTCACTTTAAAGGTACAGCAGGAGAGAAGATTATTTCTAATGACTTCCCTGGATTTTTGTTTTTTTCCTATTGGGAAAAAGGGACACAGTGTTCCTCTAAGAAAGAGGACCTTTGTTGGATGTTGGCTCTTTGTTTTCAGACACCCACCCAGGACCACTATTCTCTTCTTCAGAATTGAAGCCACCTACAGAAGACCCTGAAGGGACACTTCAGGAACCAATCCTCACTCAATGCAGCTCTTTCTTTGTGATCACTCAATGCTGTCTGCTCACAGAGATAGGGCTGGGATCTTCCTGTCTTGAGACTGTCTTAGCTTGAAGGAGAAGCCTGTTCCAGATAGAGGCTGGGCTCAACTCCTTCACCCCACCTCAGGAATTGGGCTGAGATCATTCCTGTCCTGACTGTGTCTGTATTTTAAATGTTTTAACAGGACCCCCAAATTGTTTTCCTTTGTCAACATTAAATAAATCAACCACAGCTACTCCAAAAATGACTCTTATGTACTGTAGTATACAAAAAATGGACAACAAAGTTATTCAAAGTGCAAAAAATAAAGCAAAAACTATAGAATCCTGGAACAAAGATAGGGGTAAGCTTTTAAGACCTTGGATCAGGAGATGATTTTTCTACACATGACACAAAATGCACAAGTAACAAAAAGTCCTCAAAAGAAAAAAAACTTTCTTGTATTGGATGATGTGAAAATATAAACCATAGAGAAGAAAATATTTGCCTATTACATATCTTATGAGCAAACTCATATATAAATAACATCTATAAATTATCTATGAAAACATAAAAGTCTCCATTAACAATGGACCCTAAGGAATCAGAATAGCCATTTCCCCTAATAAGATATTAAGTGGCCAATAAGCATAAGAATTGATAGACAGCATTAAAGACATGCAAATCAAACCATGATGATGTAGCATTTTATATATTCTAGGATATTATAATAACCATTGCTGAGGACAGAGACAAATTGTGACCAAGTAGTCAGGGTTAGAAAAAGAAAAGAGTACTACTACCTTGGAAAACAGTTCCTCACCATATAACCCAACAATTTCATTCCTGGATATGTATCCTAAATAAACAAAAACCTATTTTCACAAAAAGAACCATATACACAGCAGCAGCAGTTATAAGAACCACAGATAGGAATAAGTCCAATATTTACCTTCTGATAGACAAATTTGCTATGTCTATAGTAAAGTATTATTTACTCGTAGAAAGAATAATGCGTTGACATTTCCCTTGCTATGTATGGAGCTTGGGTACATTATGAAAACTGAAGTAGGCAGCTACCAATACTAGATAATATATTTTATTTATATGGGCTATGCAGATTTAGAAAATCTATGTAAAGGGAGAGAGAACATGAGCAGAACAGTGGTTGCTTAGGGCTGAAGAATTAGAAGTATGAGAAGTGACTGTTAATGACTTCATGTTGTCTTTCAAGATGATGAATGTTCTGGAATTATATACTAGTGAGCCTGTACAACTCTGAATATACTAAAAACCAATGAACTTTCAGTGGGTGAGTTGAATGGTATGTGAATTCATCATGATAACTTCGTTTAAAATTAGGTACAATTTTTATAGATGGTGGGGATCAACTCGAGTTCACTGCCATTTGACTGCCACTGAAAATGCTGCAAGAAATTGAAGCTAGCAGAAATGATGTTAGATCTTCAAAAGCAACAGAAATAATTAATTGCTTCAAATGCATTTCTTCTAAGTGATTTATTTATTTATTTATTTATTTATTTTTTCCAGAGCTGAGGACCGAACCCAGGGCCTTGCGCTTGCTAGGCAAGCACTCTACCACTGAGCTAAATCCCAACCCCAAGTGATTTATTTTTTAAAGGGGGTGCAGAGAAAGGATTTTGCTCTGTATTCCAGGATGGCCTTGAACTTACAGCAATTCTCATATCTCTACCTCCTGAGTGCTGGAACTATAGGCACGTGACATTATGCCTAGCTAATGTGTTTTTATCATCATCAACATCACCACCACCATCATCATTTTCTTTTTTAATGTGTTTTAAGTACTTGAAAAAATATGACTTCTTAATTAACAACATATGCTGTATTTGTAGGCAGATTTTCTGTCTTGCCTGCCAGCTCCCAAAACTACATGGAGATTTCATATTAATTATCAAGCTAGCTTAGCTGATAGCTTAGGCTTGTTTCTAACTAGTTTTTATAAATTAAATTAATCCATATCTTTTAGTCTATATTCTTTAATGTAGATTGGTTACCTTTACTTAGCAAAGCCCATGCTGCTTGCTCTGCATTCCTGGTATCTCCTTGCAACTCGACCCTTCTCTTTCCAGCATTCTCTCTGTCCCCAAAATTATGCCAAGCTGTTGGCCATTTAGCTTTTTATTAAACTAGTCACAGTGACATATCTTTTTCATACAGTGTAAAGAAATATTCCAATAATCCAACATGTATTATTGAATTTAAAACATTTTTAGAGATACATTAATTTCCAACTTGTAAAAAGATATCCAATAAGAGAAAGTGTGCTTCTTCTCAATAACATACCATAGTATAAAACAAAGCATAATTACCAGAGATAAGTTAAAGTGGAAGTCTTCAAGGTATGTACTGTTAGAGATTATCAGTTTGGGAGCAAGGCCTCCTGATGTAAATACACTCAAACGTGCCCTTGAAGTATCTTTGTTTTCATGTCGGATTGAACAGTAGACTTTCTTTAGGAAAGAAAGAAATATAACAAGTAATGAGAATTTGACATGGAGAAGCATATTACATTAATTTATTAGTGAGGGTAAGTTTGTGAAAAATAATTGCTGATAAAAATTTTTAGTAATTACCATCTCCAGTGAGGAAGACCTATTTTTATAAGCATATCCTTGAACTCAGTAACTTATTTAGTGTCCTAAGGTTTTTCAATTCATCTTTATTAGAGTGTTTTAGACATAAAAATGGTAAGTTTATATTTTTCATAACCATAAAATGAAAACCAACTAGTCTCACATGTAGAAAATATTATTAGCTAGATGGTGGTGGTACATGCCTTTAATCCTAGCACTCGGGAGGCAGAGGCAGGTGGATCTCTATGAGTTGGAGGCCACCCTGGTCTACAAAGTGAGTTCCAGGAAAGGAACAAAGCTACACAGAGAAAACCTGTCTTGAAAAACCAAAGGAAAATATCATTTTATTAAAAGTATTGTTTTGTGACTAAATTAAAAAGGATTTAAATTTATTGTCCACTTCCCAGTTTTAAAAGGGATATGGAGAATAGGCAGAGATGGACATACACATGCCTTCTCAGGGCTGTTTGCCCTGGGAAGGAAGAAGAAACTACCGACCTGAGAGGTGCCATTAGGACTGAGCGGGCAGAGATGGGGACACACACACACACACACACACACACACACACACACACACACACACACTCACCTAAGGCTGGTACCCAATGTTCGTGGTATGAATTCACAAAAAAGCCTCTTGCCTATGGCCTTGTAGGCCCCAGCTCAGACCCAAGCTACACTCAGCCAGTTGTGGTGACACACTGGTTGGATTTACTGAAGAAGGCAGGCAGGAAGATTCTGAGTTTAAGGCCAACCTAGAAGAAGCTTAGGCCAGGGCTGAGCCACAGTGGTGGGACCATGGAGGCAGTGGCTGCTGCTCCAAGTTGCTGGCTCCTTCTCTTCGTGTTGGTGACTGCGGTGATGATACCTGGGATGAGGAGTTTACTGCTGCTTGTTCAGAGAAGAATTGCAAGGACCATCATGTTACAAGAAAGCATGGGCAAAGGTCGGTTTGGAAAAGTTTGGCAAGACAAATGGTGGGGAGAAATTGTTGTGAAGATTTTCTCTTCCAGGGAAGAACACTCATGGTTCTGAGAGACAGACATTTATCAGACTGTGATTGCTCCAAACCACAAAGGAGGCACAAAAATAAATAAATAAATAGATAAATAAATAAATAAATAAATAAATAAATAAATAAATAAATCTGCAGGGAACCATGATCACGCCTAACAGCAACTTTGAAATCTTCAAAAGGAAGACAGGACTCCACAAAGATGATTCCACATGGACTATGGTAAAAACATTAAGCTGATTAACACCACCAAAAGTTCAACTTTGGACTACAAAATGGTCAGGACAATTTCGAGATGACTAGCTGAGATGATCCAGCTTGACTAGACTACTCGAACAAAGACTTGTGACAAGCCCTGAAATTTCCTATTATACAGAGACTGGACAAATGATACAGGACTTGACAATTAACCCCAAAATTTTCTTTCCAGAATTCCCTAAAGATGTCTTCACCCTCAGAAAGCAGGAAGTAATTTTAAGAAAATGATGCCCACATTCCCATGAGGTAGGATGGGAGGTTTTGGTTGTTTAATGAGTTTTGGATATTGTCATTGTTTACAATGGTTGGTTACAAGTTGTTAATTGTTAACGGTCAGGAAAAAAGCTGAACATTAGATTCAGGGGTTTTGTTTAAAAAAAAGGAAAAAGAAAGAAGAGAATATAGATATGAGGTAGATCTACTCTGAGGAAAAAGGTGAAAAATATAGGATAAATGGGTAGATCATTGAATCTATTCTATAAAGAAAAAGGGGAAGATATCAAAATGACAAAAGGGAGATTACTGAATTTATTATGAAAAGAAAAAATACTTTTAAAAAGAAACTACTTGTTTTAAATAGGATAAGTAATGAAAAAGTTTTGTCTGAGTTTATCAAATGTTACTGGACTGGACATTGTTAATATATATAATGGAGTTTTTTGTCTGAATCTGTCAAATGTTAATGGACTAGACATTGTTAATGTAATTCTTGACTATATATTGTATATACTTATTGGATATAATTTTTCTTGTATTAGTTATAAGCTTTTTTAATTTTAGACAAAAAATATTAGGGTGCCCAAAATATTGTGCACCCTAATAAACTTATCTAGGGTCAGAGAACAGGATAGCCACAATATTAAACATAGAGGATAGGCAGTGGTAGCACACACCTTTAATCCCAGCATTCTAGAGGCAGAAATCCCTCTGGATCTCTGTGAGTTCAAGGCCACATTGCCAGGCATGGTGACACATGCCTTCAATCCCAAGAAGTGAGCCTTTAATCCCAAGAAATGATGGCAAAAACAGTAAGGCATGGAGACCAGAAACTAGAAGCATTTGGCCAGTTAAGCTTTTAGGCTTTTGAGCAGCAGTTCAGATGAGACCCATCCATTTTGGATAAGGATTTAGCTTCCAGTCTGAGGAACTGGCAAGTTGAGGTAGCTGTGGCTTGTTCTTCTCTGATCTTCCAGCATTCACCCCAATACCTGGCCTTAGGTCTGACTTTATTAATAATAACTTTTAAGATTCCTGCTAAATAAGGCAATTTTCCCTAGGCAGGGAGAGATAACTACAGGCTCACAACTGCCTTACTGTGCCAGGCAGTTGAGCAGCATTATGGTGAGCAAACACATGGTGAAATATGGAGAGAGAGAGAGAGAGAGAGAGAGAGAGAGAGAGAGAGAGAGAGAGAGAGAGAGAGAGAGAGAGGCTTAATGGTTCCTGTCCTAAGGAGAGGCACAGATGTGAAGAGGCCAAGGCAATGAGGAACAAAGTACTGTGGGAGGCCTGCTTGCCACCAGGGGCCACAGTGGTGTTGGGTCCTGGACTGCTGTCAAAGGCTATGTCCAGGTTCGTGGCCCTGCAGCACCCAGTCTATGTTGATATTTATAACTCCTGTTACCACCAAAGGCCCTGAGGATGCCCAAGGTCTGGAACACTACCACATATGGCCACATTGGTGTCTGAGGGCCATGTCACAGCAGAAGCCATCCCAATCTGCATAGACAGGGATGCCACCCCGAGCTATGGAGAGAGGTGAGGGCTATCTTTGGGTCTGTAGAACTATCACAGCAAAGATCTGTGTTGATATCCATGGAACCTGTTACCTTCGAAGGTCATGAGGATGCCAGGGTCTGGGCCCCCACCTGGGGCCATTTTGTTATCAGAGGGCCACCTTGCCACCAGATTGATGCAGATCTGAGTGGCCTGTGAAGCCACCTGGGGCTATGATGGCATCCAGGCCTGGGTTTCTGTCTAGGACCATATCTAGGTCTGTGGTCCTACTGCACCTGGGATCTGTGTTGATGTCCATGGCCCACATTGTCACCAAAGGCCACAAGGATGCCCAACTTCTGGGCTGCCACCTATGGCCATGTTGAGGTCCAAGGGCTGTGTTGCTGCTGAGGCCATCTGGACATGAGTGGCCTGTGCTGCCACCAGTGGCCATGTTGTCATTTGGGCCTGAGCTGCTGCTGGGGGCCATGTCTGGGCCCATGGCTCTATTGCAGCCACGGTCTGCATTAATGTTCATGGCTCTGGTTACCACCAAAGGCAGTACAGATGCCTTGGGTCTGGGCCAACACCTGAGGCTATGTGGGTGCCTGTGGGTCATGCTGTCACCAGGGCCTTGCTGCCACTGGGGACTGTGTTGATGTATGGGCCCAAGATATGGGAGGGGCCATGTCTGGGTCTGTAATCCTACAGCAGCTGGGGTCTGTGTTGAGGTCACTGAAGGCTATGCCACTGCCTGTGGTCTGAGGTGACACATGTGGCCATGTTGGAGTCTGGGAACAAGTCAATCCGAGAGGCCTGCACTGCTCCCCAGGGCCATGGTAACATCCAGGCCTAGGCTGGGGTTGATGGCATATCTAGGTCCATGGTTCTGCTGCAGTTGGGGTCTGTGTTGATCTCTCTTGCCTGTGTTATCACAGGGGTCCATGAGTAGTGTAGGAAAAAGGGCTGGCAAAAGGAACCCACGTTGACCCTAGAGCACAGAACTAGGTAAAGACTGCTCAGATAAGGCCAGTGAAAAAAATACAGTTTGGCTCAAATCAGAGCCATATCTGCTCCTGGCTAAAGGACTTGTGAAAACAACAGATCACAGAGCAAGGCAATAGAATCATGACCCTTGTACCCAGGACCAGGGAAGGAAACATCGCCTGGGTTTGGGACCTGAGCCAGAGAAATGAACCAAGGAAACATACCCTGACTTTGAAACCAGTACCAAAGAAACAATCTTGGCCCCTAGAATCAGAGTCAGTGAAAGAAATGTGCCCTGGCCTTAGAGGTAGTGTCAAAAAGCCAAGAAAGGCCAGTGAAAGAAATACAGTTTGGTCCTGAAATCAGGGCCATTTCTGTCCCTAGCCCACAAAACTGGCCAATCCCTGGGCAGAAAAAAACTAACCAATCACTGGTTGACTCCACCCCCAAGACATCTTATATAAACCGCCCTGCCTGGTCAGTTGTGAGTTGTTCTCTTCACCCTGGTAGAAGCAGCTACTCTCCTGGACTCCTCTTTCCCAAATAAATCTCTTTCTCAAAAGAGTTTTGGGTGTGAAGACCTTCATTCACTGGCATAGAGAAGAACCTTGCTGTGACATTTCATAGCAGACTGAGAAAGGGGAAGCTGAACAGAAGATCCTTGCTGAGATGTTCCTCAGTGGACAGAGCAAGAACAGAAAAAGTAACACTTTTCTCTGGAGCCTGAGGAGACTGCTTCATTTGTGCAATTTCTTAGGCCAGAGAAGCAGAGCTCTGCTAGGAAGCCCCCCTTAGGTGGGGGCTGAGCAAAGCTCAGCTGTAGCGGCTTTCCAAGAGAGGAGAAGGATTGCTATATGCTGTGGGGAGACCATCCCCCATCACACCAGGTATAGACTGACTCTCAATGACTCAGGATATCCTTCCCTGCAGAGATCCTGGCAGCTCCAGGACTGACTTTCCCAAACAGTCAGGACACCCTTCCCTGCTGAAGCAGTTTCAGGTGTGACTCTCCTGAGCAGTCAGAAAAATTCCCTTCCAGGGTTGGGCTGCTTCTTTGCAGCACCAGCCATCTGAGCTATCCTATGCAGCTCCAGGTGTCCAGGATACCTCCAGAGCAGAGGTGTCCAGGATACCTCACCCATCTAGGGTTTGGCTGCCTCCTTGTAGCTCCAACCACCAGAGCTGTTCTAAGCAGCTCGAGGTGTTGCCTGACTCCCAGGTAGTCAGGACGCAAAACTCACATTTTGGTTTCAAAACCTGGGACCAAATCCTCAGAATTACAACAGATTTACTTATAAGAATCATGTGTTGAAACCTGTGTTGAAGTACAAGGGTCCGTGCTGAGCTAACCCCACCCCTCACCAGCCCTGGGATAAGGGACCCTGATTATCCTGGCACTGGAAAGGTGGCCCCACCCCTAATAGGAAAGCCTCTTCCCCACTTTTCCTGACATATAGACACTTGGGAAAGTTGCTCCCAGCCCTCACCTCAGGTGTAGGAGAGCTAGCTCTACTCCTAAGCTGCAGAGGGTGGTTCCAGCAGCCTAGTCAGAATAACCCGACTACCACCCAGACACACATCCATGGCTTTGAGTGGACACTCTCCAACATCTACCCCATGTATAATCCCCCTGGAGCATGGGAATGGACTAGTCCTATGGAATCATAATTGCAGGATATCTGAGAGGAGTTTCAGTGAGAGTCCAGTGTTGATGGAGTATCAGAAGCCAGAGGCCTTGAACCTGACCAACAACACATTACACAATTAACATTTGCAAGTAAAGCTGTTTGGTTAAAAGGGCATGATACACAGCAGGTACCAAGGCCACCAAGACAAATGAAGAGTTGATGGAGAGGTGGGAAAGATGGAGGAATGAAGTGGAGTTTGTTTCCTTCTGTTTGTTTTTTAATTAATATTCTTATTTGCATTTTTATATTCTTATTTTATTTATTTACTATTTTTATCTTATTATTTCTTTTTTTAGTTTTTCTTTGGGGGGAGACACTACAAAGGTGAAGGGCAGATACCGAGGAACTGAGAAATAAGTGGAATTGGGGTGCATGATGTGAATTTCCCAAAGAATCTATAAAAAAAGTGCATTAATAAAAAATTTTAAAAAGGGATGTGGCAATGTCACATCATGAATGCTGAATTTTACTGAAAACCTAAAACAGACACTGAGATTTATCTCTTGTCTCTCCTACTAATTGAGAATACTTTGTCTGGGACTGGCAAGATGGTGTGGCAGTTAGAAGCACTTGCTCCTCATGCAGAAAATTTGGGTTCCGTTCACAGCACACATATGGAAGTCCACAACAGTTTGTCACTACAGTAATGGGAACCAAAACACCCTCTTCTGACCTCTCAAAGCACCAGGCATATACATGATACGCACATGTGCAGTGAAAACATGCATACACAGAATCTTAATTGAAAAGAATACTTTGGGATCTTCCCAAATTTCAAGTTCTCTCCCTTGAAAATGGGGAAATGGCTCAGAGGTACACCTATAATTCCACTACTCAGAAGGCTGAGGCAGAAGAATACCCAATTCCAGGATTTTCTGAGCTAAGTGGTAGACCCTGTCCTGCCTAAATAATGAAAATATTAGGGGGAGGCCTTGAAAACATTAAAAATATCTACCATACATTGGGCAGAGTAGAAGGTGTTAGGGATATGGAGGAGAATAAACTGACACAATCCCTGCCACTCAAGAATTTACAGTCTAGTGGGGGTTGTCAGGCAGACAAACTGGTTAGATGGAGTAGTGGGGGAAGTTATAGATAGACAAAGGGAAAGACAGACCAAGAGAGTAAATACATCATCAATCATAGAATAAAACAGTGAAGGGGGAGTGGGAACACAGGTGCTGGGGAAGTACATCTGATTTAAAATTTTAATTACGTGTGTGTGTTCGCGTGTGTGTGTGTGCATGCGTGCATGCGTGCGTGCGTGTGTGCGTGTGTGTACGTATGCATGTATGAGCACCTCTGCCACAGCATGCATGTGGAGGTCAGAGAACAATTTGTGGCCATCAGTTCTGTCTACCATGTGGGATCTATTAATCAAACCCAGGTCATCAGGCTTGGTGGCAACTGCCTTTACTTATTAGATATCTTACTGATCTGGTCTGGAAAGTCCTATTTTTAAGAGTCATCAGAGCAAAAGATTTCCCTCAGAAAAGGCCCTGAATGAAATTAAGTTTCATAATGAACACAGAGCACTTTGATTATACACACAAACACTTTAAAGATGTAAGTAATGATTTAAAACAATGCCAAGGTGACATGTACTTCACTATAACTATGTAAAAATGGGCTTGAATACTAATTGTAAAACTAAAAATGGAAACTAGAGATGGCTCAGTGGTTAAGAGCCTTGTTGCTCTTCCACAGGACCTAGAACCCACATTATGGCTGACAACTCTGTAACTCCAACAGATTCAATGAACTCTTCTGGATCAGGCATGCATGTATATATGTGCTCCTATGTAGTACACATGAGGAGATGCAGGCAAAGCTTCTATACAAATAAAATAAAATGAATAATTCTACAAATAATTTTTTAAATAAAAAACTGAAACCAAAGTGTTAAGCAATCTGGTCCTAGCTTTGTAAGTCTACCTTTCCTTTCCTATAGTACAAAATCACAAACAAAAAGGGCACAGGCCTCTCATGCACTGTTACTTCAAAACCTAAATTAAGTATATATTTTGTATATCGAATAGAATTAGGGACAAAGTTAAAGGAGACTTAGGGATAAATTATGTGTCTTCCTGGAAAGTAATTCTGGGTTTCAATTGTATTTGTCATTGATTTTTAGATAATCTGTGGGTTTTTATTTTATTAACATCTGTTTTTGCTAGCAATTGCTACATGGATTTTCAAGTGTGTGTGTGTGTGTGTGTGTGTGTGTGTGTGTGTGTGTGTGTGTGTGTGTAACTCAAGGCTTTGAGCACAGTAGGTAAGCACTCTCTCACTGAGCCATTATACATGGCCATAGTCCATGACTATTTTAATATTCTGTTTTATTTTATGTTGTTGTTTTATTGCTTAAAAATGCCCCATCTCTTGAATGGAAAGGCCATACTATGGCTTACACAAAATGACAACCACAACATGGTCATTGTTATACAAGAACTATTTCTTAAGGTCATGTGAGGTATGTTTCTCTGACATGCTACTTCTGTCAAACTTCAAAAGAACTAATTGGTTTCATATCAGTTGAAGATGGTTGCAGCTGGTCTAGAAAAGGGAGGTAGGCATCATTTATTAACAACACTCGCAGAGCATGGCTACCCAGGATGCTCAATGGCTAAATGAAATATACTTCCCTATCCAGCTACAGACACAATTCCATAGAATCTCACCTTCCTGTCTGGACAGTAGAAAGCACTTGAGAGACTATAGTGCCATTGCATTTGTATCAGGCCTTAAAAGGGCCCAAAGGGTTATAATACATACAGTTAGTGGACTTTACCAAACTGTCCATGGAAAGAAACAACTTGATTATTTGACTGTCTGTGGGGACCTCTTCACTGGAACAAACAAAGTGGTTCTCCTTCTCACCTAAACAATAACAACAACAAACATGTCAAGATAGAAGGACTTACATGAAAAGTACCACATTTTTCAAACTGATAAAACATGTTTCTTTTCCCTTTTTTTTTTTAATTATTCCTGAGACAGGGTTTCTCTGTGTACCCTCTGCTGTCCTGGAACTCACTTTGTAAACAAGGCTGGCCTTGAACTCAGAGATATGTCAAGTACTGGGATTGAAAGTGTGTGCCACCACTGCTGGGTCATAAATCACTTTTTAAAAAACAAACATTAATAGCTGGGCAGTGATGGTGCACACCTTCAGTTCCAGTACTTAAGAAGCAGAGGAAGGCCATTCTCTGAGAGTTCAAGGCCAGCATGGTCTACAAAGTGAGTTCCAGGACAGGCAAGGCTACACAGAAGATCCCTGTCTTAAAAAAGAAAAGATTTATATATTTAAACCTGGGCATGGAGTTGCACATATGCAATTCTAGGTCTCAAGAAATGGAGGCAGGAGGGTCAACAGTCAGAAGCCATACTAGACTACATGAGATTCTGTCTAAATTACCTTCCCATCCTCTACAGAACAGAATTGTAATTTTGAACTCATTGTATTTAGAGAAAACCCAATCTGTGCACATTTTTTTCTTCTTAAACATATGTTATTAGGAGTCATAAAAGGAGGGGTTGGCTAAAGCATTAAAATATAGTGCAGGGTATGCTCGACCATGATGTCAAGTGTGCAGAAGGTGACAAAAACTATGGACTTCACCAAACTCTCAAGTTCCTCACTCTTGTTATAAGCATAAGATGATTAAAAACTGGAGCAGAGAAAGTTTTGGTGCTTTTGAGACAGGATTTCATAATTTTGTCCTGGATTGTCTTGAACTTGCTGTATTGCCCAGGATGTACTCAAATTAAGTGCCATCTTCCTATCTTCACCTACTAAGTGCTGGAATTGCAGATTTACACCATCACACCAGGCTAGAGATGGAGTTTTTTCTCATAGAGAGCTACTGGCAGGAAGAGGTTGGAAGGAGGATCCCTTCATCTTACCTTGGAGAAAAGAGGTTGTAATGGGTACAGTGGAAAAGGTAACATGTAACCCTATAGTTTGAAACACAGGCTTGGACTCCTACTTAGCAAAAGAACAGGGTTCATTAGCCTGACAGGACAAAGCAAGGCATTGTGAGAAAGAATGATTTTAGGAGCCTTGTTATGGAATATTCCTTTACACTGTATGAAGATGTGTCACAGTGATTGGCTTCATAAAAAGCTAAATGGCTAAGAGCTAGGCAGCAGGTATAGCAGGGACTTCTGGACAGAGATCTCTGGGAAGAAGAAAGGTAGAGTCTCCAGACAGATGGAGAGGAAGCAGGATGGACAGTACAGAGTAAAGGTAACCAAGTCGTGTAAAAGAATGTAGATTAAAAGATATGGCTTATTGTAAGTTATAAAAACTAGTTAGGAACAAATCTAAGCTAAGGGTGAGCTTTCATAATTAATAGTAAGTCTGTGTCATTTTTTTTTTTTTTTTGTGAGCTGGTGCCTCAAAGAAAAATCTGTCTACATATGGTGTTAAACATCCAGCCAGCCACCTGTATCCACATAAGGCCTGAGAAAACTAAAAAAAAAAATCAAAACATTGAGTCAAATGTACCTTCCTGGCAGGGCATCCTGGTGACCAAGGTCTCTTGGATAGGCTCAGTGTACAGAGGCACCATGCACTAATGTGAGCCACACCAGATGGCAGACATAGCTATTTAAGATTCATCTCATGTGATCAGAGAACACTGTAGATGTTTAGTAAGGCCAGGTATAGACACAGAAAACACCTAAAAAGGTTCAATGTGTTTAAAAATGTGCTTAGAGCCTGAAGAGAGAAAAGAAAATGGGTATAGACAGTCGTAGAAAAAATAGCTTAAAATAATAAAGTCTTTAAAATCCCTCTATTATAGAACAGAGCTGTGTTTGGACTGTCCCATTGGGTTGGAGACTGTAGTTGCAACTGCTAGAACTCAAACCCATGCTTCCACTACTTGGAAAAGGATTGGATTGTTTAAAAAAATTCCCTGGAAGGACCCGAATTTTAGACCAGAATTAGAAAACTCAGGATTAATTTATTATATGCATAATTGCTCTGCTCACAGTTACACAGGTATATCAATGAAGATGTAACCAGAAGCAACAAAACTCCTCCCACCAACAATTTAGTTCACATACTGCTGCTGGAAGAGATCAGAACATGCTACCCTGCACATAAGCCACTTTACCACTGGGATGATTTCAAGCTAAAAGAAACCATGCTTTTCCCATCAACAACAAAAGAGTTGATACTGAGTCTGCTCAAATGTATTAAAAGTGTTTATGTTCCATCATTTCCCTCCTATATATTTCTTAACAGACTTCCTCTGTTTATGATCCCCAAACCCTTTTTCTTCTCTTATCCTCTCTCTCCAACTTGTTACTTTTCGTTGAATAGTACATTAACCCATGGGTTTAACCACTTCTTTGGAATCTCACTTCTTTCTACAAAGATCTCAATAACACATAAAATAATGAAATCAAGTGAAATTACATGCTTTTTCTCCTGTTTGTCTATCTTTCATTAGATCACAAACATCAGCCATAGAATCTAACAGGATAAGATAAAAGTGTTTCTCACCCTATTCTGCCATATTGACCCAAACTATAGCTGTAGTATGTTACTCTTCCACTTACTTAATTAGATTTATGTAAGAACTAAGAATAAGTTTATTTTATACTGCATATTGTTTGTACAACATAATTTTTCAGTGTTATTATTAAATTTGTCTATGTAAGCATCAGTGTAAACAGCCTCCCGATGATTATAGTTTGAAATCAGTATTTCTTTGCCTCATGTGCAAGCACCTCTATGAAATGCACCAGCTCCCAGTCTTTCAGAATAGTTTGATTGTATCCCTTCTTTCACATCAGATTGAACTATGCACTGCTTCCCTCACATATTCTGCAATTTACTACCTCCAAACTATTGTTTATCATGTGTCCTGATACTGCTTTTGAAACATACACTTTCTCATATGTGCATATGCAAATTTTACCCACTTTAAAGACCTAGACAGACTGTTTGCTTTTATATAAAGCTGGCCCTAACAACCTGCTTTTCCACAGCCAGATACAATCACTCTTTTCTCTGACACCTCTCCTTCTATGACTCTCCAATGTTGGCTTATATCTACAGATATGTCAGAAATCCCCTACTACAAAGTTTGGAACTAAAAACTGGAACAATTCATATCTCATCAAATTCTGCAACACATTTGTGAATAGAAAGTCTCAATTCTTCTATCTATCCATTTATTAAACACCACTGTATTCTAGCATGCATTCTAGGATGCAGAAAGAACTCAAAAATGTGTACACAATGGAAGGAGGTTTTTTTTTCCTTAACAAATTTTTTCTATTCTGAATGTTTTGTGAACTAATTCTTTTTGTTTGTTTCTTTGGTTGTTTGGGTTTTTTATTGGTTTGTTTTGTTTTGTTTTTATGGGACTGTCTCAAATCTTTTTTTATTCATTTCTATTCATTTTACATATCAACCACAGATTCCCCTGTCTTGCCTCCTCCCAACTCCAGCCTTCCCCCAAAGCCCACCCTCCATTCCCACCTCCTCCAAGGCAAGGTCTCCCCTTGGGAGTCAGCCAAGCCTGGTATATTCAGATGAGACAGGTCCAGTCTCTTCCTCCCTGCACCAAGGCTGCACAAAGTGTCTCAGCATAGGCACTAGGTGCCAAAATCAGGCTCATGCACTAAGGACAGTTTCCATTCTCACTGCCTGGGGGCCCCCTAAACAGTTCAAGCTAAACAACTTTTTCACTTATCCAGAGGGCCTAGGGGCTCCTCAGCTATTGGTTCACAGTTCACGTGTTTCCACTAGTTTAGCTAGTTGTCTCTGTATTTTTTCCAATCATGGTCTCTATATCTCTTGCTTATAGAATCCATCGATTGGACTCCTGGAGCTCTGCCGGGGGGTTGGCTGTGGATGTCTTCATCTGCTTCCATCAGTCACTGGATGAGGGTTCTATCATGACAGGGTGTTCAACCATCCGATCACCAGAGTAGGTCAGCTCAGGCACCCTCTCAACCATTGCCAGTAGTCTACAGTGGAGTCATCTTTGTGGATTTATCATGGTATCTCTTTCCTTGTTCTCCTACCTTGTTCCTGATCCAGCTAGGATCTCCCACTCCCCTAAGCTCTCTTTCCCACAACCTTTACCCTCCATTACCCCCTCACACACCCAGTTTGATCATGTAGATCTCATCCATTTCTCTGTTGCTGTGCCATCCCTGTGTCTTTCCTAGGGTCCTCTTTACTAGATAGCCTCCCTGGAGCTGTGAGTTACAGTCTGGTTATCTTTGCTTCACATCTAGTATCCACTACGAGTGAGTACATACCATGTTTGTCTTTCTGAGTCTGGGTTACCTCACTCAGGATATTTTCTAGTTTCATCCATTTGCCTGCAAACCTCATAATGTCATTGTTTTGAGTAGTACTCCATTGTGTATGTACCACATTTTATTTATTCATTCTTCAGTTGAAGGGCATCTAGGTTGTTTCCAGATTCTGGCTATTACAAATAATGCTGCTATGAACATAACTGAGCATGTGTCCTTGTGGTAAGATTGAGCATTTCTTAGGTATATGCCCAAGAGCGGTATAGCTGGATCTTCAGAGAGAGTGATTTCCAATTTTCTGAGAAAGCATCATACTGATTTCCAAAGTGGTTGTACTGAGTTTGCATTCCCACCAACAGTGTAGCAGTGTTCCCCTTGCTCCACATCCTCTCCAATGGAAGCTGTCTTCAGTGTTTTTGATCTTAGCATTCTGACAGGTGTAAGATGGTATCTCAGAGTCGTTTTGATTTGCATTTCCCTGATGACTAAGGATGTTGAGCAATTCCTTAAATGTCTTTCAGCCATTTGAGATTCTTCTGTTGAGATTTCTCTGTTTAGCTCTATAGCCCATTTTTAAATTGGACTGTTAAGTATTTTGCTGTCTAGTTTCTTGAGTTCTTTAGAAATTCTGGAGATCAGCTCTCTGTCAGATGTGGGGTTGGTGAAAAACTTCCCATTCTGTAGGCGGTCATTTTTGTCTTATTGATCATGTCCTTTGCCCTACAAAACCTTCTCAGTTTCAGGAGGTCCCATTTATTAATTGTGCCTCTCAGTGTCTGTGCTACTGGTGTTACATTTAGGAAGTTATCTCCAGTGCCAATGTGTTCAAGACTACTTCCTACTTTCTCTTCTATCATGTTCAGAGTAACCAGATTTATGTTGAGGTCTTTGATCCACTTGGACTAAAGTTTTGTGTGCAGTGACAGATACAGAAATATTTGCAATCATCTACATGTTGACATCCAGTTATGCCAGCACCATTTGTTGAAGATGCTTTCTTTTTTCCATTGTACAGTTTTGGCTTCTTGGTCAAAAATGAGGTGTTCATACATGTGCAAATTAATGTCAGCGTCTTCAATTCGATTCCATTGGGTCACATATAGGTTTTTATGCCAGTACCAAGCTGTTTTTATTACTGTAGCTCTATATTAGAGCTTGAAGTCAGGTATCGAGATGCCTCCAGAGGTTGTTTTATTATATAGGATTCTTTTGGCTATTGTGGGTTTTTGTTTTTCCAAATGAAGTTGAGGATTGTTCTTTCCAGGTCTGTGAAGAATTGTGTTGGGATTTTGACAGAGATTGCCTTGAATTTATAGATTGCTTTTGGCAAGATTGCCATTTTTACTATGTTAATCCTACCTATCCATGAGCATGGGAGATCTTTCCATTTTGTGACATCTTCAATTTCTTTCTTCAGGGACTTAAAGTTCTTGTCATACAGGTCCTTTGCTTGCTTAGAGTTACCCCAAGGTATTTTGTATCATTTGTGGCTATTGTAAATGGTGATGTATCTCTGATTACCTTCTCAGCCTTTTTGCCAGTTGTATATAGGAGGGCTACTGATTTTTTTGAGTTAATCTTGTATCCTGCCATGTTATTGAAGGTGTTTATCAGCTATAAGAGCTCCTTGGTCAAATTTTTGGGGTCACTTATGTATACTAACATGTCATCTGCAAATAGTGAAAGTTTGATTTCTTCCTTTCTAATTTGTATTGCCTTTATCTCTTTTTGCTGTCTTATTGCTCTAGCTACAACCTCAAGTACTATATTGGATAAATATGGGGAGAGCAGACAGCCTTGTTTTGTTCCTGATTTTAATGGAATCACTTTGAGTTTCTCTCCATTTAATTTGATGTTGGCTGTGGGCTTGCTGTAAATTGCCTTAATTATGTTTAGGTATGTTCCCTGTATTCCTGATGTTTCCAAGACTTTTATCATAAAGGGGTGTAGGATTTTGTCAAATGCCTTTTCAACATCTCATGAAATGATCATGTGGTTTTTTTCTTTCAGTTTGTTTATATGGTGTATTACATTGACTAAATTTTATATGTTGAACCACTCTTGAATCTCTGGGATGAAGCCTACTTGATAATGATGGGTAACTGTTTTGATGTGTTCTTGGAGTCTGTCAATATTTTATTGAGTATTTTTGCATCAATGTTCATGAGGAAGATTGGTCTGTAATTGGTCTGTTGCATCTTTGTTTTGCTTGGGAATCAGAGTAACTGTAGCCTTATAGAAGGAGTTTTGTAACATTCCTTCTGTTTCTATTGTATGGAAAATCTTAAAGAGTATTGGTATTAACTCTTCTTTGAAGATCTGGTAGAATTCTGTGTTGAATCCATCTGGTCCTGGGATTTTTTTGGTTGGGAGACTTTTAATGACTGTTTCTATTTCTTTAGGGGTTATTGGTCTATTTAAATAGTTTATCTGGTCTTGATTTAACTTAGGTATGTGGTACCTATCCAGAAAATTGTCCATTTCTTTCAGATTTTCCAATTTTGTGGAATACAGGTTTTTGAAGTATGACCTGATGATTCTCTGGATTCCCTCCATGTCTGTTGTTATGTCTCCCTTTTCATTTCTGATTGTGTTAATTTGGATGCTCTCTCTGCCTTCTGGCTAGTCTGGATAAGGGCTTATCTATCTTGTTGATTTTCTCAAAGAACCAACTCTTTGTATTGTTCTGTTTCTACTTTATTGATTTCATATCTCAATTTTATTATTTCCTGGCCTCTAATCCTCCTCGGTGACTTTGCTTCTCCTTGTTCTAGAGCTTTCAAGTGTGTTGTTTAGTCACTAGTGTAAGATTTCTCCAACTTCTTTATGTGGGCATTTAGTGGTATGAATTTTCCTCTTAGCACTGCTTTCATAGTGTCCCATAAGTTTGGTTATGTAGTATATTCATTTTCATTGATCTCTAGGAAGTCTTTAATTTCTTTATTTCTTCCTTGACCAACTGGTGATTAAGTTGAGCATTATTCAGTTTCCATGAGATTGTAGGCTTTCTGTAATTTTTATTGTTGTTGATGTCTAACTTTAAACCATGGTGGTCTGATAGAATACAGGAGGTTATTCCAATTTTTTTGTTGTGTTAGATTTGCTTTGTGACTGAGTATGTGGTCATTTTTTTGAGAAGGTTCCGTGGGGTGCTGAGAAGAAGGTATATTCTTTTTTGTTAGGGTGGAATGTTCTGTATATATCAATTAAGTCCATTTGAGTCATAACATCAGTTAAACCCATTATTTCTCTGTTAAGTTTCCATTTGGCAGATCTGTCCAGTGGTGAGAGTAGGTTGTTGAAGTCTCCCACTATTAATGTGTGGGGTTTAATGTGTGATTTGAGCTTTAATGATATTTCTTTTACATATACGGCTGCCCTTGTGTTTGGAACATAAATGTTCTGAATTGAAACTTCATCTTGGTGAATCTTTCCTGTGATGAGTATGTAACGTCCTTCTTGACCTCTTTTGATTGATTTTAGTTTGAGGTCTACTTTATCATATATTAGGATAGCTACACCAGCTTGCTTAAGACCATTTGATTGGAAAGACCTTTCCCAGCCTTTTATTCTGAGGTACTGTCTATCTTTGAAATCGAGGTGTGTTTCTTGTATGCAGCAGAAAGATGGGTCCTGCCTTTGTATCCATTCTGTTAGCTTGTGTCTTTTTATAGGTGAATCAATTCCATTGATATTAAAGGATATTAATGACCAGTGATTGTTAATTCATGTTATTTTCTTGGTGGTAGTATGTGTATATTTCTGTTCTTTGGGATTTACTGCTGTGGGGTTATCTATTGCCTTGGTTTGTGTGGGTGTATCTGAATTCTTTAGGTTGGAATTTTCCTTCTAGAGCTTTCTGTAGGGCTGGATTTGTGGATAGGTATTGTTTAAATCTGGTTTTTGTCTTGGAATGTCTTGTTCACTCTGTCTATGATGATTGAATGTTTTGCTGAGTATATTATTCTAGCCTGGCATCCATGGTCTCTTAGGGTCTCCATTATATCTGTCTAGGTCCTTCTGACTTTCAAAGTCTCCATTGAGAAGTCAGGTGTTATTCTGATGGGTTTGCCTTTATAAGTCACTTGGGCTTTTTTCCTTTGCTGCTCTTAATGTTCTTTCTTCATTCTGTAGGTTTAGTTGTTTATTATGTGGCAACGGGACTTCTGGGGGACGTTTAATCTGTTTGGTGTTCTGTAGACTTCCTGCGTCTTCATAGTTATTTTCTTCTTTAAGTTGGGCAAGTTTTCTTCTATGATCCTTTTTTTTTTTTTTTTTTTTTTGGTTTTTCGAGACAGGGTTTCTCTGTGTAGCTTTGCGCCTTTCCTGGAGCTCACTTGGTAGCCCAGGCTGGCCTCGAACTCACAGAGATCCGCCTGGCTCTGCCTCCCAAGTGCTGGGATTAAAGGCATGCGCCACCAACGCCCGGCCTTCTTCTATGATCTTGTTGAATATATTTTATGTGCCTTTGAGTTGGTATTCTTCTCCTCCTTTTATCCCTATTATTCTTAGCTTTGGCCTTTTCATGGTGTCCCAGATTTCCTGGACGTTTTGTGTTATGACTTTTTTTGGCTTTGGTATTTCCTTTGACAAATATATTTCCTCTATTGTATCCTCTACACCAGTTATTCTTCTCTCTTCCATCTCTTGTATTCTGTTGGTTATGCTTGCATCTGTGTTTCCTGTTCGTTTACTCATATTTTCTATTTCCAGCATTTCCTCTGTGTCTTCTTCATTGTTTCTATTTCCCTTTTCAGGTCTTGACCTGTTTCCTTCACATGTTTAATTGCTTTTTTCGTGGTTTTCTTGGCTTTCTTTAAGGGTTTATTAATTTCTTCCAAAGTTTAATTGTCTTTTCCTCTATTTCTTTATTGGTTTCTTCCAATTTTTTGTTCGTCTTTTCCTCAATTTCATTCTTCATTTTTCCTTGAACGGCCTCTAGCATCTTCACGATGCTATTCTTAAGGTTACTTTCTTCTGCTTCTTCTACATTGTGATGTTCAGGTCTTGCTGTTGAAAGAGGCCTAGGTTCTGGTGATGCTGTATTGCTCTTTATGTTATTATATGTATTTTTGCTTTGACGTCTGCCCATCTCCTCCTCTCTTGGTCCAATGAGAGCTGGTGGTTTGGTTTCTGTGCCTCAGGAAGTTGCTGGGGTCTCAGGCGAATGGGTATGAGGGCAGGGCATGTAGGTTGCAAGATCCAGTGGGAGGTTTTCATTGGGGGGGCCTTCCTTCAGGAGTTTTGCCTGCTGGCCAGCAACTCTTGATCCAATGAGAGCTGGTGGTTTGCTTTCCGTGCCTCTGGAAGTTTCTGGGGACTCAGGCAGATGGATATAGGGGCAGGGCATGCAGATTGTAGGGTCTGGTGGGGGAATTTTGGTGTGTGTGTGGGCCTTCCTGCAGGAGTTTTGCCTGCTGGCTAGCAACTGGGACAAAGTTGGGTGGGTGTTCCTGGGGACTGGTTGTGTCCCAGGGAAGGGTCCTGGGGTAAGACTCTCTGGGTATGAGTGAAGTAACTCACTTGTGAACTAATTCTATCCATATATTTGTTTTTTCAGGAAATTATCCTTTTAATTTGATAGCCTAAGAGTTCATACATCAAGGAAAAAAATTATATCTGTTCAAATAATAAAGTATTTGCCATGATTAATCTGCTGTTAATGGTGAACATTCAATGACTTAGAAGTGACAATATGTTATTTAAAAAAGTTGGAATACACAACTTGGTAATAATGGGTTCACAATGACAATACTATACACCTGGGCCATAACAAATAGATACTGTATAAAAACAATGGGAAAATACTGTCAAGAAAAAATATTAAATGGATAATATTTGAACTGTAAATGAGAAAAGGTTATGAATAAGAACTCCTGAAAAAGAGTCTGATACTTACGTTTATTATATACAATTCCTGATGAAAATTCAAACACATTCAAAAGTAAAATCATAACATATATAAGCAGTGATTCCATCTGTTGGAATAAATATAAGTTATTTCTATTCAGTTACTCTGAAAATATTATTTTGCATTTTTAGACATAAAAACAACTACACAAAGGTGAAGGAAGCATCTCTTCAAATTAAGACTATTTTTTTATCATGTGAAAAAAGCAGATGATAGAGAGGGAGGTAGAGTACTTGCTTAGCAAGCACACAGCCCTGGATTTAATCCCCAGCACCCAATTAACAATTGGCCAACCAACAAATCCCTGAAATAGACACACAACATGACTACATTCTAATTTATCTCCTACTGTGTATTTAAAATATGTAAAAGTATGGTCATAGTGAGAAACAGAGAGGTTGGGGCTTGGGATTTTCTTCAATATTAGTAACAGTGGGAGAAGTGAGAGTCATGATATTAGATTAAGATCTATATGATCTGTATAAGATATACAGATCAAGAATCTGCCTAGATCAGTAAATGCTCTAAGGATGATAAAACTGACAATCTTTTTTTTTTTTCTTTTACTATTTTGACAATATTTTGAATACCTAGATTTAGATGAAGTCTACATGGTCCCAAGCCTTCCTTGCATGTTCTTGCTGAGTATAGTAAGAATGCAAGTCTCTGGTGCTCTTGATTCAGGGCTTTTCTCAGGGTTGTGTTTGCTGCCAAAAGATGTGAAGGAGTTGCAACAGCAGGCCAGTTTCCATGATGATTCTCCTAATGTTAGTGTTCTTCCCCTGTGATGCATCTCATGACCTGTGTAAGTATCTGTTATAACAAAATTCACATATTGAAGTCCTAACCCCTAGAATGAGATCCTATTTAGAGAATGAGGTCATTGAAAGATGCTCTAACTGAAAGTGTATAGTATCCTTAAAAGCTGAGTAAACTTGGGCACAGAGTTACAAAAAGAGGAGATAAAGCAAAGACAGGGACAAGACAATCATCTATAAACTCATGGGAGAGGCCAGACTAGATTATTCTCTCAGGGACTTCAGTAGAAATCAACCATGGTAACACTTTGACCTTAGGCTTCTGGCCCCCAGAATTGTGAAAAAACATTCTGTTGCTTAATCTACCCAGTGTATGCTACTTTGTTATGGAACCCTAGGAAATGCTGTTGGACTTTGGGAGTGAAGGAATTAGAAAAAGCTTCATGCTGATACTATGGCTATGCTTCTCTCTGTGAGCAATGATACCTTTTGTCTCTAACCTAGGAATTTCATTTCTATTGCCAGGATCCAAGAAAACAGGTATAAGCCTGACTTGACAACTTCAAGTAGACTAAAATCTCAGACTCTGGAGGGCCCTTGATAACGTCTCAACTAATTAGCGTGTTCCCTCCCTCAAAATCTGCTTTGCTTATTTAAAAATATTTATTGGCAAAATGTTCAAATATCCATTGGATTTTGAATTTGCCATTTTTATATTTCCAAAAAAGTCTATTTTTTATTTACTTGGTTATTTTTAGAGAAAGGGTCTCACTGTGCTGGCCTGCAAGTCACTATGGATACCAGTCTGTTTTTCAACCCACAGAGATCCACTTGCCTCTGCCTCCTTGTGCCAGAATCAAAGGCATGCACCATCACAACAACCTTGGAAAAATTGAAAAATTCATGTATTATTTGTTCTCCACAAATTAATGGCAAGGCCCTATTGTTGAAGACAATGCTTACATATCTCAGTGACTACAGATATACTGAGCTGATCCTAACTAGAGATTTTACCCCTACTCTCTAGAGTTCATGGTACTGAAAGGTACTTATCAAGCTACCAGTAGAAAAAGGTAACCACAAATCCAGCTACAAACTCTGTGATCTACAAAGGTGATCTGCCTGGATGATCACTTTTCTGATTGGATTTAAAGCCTACTCCATGAGATGGAACTCTAACACTGCTCAGCTTGCCAAGAGCCTGAGACTAGATAGGTCATAGGCCTACCGTAAAACCAAATAATATTGTTCTGCTAAAGGAACGTAACAATAAAATGACTCCTATCAATATTGTGATATACCCATAGATCAGTACTTCACTCAGTCATCATCAGAGAAACTTTTTCTTGCAATAGATGGGAACTAACACAGAGACCCACAACTAGACAATGCACCAAGAGTGAGAGATTTTGGAATATTCAGTCCTAAATGGGATGTCTTCATCAAACACTCCCCTTGGGGATCAGGGAGCTCTGCAAAAGAGGAGGTAGAAAGATTTTAAGAGCTAGAATGGATGGATGATTCCAAGCAGTGTCTTCCAGACACAACACAACTGATCCACATATGAACTCACAGAGATTAGGTAGCATGCCCAGGAGCTGGACAGGTTTAAGCCAGATGGGATCACAGTGTGAAGGAGGGAAGAGGACATGGTCTGCCATCCCTAACCAAAAAGCTATCGCCCATTGACATCAGCTTGCAAAGGAAAAATTAGTTTCCTTCAATGGAGTCTCACTGGGTATATTAACCAAACTTAAGGTTAGGTTCTATGCTTAGTAGTAGATGGCCAACACAAAACAAAACAAACTCAATGGCATTTTTGTGGCCTTTTGATCTCAAATTGCTTTGTTTAGAAATTTTGGGCTTTTTTTGTTTGTTTGTTTGTTTGTTTGTTTGTTTTTTGGTGCTACTGGCTTTGGCTTATATGTTATAGTTTCCAATTTGGGGATTTTATGGCTTTGTGTATTTGTGTTTCTTGTGTTTTTTTCTCTTTCATTTACTTGTCTGAATTTTAAAGGGAGAGAGTCTAAAAGGGCATGGAGTTGGGTGGGGAATTGAGGATTAAAGAGAAGTTGGGGGAGGGGAAACTGTGATCATACTATTTTGTATGAAAACATTTTTTTTCAATTAAAAAAAATTCACGCTTTCAGTCACCTTAAGAAACAAGTTGTCACAGGGAAGAGGAAACAACTAGCATGATAAAGTATACCATCATGGTGCTTGCTCAATTATATTTTTTGTAAGAATAATTTGAGCGTTGAGATATGGTCATTGTTTAATTTAGAAAACAATATTCTTATCAAAATCTTGTATTATTTACCTAAACATTCAAATTAAATGATATAACACCATTAGAACCCATAAGCTTTTCTCATTAGTTTAACAGAAATGCATTATACTCTAGGTCTCCAGTTTGGTTGACCTATATTATTGTTATCCTCAATACTTCTCTAATTCCTTTTATTAAGTAGGCATAAAATAGCTAATTTAATTTTATTGGATTAGGCTATGGTTTATCTTTGACCAAAGAACTAAGAACTTACTGTGAAAGATTTTAAACACACAGGGAGGAAAGAGATTTGAGAGAGTTAATTCAAAGGAGACACAGCAGAATTGGTCTCAGGTTCCCTATGGCTCTGTTACTAAATGCATACCCCTGTTTTCAGGATTCAAGATTATTTACATACTCTTTTAGTTTAGTGACAGAATGAACTTTAGGGTCCATGGTGGTTTGGATGATTTGCCCCTTATAGTCACAGACATTTGAACACTTGGTCCTCAACTGATGGCACTGTTTAGGAGGCTTATGAGGTATCACCTTTGTTGGAGGAAGTATGTCACTCAAGGCAGGCTTTGAGAGTTCCATCTTTCCCTTTTATACTTGCAGGTCAAGATATGAGCCCTCAGCTTCCTGCTCTTGCCCTATGGTTTTGCTCTGCCATCATAGAGTATAACCCTCTGGAACCAGAAGCCCAAATACACTCTCTTCTGTAAGATGTTTGCAATGGCATTTTATCACAGTAATAAAAAAGTAACTAATAAAAGCATGTTAAAGATCATTACTACCTAGTACCAGATTAGCTTAGAAACGAGATCTTTGGACTTAACAAATTCAGTCAACACATGAAGATGCCACAAAATAAAAAAATTCAAGTGTATCAGGAATTATTATATTTAACCTATCATTAAACTGGTAACACATATCTTTATCTCATTTTACCATCAATATAACCTTTTTTCTTATGTTGATATTCATTTTTCCAACTGGAACTTCGTATCTAGAGAAATTTTGGTTTGAGTGAATCTTGAACAATTAAAATTTTTTTCAGTAAGCTGTTTCTCTAAGTTCACATTTTATTCAGTATTAATATCAATACTGAATATTACTATTAATATTAATTCAGACTAATATCACAGTTATTCTACACTGTCTGTGCTTGTTATATCTGATAGCTTCTTTACAGTGAAGTATTTGATTACCTCTACAACTTCTTTCTTCAGTTACATAAATTTCAATTTATTAAATTCAGATGTTTCATCTTATCAGACAATTATACTATCTTTTTTACTAGTCAGAGTCAACTTGGAAGCTACACAATGATAAATGGCAATGTCTTTTTATTTTTTTTCCAACTCACTTAACAGTTAAACTGACAACAGTTAGACAACTTTAATTATTATGGGCTTTATATAGCTGTCTTCGACAAACCAGACATTTGGAATTTCCCTCTTCTCTGGTATCAAACACTGCAAATTGTATCAAAGATGGATCCTACCTTCTCCCCATCCAGTTCATTTGTAACTCTTCCATTGTCATAGAAAAGTGATTACACTAAATTAATATTATAGCAGGGAGCTTATTTTAATATTCATTATTATAATAATTACCTCTAATTCCTCCCTGGTTGCCTTTCCTTTTTACATTTTACTCCTGTTTCTTCTGTGTAGAGTCTACACTGTAGACTGCAGAGACAGTATCAAGAATTGAATTTACACAACTGTCTGAGACAGTGTGTTTGAGGTGTTTCTTGTCTGTGACAACAAACATTGTGAATTCAACCAAAGAACAAGCCTATCTCCTCCCCATTTGTCTCATTTGTAGCTATTTGATTGTCACAGAAAAGTGATTACATCGATTAATATTATTGCAGGAAGCTTATTTTAGTATTCATTACTATATTTACCTTTAATTGTATGTCTCCCTTGTCTTTTGTTTTGTTGTTTACATTTTAGCCTTGTTTCTTCTGTAGATTAAAGATCCAACTATCAAGAGCTGAGTTTTCACAGTTGACTGCCTTAGCTGAGTTTTTACAGTTGACTACCTTAACAGTCTTCTTAACTTTGGTAACAGCCAATCAGCTGCTACTAAGTACAGAAGCCTGCTAAGAAAAATCTAAAGGATAGGCAGTTGGAATTTCCAACTAACTGCCTCCATCAAGAGTATAGCAGATTTTCTTTGAAAATCTATGAGAAGTAATAGTTTTCCAAATCTATCATCTTTAATATAATATCCATTTTAGAGTGTTCAGATGCTTATTTGAGTACATAAGTGAAAACATAACAGTCAAAAGGCCATCCTGTCTCTATACATTGACACTTAGGGCAACCTGTCATTGAAGAGCTTCATACTTGTCTTGAAAAATAAATAGGACTTAAAAGGTATGACTGACAAATGAACTTACTGCAAGATAAACAAGTAAACTCACAGGGTAAAAAGGTTACAAAGAGATGTGTGTGCATAGAATTTGCTAATTTTCTCCCATATTCATTGCTGTGTGGCTACTCTTTGTTGGGTGTCAGACTCAGGTTGCCAGAATGAATCTGAACAACTTCCCCAGTACCAAATAGTCACAAATGAATGTAAAGCTAGCAAGTAATGTTGTAATGACGCTAGTTAATTCCATTTTATATCCATGCTTTCCTTCAAAAGAGGATTCACGTGGCTTCTGTTTTGTATACCTATCACAGAAGTAAACTGGTCACAGTTTAATGTATATCCTGGGAAAGCCTGTGTAAGAAATATTCTTTTCCTCTTTTCTGGTGACTGTAAATGAAAAAGTTAGTCATCCATTTAAAAGAAAGAGCAGAACACAACAAAGTATTATCAATATTATTAGTACACAATAAAAGATTATTATTTAGTAGTAATAACTCTTTTCCCAGAAACTGGAGACTCCTTTTTGTTAGAGGTTGTTTCTTGCACTAGAAGGGGCTTAAGATTTTGCATGGAAGCAAATTACAAGCTTCAGACAATTGTGGCAATGCAGCAATAAGTTGTTTCTCCACACAGTATCAGGACAGAAATGTCTGAGCAAGGCTGAAAGTGCATATTGATAGTCCTATAGAAAATTATGGTTGGGCAGTGTTGGTGCACAACTTTAAACCCAGCACTCAGAAAGCAGAGGCAGACAGATTTCTGACTTTGAGGCCAGCCTGGTCTACAAATTGAGTTCCAGAGCAGTCAGGGATACACAGAGAAACCCTGTCTTGAAAAATAAAAACAAAAACAAAAATTATAAAGCTGGTCACAATGGCCTTCTCCTACCCTCACAGTCTTTTGTTTGTTTTCTCTCTTTGGATGCCCTGACATGTCTCTCTCTTCTACGGACAAAGGACTTGCTTTCAAGCAGACACTGATGTATAGCATTTTGATATGGATGAGCACTCTGAGTGACCTTCTAGTGCATCGTTATCTGTACCTATGCAATAAAAGATGAAATTCTTCCTCCTGATAAACACATCAGACTCCAGGCATCCAGTCAGGAGCTGCTGGGATAAGGAAAGGGGCTATGACTTTTTTTTTGTCCTGACTAAAAGAGTTCACTGAAAACTGCAAACAAATACAGAGAGAGTATTTCCACACAAATCAGCAATTGTGTTCAACAAATGATAACAAACATATTGGTATTTCTTGAATCTAATTCCTCACACATGTATATATTACATGAAGGATCCTTCTCCATGCAGTTCACACTTCTCAATTACTCTCACCATTTTGTAATGGAACGTGATTTTTCAAAAGCTTAAAACAGTTATTCATACAAAATGAGTACATGTAATTTACTCAAATACACAACATTCTCCTGTTCCAAGCTTTCTTATACAAATAATGAGAAAATGAATAATCATAAATAAAAATTCTTTAATGTATTTAAAAGCAATTCTTTTGCCAGAACTAACAGAGCATGCCTGTATTCTAATACTTAGAAGAAAGAGACAGGAATATCTTAAATTCAAATCCAACAGAAGCTCTATAAATGACACCTTGCTCAGATAAAACAAACAAGCAAACAAAAAACATGTATAGTTTAGTGGCAGATTGTTTGCATAAGAACCTGGGCTTAATTTCTAACAACACGTACATGCACACACACACACATACAAACTCATATGCACACATATTTTAGGATATGAACATGCTTAAGACTCAAGATAAATAATGAGAAATTTTTTTCCAGTAATTCAACATTGAAGATTATATTTACCTATAATATTTAACATTTAATTTTAATATATTTAATACATAAAAAGTAGTATCTTGCCACATATTATGGGAAACACCTGTGATCCCAAGGAGGCAGAGATAGAGTAATGAGTTAAGGCCAGTCTGGGCCACATAGTGGAACCTTGTCTTAACAACAAAACAAAAAGTGTCTCATTGTCTCATTTTTTAAAATGGTGTAATTAAACACATTAAAATGTGCTGTTGCTACCTAAAATTGTATACAATACATAAGTGCATGTGAAGTTAAGTCACTTGGGCTCACAATGCTCCCCACAAGAACTATAAACTAACAAAAACACCAGTATCAGACATGAGAAACCTTCTTTCAAATGGTTGGCCAGGGTAGTCCTTGTGACTGCTAAAACAATATAGATTATCAATGAAGCCCTTGGTTACCTCTCAGGGATTTAAGGTAAGCTACGTATTGCTGAAGACACAGTACACTTAGGACACAGAACTTGAATGATTCAATCTGGATGTAAGCTGAAAGCTCTTAGGTCCAAAGGGAACCCCTATCATTTTAAAAGGCAGTGCATATGTCCCAAATGACTGTCTGTGCTTAACTGGGGCTGAAGGCTAGCAAGGTAAACAAAAGGATTGCTGGTGGATAGATGAAAGTTTATTCTCAGCACTCCTCAGAGACCTGTAAAACTGGTTTCTGTATGCCAAGAAGAGCCACTTCCCTATCTCCCCTTGCCTCTGGCAGATGAGGCATCTGGTTCCCTATTGACAGGTACCTGAGGTGCATATCCAAGCCCAAGCTAACCTCCAGGCTCCTTTCTCCCCTACTGACATGTACCTATAGTATATACCAAAGCCACTGGGCTCTTCTAGTCTAAACTCCCCAGGTTGTTCCAGCTCCCTCCCTCCAATTACCTGTTCCCTTTAGATGAGGTTCTTTCTTGCCCTGCTCTTCTTTCTGCTTGTAAGAGACAGCCCCAGCCATGACTACTTTGCTCCTCTCTCTGTACCCAAGAGGTAGCCATAGCAGCTTTAGACTTCTGCAGATGCTTCTGGCTATTTTCTCCTCCAGATTTACAATAAACATTTTCTTTCAAAGGCACCCATGGAGCAATCCAGTTTGATAGTTTCAACGTGCCCTCACTTACAAAAGCCTCCTTCCTGGAATTCAACTTCCATGATTCCAGAAATACTATGTAAGTTGTCAAGGGAAGCAATTAAACACCTATCCAGCTGTAAAACCTATGAAACAGGACAATTACCAGCATGGCAAGATATGCATAAAGATGCAAGAAATGGCACTCGTGTTGATGGCAACCAACAACGGTCTAATTGGACCTAAGGCCCATTCAACAGAAGAGAAGTCATGCCTGGTACTGGAAATCTAGTACCTGGGACCATGCCTGGGACTAGTAATGTTATGGACCTTAGAAAAATACCTACTATACTATTTCACTAGACCAGCATTAATTCCTAACTACAATCTGAATCTTATCCTTATATCTACAGATAAGTATAGCTATCACTCCTTACCAAAGAAGCCTTTCTTTATAGCAAATGAAGGCTATTACAGAAATCCACAACTGGACAAATACACAGATCAACCGTTCACGGGGAACCTAGTCCCAGTGGATACTTCTATGTTATATCTCCTTCATCTATGGGTCAAGGGACATCAAGGAAGAAAGAAGGGGAAAGATTGTTGTTAAGAATCAGAATACCAGGGAGTCTGCTGTGATACAGTCTCTTCTAGAAATGGCTACATAAACAAGATTAGAACAATGACAATATCAATGGACATGTTAACATGGAAGGAGGAAGTTTCAGAGGGCCCCACCTCTATATACAAAGAACTACAGGCAACTAACAACTGAAAGGAAAATTAGCCTCTCCTCAGGATTGGCTGTCCAATGGAGAATAGTCAGTCCTGAAACTATATACACGAACAACAAAATATGACTCAGTCAGTTATAATTCTATATATTTGTGCATGCACATATATATCGTATATACATATGGAGGCACACAAGAATAATAATCCAAGAAAAGGGTTATCAACTTGATAGTTGGGGGTTTTAAAAGGGATTTGAGGGAGGGTACCTTGGAGAGGCTAAAAGGAGAAAAGGGGTATAGGATGTAAGGGAGTGTAATTCTATTTCAACTAAAAGCATATTTAAAAAATATGAACCAAAAAAAAAGAAATACAAAAAAGTGTTCAATAACACAAAGTTTACTAAATATAGTTCACTAAATTACATTGATGAATGCCTGTGTCAAGTTTTTCATAGAAAAATATATTTAATATATATTTAATATAATGTTAAAAATTCTCTTAAACATAAGCATTGCTAAAGAATTCACATTGTAAGAAACTTGAGGGCAAAGGTAGAGAGAGAGATATTGGGATCATTTGAATTTAATGAGGTATTGCAGCTACACGCAGCATGACACAAAAAAAATCTACAGTTTTTGGTATCTCACAAATAGATAATAATACATTACATAAAATATTATGATGGTTAAACTTCCAAGTACAACAGAAATAGGTATCAGACATTTATTTGAGCTATTTTCTACCAATAAAAATATATGCAATAAAATTTCAAGTGGAATCACAAAAGACTGAATAGTGAAGCAGTCTTGAACTAAGAACAAAACTGATAATTGTAGACCAGAGCCTAGTATAATTGTCATTAAAGAGGCTTCATCCAGCAACCAATGGAAGCCAATGCAGAGACTCATGACCAAACATTAGTCAGAGCTTGAGGAATTCTGTGGAAGAGGAGGAAGGACTGTAAAAACCAGAGGGGTCAGGGACACAAGAAAACGGCCCACAGAATCAACTCATCTGGGCTTGTAGGGGTCCACAGAGACTGAACCAACAATCAGAGAGCCTGTATGAGTCTGACCCAGGTTCTCTGCATATATGTTATGGTTGTGTAGCTTGGTGCTCTTGTGGGAAACCTAACAGTGGGGTCAGGGGCTGTCTCTCACTTTTTGCCTGCTTATGGGACACTTTTTTTCCTACTGAGTTGCCTCATCCAACCTCAATATGAGGGGATGTGCCCAGTCTTACTGCAATTTGATATTTGTTCATTAGTGATCAATCAAGGAGAGGCACATTGTCAACTCTATAGTATCTTTGGTAGACACACTCATTTACTACAAGAATCAAGATATTGCCTAATATGTTCCACCAAAAGGTACTCTGACTATTTACTATTAATTGTCAAGCTAATTTCTGTTTAGAAGAAATGAAGTTTGGACTGTAGATTAAGGTTTCAAAGGTGAATATTTGCTCTTAATAATACAATGCAGTGTTTTAGTCAGCAGCAAAGCACACATTTTAAACCAACTCACAATGTTTACAGTAAAACTACCTGTAAACTTAAAAATAGAGAAATTTCTTCACATGTTATCATGATTTCTCACAGGATCACTATAAAGAAAAGTAGAATTAACATCCAACCAACCAACAAACATCCACTAAAATCCTACTCCAACTTTTCCAATATATTTAAATGAAATATATTTTCACCCTCAAAGTAAGGGGGCACAACAGAAGGCACCAACAAATGAAGGTCATTTTACTGAAACTTATGTGTGTTTAAAAACAAGGAACAAAAATCCTTTGGCTGGAGATGTAGCTCATTATAGGGCACTTGCATGTGCCAAGTCCTAGGTTCAGTCCCCAGTATAAAAATGAAACAAACACACTAAAAGTAAGATGCCTTTTTCTTTTTTTTTTTTTTTAACATGATCGAGAAACAACAAAGCATCACAGCAAAGTAAAAACTCCTAATAAGTTATATTTCCTTTCTAGACATATCAAAAAACCTGATTTTTACCACTTAAGACAAGGAAAGGAATGAATACAATTGAGTATGTTGGCTTCTAACTGGTTATGTAATGGTAAAACAGATGATCCAAATATACATTAAAAGACAGTTCTTAGAAACAGGCAAACATCCCTACCCTGACAGCTTTAACAACGTTATTAACAATGAAACCAAATGTTGTTGATCATGCCTATACTTCCAGCAGCTGAGAAGGGTAGTCAGAAGGACCAAGAGTTTAGCATTCTTTGCAACATAATTAGTTCAAACCAGCCTAGGCTACATGAGATCTTGTCTCACAAACAAAACAAAATAACAAACAATAAACCGTTCATAAAAATAAAAAATAGTTTGATCAATAACTATGGTAAAGATAACAAACTGATCAAATTTTAATTATATAAAAACATAAGCCTCTTATCTGGATAAATGATATTTTACATTTCCTTTTTTCCTACTAAAATTGACTGTGACTTATGTTATAATGCTGTTATATATTCTAAAATTATTTAATCAAATATATTGCTCAACATATTTCCTCTAGATACAAGTACTTGCTATCTGTTAAATCATTGATTACTAAACCTAATATCTAAGAATCATTGACTCAACTCTGTTATTAATTACCTAATAAATCATGTAAGCCATTTATTTGAATCAAGGTTTCTTTTTTAGGTGCCATCATTCATCTTTTTTTTTTTTAAATTTCTATTAATTAATTAATTAATTTCCCAGACTGATCACAGTTTCCTCTCCCTCCTTCCTCTCCTCCAGTCTCTTCCCACTCCATCCACTCCCTCTTCCTTCCCTTCCGAAAAGTACAGGCTTTCCATGTGTATCAGCCAGCCATGGAATATCAAGTTGCAGTGAGACTATGCACCTTATCTCTTACCAAGGCTAGGCAAGGCAACCCAGAAGGAGGAAAGGGTCCTAAGAACAGGCAACAGCATCCAAAACAGCCCCTGCTCCCTCTGCCAGGAGTCCCACAAGAAGACCAAGCCATGCAACTGCAACACATGTACAGAGGGCCCAACTCTAACCAAGCAAGTGAAAGATCTGTATATCAAGAATGTCAAATGTTTGAAGAAACTGAAGATATCAAAAGATGGAAAGATCTCCCATGCTCATGGATTGGCAGGATTAATATAGTAAAAATGGCCATCCTACCAAAAACAATCTACAGATTCAACACAATTTCCATCAAAATTCCAACATAATTCTTTACAGAACTTGAAATACAATACTCATATGGAAAAAAAAAACCAGGGTAGCTAAAACAATCCTGCACAATAGAAGAACTTCTGGAGATATCACCATCCCTGATTTCATACTGTACTACTGAGCTGTAGTAATAAAAACTACATGGTATTGGCATTAAAAACAGACACATTGATCAATGGAAATGAATCGAAGACCCAGATATAAATCCACATACCTATAGACACCAAATTTTTGATAAAGAAGCCAGAAATACACAATGAAATAATAGCAACTTTAACAAATGATGCTGGTATAACTGGATGTCAGGTTGTAGAAGAATGCAAATAGATCCATATCTATCACCCTGCACAAAATTCAAGTCCAAGTGGATCAAAGACCTCAACATAAAACTGGATACATTGAATGTAATAGAAGAGAAAGTGATGAACAGTCTTGAGCACATTGGCACAGGAGACAACTTCCTTAATAGAACATCAATCATGCAGGGACTAAGATCAACAAATAATAAATGGGACCTCATGAAACTGAAAAGCTTCTATAAGGCAAAGGACACCATTAATAGAACAAAAATGGCAGCCTAGAGAATGGGAAAAGATCTTCAGCAACCCCATATCTGACAGAGGGCTGATTTCCAAAATATATTTTTAAAAAAATCAAGAAACTAGACATCAACAAACCAAATAACCCAATTAAATGGGGTACAGATCTAAACAGGGAATTCTCAATAAAAGAATCTCAAATAAATAAGAAATGTTTAACATGCTTAGCCATCAGGGAAATGCAAATCAAAAGGACTCTGAGATTCCATCTTACAGCTGTCAGAATGGCTAAGATAAAAAATACAAGCGACAGCTCATGCTGACAAGGATATGAAACAAGGGGATCACTCCTCAATTGTTAGTGGGAATAAAAACCTGACAGCCACTTTGGAAATCAATACGGTGGTTTCTCAGAAAAATGGGCATCAATTTACCTCAAGACTCAGATATACCAGTCCTGGGCATATATCGAAAGTACACTCTACCACAACACAAGGGCACTTGCTCAACTATGTTCATAGAAGCTCTATTTGTAATAGTCAGAAACTGGAAACACCCTAGAATTGTTGGTCCCTCAACCAAAGAATTGATAAAGAAAATGTGATACATTTACACAATGGAGTATTAAAAATAACATCATGAAATTTGCTGGCAAATGGATGGAACTAGAAAAGATCATCCTGAGTGTGGTAACTCAAAGCCAGAAAGACAAACGTGGTTATGTACTTACTTATAGGTGGATATTAGCTGTAAAGGATAACCATGTTGTGATATTTTATTTATGCTGAAATGTGCTTTTATTTGTATGTTAATAAATAAAGTTGCCTGGAGATCAGTGGTAAAAGCAAGCCATTAAGCAAAAGTCCAGCGGTGTTGGCACACACCCTTAATCTGATCACATGCCAGGCAGAGTCTCTGTGTGGTCAAGGACACAGCCAAGCATAGTGACCAGAACCTTTGATCCCAGTACCAATCATATAGACCTGGAGGTCTGTATAGACAGGTAGTGATGAGAAAGTCACTTTGTTGGGTGTAGAGCCAATGAGAAGGCAGAACAGAAAGGCAATAAAAAGACAAGTCACACAGGAAGAAGGTCTCTCTCTCGTGTGGGAAACTACAACTTGGTGATAAGCTAAAGAGTAGTCAGTGGCTCTTTGCTAATTCTCTGATTTCTTCAGCTATTACCCATGTATTTGGCTCTATGTTTCTTATTCACTAAGACTATTTAGAATTTCATCTACATAACCATGCTACAATCCACAGATCCAAAGAAGCTAAGTAACAAGGAAGATCCTGTGGGGCGGAGGTGGGTAGGGAGGCATGTGTAATCTCACTGTAAAGAGGAAAGAGAATAGACTTCAAAGGTGGATGGAGGAGAGGTCTGAATGGGGGTGGGTGGGCATAGAAACAGGAGGAATCAGGTTGGGGGAGGATGGAGGGAGAGAGTACTGGAAAGGACAACTGGAAGCAGAGGCATCTCTGAGATGAGCTAGAAACCTAGTGCAATGGAAACTCCCAAGAAGTTATGAGGGTGACCCTAGCTAAGAATCTTAGTAATGGGAGATATGATGACTGAACCAGCCATTTCCTATAACCAGACAAGACTCCCAGTGGAGGGATTGGGACCCCAACCCGCCCATATAACCTCTGACCTACAATTTGCCCTGCCTACAAGATGTGCTGAGACAAAGGTGGCATGGAAATTATGGGAGAGGCTAACCAATGACTGGTTCAGCTTGAGACCCATACTATAAGAGAGAGCCCACCCACGACAATGCCTTGAGCACCAGGACACAGAAGGTGGATAACCCAGAGACCTAGGATAGAACCAAACATGATTGCAAAAAAGAAAAGTCAATGAAATGATTCCTAATGATATTCTGCTATACTCATAAATCATTGCCCAGTCCAATTGTCATCAGAGAGGCTTCACCCAGAAACTGATAGAAACAGATGCAGAGACCCACAGCCAAACATTAGGTGAACATTGGGAAATCCTGTGGAAAAGAGAAAAGAAGGATTATGGGAGCCAGACGGGCCAAAGACACCACAGGAAAACATACAGAATCAACTGACCTGGGCTCATGGGGGCTCACAGAGACCGAACCTCCAGAAAACTTGCATGGGACTGACAAGGTTTTTAATTTTTTTTAATATGGAACATTTATTTTGGCTCTAAGGGCCTATGTTTCTCAGATCAACCACATGGTTAAAACTAAAAGAGAAAGAAGAAGCCACTAGGAAAAGCATTTTGAGCAAAAGAAAACAATTTCAGTCCTAAAGGACAATACTGCATTCAAGGTATCCACATACAAATTCTGAGACCAAAGGTAATGCTTTCAGGTACTGAGATTTTATTATTCAATTTTAAAACTATCTTTGGTCCAGAAATACATATTGTATTTCTAATATATTATTATTACTGAATTCCCATTCTAACCCAAAGGTCACTCCTGCCAGGGAAGTGGTAGGCTGACTGAAGATCTTCACCTCTCCTTCTGCTCCTCAAGACCCAGAAAAATAAATATGGTATATATTTGCTTATATGTGGACATTAGCTGTTAAGTAAATAACATCCAAACTATTATTCATAAACCCAGAGAGGTTAGGTATAGAGGAAGGAACTTTGGGGGGGACACATGGATCTCCCTGGAGGAGGAAAATAGAATAGATTTTATGGGGAGGCTGAGGTAGGAAAAACAGGAATGGGATGATCAGATGGGGAGGGAAAGGAGAAGTTGGGGTTAAGGGAGGAATGTGGTCAGAGACAGCTAGAATTGTGAGGCATATGAGGGTACTATGGAAACCTGATGCCGTGGAAGCTTCCTAAAATATATGAAGGTGATGCTAATAAAATCTTCAAATAATGGAGAAGATAGGAGTACCACTCTGATATACTTATAGATCAGTGTCTTATTCAGCTGTCATCAGAAAAACTTCCTCCCACAGCATATGGGAACAAATATAGAGACCCACAGCCAGACGTAACACATGGGAGAACACACAGCTCTAAATGGGGTGTCTCCATTAAATCCCTTTCCTAAAAACTCAGGGAATCCCTCAGAAGAGGATGCAGAAAGTGTAAGAGCCAGAGGTGATGAAGAACATACATCAGGAGAACAAGGCTCTCAAAATCCAACAAGCAAAGCTCCAATGAACTGACAGAGACCCAGGCGACAAGCATAGGGTTGACATGGGTCTGCAGTAGGTCTTCTGCATATGTATTTTAGAAATAAAAATAAAACATAGCAAAATAAAATATAATAAGACAAAACAAAAACCATCATTTCAAAGCTGGACAAGGCAAGCTAACAGAAGGAAAAGAGCCCCAAGAGAAGACACAATAAGAAACAAAGACCCACTGGTTCACACAGAAAGCTAAAATACATATGCTCCATATAATGAGGAATAAGAGAATTGAACCATTGTGTGTTGCTTTATCCATGTTCTGTATAAGTCCATAATCTGTATGACTTTCAAATGGCTGGGACTGCTCATATACAGACTAGAGTGTATTTTTGACATGTTCATATTTTTTTTTTTTTTTTTTTTTTTTTTTTGGTTTTTCGAGACAGGGTTTCTCTGTGTAGCTTTGCGCCTTTCCTGGAGCTCACTTGGTAGCCCAGGCTGGCCTCGAACTCACAGAGATCCGCCTGGCTCTGCCTCCCGAGTGCTGGGATTAAAGGCGTGCGCCACCACCGCCCGGCAGACATGTTCATATTTTTATAACTTGAAAATTACAATAAAAATTGCATTTTCATAAAAATGCAGATAGTCATTTTCTTTCAAATAAATTTTTAGTACCCTTGCCCCCAGGAAAAGGTAAGAAAGATAGTATTCTTCCTTAAATTTTAGGTAACATTATGGATCTTATTTTGAGGAAATGATAGAAGTTACAGAAAATATTGTAATATAGACTGTGTCTATAGTATCCATAAATTTTTAGAATACTGGAAAGACTACATTTCTTCCACCAGTCTTGGACTGCAAACTCTAATCACTTTCTTCCTCAAACAGAAAAATGACAAAACAGTGACACCTTCAAATAAAAACATTAAAGTGCCAGGTTGTACCAAAAGTGCACTTGTAACACCTTCAAATGTCCCTGCAGTATAACTCAAAATTTTGTTAGAGTGTGACAAACACATAAAAACACAAATAGACCTTTCTATAAGAACAAATTTCCCTGTCTTTGGAAAGCAGATCACTATTTGGAAACTCTCAGCTCCAGTCATCCAAAGTCCAAAATGACATGTTGTTGGGCTGTAGATTCACATAACTGTTATGATGACCTGAGATTTTCTTTGGCAAGGTAGAAACTGATCATTTTCTCTTATTTTTCTTGGGGGTAAGGAGCCTACCAACTAGCAATCAAAACTCTGCCTGGCTTCTTTATGAATGATGTCATACTTTCTAGTTCAGAAATCTAGAAATAAAGTACATTACCACCACCCCTCTGCAAAACAACCAAAACCAAAAACAAAACAAAACAACTTTCTCAGGTGTGTACTAAACTGGTAAGGAAGAGAATATTAATTGTATCAAACATTTTAAATACTTCTAATAAAAAGTTAGAAACAGAGATTTTAACATATAATTATTAGCAAAAGAGGAAAATTCCTAAATCTGCATTTAGGATGAACTAGTAAAAAGTTTGGGAGTCATAAAATGTGATTCTAATTTTGTAGGCTGAAATCTCATCAATAAAATGGTAACTCGCCTGACCAAAGACTATGTAAACAGGTGGGAATGGTTATAATGAAATATAGCAAAAGGAAAGATCAAAGAGGCAAATGTGCTATGTGAGGACTGCACTCTCCATGAGAAAGGCACTAAATATGGGTATCTGATGGAAAGGCTCTTTAGTAGATGCCTGTATAGGGCAGGATGTTACAATGGCCACAGCTACAGCCTGGATAATGTCTGTCTCCAGTCTCCTTCCCTTTGCTTTGATTTTAAATTACCCAAACAATGGCATGACTTCTAAGATTAAAATTCATACATGCCTTGAAATAAAACAGAAGCATTGTGAAGACAGACATAAATATTTGTCATTGGAGAGAATAACTTCCATTTATACATTAGTAAACTGATATTTGTACATGAGACTTGGAAAGTGTTGTTAGTTGAGTCAATTCTTATTAGCTTTTTAAGAAAATTAAAATTTAAGCATTACATAACTAGACCCAGACTACACCTAGAGACTTTTCTTAAGTGAAGCATCCCTAGAAGTCTTGGTCTCCCAAGTTAACCCCACCTACTTTCTCAAACAACAATCAGGCTCATATGCTGTCTATATAAGGCAAGCAATACCAATCACACAGGTTTCTGAAAAGAATTATTTCTATTTTACAAAGGAATAGTTTGACTTATTAACCCAATGTTTTCTAAATGTAAACCAAAGGCCAAAAGTTTACATCTCTCAACATCCTGATTTTTAAAATAATATGCCTAGCTCATTTCCCTTACTCCTGAGGTATGAAAAATGTTAAGATAGTAATATAAATAAGGAAAATGTGATGGTAAAATTTTAAAATCTTGGCTATAAATTATTTTATTACTTAGTGTGTGTGTGTGTGTGTGTGTGTGTGTGTGTGTGTGTGTGTGTGTGTGTGTGGTGTGTTGTGGTGTGGTGGATGCACACATGCCATGGTGTGTATACAGAAATCAGAGGACAGCTTGTAGTAATCAGTTCTCTTCTCCTACTATGTAAGTCCCAGGAATCAAACTCAGGTCATCAGGTTTAGTGGCAAGTGTTTTTACTCTCTAAGCCATCTCGTTGAGCCCTCTTAATTACATTTTAAAGTGTGAACTCCCTAAAAAGAAACTGTAATATATAGTTGAACACAGGTATGCATTTTATCATGGTTTACTTATTTCAGTTATTCTCAAACGAGCAGCCTAGAGGACTTTTTCAAAAGTTACAACCTGAGTGGAAATGGTTGCCAATGTTATTTACTTTAGTGATGGAGTACATGATATCCCTCACATATACTGAAGAAAAAAAAAACAGTGACAAACAATTGTTTTACTTATAGATCCATGTAAAACTATCAGGAAAAACTTCAAACTCATCTTTCCAGAAAGAACCAAGAATAGAAATCCATAGAACATTTTATTTATTATCTGTATAGCAGAGGGAGAATGCTAGACAGGATGAGCAAATCCTATTTTTTCAAACCATATGCAATCTAAGCCAAAAACTAAGGCATTATTCCAAACATTTTATTCTTCTCTTGTTTCTGTGAGTTACTGTCTTCTGAACTAAGAAAGCAGCGGTTTGAATGAAAATGACCCCCATAAGCCCATAGGGAGTGGCACTATCAGGAGGTGTGTCTTTGTTGGAGGAATAGGTATGGCCTAGTGTGTCACTAGGGGTAGGCTTTGCGGTTTCAGATGTTCAAACCAGGTCTGGTGTTTCATTCTCTCTTCCTGCTGCCTGCCAATCCAGATGCAGAACTCTCAGCTACCTCTCCACCAGTACCATGTCTGCCTACATGCAACCATGCCTCCCACCATGATGACAATGGACTAAACCCCTGAACTGTAAGCCAGCACCCAATTAAATATTTTCCTTTATAAGATTGACATGGTCATAGTGTCTCTTCACAGCAATAGAAACCCGAAGACATCCATTTTTCTAGCAATGTTACTAGAAACTTCATTTACTCTATAAGAACATAGTCAAACTTTCTTATGAAACACTAGTGGGTTCTGGTTTTATTTGGTAAGATTATAATCCCATCCAAGTCAACCCTAGATATATCTATAATGATCTATATTTTATATATGATCTGTTTATATAATTATATATATAATCTATAATGTGCAATTATTGAAAAGGAGAAAAAAGGAGAAAAGATCCCTTAGAATCCTATTAAGCAAGGAAATGCCAAGTCTCTAAAATCCTGTATATAGTCATGTGGTGGTATTCTAATTGTACTGAAATGTGATTTTGATTGTATGTTAATAAATAAAGTTGCCTGGGGGTCAGAGCTATTAGAGCCATAGACAGAGTGTGGCAGTGGTGGCACATGCCTTTAATCCCATAGATCTCTGTGTGTTCAGGGATACAGTCAGCATTGGAGACATATGCCTTTAAGACCTGGGGGGCTGTACATTCAGACAGTGATGAGGCAGTCACGTGTTTGGGTTTATAACCAATGAGAAGGCAGAACAATAATACTATAAAAAAGGCGTACAGACAGGAAGTAGCTCTCTTTTCGGGAAGCTGGGACACCGCAGGCGGAAGGGTGAGATTTTAGCTCTGAGCTCTGACCTCTCGGCTTTCTCTTTTACATTGTTTCTGTGTTTCTTATCTAATAAGACGGTTAGTTACATCTACATAGTCACCACTAGGACATCAAAAAGCCACTCTTATTTGAAAAACACAACTATACTCTTGGGTGTGCCCTGCACTTTCCCTGGGTGTTTTCATTCTATTTTTAATAAACTTCAACTCTACTTAATACTGGCTCATTCTAAAATTTTTTTCTGTAGCAAAGTTTAGGATTCCTCCTTATCCAAGTGGAGGTCCCTAAAAAATTCAGAGAACTTGGGCTGATGGCCTCACTTTTAGGTTGTGCCTCTTGTTTATTTCCACTGATGATTTCCATAATGCTATACAGAAAAAGGCATGTGTGTTGTACACCCAGGTATGACCATGCACACAAAAAGTAAACAGAAAACTGAAAATATTTTTTCTTTAGTCTTCTAAAGAAAATTTCCTATAATCAAAAGATGGTTATGGTCACTTTTTGGTTCAAGGTCACTAACATTAAATTAATATTTATAAAACCAACTTCATCTCTACCAACTTTTAAAGCCATCAAATTCCAAATATAAAAGTAATCCAGATTTTTAAAAAATGACTTTCAAATGAGCATTTTTTAAAACAATCACAACAATTTGTTTCCGAACAGTGGGAGTAGGGGGTGTCTAACTCATCTGCCTGCTTTTGGGACCCCTTTCCTCCTATTGTGTTGCCTCATCCACCCTTGATATAAAGGTATGTGCCTAGTCTTATTGTAACTTGTTCTGCCATGTTCAGTTGATATCCCTGGGGAGCCTGCTCTTTTCTGAAGAGAAATTGAGAAGGAGGAAGAGGAGGAGGAGGAGGAGGAGGAGGAGGAGGAGGAGGAGGAGGAGGAGGAGGAGGAGTGATCTTAGGGGAGAGGAGAGAGGGGAGTTGGGGAGGGAGGGACTGGGAGGAGTGAGGGGAGGGAAAACTGTGGTCAGGATACAATATATGAGAGGAGAAAATATAAACAGAAAGAAAGAGAAAGAGAGAAAGGGGAGGGAAGGAGGGAGGGAGGGAAAGAGAATTCTGAGATGATTCTTTTCAATCCTTTGATATATGTTTTTTTTTCCTTTGTGGATTAAATACATATTCCTTCTCCAACTCTACCTTCACCTCCTTCTCTGTGGGCCATACTAGCATGCAACTTCCTATGTAACCAAAACTGGACTTGAACTCTGGATCCTCCTTCCTTAGCCTCTCAGGTGCTGGAACTATAGACATGACCTGCCATGCCCAGTTTCTAATCATGTATTTAAATGTACTCATTTTTTAAAAAAGAAAAAATCTGGATAATAACCTAATAACATCATTGATATGAACATTTGAAGATCAAAAATTAAACAATGCTACCTTGAAGTCCAAAAGGGGTCTAACCAAAGTGCAATTACGGAAAGCAAGATTATCTTTAATTTTTCACCTAAAATTATTTTTGACACAACCTGAACATCTGTTATATCCGACTGTTTACAAAGTATAATAAATTAGAGCCTTCCAACAAGTTTTTATTCTGTAAAACTGTTATACTTTGATATTGTTCACATTTTTTGTCTCATTTACAGTATCAGCTGAATGTAAACTTCCATGGTTACATGGAAAAACTCAATTGTCTTCTACAGTATTTTCTGTGAATATTTTTCTATTACTTCAGAATATCCTATTACCTAATAAATTCTTGAGTTCAAAATTAAAATTGTCCTAAATTTAAAAAAAAAATTAAACAAATGAAGATTAGCATTTCTGTGAAGAATTTTTGAATTATGAGTTTCATAATCTAATATGTGTTATATAAATTTATATAGTAATAAGCACATAAGTTCACTGCACAAATGTACTTTTGTCTTCCTACTTTTCCATCCTTAACTGTTTTTTTTTTTTTTTTTTTTTTTTTTTTTTGATTTTTCGAGACAGAGTTTCTCTGTGTAGCTTTGTGCCTTTCCTGGAACTCACTTGGCAGCCCAGGCTGGCCTTGAATTTACAGAGATCCGCCTGGCTCTGCCTCCCAAGTGCTGGGATTAAAGGCGTGAGCCACCACTGCCCAGCCCCATCCTTAACTCTTTCTCAATAGCTTTTCTTCATTTTACAAGTCTCTTTCTGGCCAGTTTTATCTGAAAAGTTTTCTTTCATTATGAGGTAAGACATTACTCAGTTCTTCCCACCTTGGTTACCTCTGACTTAATCAGTTGTCCTAGATAAGAAAAGATTGTCCTTAGTAGTGAGACCTGCATGGTCATGCTTTGCTTTTCTTACAGTCTCGTAGCTAAATCCAATGAACTCCAAAATGCTCATTCTGTTTCACCAGGAACTGAACTATCATATTACTATCCTATTCACCCTCTTTCCTATAGAAATCTTCTGAACTCTGTTGAGACCAATAAATAACAACCATTTGTTTACTAAGTTTCCTTCTACTTAAATAGGCCATTTACATATTAAAGTTTTTTACACTGGACTCGAATCTAAGTATTCATTCTATTTTGTACAGAAATGAAATTTAACTCATTCCTTGCAAAATGTATTTTAAATAAATTAACAAGGTTTTATTCTTGAAAATGATAACTATGAAGCTTCTACCAAATAATAATAAGGTAAAATTTTATGGCTATCTCAGCAATCTAGAATTTCAAGATTTTTAAGTCTTGATAATTTGAAGTAAAATACGAAGCAATCACCTTTCACCTTTCTTTTTTTTTTTTTCTTTTCTGTTTTTTTTTTTTTTTTTTTTTTGGTTTTTTTGAGACAGGGTTTCTCTGTGTAGTTTTGCACCATTCCTGGATCTCGCTCTGTAGACCAGACTGGCCTCCAACTCACAGAAATCCGCCTGCCTCTGCCTCCCGAGTGCTGGGATTAAAGGCGTGCGCCACCACTGCCCAGCAGTCGTTCTCCTTTCTATAATTAAGAATACTTCAATAAAAATTTTAAAGTAGATGTAATAATGATACATAATTTAGCATTATCTCTCTCAAGATACTGGCTTTTTCACTCATAAAATCTGACTCATTATATTTGTTCATTTTTTTTCTGTTTGTTCACTGTTATAGCCCCAACATCCCAAACACTACCTATCAGTTAAATCAGTAAATAAATATTGACTATGTACCTCTTATGACCAGGTACTGTGCTAGGCTTAGAGTACAGCAAAGAATTCTCTACTTTCATAGAAATGCAGGAGAGACATTAAAGTTTTGCAATTAAATATTGGTATTAGTACTTTTCTGTTGCAATGACAAAATACCATGACTAAAATCAATCTATGGAAGAGTTTATTTTGGCTTAAAATTCCAGAGGGCTAGAGACCATATTGGCAAGGAAGGTATGTTATTGGCATGCCAACAGGAACAGGAAGCTGATTATCATATTTTACACACAGAGAGAAAGAAGAGGAAGTGAGGCAAGATTATAAATCCTCCAAGCCTTCCCCCAAAGATGCACTTCCTCCAGCAAGGTTACACCTCCTAAATGTTCCATAACCTCCTCAAATAGCACCACTAACTGAGGACCAAATATTCAAATACATGAGCCTACTGGGGACCATTTCTCACTCAAGCCACAATTGTAATAGAGAAAAACAATAAAACATATTAAAACAGAACCAAGTATTACTTGAAAGTAAAAAAAATGATTTTTTTGAGGGACAGACTTAAGTGGGCTACTGAGAAAGAGGAAATGGGGGCAATCAAGCAAAGGGAAGAGTGAAGAGGAAAAATATTCCACATAGATGAAACAAGCACTAATAAGATCTCAATCTAGATCTGGACTGTGTTCCAAGCACTGAAAACTGAGGAAGTGGGTAGTTTATAATGGAATGAGAACAGAAAGCAGAGCTAGATTATGCAGGGCTATTGTAAATGTTTGAAATTTTCTATTTTCCTGGTGCCTCAAATCCCTATACTCCCAGTGTATGAATACTCTGCACAGGCAATGACATGCTACCTGTGGCAGGTCTCTGCCATAAATCCTTCTATTTGCTATTCTGTGATCTAGTTTTATGTAAACATGAGTGAAATCCTATCACCATTCACTTGTGTACTCTTTGTTCCCCAATAAAAAGCACTTGCCTACCAGTCCTCTTCCAAACTCTGTTCCCCACCTGCTTGGTTAAGCCTGTTTCCTTCTATAAGGCTCCTTATGTGGCATACCTCCTTATCTCAGGACCTTTAAGCATAACTTTTCATTTTCACAAGCTTCTCTGTGGTTTATTCTATGCCACATGATTGATCATTAAAAACAAACAATATACCTCTCATAATTCTAAGTAATTCAATAATTCTTTAGAGCATGACATGCTAAAAGGGATAATATTTGGAACCTGACAATAAGCCACTTTGGCATAAGAATTATTTGATCTGAAGGTATTTGAGAATCAATAGATAGAGGAAGAGTTTTTGTGGTTTGAATGACAGTCCCCATAGGCTCTGATGTTTGAATATTTGGCCCCAGTTTATTGTGTTGTTTTGGTAAATTTAAGGGATATGCCCTTGCTGGAAGAAGTATGCCACTGGTGGGTTTTGAGGTTTAAAAGCTATGCACTATTCCCAGTTCATTTTGTCTGCATCCTGCTTAGTTCAAGATATGAGCTCTCAGCTTGTTGCTACAGCCACCATGTATGTTTCCCTACTGAGATAGCAACAGTCTTATCCTCCTGGAACTGTAAGTCCAAATAAACTCATCCTTCTATAAGTTGCCTTGGTCATGGTGTTTCATCACAGCAACAGAAAATAACTAATACAGTTCTCTACCATTATCTTACCTAGAAAAAAAAAAGTAGGACATAAATTATCCTTTATAATGTCTCCATTACTACCAGTTAAAGGAATGACTATTACTAGAGGTAAAGAGTTAACATCAAGAGTTTATGTAAACAGAACTAACTGAAAGAACACTTACCTTCTATTATAATTAACATATCCTAGTCATATTTCCACATTTTATCTACCTTGAAGCTCAGCCTCTAGGTTCATTAAAAAGGTGGCGCACGCCTTTAATCCCAGCACTCGGGAGGCAGAGCCAGGCAGATCTCTGTGAGTTCGAGGCTACCCTGGTCTACAAAGCAAGTTTCAGGAAAGGCGCAAAGCTACACAGAGAAACCCTGTCTCGAAAAACCAAAAAAAAAAAAAAAAAAAAAGGTTGTTTATAAACCCAAATTCTGTTTTCTAATAACAGCTATGTAAATATTATTAAAATGTATGTGCCTTTGCTTTTCCTCCTTCTAATCAATCATTTGCTAGCATAATAAACAAGTCCCTTTATATTGATCCCCAAAGAATAAACAAACTTGGTAGACTGCTAAGGATTTTGGAGTTCATACTAAGAATAATGGAAACTAAAGTATGGCAATTATATTTGTATTTAAAAAGCATTCCTCTGGCTGCTGGGATAAATTACAGGAGGGGAACAAAAGGCAGGCAACAGGTCAATTATGGATAAACTACAATACCTAAATGGAAGATAATGTTGCCACTGAATAAGGAAAAGACACTTGAGATGAAGAATGGGTGGATTCAAGACCTATTAAGAATGTATATTTCTTAGCCAAATGAATGGAAACACATGAACTATGAACCAAAGGCTGAGGGGCCCCCAGCTGGATCAGGCCCTCTGAATAGGTGAGACAGTTGATTGGCTTGATCAGTTTGGGAGGCAACTAGGCAGTGGGACCAAGTCCTGTGCTCATTGAATGAGTTGGCTGTTTGAAACCTGGAGCTTATGCAGGGACACTTGGCTCAGTCTGGGAGGAAGGGACTGGACCTGCCTGGACTGAGTCTACCAGGTTGATCGCAGTCCTTGGGGGAGGATTTGCCCTGGAGGAGGTGGGAATGGGGGGTGGGCTGGGGGTAAAGGGAGGGGGTGGGAGGGGGGAGAATAGGGGAACCCGTGGCTGATATGTAGAACTGAATGGTATTGTAAAATAAAATAAAATAAAAAATAAAAAATGTATATTTCTAAATACAATAAATACCAGAGATGAGAGGAAAAGGTTCCAATATGTAACACTGATATAATACATATTTAATTTTTCCCTAGCCAGTGCCACATAACTCTTAAAGCCCTTAAGTTCACAAAATAATCCTGTTGCACTTTTTTTTAAAAGCCTAGCTTTTGATGTAGCTTCAAAACAATTAAGGTGAACGAATCATCTTCTTAATCACAGCAAACCCTTCTCAATGTGCCCTGAAGTTAATGAGTTGGCTTTTGGAAATCTCCTAAATATGGAGTTGGGACTGAATCACTGGGAAACCAATCATGTGATCTGGAGGCTGGAACTTTCAGTACCACCTAGTAACTCCTGGGGAAGGAAAAGGGCCTAGAGATTGAGTTCATTCAGCTATAGCCAATGCTTGTAATTGATCAAGGCCTGTATAATAAACCAAACAGTTTCAGAGATACTCTTAATTGGTGAACATAGTAAGTACCAAGAAGATGGTGTAAGAAGGTTTATGTCTTGGTTTGGGTTACTATTGCTATGATGAAACACTATGACCAAAAGCAAGTTGTGTGTGTGGTGGGGGAGGGGTTATTTGGCTTATGCTTCCACATCCATAGTCCATCCCTGAAGGAAGTCAGGGCAGGAACTCAAACAGGGTAGGAACCTGGAGGCAGGAACTGATGCAGAAGCCAAGGAGAGATACTGTTTATTGGCTTGCTCCCCATGTAACTCAGGGTCACCAGACTAGGGTGGACCTCCCCTATCAATCACTAATTGAGAAAATTAATTAGTGCCTACAGCCCAATCTTATGGAGATTTCTTCTCAAATGGGAGTCCTTCCTCTCAGATAACTGTGTCAAGTTGACATAAAATCAGCCAGTACAGTACATATAAAGTCCATAATCATGGCCTATACTTTATGTATCTCTCTTCTGTGATGGCTCCTAAATTTTGTCCTTTATAACACACTGCTATGTAAATAAAATATTTCCCTGGATTCTGTGAACTATCCTAAGAAAAATTACAAGGAAGAGTTATAGCAAGTTGTAACACAAAACCAAATAAGACATTTATTATGGCTAACCTGAAACCTTACCGCTTTGATTAGCATATAAAATGGGGCTAGGGCTGGGGCTGGGACAGGGTGCCAGCAGCTTGTGAAACTGAGGCCTTAACCTGTAGGCTCTGCATTAATTCAAGGTAATGCCAGCAAATTTGTGCCCAAAAAATTGGAGAATTATTATACTTGGTATGGAAAACACATATTTGGTGTTGTAAGTGTTTAAAATAGATAAATGTTTTTTTTTTCTGTTCAGAAGGAGACCCCTAAGTTGGATGGCCAACCAGACAGATGATAATCTTTTACTCAGATGGGGAAAAGTGAATACCAAATTTGTGGAAAAAGAAGGGGGCGGGAATTAGTTTACAATGTGTTAAAAAAAATATGTGCATATTAGCTAATAGTAGAAATGGAAAACAAGATTTGAATAAATATATACATTTGGAAGCTTTCAGTCCATAAGCAACCATCCATGGAAATGGATGAGGTTGCTTGAATCAATGTAGAATTTAAAAAAAAAAATTAGGTTTGAGCCCTGAGAAATAGCTAAATTAAGGTCAGGTACATGAAGGTGAGTCAACAGAAAGGAAAAGGAAGGGCTAGAAAGGTGCTAAGAAAATAAGCAGAACATAACAGCATTCAAGCTAAGAGAAGAGATGATTTCAAAGCAGGAGATAGCTACTGTTCAGAAAGGTTACAGAGTGAGGGAAAAAAATGTTGAGAGGCATTTGGTAAGACCAGCAGAAGATGGGCTTGGTCATTGGTGCATGTCAATCCTAGCACTCAGGAGGCAAGACAGAGGGATCTCTGTAAAGTCCAGCCTTGTCTACATAAAGAATTCAAAGCCAGTCAGGGCTACATAGTGAAATGAAACCCTGTCTCAAAAAACAAACAAACAAATACCAGCAGAATAGTAAGGCAACAGCACTGCCATTGCTTAAAAACAGGCTGAGGACAGAGCAGCTTGAAGTTATCTGTGAAGAAGAAACTAGGCAAGGCAGAACTTAACAACATGGTTGGAGATCTTAAAAGAAAAAAAGTTAAGGGACATAGACCATGTTATTCTATTCACATAATAGAAAGATGTGAAACATAAATGACCTAACAGCTGTCATGCTGAGAAACTAACCTCTTGTTAAATAATTAATTACACATAAATTATCAGAATTGACACATAAATGACTCAGGTATTTGTTAAAATTGTTTTCTACTGGTATTAACATACTTGTCCGGTAAGCAAACAAGGTGTGTGTTTAGAAATAATCAGGTGAACTAGTTCAGGCACCCTCTCTGCTATAGCTAATAGTCTAAGGTGGGGTCATCCTTGTGGATTTCTGGGAACTTCCCTAGCACCCAGTTTCTCCCTATCCCCATGGTGTCTCCCTCTATCATGGTATCTCTTTCATTGCTCTCCCACTCTTTCCCTGTTCTGGCTCGGCCATCCTGTTCCCTTATGTTCTCACCCCCATTCCCTATCCTCCATTGTCTCCCTCACCCCCAGACTACTCATGGAGATCTCATCCATTTCCCCTTCCCAGGGCAACCCATGCATCACCCTTGGGATTCTCCTTAGCTAGCCTCTCTGGAGCTTTGGGTTGTAGTCTGGTTATCTTTTGCTTTACATCTAGTATCCACTTAAGACTGAGTAATCAGATTGGTGAATACCCTGTCATCATAGAGCCTTCTAGTAACTGATGGAAGTAGATGCAGAAATCTGCAGCCAAGTACCAGGCGGAGCTCCAGGAGTCCAGTCCAAGTGAGAGAAGAGGGATTCTATGAGCAAGGGGCATCAAGATCATGATGGGGAAACATACAGAGATAACCAAACCAAACTAGTGGGAACTCATGAACTGTGGACCAATAGCTGTGGAGCCTCCATGGGACTGGTCTAGACCCTCTGCATAGGTGAGGCAGTTATGTAGCTTGATCTGCTTAAGGGGACCCCTGGGAGTGGGATCAGGACCCACCCCTAGGACATGAACAGGCTTTTTGGAGCCTGCTGCCTATGGTGGGACAATTTGCACAGCCTTGGTGCAGGGGGTGGGAGGGTTTGGACCTGCCTCAACTGAGTGTATCAGTCTTTGCTGACTCCCCACAGGAGGCCTTGCCTTGGAGGAGGTGTGAATGGGGATGGGGATGAGGGTGAAGGCTGGGTGTGGAAGGAGGGAGGGGAAGGGATCTGTAGTTAGTATGTAAATAGAATAGAAATTTTCTTTTAAAAAAAAGAATCAGGTGGGAGGAAAATAAGGAAAGAACAGAAATTCTTGTGAGAATGGATAAAAGAACTCCAATATGAGTGAAGATTCTCCCTACTTATAGAGTCACTCATAAAGACTCATAAAGAGTGCCTTAGGGGATTTTGGGAACCTGAGAGAACACACTTTTGAGAAGCATACTGCATTCTTTGCTGTTTTATGAAATGTTTCTCCTAGTCTATTGAGCTGATATAACAAAATAAATGGTGTTGGTAGAATTCCATCCCTAGGGATAGGTGTGTGTGTGTGTGTGTGTGTGTGTGTGTGTGTGTGTGTGTGTGTGATTTATATGTTCTCAACGACAAACTAAAATCCATCAAAGTTCAACCCAGGGAACCAATGGATTTATTGGGCTCACCTACAGAGCATGCTCATGGTTGCTTATAGGTATACAGGTGGCCCCAAGGCTGCTGGACTGGAAAGTTTTCATGTAGCACATATGATAATTTCCCCATAACCACAAGGATGGAGCCCCAGTTAACCTTCTCCAGCCTATATACTTAGCATTTCTACTGCCACTCCATGCCACTAGCTCAGAATTGTACAAATGGCTGACAGGAGGACCTGGAATCTCAGATGAGGGGCCCAATGACCCATCACATACACCCCTCCCCTCAAGAAATGTCAACAGTCAACAGATCCAAACATGATGCTCACTCAAAAGTAGACATAGCTGATCTGAGGAAGACTGTGGCTTGTTCTGGTTGGAAGACTGTGTTCTATAACAACCATGTAGCTTACAAACAGTTTTGAAGGCTAAGAAACCTGATACCAAGGTACTGCCAAATTGGTTTCTGGTAAAGGCATGCTGCCTCAGCCATATTCTTACATAATGTCCCGTGGCAGGAAGGGCAAGAGATCAATCACTTGTGGCTCTCTTTTAAAAGAATACTAATCCCGCCGGGCGGTGGTGGTGCACGCCTTTAATCCCAGCACTCGGGAGGCAGAGGTAGGCGGATCTCTGTGAGTTCGAGGCCAGCCTGGGCTGCCAAGTGAGTTCCAGGAAAGGCGAAAAACTACACAGAGAAACCCTGTCTTGAAAAACCAAAAAAAAAAAAAAAAAAAAAAAGAATACGAATCCCATCCATGAGGGCTCCATTCTAAATACCTAAGCACCTCCCAAAGGACCACTTCCCATACCACGCATCTTATAGGGGTTGGATTTTCAACATAAGAATTTGGATATTCCTTCCTCTGCAATTTACATAGATTCCTTTGTCCATACTGAAACCTAAACTACAAAATTATGCCTATATAGTTCATGGAATCCAGTAGGAGAGCGACATCAAATGGGGAAACCTGGGTCTAATAAATAAAATGTGAGCCTAGAAAGGGCTAAGAGGAATGGATTCAGAATTTATAATGTCTAGAATTCCAACATGAGGTAGAAAGAATGGATAGAGGCAAAAATAAACTTGTAGATATGGAAGTAGGTAGTTGAAGGAATCCAATCATGTTTCCTTCACAATCTGGAAATAAGACATATTAAGTAATAAAAGGGGAGGTATGTTAAAGATTGAAACAAGTAGAAGTATAATTGCTTTTCAGTGAGTCAGCTGACAAAAGAAATCAAGATTTTCACATGGGCAAGTCAGTAATGATGATTAGTGCTACCACATTGATTGCATATGCATGTATCAGACAAGGGATCAACCAAGCCTTTCCTATTTCCTTCATTTGCATTTAATTCTTCCTTTATTAGACACTCCAGAGCATTTTATTCATACCTCTAATCTTTTTATTATAACTCTGATTTCTATGGTTTTATTTCACAAATAAAATACAAAATCTCAGTATAAACAATGATGGCTTATTATATCTAAGTATATATGGTGACTCATTTACAATTTTTGTCACTTCATGATCAAAAGTTCATACATTATATAATCAAGGCAGTTGAAAGACCAAGAAATTAAACTGAAGGCCAACTTAGCACTACAATCAATTAAACTTACTTTTGCTGAAAAAATCACTATATCATAAGAAGTAGATTTAAAAAAAAAATCATCTTCCAGCCTCAAAAACTAAAGAATGATGACCTTAAAATCCCATGACATGAGAATATTAAAAGCAATACTGAATTATTATCAATACCATTTAAAAGAATACCTTATTTGATGTAGCATGGATTAGTTATCTCTTTACCGTCTAAGAAAGCATGAAGAAACTTCGTTCCAGATTATCTAATGCCTTTACAAAAGTCCTATTGATTTAATGGAAATACTATTACCATTTGTTTTAAAGATCAGATTTTTTAATAGATGACAATATTAAAAATGATGGCCAAGAAAAAAATTTACTAGGAAATCACCAAAACTAGACAGCATTCACTTTCGTCTATAATAAAATAAAATCTAGTTTTGGAGAACCATAATAATTATTTTAATAGCTTTAAAATCATAAACCTATATTTTAAATAGACAGGATAATTCATAGTTCAAAATTCTTTTAATTCAGTGTTTCATCTAAAACTGGAAGCATTTGAAATTTTTTCTGAATAAGACAGGTTCTGAAGAAGACATATTCTGAAGAGACAATTAGAAAAGCATCATTGTAGCCATCACAGACATGTATATTTTATTCACATTTTCTTTCATATGCGCTGGAGAAACACTCAGTATATTTCCAAACATTAAAAAAAAAAAAAGAGGCATTTGCAAAATGCTGGAGTTCAGTTGAAGAGAGAGAGGAAGGATTATAGGAGCAAGGGGGATCAGGATCATGATGGGAAAAACCACAGAGATGGCTGACTTAAGATAGTAGGAGCTCATGGACTGTGGACTGACAGCTGGGGAGCCTACAGGGAACCTAAATAGGCCCTCTGAATGTGGGTGACTGTTGCATGGCTTGATGTGTTTGTAGGTCCCCTGGCAATGGGACCAGGACTTATCGAGGGTACATGAACTGACTTTTTAGAACCCATTCCCTACGGTGTAATGCCTTACTCAGCCTTGATACAGGGGAAGGGACTAGGTCCAGCCCCAACTTGGTGTGCCAGCCTATGTTGACTATCAAAGGGAAGCCTTACTCTCTATGAGGGGATGGAGGTGAGATGTGGGGAGGTGGGAGGGAACGGGAGAAGGGGAGGGAGAGGGAACAGGGGTTGGTATGTAAAAGGAAAAAAAATTTAATTAAATAAATAAATGATAGTTAAATAAATAAAAAGAAAAACGAGGCATCTGAAATATCCATTATTACCATGATAAGAAGTTTTAATTTATTCCAAGTTTCTGAAATCTTTCATACATGTGCAAATATTTGAACATATAAACAATGAAAATTTTTGTTGGAAAATGAATTCTAACTGGCTGATGAGTTTATTAGTATCAAAGAAATTTGCAAAACTATATTCAAAGAAAACTTCAGGTTAGTTTACTTTTAGACCACAATTACATATGTTCAGAAATCCCAATGGTTTCTTCTCAACAGTCTGGTAAGAGTTGACATTAATACACTTGAGTCATTTTTATGATTCCTGCTTTAAAAATTATGCAAAATTAAATGAATGCCAAATAATGTTTTGACATAAGCTGTAACTTTCTTTGTTATCTAAGATTTTATAAAGACATTGTTGACTAATCTCCCTCCTGTTGCAGAAAGCAGCTGTAATCTGGCAGAATTTATTCCTTCCAATGCCTCAGAATGTATATGAGAAACTAACAAAGTTCCTATGGGATCAGAGTAATATTTTATAATAATATAATAACATTTTATAATAGCATAATGGATGGAGAAGAAAACCTACTGTGGCTGTGAAGGCCTTAATGCCATGTATATCAAATTAATACCTTCAGGTGGTAATAAATTTATTGTAAAAATAGAACATGCACTAATATCACAAAAAATAAAGGCCATGTTGAGTGGACCAGGTCAGTTTGCTGAGAATGAAACCAATGAGGTCAATTTTAGAGAAAGTCCTTCACATGTGCTATTGAAAGATGCATATATTTTACCTACAAGGTCTGCTACACTAACAGCTCCATCAAGATTCCTGAATTCCCAACTGCATCTGAAATTGCCACTGGAACTGCTGATGGCTTCAAACTTCCTAGATTGTTAAATAGAAATCATAATAAACTGTTAGACTGTTTAATATATAATTTAGTCAGCAAGTTTTTTTTTTTATATAGAGCATGTTGTTTGTATGCAATTGAGCAAGTTAATTGCAGAACCAATTACTTCGGTTCTACATAAAAATCAAAGTTTATATTTGAATGTGTTTGTTATACCAAATTAAGGAAATTTGAACAAGCTGGGAAGTAAACAAGTTTGCCAATTCACTAAAAGAAGAAGAAAAAAGAAAGAAAAGAACCATTGTAAAGAGAATAGCATCATGCAAAACTAAATGAATGCCAAATAGTGATGCTATATTCAGACATGGGCTGTAACTTTTTGTGTTATCTGAGAGTTTATAAATATATTTTATAAGTGATATAATTTATAAATGACTAATATCCCCCTGTTATGATGTTTCCTTGGTTTCCATTTGCTTCCCAGCATTATTTTGGTTCCTTTTTTGTTGTTGTTGTTGTTGTTGTTGTTGTTGTTACAACAAGTAAAGGTCAAGAATAGCCTAAACAAATACAAAAGAAAATGATTTTTGAATAGTATTTCAGTTTTTATTATTGGTTCCTAATTGTTTTTCTCACCAAGAGTGCCTATTAATAAAAGAGTTCTTGCATCTACATTTTCACATAAAAATTTCAAGGACACAATAAACATACATGTTTACATTCAGTACATCTTCAGCTGAAAAATGCTTAAGGAAGACTGATGAAAACATTAGAAATCTTCACCTATCAATACTTTCTTACCTGAAAATTCTTTTAAATGAAATTTTTTTTTATTAATTTATCTTGGCTACCTCGGAGTCTGGAAAACCAAGAAAGTATATCTTTACCTCAAATTACATGTTATATATATGCTTGAAAAATTAAAAATTAATCATTAAAATTGAATTAAATAAATGACATGTATTAAATTTAGGAATTAAAAGTAGCAAACACAGAAAATGGTGAAAGTAAAATTCTAGTTTTTAAAAATAGCAAAGCCTGTGATATGTCAATGTAGGTTGATCAATTCTGACACGTCATATTTGAGTGTAGAATGTTGATAGTGCAGAAGGCTGTGCCTATGCTGACAATGGAAGATTACATGTAGGAAATTTCTGTTCCTACTTTAAAAAGTAAAATCTATTAAACAAACAAACTAAACTAAAAGAAAGTTTAAGTCTCAATGTTCAAAATACTATCACTATCACAAAGGATGGTTTCTCCTAAAGGACCATGAGAGTACTGACCAACACTCCATTTCTCATAAGTCTAGAAATATTATTTCAAAATTCACAGTGGTGAAGAATTGTGGTTAATACCACTGGTACCATAAAAATCTAGGCAATAAAAGCAAAGGGAATGCAATATATATATATATATATATATATATATATATATATATATATTGAGAAGATACCTAGATAACAGCTCAATTTAGATTCTAATTAAATGTCTAGACTATAAAGAACAGAAATAAAAAGGTTATTCCTACATTATAACAAAGTATCCTCTAGCCTAAAATGTGTGGAACAAAGAAAGAAAGAGAGAGAGAAGGAGGCAGGCAGTTAGAGGGAGAGAGAGAGGATGATCGGGAATATAGATCTCATTATTTACTTATTGGCAAAAATAAAATCATTATTTGTAAGGTTAGAAACTGTTACACCTTCCTAAAAATTGTTTTGTCTTAGCCGCAACTCTTATAGCCATCCAAGCAGAAATAATCTCCATATGCTAAATTCTAATACATACCCGAAAAAACCTGCAGTAGAAAAATATTACATTCTATACATTGCTACCAAGTATGGCTATTAAAAATGGGAAAATACTTTAACATTGTAGATTACATAACAAGTAACTTACATAAAAAACTAAAACAAAGAACTAATGATCAAAATACTGAATTTACTATTTAAGATCATTAAATTAAGTTGGCCTGAATATAAAATGTTATTTAACTCCAAAGAAAATAAAGGATAAGAATGATGAAGATAGCAAAATTATATATTTTGGCTTTCAAATAAACTTTATTTATTTTTTTAAACACGTTTAGTGTGTGTGTGTGTGTGTGTGTGTGTGTGTGTGTGTATGTGTGTGTGTGCGTGTGCGCGCGCCATGATATATATGTGGATTTCAGAGAACAAATTAAAGGAATCAGTTCTCGTCTTCCATTCATGCTGAGTTCTAGGAATGAAACTCAGGTGTGATGACAAGCTCCTTTATCCACTGAGCCATCCTAGTAGCTCCAAGCCTCATTTATTCTTGGAAAAATGGTAATAATTCTCTAATTCTGGAGATAAGCAGCCTATAAGATGGTCATGAAATGACTTATAGATAAGAAATTGTAAGCATGGGGTACCAACTTTCCTCAAATACAAAAAAAGAAAAATCAGTAGAAATGGTTCTAATTCATTTTTGCTCTAAAAAAAAATACATATGAAGATATGAACAGTGTAATCAAGATCTAATCAATTATTCCTAGCACTGGAAAAGTGGTAAATTCTTGTAAATGCCTAATAATACAAACAGGGATTGGTATGCTAGGTAATGAAGTCCAATAGCACAAGATAATGAAAGGATTACGGCCATGTGGATAGTACTGCAATCCTTGCTACTAAGAAGATTCTGGTCTGTTAAATGTACCCTGTGAAATGCTGAAGAATTGCAAGCAGTTGCTTGTTCAATTGTTTCTTATTTTTTCTATGTTTACTTTAGAGCCTCAAAAGACTTGGATTTATTTACTTGAAAAGTAAGTTTTCAGTATTTAAAATTAAAGTTTACAAAGCACAAAAACAAAATAAAACAAAATCAAAACCAATACAGAAAAACCTATCTAGGATTGCTATTTTCATAGATTCTAAAATCTATTTAGTTGGCCTAATAAAGTACATTTTATCTTATCATCTGTTTTGGCACCATTTTAAAACGTTTCATTCATTTTGTATACCTAATAGAATGTATTACAATCTTTAGAAAACTGAAATTATGTTTCTTCTAAAAGACTGTCAAGTTGTTTCTTCACTAAATTAATGCCTGAAGTCTTCAAGATGGAATTAACTTGTGCCACTTGATAACAACCTTTTCTGGATTTGTAATTGTCTCTTTCCATTGGTTCACTGCTTCAACATTATTACTGTCTTCACTTATCCAGAGCTGTAAAGGAACAGAACAATCATTCAACTGAGTTTAAGGAATTACTCTTATTGTTAAAAGATATGGACAAGTTTGAATAATATATTTTTAAATAAATATCATTCCAATTTTTTCAAAAGTTGTTTGGTGATTTGATCCTTAAATGTTAAAATATTTAACCTGTTGAATCATTCTGGATTATGTGATCCAATTCAATTTTAGAATTAAAAATGTAAAAATAAAATATTATTTAAAACATCACTTGTGAGTATTCTTTCTTGTTCAATCAATCTAGGAGCTCAACTAAAATTAATCCTTATTATTCAAAAACATTTTTCCATGATTTCTAAATTAAGACAAACAATGATTTTAACTTAGGAATGTGTACTTAAGCACACTTTTACATTACATGAAACTATAATCTTAATTGAAATCTAATAGTCATTCTTAATCCATAATAATTTCATTATATCTATTTTTATATAACTATAGATAATACATGTGAATGATCTTGGGGAAATTGTAGTACTGTGCAAATACAAGACATCAAAATGAGTATATAACATGGAGACAATGTAAACAGACAATTAAAAAAATTGAATCTTAGTTTTGGCTGTAACATTAACAAATGGTATAACCTTAGATTTAACTTACTTGAGATCCAGTTTCTAATTCTTCTAAAAGATTTGGTTTTCAATTCTTTTTCTTACCTTGGTCTAAAAAAAAACCTTTCCTCCAAACAACATCTTACACAGACCCCAATACATAACACAGACAACATTAGAGTTTCTGGATTGACAAAGTGGGACCACTTGAACCCACATATGATTCCCTCATGGTGACTGACACCTGAGGCCACCAAAGAAGCTTTCCAGATTTATTATCCTATAAATCATCTCTCAAATTAAATTTACATTAATTCTTTAACTCAAACTCCTTTCCAAATAAGAATACAGAAAACTGCAACATTTTAAATCAGCAGTCTAATTATATGAAATGAGAGGTGATACCAGTTTTTGAAAATTCCTATACACAATCTGAAGATCTCACATAGACTGTTACTAGCAGCTTTTTGTCAAGAGAAAACTTTAACATCAGTTAAAGACTTCAAGATTTAAATGTGACACAAACAGTTGTAATTAAGATAAAAAAAATAACTAACATCTGCCACAAATCAGAATAAAAAAGATGTAAAAAAATTTATGATTGATAAGCAATTGTTATATAGCCCTATACAAATTACTCAGAAATTTTAATTAATCCAGACAGCAGAACTGGCTATCTAAATAATATCACAAACATTGTTAAAATTTGATATTTTCTAGAAATTCAAATCTATCACAATTATGTTAATAAAATACATAAAAGGCCCATTTAAATATAAAATTAAAGATGAAACAGAATAAAATAAATGTGATACCCAAAGTTTTAAGTTTGATTTATATATCTACTGTGGATAATCCTCTGTACACTGAGTAAATTACACTGTGATTGGTTTAATAAACAAGCTGACTGGCCAATAGCTGGACAGGATAAAGTTAGATCAGAAAACCAGACTAAGGACACTGAGAAGGGCAGAGTCAGAGGAGTCATCAGTTGGATGCAGAGGGAGCAGGATGTATACAAGATGAGAGAACAAGCCAAAACCACATGGCAGCATATAGATTAATATAAATTGGTTAATTTAAGCTATGAGAGCTAGATAAAAAAAAACAAGCCTAAGCTATCAGCTAAGCATTCATAATTAATAAATAGTCTCTGAGTGATTATTTGGGAAGCAGCTGGCAGAACAGAGCTGACTGAGGTCCTGATGAAAAACTCCACCTACACATATTTAGGGTTCCCTCTTTTACTGATTTTATATTTTAAAGTTGAAAGTTCAGAAGGCTTAAAAAAGAAGCCTGGTTGCTTAGAAATGTTATCTATCTTATTAAAGCAAAACATCTGACAAAATTTCATTCTGAGGCAACAATGAATTATAATTCAGAAGTTTGAAGAATCTTCCTGTATTCATTATTAATTTTATCTTTTTTCCTTTGCTAGTTAACTACATAGTAACACACAGCAATATACCATGAAGAAATTCAGGGTAACACATACTAACCTGGCCTACAAAATGTTTTCTTCTTACAGAACTTCGACTGTAAAGTTTAATGAGGAAAAGAATTTCTTTTTCAGTCTGTGTAAGTGGAAAAATCATAGTTTCTCCCCATTTTACTCTTCCACTGGATGCCTTCAATAAGCGTGTCTTCTTTTTATAAATCAGCTCTCCTGAGCTAAACATCCCCACCTTCACAAAAAAACCTAGGAAACAGAAACTATAGTTTATAAATTTTATGTGAAATACCACATAATGATTTTTATCTATATAGGTTATAAAAATATAAATAATCAACTTTAAATGTCTTCTGGGCTATTGTTTGACAAAAGAACACACAGAAAGTTTACCACAGTTTACAAATAACTACTGTGGCCTCGAATAAACTTAATATTTCTCTAGTCTGAATGACATCAACCAAAATAACAGTCATCAGCAAAGGAAAACACATTGAAATGAATTACACCGAAAAAGGTGTCAATTCTCTGGACAGCTAGAGGTACTAATTTCTCGATGTTATAGGTAAATTTCTTTGCTTGTGATGCCAGAATATATGTGCACTAGAATAAAACAAGTAAATATCCTTAAGTAAATCTGAGATCTAGCACTTCCAACAATGATAAAATAGTTTGTATAAACTATAACCAAACATAACAATTATGAACTTTAGAGGAAGAAAACAGTAAAGATCCTCTAAAATCAACTGTGCTGGCTCTTTTTTTTTTTTCTTCATTTTTCTTTAAGAAATTTTCTACTCACTCCACATACTATTTACAGATTCCCCCCTCCTCCCTCCTCCCACTCCCCAGCCCTCTTTGTCAAGCCACCCCGCATCCCCACATCCCCCGAATTGAGGTCTCCCATGGGGAGTCAGCAGAGCCCAGCTCACTGAGCCTAGGCAGGTCCAAGCCCCTTCCCACTGCACCAAGGCTGTGCAAGGAGTCACACCACAGGCACCGGATTCCAGAAGCCTGCCCATAGACCAGGGACAGATCCCGATCCATCCCCCTGCCTGGGTGCCCCCAAACAGTTCAAGCCAAATAACCATCTTCCATATCCAGAGGGTCTAGTCCAGTCCCATGGGGGTTCCACAGCCACAAGTCCACAGGGCTTCCACTAGTGTGGCTGGTCATCTCTGCACGTCCTCCCATCATGATGTCGATATCCCTCGCCTGCAGTATCTCTCCTCTCTCTCATCAATTGGATTCCTGGAGTTCAGCCTGGTGTCTGGCTGTGGATCTCTGCATCTGCTTCCATCAGTCACTGGACAAAGGCTCTATGATGACAGCTAAGTTATTTGCTAGGCTGGTCACCAGAGCAGACCGGCCGAGGCACCCTCTGGACCACTGTGTGCTAGCTCTTAATATTGAACTATTTAGTCTGTAGAGATTTGAGAAAATAAACTTCATTATTCAAGCCAAAAGGAAGAAAGGAGTACTAAAGAAGTTGGAGCAGGAATATCAACTTGGAAACTGCCCTGCATAAAATTATGGGTAATGTATCTTTTCATCTAAACATGGTTTTCAATGTGATATCGTTGGGAATAGACAAAAAGCACCTTGTCTTAAGTGCGGCCATTTTGACTTCAGACTCCATTTTACCTGTAGAGTGAAACAAAGTTCAGGTTCCCAAGCCCTAGGGAGCTTGAAAAATTCTAATAACTGGCCCACCTCATCCTTAAACCATAGAAATATTCATCATGCATTTTCAGTTCTCTAGAAACATTATGGCTGTTCGTAACAACAGAAAAAACAAATTAATCAGGTTGGACTAAAAGACTTGTGTGGTATTGTATTCCCCCAAATATTGTGCATGCTAATAAACTTATCTGGGGTCAGAGACAGAGCAGCCACAATATTAAACATAAAGGATAGGCAGTGGTAGCACACGCCTTTAATCCTAGCATTCCAGAGGCAGAAATCCGTGTGTTCAAGAATACAGACAGGCATGATGACTCATCACGCCTTTAATCCCAGGGAGTGATGGTAGAAAGCAGAAAGGTATATAAGGCATGGGGACTAGAAACTAGAAGCATTTGGCTGGTTAAGCATTTGGCTGGTTAAGCATTCAGGCTTTTGAGCAGCAATTCAGCTGAGACCCATTCTGGATGAGAACTCAGAGGCCTCCAGTCTGAGGAGACAAGACCAGCTGAGGATCCAGCGAGGTGAGGTAGCTATGGCTTGTTATGTCTCTCCGACCATCCAGCATTTCACCCCAATAATTGGCCTCAGGTTTGATTTTATTAATAAGACTCTTTAAGATTCCTGCTACAGACTTGCATTGTAGATTAATGATGGAATGAACATTCGAGGAAGTCCCTAATCTCTAAATCCTGATTGGTGAAAACTGTAACTATAACTTGACAACAAATATTTGTAATTTTTGTGCTTAAATTTTGCTTCAACTGACATTTGGAGTCACAATTCAGCTCCTGAGTCTGTTCTGCATCCCTGACTGATCATCCTCCTCCTTATCCCCTTCTTTTGTGCTGTGATGCATTAAATCTTGCCTTGTATCTGCTTGGGTTGATTGGGAGCCTCAAGACTGCAACAATACAAAATGACTACAGCTTAAGCAGCAAGTATTGTCTGGCTACTGTGAGGAGTCAGTTAATATAACTGAGTCTAAAAGGCAGTAAGAAAGGCAAGAGGGAACTGCCAGAAAGGAAGAGCCACAGGATGAGGAATGAGATCTACTAAATTATAAAATGGCAATCATTAACAATCCTAAGTAGTAGTTTTGCTTAAGTGAAGCCATCCATTTATATATTACATCTGCATAGACTTCCACTATTGTTTCTGTTTCATAGAATTATGAGAGGGAGCCATCCCTGACACTGACTGGGGGGCCAAGATCCAGAGTCCACATAGCCCAGAGTTCTGGGATAGAACTAAATATGACTGGGGAATAAAAAGTCAATGAAATGATTCTTTATGATACTCCACTATACTCCTAGATCATTGCCCAGCCCAATTGTCATCAGAGAGGATTCACCCAGCAACTAATGGAAACAGATGCAGAGACCCACAGCCAAACATTAGGCAGATCTTGGGGAATCCTGTGGAAGAGGGAGAGGAAGGATTATGGGAGCCAGGGGGGTCAAGGATAACAGAAGAAAACCCACAGAATCAACTAACTTGGGCACATAAGGGCACAAAGGGACTGAACCACCAACCAGATAGCTTACAGGGGACTGATCTAGGCCCTCTTCATATATATTACAGTTGTGTAGCTTGGTCTTCTTGTGGGACTCCTAACAGTGGGAGCAGGAGCTGTCTCTGACTCTGTTACCTGCTTTTGGGACCCCTTCCTCCTACTGGGTTGCCTCATCCAGCCTTAATAGGAGTGGAGATGCCTAGTCATACCACAACTTGATATATGCCATGGCTAGCTGGTGGTATACATGAGAGGCCTGCCCTTTTCTGAAGAGGAAGAGGAAGGTATGGGGGGAAAGAGGGAAGATTGGGAGAGGGTCTGGAAGGAGAGGAGGGAGGAAGGGGAAACTGATCAGGCTGGGAAAAATTAATGAATCAATTAATTAATAAAAAAGAATTAACTAGATGTAATCTTAATGACTTACTTTTGTAACTTGGATTTTATTTGTCTACTTTTAATTATAATTCTCCATCTAGCTATATAAGTGATATTAATTTATAGTTACTTTTTATGGGCTATTCATTCTATTTTAATATCAAAAGTACACTAACATCATAGAGTTATTTTTGCATGCTTCAGAATAGCTTATGTTAAATAGGAATTTACATGTTCTTCAATGGTTTGGTAGACTCTATCAGTCAAATGATCGTAGCCTTAGTGCTATGAAACACTAAAATGTTATCTGTCTTAGTTAGTTTCTTTTGATGTGATAAAATTCCATGACCAAAGCAACTAAAATTTACATTCCGATTCATAACAGTAGTAAAATTACAATTATGAAGTCACAACAAAAATAATTTTATGGTGGGGGACACCACATAAGGAACTGTATTAGAGTCACAGCATTGGGAAGGTTGAGGACCACTGCTCCAAAGCTACCTGCCCAGGGATGGTACTTACCACAGTAAGCTGGGTTCTCCCTCCCACATCAATCACTAAATTAAGATAATTCCCCACAGGCTTGACTGACTACAGGCAAATCTGATGGAGGCATTTTTATTAATTGAAAAGTCTCTCTTGTGTCAAGTTAACAACAACAAAAAAGGACAATATCTTATTTGTATATGTAAGTTATCGTATATATGTAGGTGTGTGTATACATGCATGTGGAGGCCAGAGGCAAATACTAGGTATCCTTTTCCTCAGTCATTCTTTGTCTTATCTTTTGAGAGAGGGTCTCTCACTGAATCTGGCACTCACTGACAGGCTAGACAAGCTGTCCAGCAAACACCTCTTCATCCCCTCAAGGTTACAAGCATGTATGACCAACCCCAGATTTTTATATGGGTCCTAGGGATCAGAACTCAGGTCCTAATGTTTGTACAAAACCATCTCCCAAGACCTACTTAGTACTTTTTTCTTTTTTTTTTTTTTGGAGCTGAGGACCAAACCCAGGGCCTTATGCTTGCTAGGCAAGTGCTCTACTACCACTGAGCTGAATCCCCAACCCCTACTTAGTGATTCTTACAAAAAATTCTTCACTTTTTCATGGTTATTATTCTTCTAAGATTCTTCCTCTTCTTTAGTGAATTTTTAAGGAACTCATTTACTTTCTGTACATGTGCAAATGAATTAGTATAGTTGGTACATGGAATTATTTTACATATTGTTAATTTTCTTCTGACTTAGAAATTTCTTCTGAATTTAAAATTATATAATCTTCACTGTTCAGAATACCAATGTTTTCTCTACTTTGCCTTATCCATCTTCTTACAAATTTTCCTATTTTAATGGTCCTTTTAAAGAAAAAAGTTTTTTGTTTTATGTCTATTGTCAACTTCAGCTTTCCTAATATTTGTTATTTTTCTGACTTCTTGAGTGCCCAGTTTTATATGTTTTTAGTCTTTTTTAGTTAGGGAACTTTTACTTGCCTAGATAATTCCCTTCCACTCTTAGCCCTTTAAGTAGGATTGATCTCAAATCTTTAGCTCTAAGCATAGTCCACCAACATATCATAGTCCCTAGCTGTTTATCCAGAGAAGGGCACAGTTCTTGATGAATACTGGTCTCTTGATTCTTACCCTACTGGAACCTCTTTACACTGGATGCACTTTGAACAACTGATACACTTACTTAAAGTCAGAGGTGTTGATGAACTTGGAAGGTACTGTGCCTGAAGAATTTGCAGCTGAATCCTGCTATTTACTGCTTGAAAACAAGTGCCCAGTTCAAGTTCCGAATGGCAAACCTATATATGAAAAAATATCATTTAGTAGTTCACAATAGTTTGGAGATATTTCAAAAATTCTAACATGAAAAGCTAGAATGAAAATTTTTTCAAAGTGCTATTTTCTACTGACACTAAAAACCACAAGTTATGAGTTTTGAGGATAAATATTATGGATTCCAAAAATATATTCACTTGCATCAAATCTGAAAATACAAAGCATTGTCTACATACTGAACTTCAAAATTACTGATATCAAAAGATAATTTGACTAAAACTTAAAACACAAACTAAGTTTCTAAGCACTATTGGAGGAACTGCTTAACCTAAAGGAACATATCTTCAAAAGAATTAAAAATAACCCAATCACATTATTTTAAAAAATATATGAAATAGGATGTTTTTTGGTTTTGGTTAGTTGGTTTGGGTTTTTTGAGACAGGAGTTCTCTGTGTAGCTGTGGCTATGTTTTGTTGTTGGGTTTTTGGTTCTTTCATTGGGGGCGGGGGCACCCAGCTCACAAATAAATCATGTGCAGAGGCTTATTAATTATAGATGCCCAGCCTTAGCTTGGCTTGTTTCTTGCTAGCTCTTCTTAACTTAAATTATCCTCTCTCTCTTTTGCCTCTGGGCTCTTCCTGTTCTCTACTTCTGTAAATCTTGCTCTTACACAGGTTTGCTGTGTAGCTAGGTAGCTGGCCCCTAGAGTCTTCTCTGGCTACTTCTTTTCTTCTTCTTTCTTTTCTTCTTTCTTTTCTTCTTTCTTTCTTCTTTCTTTTCTCCTTTCTTCTTTCTTTCTTCTCTTTCTTCTTCCTCCTCCTCCTCCTCCTCCTCCTCCTCCTCCTCCTCCTCCTCCTCCTCCTCCTTCTTCTTCTTCTTCTTCTTCTTCTTCTTTTTCTTCTTCTATATATTCCCTCTGCCTGTCTTCTCTGGCTCCTTCTTTTCTTCATTCATCTTCTTTCTTCTTGTTTCTTGTTTCTTCTTCTTCTTCTTCTTCTTCTTCTTCTTCTTCTTCTTCTTCTTCTTCTTCTTCTTCTTCTTCTTCTTCTTCTTCTTCTTCTTCTTCTTCTTCTATATATTCTCTCTGCCTGCCAGCCCCGCCTATCCTTTCTCCTGCCTTGCTATTGGCCATTCAGTTCTTTATTAGACCATCAGGTGTTCTAGACAGGCACAGTAACACAGCTTCACAGAGTTAAACAAATGCAACAAAAACAAAAGTAATACACCTTTAAATAATATTCTACAACAATGTTGGAACTTGCTCTGTAGACCAGGCTGGCCTCAAACTCAGAGATTTGCCAGCCTCTACCTCACGAATGCTAGGTCCACCACCAGCAGCTGAAATATGATTTTTAAAGTAACAGAGGATAACAGGATAACTTTTTTTCTAACTTTGGAAATCTGTATAGTTGCTACCAAAGTCAGAAGGCAAAGGATTACTACAATAAACATATTTGTGGACTCAGAGTTGCATTACTATTCCAAATAGATGTAAGCCAAGAAAATCTGACAAGAAAGAAGCTAGTAAAAGCAATGAGGAAAAGGTCAAAGAAAACCTGAGGCAAACAGTAAAATAAAAAATACTTATGGGCAGAAAATAAAATATACTCCACAATATTGCTGATCAACAGAAAAAAAAACACTGGTGATTTGTTTGTGAAATGTAACATAAGACAGCCCACTTTATTGATTCTAAGGTCCTTGAAGTGAAAAAAAGTTTTCCAAATACAAAAAAACTATTGCTATTAATGATCTGAAAAGAACCCTATGACATATACTGCAGTTATAACACAGGAATATGGCACTGAAGATCTTGCCAGGGCTTAGCATAGACAACTATAATACTGATTCAAATAAAGTTGCAGAATGTTTAACACTTCTCAAAGAGTTTTATATAGTATTTGATAATTGCCAAACATTCTGCAATAATGGCCCATTGGAAACAAAAGAAAAATAACTTTCTATGTACATGCTATTGACTGAAGTATGAGTATTTTCTTAAAACATGATTTTGTTTTAATAAGAATTTGAAAGCTTATGATTCTATTTTTTTTTTGGTTTTTGTTTGTTTGTTTGTTGTTGTTGTTGTTGTTGTTTGTTTTTTTGAGACAGGGTTTCTCTGTGTAGTTTTGGTGCCTGTCCTGGATCTCGCTCTGCAGACCAGGCTGGCCTTGAACTCACAGACATCCACCTGGCTCTGCCTCCCAATTGCTAGGATTAAAGGCTTGTGCCACCACCGCCTGGCATGATTCTATGTTTTAACATTATTATGCAATAAGAAATTGAAAGCTTCATTGAAAAACAAATTGCTTAGAAAATATAAACTACACTGTGGTGGTTTGAAAGAAAATGGCCCCCAAAGGGAATGGCATCATTAGGAGGTGTGGCTTTGTTAGAATAGGTATGGCCTAGTGGAGGAAGTGTGTCACTGTGTGGGTGGACTCTGAGATCTCCTATGTTCAAGCTACACCCAATGACACAGTTCACTTTGTGAACTGCAGATCAAGATGTAGGACTCTCAGCTTCTTCTTCAACACCATGTCTGCCCACACATTGCCATGTCCTGCCATGATGATAATGAACTAAATCAACTGTAAGCCACCCAAATTAAATGTTTTCCTTTATAAGAGTTGGCGTGGTCATGGTGTTTCTTCACAGCAATAGGAACCCTATGACATATACTGTGGTTATTTAACTACAGCAGTTCTCAACCTCTGGATCAGGACTATCAAAAAACACATATTTCCAATGGACTTAGGAACCAAGACACCACTCAGTAGCAAAACTAGTTATGAAGTAGCCATGAAAATAATTTTATGGTTGGGGGGGTCACCACATGATGAACTGTATTAAAGTTCACAACAATAGGAAGGTTGAGAATCACTGTTTTTACTATGATGATAAAATGTGTTTATTTTTGCAACAAATGATGATTCCTAAGAAATAAGCAAATCTAGTGCTTGAGGTTTAAGAATGAGAATGGATCAATAACTCAAGAATTCAAACACCATGTACAAAATAAAACCTTTACTGATTAAAATAAAAGTGTCTTTGAAGGTAGGAGGATAGTGAATTTGAGACTAATCTGGACTATATAGTGGAATCCTATCTGAAAACAAAAGTTTCTGCTCATGGCATTTAAATTAGTACATTTAAAAATACAGCTGAGAATGGTAATGTAGACCTGAAATCTCAGCTACTGAGGAGGCTAAGGCAGGAACATTGCAAGTTCAATACAAGCTGCAGCAACTTATTGAAAAATCTATCTTTTTTTTTTTAAAAAAAAGGAGCGGTATAGTATAGAGTGCTTGCTTAGCATGGACAAGGTCTTAAATTTAATTCCTAATACTGAAGGAAGAAAAAACGTACAGACACAACTGTTTACAAAACACAAAAGAAATGATGATTAAGTTATCTCATCAATTCTTTTTCATTATTATTTTATATTCATAATTAAACACTTACTATGAGACTACCAGAAGTTGGCAAAAATTTATCATTGTTACACTATTATAGAGATCACTCTCATAAAACACAGCAGATTGCCGGGCGGTGGTGGCGCACGCCTTTAATCCCAGCACTCGGGAGGCAGAGCCAGGCGGATCTCTGTGAGTTCGAGGCCAGCCTGGGCTACCAAGTGAGCTTCAGGAAAGGCGCAAAGCTACGCAGAGAAACCCTGTCTCGAAAAACCAAAAAAAACACAGCAGATCTTGACAGTGGACTTGACAACTTCTACTTGCCAAAGTTATTTCACAAATACGAGTTATATTCCAGGACATTAATTCATTTCTTGAAAAACTATTTAAAGTGATTGATTTATTAAATCCCCAAATTAAAAATTCTAGTTAGCAGGTATATATTGACTATATTTAATGAGCACAAAACTATGGAAGATCTCTGCTTCTAAATAGTGTATCACTTTTGTAAAGAAAACTTTATTAGCTTCCTAGAATTGTTAAAACTGAAAAAGTAAAAGAATACTAGAGAAAACATGATCTGGTGATGTTTGAGAATATTTTTGTGTGAAGGGAAAGTAATAAATACATGGTAGAACCCAAAGAGCTGGCTCTGAAAACAAATCCTATTCTCCAACTGCTAGTTCCATGAACTCAAGCAAGTTTCACTATTTCCACTATTTCCAGAGATAACATGAGCACATGCTCATAAGCATGGTATGAAAATTTTGTACTTTAGCAACAAGTGAGACATAAATCTCTGTAATGGTCAGTTATTTCTTCAGGTAAATTCTGTCTCATCTACATTATTGAGCCCAGAAACTTGAGCTCTAAAATAAATATGTAATATTATTAATGATCAAGGTCAAGAAGTCCATCAAGAAAAAATACAAAACAAATCCTTAGAAAATCAGAAAGATGGTGATGACTCCATGTATTCTTTATGACTACAATGTAAAAAAAATTATAATTCACAGCAAATCTCTAATAAATACATAAATTCATGGAGATTATGCAACTCATTACTGAAAATAAATGGTTCAAAGAAAAAAAGAAAGAACTAAATGAAAATGAAAAACACTATACAAAACCTCTAGGATACATTTCAAGTAGTTCTACAAAGGAAATTTACAGCTCTAAGTACCTATATTTAAAAAATCAAAAAGAACAAAAATTAATGACTTAATGATGCAAGTCAAAAATCTGGAGAAAGAAGAACAAATCAAACCTAAATTCAGTAGATGGCAAGAAATAATAAAAATCAAAGCAGAAATTCATGAAATAGAAACAAAGAAAATAATACAAAGAATCAATGAATCTTAGGGCTGGTTCATTTTGAAAGTAAACAAAATTGACAGACCATTGATCAACTAACCAAAAGAGAAAGCGATGACCTAAGTTAGCAGAATCAGAAATAAACAGGGAACTATCACAACAGACAATAAAGAAATTCAGAATATTATGAAGGAATACTTTAAAACAAAACCTTTATTCATTAAGATGTAAAAATCTAAAAGAAATGGATGAATTTCTTGATTCATCCAAACCACAATTAAACCAAGAAGAAATCAACACCCTAAACAAACCTATAACAAATGAGAAGCTTCAAATAGTAATAAAAAGCCTTCCAACTTAAAAAAAAAAAAGTGCCAGATAGATTCATAGCAGAATTCTACCAGACTTTCAATGAAGATCTACACCCAATCCTTCTTAAATTTTTCAAAAACCAGGCAAAAACACAACAAAAGAAAATGAGAGTCCAATATCCTTGATGAACATGAATTAAAAAATCCTCAGTAATTTATTTGTAAACTGAATATAGACATACCTCAAAAAGATTATCTATCATAACCAAGTTGGCATTATCCCAGAGAAGCAGAGATGGTTCAACATGTACAAGGCAATAAATATAATAAATCACAAAAATGGAATCAACTTAGTTGTCTACCAATAGATGAATGTATGAAAATTTTATATGTGTAGAAAATGGAACATCATTCAGCTCTAAAGAAAAATGTAATTATAAAATTTGCAGGAAAATGTGTAGGCTTATAATGTATAATATTAAATAAGATCAACAATCTCAGAAAGAAAATAATTACATAGTTTCCTCATACGCAGAACCTGGCCAATAAAATAAGTAAACATATACATAAGGGGGTACAGTATAACATGTAGATAAGAGAACAAGAAAAGCTAAATATTAGGTGATGAACAAGGACTGACTACAGGTAATAGACATGAGTTATGAGTAACAATAGTTGTTTTTCTAGTTCTAATTCTGTCATTTGATTTTTTTATTTAGTGCTTAAAACATATTCAATAGTAAAAGTGCAAAATCTAATGAGTACCTCCACAGCTTTATAATAGCTACTTTAACTGTATAAAAGCTCACTGATATAAAGACTTAATTTCAATATGTAATGTTTTTATTTGAATTTTTATATAAAGTTTATTTTTAAAAGATAAGAATGTAGCTGTAACCATTCCTTCAAATTTTTCAAAGAAAGTAATTTCTCAATTTCCTTCGCTAAATTATCTTCTGACATACTAGTACTATCTTTAGCATTTAATATATGAAATATGCGTTTGACATTTGTATCTTCTGTAAAATATGACTGCATATTACTATCTACTAAGCTTTTATAAAAGAATGACAAACTGCTGTCATAATTACTGTGTTTTAACAGCAAAAAAAAAGTAACTTAGATAAGTTTTAAAAAATGCAGCAAATGTTATAAACACACACACTGGCATCTGAGATTGAAAATATAGTCAAGAAACAAGGAGAAAGAAATTTTAATTCTTCAGACCACTTTAGTAATTTTTTGTTTTTTAATATTTTAATCTCTTAATTTCTCCCTTCCAATTTGGTGGTTCTTAAGCCAGGCAATACATAAAACTCACTATTGGGAAAGCTATTGAAGACTACAAATGTCTCTGTCATAACTCTCAAGAAAATTTAATTTTATTGGTTTAGATGTAGACATGCTTTTAAAGTACCAAATGATACCAATGCATAGCTAGGGCTCTTTTAGTTAGTACTTCAAGTCATTGTCATATTTTTAGAGAAGTAAAATATAAATCCTACATAAATTTAAAATCATACAAGATTTGTTCTTATAAAGAGTAAGACTAATTTCTATAAATGTTATCCCCACAGAGAAACTATACAGTTAAATCATTAGAAATTTCTAAGTACTTTAATGACAGTGTTGGGCTCGTTAAGAGAAATAAATATCAGGTCTCAAAATCAACCAAGCACTTTTTCTATGAAGTAATGTCAACAAAAAAATAATAATAAATTTAAAATCTTCAATTCTTGGTACAAAGAGATGGCTCAGTCTGAAGGAGGTTGTTACCTAGCTTGACAATCAGAGTTTGATCCACAGGACCTACATAATGAAGAGAACCATTTCCTACAAGTTGTCCTCTGACCTCCATACACATGCCATAGAATACATCCTATTCCCCAAAATAAATGAATATAAAAAAGTGTGGTGATATTTTAATTGTGCTGAAATGTGATTTATTTGTATGTCAATAAATAAAGTTTGCCTGGAGATCAGAGGTCACCTAGCAAGCCATAAGCAGAAGTCCGGAAGGGCGTGGTAGCACACGCCCTTAATCCAACCACATGGCAGGCAGGGTCTCTGTGTGGTCAAGGACACAGCCAAGCATGGTGTCATAAGCCTTTAATCCTAGTACCAACCACAGAGACCTGGAGGTCTGTATAGACGGGCAATGATGAGGAAGTCATGTGGCTGGGCTTAGAGCCAATGAGAAAGCAGAACAGAAAGGCAATAAAAACACAGGTTACACTGGAAGAAGCTCTCTCTGGGGAAGCAAGGTGGTAAGATAAGGTAGTCGTGGCTCTTTGCTAGTTCTCTGATCTCTGTATTTGGCTCTGTGTTTCTTATTTAATAAGACTGTTTAGAAATTTGACTACAAAAAAGTTTTTATGTAAAAGGAAAAATGTATTAGAATAAAAACAAATTTTCATTCTATGATGGGGGTAGGTTGTAGCTCAACAACAAATTCCATTCTAGCCAATTTGTGAACAGATATACAGCTTACCTATAGTTAAAACCATTTTCTTAATTCTACTTTATAGTAATCTCAGATTCCATATGGATTTTATGATTTATACTTATTTTTTCTGAGTCCTCAGCTACTAAAAGTTTTTAAAAATGAAATTATTTAAAGTTATTCATACTTCATGATTATTTCCTTTTGGGGTTGTTACTCCTACAGTATGAAACATTAGTGAAAAACATACTAGAAAAGAATAACATGATGTTATTTTGGAGAAAATAAAGAAAATGGTTATGTTAATGTTTTATAAATTATTTCTAAAATATTATTTTAAAATGATATTCCTTCTTGAGAGCTTTCGTGGTCTTTTAACTTATTATACTATTCAAATTAACCTCCAACAAATAAAAGTCATTCATTAAACCATTTTAAGTGTGAAATATGTTTAGTATTGGATACTATTATCACTTACAGAAATTTTTGAAGGTGGTATTATTTCCAACGAGTAATCCATTTCCTGTGTACTGAGAGTTCTGAGTGACAGAGAACATTCTCCAATGGTTTTCTTCCTGGGAGTCTGGGTTTGAATCTTAAATACAAGCCTCACAGTTTGTAGATTTTGTAGTTTAATAGCAAATACAAAAGTTTCCATAAATTCAATAGCCTTAAAAAACAAGAAAACAATAAATATAAATGCTAAAAAGGTTGATATGCCATTATGAAATAAGCTTTATACCTAAGAAAGATATTGAGAATGTGTTTTACAAGTATATTTTTCATTAAAAAATGCAAATGGATGTGTCTTGTTTTATTATTTTCCTTAGCTTCACAAATTATCCTTATAATTACTTAGGAATTAAGATAAATGTTAACAACAACCCCACTAGAACATGGCTTTCCCTTTTTAAAAATTAGGCTGTTTTCCCATCCTTGGTTTTCTAATACATCTGTCTTCCTATTCATCACAATTTTTCAAAAGTTAATGAGAACAGTTCGAGAATTTCGTATACAAGTTTACTAAGCATCCAGAATTTAAACTGTTCACATAAAGAGACTTTAAGTCTCTCTTTAAAAGAGACCGAACACTAGATTGTTCTGTGATATATACTTTACATCTTTAGTGTAGCTTTTTTAAAAAATCAAGGTTATCTAGTCAACTAACAAATATGATGGATATTATCTCCAAACTTTAATTCATATTATAATAATATCTCATCAGACAGAATTATGTTCCTTTTGGCCTCCCAATCACTGAGGTTCTTCTTTTAAATTATCTAGCTACAGAACTATACCAATAAAATATTACACATAAACTATTTAACAATCTTACACAGTGCAAGTGTGCTGGTACACTTCATATTTTCCATAATAAGGATCTCCCAAACCATGATGTGTGAAAATAAATTTTGAAAATTAAAGATTGATGAAAGTTTTTTTAACTTTTGCTAAGTTAAATTACTTTTATTTGGAAATCATAAAGTAAAATTGTTTAATTCAGAAAACGTGCATCCTTGAATGCATCATTTCTCCATAGAGACATTTAGGTTTTTTTTTTTTCAATTTTTCTACTACGTACAAAATTACCAACATTTTATGTATGTTTTGTTTGCATTTTATAATATTTTCCTGAAACAGATTTGAAGTAAAATAGCCATGTTAATAACCATAAATATTTTCAGGTTTTGACATATGTTGCCAAAATAATTTTCTAAAAGCAGTGGTTCTCAACCTTCCCAATGCTGCAACCCTTTAATACAGGTCCTCATGCTGTGGTGACCCCTGCAACCATAAAACTTTTTGCTAGTTCATAACTGTAATTTTGCTACTGTCATGAGTTGTAATGTAAATATCTGATGTTCAGGATATCCGATATGCAACCCTAAGGAGTTGCAACACACATATTAAGAATCACTGTTTTAGAGTAATTAAAAAATATTTCCTGTATAGAATTGGGTAGGTTCAGAGGATTTGGGAAGAGTTGAGGAAGGTGAAAAGCATGATTAGAATACATTGTGTGAAAAAAATTTCAATAAAATACTTCCTAATCATATTAAGTAAAAATATCAATATGTATTTTATTATTAATAATTAAAATGAATTTTCTTAATTCTATTATTTTAAGATGACACATTCTTTTAAAAAGCTATCTTTTCAAGGCTGGAAAGATGGCTTAGAGATGCATATTGTTCTAACAGTGGACCTGAGTTCAAGTCTCAGCACCCACATAAAGTGGCTTACAGCCACCTGTTAACCCCAGCTCCAGGAGATGCAATCTTCTGGCCTCAATGTGCACTGCACTTATGTGCACAAAGCAACACATACACAATTAAACATGAAGAATTTTAAAATATCTTTTCATTTCCATATGACCATATCATATCATCATATTATACCAAAAGACAACAATGGGCATGTATTTAAATTAATGTGAAAACAATCTATAAAACAAAACTCAAGATAATAAACCTTCTAGTTACAACAATTGGAAGATTTTGGGAATAAGATTAACTGCAATTCTGAAAATACTTTTCAAAGCCAAAGAGTGTTGAGAGCAAGAAAAGTAAAGAAGTTTCTTTTTTTTTTTTTTTTTTTTTTTTTTTTTTTTTTTTTTTTGGTTTTTCCGAGACAGGGTTTCTCTGTGTAGCTTTGCGCCTTTCCTGGAACTCACTTGGTAGCCCAGGCTGGCCTCGAACTCACAGAGATCCGCCTGCCTCTGCCTCCCGAGTGCTGGGATTAAAGGCGTGCGCCACCACCGCCCGGCAAGAAGTTTCTTACTTATTATTAATCTTCTACATATTCTAGTAATCACAGTTTTCTTTTTAAACTCATCTTGATACTGGACAATGAAATAGCAAATACTTAGGATTTAAAATTATGTTTTAAAAGCAAGGGTATATCATTTTAGCTTCTCCAAAACAAAACACTTTATTATTCTCACATTTTACATAAATAAAAGAGATAAATATGAGAAAAATGAAAAAAATGCAAACACACAGAGCCACTTACATTGGAACCTTCTTTTGCTGAAGATTTGAAATGCACTGGTTTGGACAAAGTTAAAATTCCTTTTATAGAAATTGTGGGAGTATCTCCACAACTAGAGGGCCAAATTATATCTCTGCACTAAAAACAAAAATAAATTAAAAGCATAATTTATGTTTTTACAAAGGACTCTGACAATACAAATATTTATGTTATATTTATTGAGTTAATAACTTTTTTGAGAATATCTATATAGCCTATCTACATAGCCCTGGTTTTGGGACTCACTATGTAGATCAGGCTGGCCTCAAAGATCCACCTGCCTCTGCCTCCAGAGTGCTGGGATTAAAGATGTGTACCACCATGCCCTACTGCGTTAATGATTTTTTATTAAATTTTTAAATAAATTTTAGAACACTAAGAGTTCATGTTTCAGCCATATTAATATTTTGACATTATTCTAGAGTCCCATTAAGTTTCCTTCATGACATTTTCATACATATCTTGTTTTAGTTATTACTCTTCCTCTACTCCTCTCCCTGCCATGCCTCTCATTTGTACCTAACAGTCCTCTTCTAGCTTTTAAGTAACATGTATCCCATTATCATCCCTAACCCCTTTCCTTAAAATCTCTTTTCCATAACAATTAATGAAAACAGAAGTCATAAACAGCCCTCTTTATGGTCCTCTTTCTAATTTCCCAACTTATGTCCATACAAGCACAAATATAAAAATTAAAATCAAGGACCAAATATGAAAGAGAACATGTACTATTTGTCTTCTGAGTCTTGTTTATCACACTTGTTAATTTCCAGATATACCCTTTTCCCTGAAATTTTCACAATTTCATTAATATGGTTAAATAAAATCCATTATGTATATGTACCATGTTTTTATAATCAATTCATATGCTGACAGACATCTAGGTTGATTTAATTTCCTTGCTACTGTGAATAGAAAAGCAATAAACATGAATGAACAAGTATATCTATAATAAGATTTATATATTCCTTCAGTATAAGCCTTGGACTTGAGTCTTATGGTAATTTTATTTTTTGTTTGTCTGTCTGTTTTCTGAGACCTCTCCACAATGATTTACATGGTGGTTACACCAGTTTACACTCCCACAAAGGGTTCCTTTTCCTCAACATCCTCACCATCAGTATTTGTTCTCATTTGCTTTTGATGATAGCCATTTCCCTGATGGCTGAGGATACTGAACATTACTTAAGAATATATTATCCTTTTGTACTCCTTCTTTCAAGGGCTATCTGTCAGTTCTTTAGTTCACTTATTGATTGGCAGTTTGAGGGTTTGGGTGTCTAATATGTTCAGTCCTTTACATATTAAAGATATTAACTCCTTGTCTAAAGTACAACTGGCAAAAACTGAACCATTCTATAGGCTGTCCATTCACTCTGCTGATAGTTTCTTTTGCTGTTCAGAAACTTTTAAATTTTGTGAAATTCTACTTGTTAATCCTTGGAGTTATTTCCTGTACTTTTAGAGTCCTAATCAAACAGTTTTTACCTATGCCTGTATCTTGAAGCTTTCCCTGTTTTCTTCCAGCACTTTCAGTGTTAAGAGCTTTATTAAACAATCTACTCTGCAAAATACAATAGAATCCTATATTAGGAAGATAGTTACTGACTCCTTCTCCAGGAGGAAGCAATACTAGATACTTGTAGGTTATAAATATTGAATTTAATAATAAAAATCAGTATTAACTACACTAATTTACCTGTAAAACTGTGATCCAGATCTGCTCTGCTGAAGAATTATAAAACAGTTTCACATTCAATCTCCCCAAGTCTCTTTCATCTCCTGATAGGGTAATTGTATCTGAATTATAAAGGACAAAAAAAATAAAAATTCCATGCAATCTTTTTAACCCAGTTAAGCTTTGATATAAACCAGTTTTAAAAGATATATATACATATATATATATATATATATATATATATATTATATATATATATATATATATATATTGAATATATATTGAATTTTTGAGACAAGATTTTACTATGTAGCTCTGCCTATTCTGGAACTCATTATGTAGACCAGGCTAGCCTTGAACTCACAGAAATATGCCTGCCTCTGCCTCTAAAGCACTGGGATTAAAGGAATGTGCCACCATACCTGGCAAAAACTGATATATTTATTTTTTTAAGTGTCCAATGTAATAAGACAAAAATCACACTTTTATGTTTTTAGTAAAGTTCTAGACATTAAATATACTAAGAATGCATATAGTTTAGGAATTTTAAAAAATTGCAATGTGAGGAATTGAGTTAAAACTGCAAGCCTTTGTAAACCACACTTATAAGGTCTATGTGCTTCTGAAAGTTCCTTAATCCATATACTTTAAAACACAAATAAACTGTGTGGTGGTGGTGCATACCTTTAATCCCAGCACTCGGGAGCCAGAGGATAGCAGATCTCTGTGAGTTGGAAGCCAGTCTGGTCTACAGGACAGCCAAGGCTATCCAGAGAAACCCTGTCTAAACAAACAAACAAACAAACAAACAAACGCCAATATATAAAACAAATAAAAAATATGTAACAGCTTACTTTAAAAAATATTCTTTCTTGCCTGAACACTGAGCCATGGTCTATCTGATCTGAGTTTGTGATAATACTGTCAACATAGGTTCAATAACCAACATATAAAATGAATAGGACATTTTATTCCTTTATCCAATTATAACACTGTCAAACTATTACTGAATAGTAATAACCTGATGAACAATATAAATAGGATACTGCATTCCTTACCCAGACTTCTGTTGCTGCCCTGAGAATTTTTCCTTGAAGAAGAACTACTAGGCACACTGGACAATGAGTCATGTCTCTGCAACAACAACAACAACAACATGCTTCAGTCAGAAACTGCATATCAAACTTTAAAAACTTTCATATTTATGCCCCAATAAATACCTTGATATCAAACTCCATGTTAATCACTTTATCAATGTTATCAGTCAGAAAGTCCCACTTTTGTAGGAGAGGAAACTAACATGCATTAAAAAAAAATGCCTTAGTAGGTAACACTGGAAAAGCCTTTAGTAGTTTTGGTTTAGTCTTAATTTCCATATTGCATACATTACTAGACGTGTCCAGTAACCTATAAAAGTGTAAAACGTGATTATCAAAGCATAGTCCCCTCTAGACCAGGAGCATCTGTATCATGCAAACTTCATACAAATAAAAATTCAGAACCCATCACAGGACTACTGAATTAAAATTCTAGGGAGTGAAGCTTTGACAGTTTTATCTAACAAAATCATCAAACAACTCAGATGTATGTTAAATGACTGCTGTTGTAAAGCATTAAGTATTTAAAATTAATAATAGCGTTATTAAGGCTAATTTAGAATACATGCCCATTTTACAAGGCATACCTTCTCCACCAACATAAAGCAAAGTATATATACAAAGATGATCAAGGTGCTTTTCCTCTCATTTACAGAAAGACACATAATTTGTCTTTAAATTTTGCTTATTTATATCGCTGTCTCTCTTTTTTATTTATTGGTGCTTACGGACATGGTTTTACTATGTGGCCTAGGCTAGCCTCATATTCTTAAATGATCCTCCTGCCTCAGCCCTCTAGTGGGATTACAAACATGAGACACCATTTCTGGCTTATTCCCTAATTTCAAACAGAACTCAGCTAAACAAAGAATGAAACATTTTAAACTATCAAAGGATGTTATATTAGCATAATTGAAAAATTAAAGTCTTATACCTCAATAGAATACTAATTTTAGTAACTGCCCAATTACATTCAATAAGCAAAGAAGTACTTTTAACTATATGATTACAAATCTCAATTGCCTCAGGAACTTTAAGCTCATACCAACTGAGAGATATAAAATTATACAAAATGAAGCAAATATAATTATTTTTATTAATCACTGAGATTTTCCTAAAATAATGAAAATAGGAAGCGTCAAGTATTTACTCCTCAGGTATTGTAACACACATAGTCACAGAAATACATGTGATTCCTAATGTAATTCATACAGTTCTGATGTTTTTATTTGAAAAGTTCATATATAATGAAATTTATGTAATTATATAACATTATATACCTGGATGAATCGTTGAGGTGATGTTGTAAGATCAAACATAGATTTGCTTAGCCCGGGGGAACCAGGAAGTTTACTGGTCCTTAAATCACAAACTAAAAAGGGATAAAAGTATTTTTTTCAGTAATAAGAATGACATAGTGACATTCTACCTAATTGTCATAAGTCAAATCTCTATAGGAATTCATCATGTATATTATATACAAATTTATATAAACAGAAATTCTGATAAAAATCTTTAAAAGTTCAATTATTTTAATCTTTAAAACAGAAGTATATCAATCAAATAATATATTCTTATATCCACATCAAATTTTAAGCACCTTTTTGCTTATATTTCCTAGTCCTTCGTCCAGAAAAAATAATTTAATACAATGTAAGTACTCTTTGTTAAATGTAATTCAACTACTATTTAATGAGCACATATAACATTATAACATTTCAATCCTGAATTCTATGTGCTCTTATATTTCTAGTTCTCCCCCCTCAAACCGTAAGATCTTTTTAAAAAACATACTGCACACTAAGTGTGTATTCTAACACAGTGCTAAGTAGAGAGCAGCCCTGGAAAATATTTTGTTTTCATTGATGCTGATATATGCATGCATATAGACCTGTAAAACCTAAAAATCTAAAAAAATTATGAATCTGAGATACATATGGTAGTTTATACAATTGATAGAGTCTAAAATATCAAACTAAAAAATTCTAGTTATTTTCTATTATATGTGTCTACCTCCAATCATGAGTTCTTCAATTCATTTAGCTGATTGGAAAAGAAAAATAAAATATTATAAATATCTGTTGTAAAATTTATTAAAATATAACAAAATATATGTAAATTTTATACCAATAACACCAAAGAGAAGTCCTATCACACACTTGTGAAGTTTGCTTTGCTCTTATTTTAAAACTGCTCATAATAACTATTTCTGCTAGGGCCTTTGATTTAATTTCTAAATCTCTTAAAGATAAGCCCAGAGGAAAAGCACAAAAATGTTTTCTTACCAGATCCATACTTTTTTGTTGTTTCAAAATGAGGAGGAAAGCGCCTACTTAAATCAGGTGAAAAGTGCTGATACATATAGCATGGATTATACACATCATAGCTGGGTCCATGGTAGAATGAATTGCAAAGTTCTGCCTTTTGATCTCCAAAAGATGCTCTGGCAGATCCTAAAAGCAAGTGTTTCTATGAGCCAACAGCTGATACACTGAAGGAATGGGTTAAAAATACTTCATCACAAATGATACTAAAACATATTCCTTAACCAGCACACATTTATAGAATTGTAATTGCATGATTTATATAAGGAATGAACCAAGAATCCTGCTCTTAAGACAGACTGGCAAATTTTCAGTATTTTTCTTTGCCCTATAGACATTCTGTAGTTCATGATCTGAAATTCATCTTATGTTTCTACTTAAATATATAACTTCTTTTAAATGATTTTTAGATACATTTTTTAAAGAAGACAACATTTAAAAAATTGACCACATGCAATAAGATACACTAAACAGATCTTTTATTTGAAGGGATAGTCAAACAAAGCATTTTTGACCACAGTACAATTAAGTTGGAAATCAACAACAACAAAATTAATAGAAAATATTTATAGAAATACTAAGAACCAAGAATATTTTTAGCATAACCTTTAAGAATAAAAGCAAGGGACTTGAGAGATAGCTCAGCTGCTAAAAGCACTTGCTGCTTTCCCAGAGGACTCAGAACCCAGCACCCATGTCAGGCAGCTCACAACTACCTGTAACACCAGCTCCAGGGGATCTGACTTCCTCTTCTGGATTCCTCAGGCACCCAAACTTTTACCCATGGCAAACACAGAGACAAATAAACACATACATATAAATAAAAATTAACTTTTAATACACAAAGGAACAAGAAGAAAAACAAAAATTAAAACTTATTTTTGTACTGGGTATAAAGAATTGAATTTTGGTATAATGATAGAAAAGCAGATTAATGCAACAGAATACAAGACCCTGAGAGAGTGATTATTTTATGGATATTTAATATATAAACAGTATGACCTCACATAGCAGTGGAAAAAAAGATGATCTTTTCACTACAATGTTAGTTGAATACTGACATGGGGGGAAAGAATTTAATCTTAATTATTTTTTTAAATTATATGTAGGTCACAGATCTAAACTAAACATCAAATACAAATAAACCTTCTATAGTTAAGTTATTTGTAAGAAAGGTTTCAAGCACAGAACATTAATCATAAAAGTATTTTAACTATATTAAATTTTAAAAGACTTTTGTCAAAAGGCTACTTAAGAAAGTATACAGGAAACCCAGAGTGGGAGAAGATACATGTAATCAAATATAATTGGCCTATTATGTGAGAAGCCTCTAAAAGTCAAGAAGGGAACAGATAAGCCTCTACACAAATTGGTTTACAACTTAAACAGGCACTTAGAAGGAAGGCTATAAGTCTTAAATCATAAAAGAAACATGATTTTAAAGTCTAGAAAGATACACACGTAAGCAAAATGGTTAAAGATAAAAAGAGTGACAATAACTTGTTGGCAAGAAAATCAAACAATATAAACAGTTGTATTCTGCTGGTGGTAATGTAAATCTATACAATCATTGTGAAAGAGTTTGGTAATTTCTACTAAAGCTGAAGATACTTATACTCTATGACCCAAAAATATCATTCCAAAACATATATAGAGCTGAAATTGCCATATATGTGTAAGACACATATACAAGAGGGTTCACAACTATTGTTATCCTTAGTAGCCAAAAATTGCAAAAAAAACTCCTCCAATGCCTACCAAAAGTAAAATAAGGAAAATTAATATATATTTGCCACAAGAAGTACTTTACAGTGGTATTTTATATACATATATATATAATGATATATTATGTAATTTATAACAAATAATAGATAATAAGGCATACTTATATTTGGATATGAAAACACTAAAATTACTAGCTACTTGAATGAAATCTCATAAGCATGATGTAGAATAAAAATACATAAACAAAAGAATACTGACTAGGTCATTTCATTTAAATAAAGACCAGAACAAGAAAAGACTTTCTGAACAAAACACTGATAGCACAGATGCTAAGAACAACCATTAATAATGGGACTTAAAGAAACTAAAAAGCTTCTGTACAGCAAAGGATACTATCATTCAGACAAAGCAGCAGGCTACAGAATGGGAAGAGATTTTTTTTTCTTTTTTACTAACTACACATCTGATAGAGGGCTAATATCCAAAATGCATAAAGAACTCAAAAAATGGACAGCAAGAAAACAAATAACCCAGTTAAGAAATGAAGTACCTATCTAAACAGAGAATTCTCAAAGGAGGAAAGTTAAATAGCTGAGTAGCACTTAAAGAAGTACTCAACATCTTTAGTCATCAGAAAAATACAAATCAAAATTACTTTGAGATTTCATCTTACTCCAATCAGAATGGCCAAGATAAATAAAACAAATGACAGTTCATGCTGGTGAGGATATGGAGTATGGGGAACACTCATCCATTGCTGGTGGGAGTGTGAACTTCTACTGGCAATATGGAAATCAGTGTGGCAGTTCCTCAGAAAGACGGGAATTGATCTACCTCAAGATTTATCTATACCACGTTGGGGCATATACCCAAATGATGCTTCATCCTACTTCCTCAACCATGTTCATTGTTGCTCTGTTCATAATAACCAGAAATTGGGCAAAGCCAGCTTAGATGTTCATCAACAGAAGAATGGATAAAGATAATGTGGTACATTTACACAATGGAGGTAGAAAGAGTGTAAGAGCCAAAGGTGGATAACGGAGGATTCCCAGAGCCCATTGGCCAGCCAACGCAGCAAGTTGGTGAGCTCTTGGGAGAGCTCTCAGGGAGAGACAATGTCTCAAAAATAGGATGGAAAGCATTAGAAGACAACCAATGTCAACCTCTGACCTCCACAAGCATGTGCACAGGTATACACACACACACGCGCGCACACACACACACACACACACACACACAAATATGCACTCACACATAGTTTATACACACAAAACACACAAAAAATTATTTAAAAGTTTAAATTATTATCATCTTTGATTCTCTGTCCTACTTTGTCCTACTTAAAATTGAACCCACAAAATGAATTGTGTATTTTCTGAATTAAGCTAAATGATACAACAATTTATTTACACTGAGTTCAAAAAAGAAAAATAAAATGAGATATGAGGTGAAATTTTATCTTCACTCTGGTTCAAATACTGCATGATCAATAACAGTACAGAGGCAAGGAGATTCTGAAGAGTTGTGATGTCTTAGAGCCATTATTTATATACCTTATAAACTAACACTTAAATCATTTAGCACATAAACAAAATGTTACTAGAAGTCTTAGTTTATGGCAACAAGAGTAGCAACAAACCTAAGGGCATTATTTTATTATTATAACATAAAATATAAATATATTCATATACAAAATGTATATATGTGTTATATTATATATAAATAAAGTATATTTGTATATAATACAATATATAAATTTGTTATCATTATTATTACTAAAGATCCTCAGTACCACAAAAGATGGTTCCTTATTTTTATAAGCTATCTCTAAAATGTAGGAGTATTCTCATTTCATCTTTTTTATATTAAGTAAAGCACTAGGGAATTTAAATTTTTCCTTCAGACAGTATACAATGATATCTAAGGCTCATCTGGAATTTCTCTCAGTTTACTAAACCACAGTGCTATAAAATGAAATATAATGCTACATGATAGCTTACCCCTCTTAAAAACCACAGTTAAAAAATTTTAAACCAAAATGTCTATCATCTTTAGTGGATATGTAGGTAGGCATTGATTTTTTTTATTCAAAATTTAATGATAAAATCTTCTGTCAGTGAAGTAAGGACATAGAAAGGGACAGCTGCAATCAGACCCATTAGCTGGTAAATGATGGGACAAAACAAATTTCTAGTACTTAAAAAAGTTTTAGTTATTATTGATAGTGGTCTGTTGTTTCCAAATTGCCTCCTCCATCTCGTTTCATCAATCATACATACACACAAATATACATATATTTGACTTCTACAATTGGGTTCCAAGAGGACTTTCTTGCATTTAATTAAGTAATTTTCATATATATGTATGGATAAATGGATAGATGTATATATATGTATATATATATATATGTGTTTCCAATGTCCTCAATGAGCCTATAATTTAAGAATTAAGCAATTTTTATCTATGCAATTCAAAATTCAATCTGTTTTCTGGTAAGTACATTAGAAGAACAAAAGAAAACCTGTCATCTATTGCTATATATTTCTTACTTTTTTAACTATGAAAACAATACTAAAGCATAAAGTTGTGGTTTGAATGAAAAATGTCCCCATTCACTCATGTATTTGGACTATTGGTCCCCAACTGGTAGCACTGGTTGGGAGGTTATGGAACCTTTAAGAGCTACTGCTTTGCTGGAGAAGTATATTACCATTGTCACCAGGAGAGAGATTTGAGGGTTTGTGCCCTACTTTGTGATCATTCTTTCTGCTTCCTGTATGTGATTAAAATGTCATCAGCCAGCTTCCTGCTCTGTTCACTTGCTGCCATGTTTCTCCTACCATTATGATTCATTTTCACTCTTACTCTAAAGCCAATATAAACTCTTCCTCCTTTTTATCATAGTATTTATCACAGCAACAGAAAAGTAACTAATACCTCATATGCCTAGAAATATATTTTAAATCAAGTATGGAACATTCATAGAATGAGATACTATAGATCCATTAAAATCAATTAATATTAAAACATGGTTACTATATATCATATATATACACATATATATGTGTGTATATGATTATAATATATATATGATTATAAGCCTGAAAGTATGGTTGTGCTGGCCAGACTTATGTAAACTTGACACAAGCTAGTCATCTGAAAGGAAAGAAACTCAACTGAGAAAATGCCTCCATAAAATTCAGCTGTGGGGCATTTTTTTAATTAGCTGTTGATGTGGGAGAGTCCAGCCCATTGTAGGTGGTGTCATCCCTGGGCTGGTGGTCCTGGCTTCTATAAGAAAGCAGGCTGAGAAAATCATCATAGGAAGTAAGCCAATAAGTAGCTCCCCTCCATGGCCTCTGCATCAGCTCCTGCCTTCAGGTTCTAGCGCTGTTTGAGTTACTGTCCTGTCTTTCTTCATCAATGAACAGAGATCTGAAAGTATAAGCCAAATAAATCCTTTCCTCCCTAACTTGCTTTTTTGTCATGGTGTTTCACTGCAGCAATAGAAACCCTAACTAATACAACAGTTTAATTTCAATAATTTTAACATACATGAATGAAAAGAGAAAGAGAATCCTGACAAGAAAGAAAGGTACTTTCCCCCAAGCCTGACAACATGGGTCCAATCTCTAAAACCTTTTGGTAGAAAGAGAGAACTGACGCCTACAAGTTGTCTTCTGACTTCTGCATGTGCACCCAAATACACACATACATTAGTAAATAAATGAGGGGGTAATCGATCAACTGATTGATTACTCTGTGAGTCACATGTTTTTAAAACTATTTTTTGAGAAACATTTGATATGTGCAAAGTGAAGTGGTAGGGCCATGCACTGGGTTCATTTTTCTTCCGTAAGGGAAAAAAAAAATCACTTCCATTCAAACAAATCCAGTATGTCCTACAGACAGCAATAAATTATAAAATGAAACCCAACCAAACAGGTAAAATCCCTAAAAGTAATGCAGTATAAAGAAGTGTGTAACACACAAACCGAGCTTTCTGTTTCAGATGACTAATTTTGGCTTCAGTGTAAGCCAAAGCCAACACTATGCAGAATACACAAAACTCAAAGAGCAACAGGCAGATAAACTAGAGAGCAGTCTTCCAGACAACAAGGGAATGTTAAAAAGAAAGGTTAGAATCCTGGGAAGAAGAAATTCTAAATTTTGATAGTTTGATCAACTATTTTTGAACCAAAAATCTAGGGATGACACCTAAGGCAGTAGTCCAAGTTCAACCATGTTACAACTCTGGAGGTAGACAGGAAGGGGTTGAAAAGGGAAATAGGACTTGTCAAATCAATATAAGCAAATCTAGAGATTCCACAATATCATTAAATATCCATAATATAAACTAAAATTAGTCCACATACAAAGTAACTGAAACATGTGATCCATTTTCAAGGGAAAAGGGGCAACAAACAGAACCTAAATCTAAATGGATGATCTAGGTATTGAAATTAACACAGATACACAACTATAACTAGCTAAAAGACATAAAATATGTTCACAATACTATAATGGTAAATCACAAGTAAGAAATGAAATATGCAAAAAAGAACCAAGTACAAATTCTAATATATAATGTCTAAAATATTCAGAAAAGATACTTAGGAGCAGAATGAGGATGACAAATGAGAGAGACTATGAACTTGAAAATGGGCCATTTATTCTAAAACTGAAGAAAAAAATAATAGTCTCAGAGACCCACAGAACAATACCAAAAAGTCAAACTATGTATAATCAGAATCCCAAAGGAGAAAGAAGACAAAACAGAAAAATATGTGGACAAGTATTATACTTCTTGACATGGGTTTGAACTATATTATATGTATTTGTCAATATTCAACAAATAACATATTTGAAACTCAGCAAATATGCACAAAATTCAAAAATACCTTAAGAATGTACATTGTATCTAAGACTTATGTTAAAATAAAGTTCTAAATAGATCACTAAACTTCAGTAAATGATATGTATAAGTATTTAGAAGGAGTATGCTGATGGCTTCAATTTATTCTTAAATGTTTGTCCATTCCCTGCCAAAAAAGAGTATTAATATTGAATAGAAGGGTGGAGTTATATAGATTAAAGATAAAAATATATAATAAAATGCTAATGGGACAATTTAAGTGTTAGGCATAGAGGTATTACTGTTATGTTCTTTCAATTCCTTAATATGCTTGAAATATTTCTAATAAAATTTTTTGGGGGAAAGACACTATGACTGATAGTATTTCAATGGGCTCATACAAATTATTTTTTAAAATAAGAGTTATGTGTTGTTTCATTTTTATCCTTACTAATTAACCTCTACAACATGAGCCAAATTTCAGCCAATGAATCTACCTTATTCATGTACCTATTCAGTCTGGGAAGTATAAGGAGGAAAGAGGGAGTAAGGGGAGGAGGAGGAGAATAGCAGAGTGGGGAAGAAGGAGGAAAGACAGACAGCCAGGAAGCGGGAGAGCAGGCAGATTGCTTGTTCCCTGTGTCTTATTGTACCAAATTTTAGAAAACAGTAAGTAAAACTGTTTCTGTTTCATTGTTTACTGATTAAATTCTTTTACTTTTTTTTTTCTAGGTTCATATATATTTTTAAGTCAAATTGGAGGAGCTGGAGATATGGCTCAACAGTTAAAAGTATTTGTTGCTCTTCCAGAGGACTCAAGTTCAGTGTCCAGCACCCACACTAGGCAGCTCACAACCACTTGTAACTCTAGTTCTAGAAGATCCAATACTCTTTTCTAGCCTCCACAGGCATTTAAAAAAAAAAAACATGTGGTATACACAGACATAAACACATACACATATTTAAAAAAGATACTATTTTTAAGCCAAACAATAACTATATATAAATGTGCCATGCTATACTGTGATCAGTTTCTACAACAGGACAATTCAAAAATACTGTTCATTAAGCCATTCTACAGAAAAGAACTTATAAAACTCAAAATATAAATATTTGTATAAATTTTGTTTAAAAGATATGAAAAAAGAAAATAACACCATTAATAGCATTTAAATGGTCCATGTTGACTTTTAAATCATGATTATTTTATTGATTACCTTCTAGTTCATCCAGGTGTGATGGAGTTCCTTGTGTTCTAGGCTGAATATAAGATAATTTAAACCTGGGCACCACAAATGGTACTTCTTTGCCATCGCATGGTAATTTGGAAAGCAAATAATCCTCACTACAGCCAATTTGGGGCTTTACTGAAACAGAAGTTAATGGAGGTGTACAGATGGTGTTTGGGCTATTTGAGACTGATGCTTTAAAGTCCCTTTCCACAGAAACTGCATTCAAAAGGAAGAAAAAGATCAGAAGTCAGTCACAATTATGTATATAGATTACATGTAACAATCTAAACCCAGAATTATTAGTACTTTTTAAATATCTTTATTTTATTTTTTATTTTCATTATATTTTGTTATTTTGTTTTGAGACAAGGTCTTACTAGGTATCCCTAGCTGACCTGGAACTTGTTATGTACACCACACTTTCCTGGAATTCACAGAGATCTACTGGCTTCTGTCACTTGCTTATGCCTCTTGAATGCTAGGGCTAATGGTGTGTGACACCATGCCTGGCCTTTTAAAATAGTTTTTTAAAAACATTCCAATACGGGCTGGAGAGATGGCTCAGAGGTTAAGAGCACTTGACTCTTCTTCCAGAGGTCCTGAGTTCAATTCCCAGCAACCACATGGTGGCTCATAACCATCTACAGGAGATCTGGTGCCCTCTTCTGGCCTGCAGACCAAACACTCATTGTATACATAATAAATAAATTTAAAAAAAAAAAAAAAAAACGATTCCAATACAAGCTACTCTTGAGTTGTAACAAGCTCTTCTGCACTCTACATTAATCTTGGTGGACTAAGATTTGATCATTAATATGTTGATCAAATTTGATCAATTAACATTTATCCTATTAGAATGGGAAAAGCAGTTTTTAAGAGTCATTCCCATAAGAGCTCATTGATGGATAGCAAGTTTATTTCACAGTTTAATTAACTATGTCTTCAAATAAAAACTGAGTCATTTAAAAAAAAAACTGAGTCATTTTAAAGTGCTATAACAAAGCAATTTATGTTGTTAATGCTAGGGGTAAACTGGAGTCAATTCTGAGAAGGCAGCAAAAGTCTTCAAGTCTACAAAACTCTCCAACAAATCACAAAATAAAATGCATACTGACTAAATATTTATCATACTAGCAGTTCCCCCTGCCTGAGCATCTATACATCATTTTATTTATTTCTAAAATAGTATATTCATAGCTATATAACCTAAGATAGGGTGGAAAAGGATAGTTGATCTTTATGTATAGTTAGTATTATCTGTAGAATAATGTAAAATGTACATTACTACATTTTTAATGTAAAAACAGAAACTTTCTGCTATAGATATGGTTTAAGTGATCCCCCATGTGCTGACATTTAATCCCTACTGTAAGGATATTAACCCACAGTCCACATTGTAAGGAAAGTAAAACTATTTATGGAAACTTAAACCAAATCATGTGTTTAGATAAGGGGCTTTTGGGATTCAGTTCCTTTGGGAGGGTAGAGAATCCACGGTTGAATCTGGTGGCTTTGTATGAGACACAGAGAAATCAAGTTACACATGTTCATTCCCTGCTTTTCTATTAAGTGATACTCTGTACTGGCTCAGGATACTACCAGCAAGAAAACCATCATCACCTTTGACCTTCAGAGTTGTGGACCAAAATAAACCTCTTATCCAGTATGTAATAAGCAGATTATTATGTGTATCCCAATAAAGCTTGCCTGGGGATCAGAGGACAAAGCCAGCCACTAAATTAGACATAGAGGTCAGGCAGTGGTGGCACATACCCTTAATCCTATTACTGGAGGCAGAGATCCATCTGGATCTCTATGAGTTCAAGGCCACAATGGGAATGGAGCCAGGCATGGTAGCATACACCTTTAATCCCAGCACTTGAGATCTAATGCCTTTGCTTGGGAAGGACACAAGCCTTTAATCTCAGGAAGTAATACGGCAGGACATAGGAAGATATAAGGCTTGAGGAAACAGGAACTCACGTTCTTGGGCTGAGGATTTCCTAGAGGTAAGAACTTGTGGCTGGCTTGTTCTATTCCTCTGATCTTTCAACTTCACCCCAATATCTGGCTCCAGGTTTTTTTTATTATTATTATTATTAAGACTGTTAAGCAATTCGTGTTATAGTACTGTGTTATTGGCATAAAAAAATAGACTAATAAAACTTCATGTCCAAATATATACTACGAAGCTCTACCCTACAAGAAATAAAAGAACCAGAGAAAAGTAAAGTTATAATCTTAACCCTGAAGAGATAAGAAACTATATAACATAAAAGGAAATAGCTCGTATAGGAATCTTTCCTAAATGAAGATCCTGATAAAGTTATAAGTTTCTTCTTCAGTGACTGACTTATATGGGTTTCTACTGCTGTGATAAAACATCATGACCAAAATCAATTTAGGGAGGAAAGGGTTACAGCTTGTAGTCCATCATCCAGGAAACTCAAGGCAAGAACTAAAGCAGAAGCCATGGAGGAGTGTTGCTCACTGGCTTACAGCACCCAGGGCCACCAGTACCACCCACAGTGAGCTGCCCCACACAAACACATAAATAATCAATCAAGAAAATACATTACAGTATTGTCTACAGGAAAATCTGGTGGAGGGAATTTCTCAATTGAGGTTCCCTCTTCCCAAATGACTCTAGCTTGTGTCAAGTTAACATAAAACTAGCCAGCACAGTGATCATTCATCCACAAGATATTTGTAATGTACTGAACATAAAGTGGAAGTGTCTTTATTTGCACCCAAACACTTATCAGAGTTTATTGTTTCCCAAGCACACTTCTCTCCTTACCTTGACTATCTTATTCCATTCACCTATCTATGTCAAACTCTTAGATTTTTATACTCCCTTCTTCCCACAGCTTGCCAAATCCCATTCAGGCTCCCACAGCAAATGCTACCTTCTTTATAGTGATGTCCAGGGATGTTTCATGATTTGAATTAATCTCTCCACTATACTTCAGGATCCCTAGGAGTTCTGAAGTAACAACCTAGTATGCCTTCCCTTTTGGCCTTTCCATCAAAGTCAGAAAATATTCCTAATTTACTCAAATATTATTAAATGCCACAAAGAAGGTACTAAGTAAGTGCTTACCAATATCAAAATAATACTCACACTTGTGCTTTTCTGTTTCACCATAGAAACATCCTCTACAGCAACTCTTTATAAATTCTGCTGCCATTACATTCAATTTCTAATAACCAGAAAACTTCCAATATCAACCTGATAGTAAAAGAGAAAGCATAAGATTTCATTGTTAATGTCACTATCACTAAACAAGTCATACTATCTGTCTTTCTAATGCATGAGGGCTCTGAAGAAAAATATTTAAGAGGAAGATAAATTTTTACTCTTTTGTATGATTTTATACAATCTAGGATCTTTATAACTTATCAGAACAGCGTACTTAAAATTATTAAATTAACAATTTCAATGTTACAATTTAAGAAAGAAAAATGCCCTTACCAATATTCTCTTATATCTGATATATCTAGGTTTATGTCCAAGCAAAACTTGAAAGAAAATATGAATGCCATAAAAAGTATGACAGAAAAATTTCATTCTCTAGATCAATTATTTTGATAATCCAAAATCTTTTATAATTGTGGCCTAATAAGCAAATCACTATAAACATTGTAAGTTACCTTAATCCTTAGAATTAAACTAACAGAAAAATATCTCTTAAATATGATATCATTGACACATACTTACAGAGGTAGGAGGTTAGGCAAGCATACAAATAGGATATATTGCAAATGGATTATGTATTATATCAGGAACATGGTGCATGAGGACTTTTGTCCAATTTTCTACCCTGAAAGGCAAAAGAAACAAATGTGTTTGTTCCTAAGGAACTCTCTTCATTTATACCTACTTAAAATCTATGCATTTTATGGGAAATTTAAACATAAAGAGAACCTACAATAACAAAATCACCAAAATTAAATAATTTTCAACTCATTGCAAATCTTATTTCATCTCTACCTTTCACTTGCCCTATACTTTTAGCTTACTTTTAAATAAATTCCAATCATATAATTTAATCTAACATACTTAAATAGTAATCATTAAAAGATGTGATGGGCCTCAGAAGTTAACTTTTGAGATGCCCTCACTAGCTGAAGTATAAACAAACAATATCTGAAATGGATTATAACATTTCTAAAATGTACTCTTTTTTAAAAAATAATAATAGCATTATCACATACAAAAATTTAACATGAGCAACATGAAAAATTTATTATACTTTTATCTAGTTTCACCTACAGTTTCTATTTTTTAAGAGTTGTTTTGTTGAATTCAAGATAACATTTAGATTGTTGTAACTTTTGCTATTAGAAATAGTAGCACTCGTTATGTGTACATATATTACTCAGATATTTCTTAGTATATATATGTAAGATATAGGACTACTGGGTCAAAAAGTACATATGTGTAATTCTGCTTGTAGTGCTAAAATTTCTCTGAATCACTACCACTTCATATTCACAACAAAAGTATATAAAATCACGTTTGTCGCCAACAAAATGTCATTCAAATGCTGCAATTTTGTTGGTGTGATAGGAAAGAAATGATTGGCCTTCGTTGTCCTACGTTGCATCTCCCTTATTAAAAAATGATGTTGGGAAGGGCTGGAGAGATAATGGCTAGGGGGTTAAGAACACTAGTTGCTCTTTCAGAGGATTGGCATTCAATTCTCAACACCCATATGGCAGTTAACAGCCTGTAACTCCAACACCTTCTTCTGGCACTTCACTCATGTGGTACACATATATACATGTGGGCAAAACACCAATACACATAAAATAAAAATAACAATCTTTAAAAATTGATGTTGGGAGCCAGGCGTGGTGGCACACACCTTTAATCCCAGCACTGGGAGGCAGAGGCAGGAGGATCTCTGTGAGTTCAAGGCCAGCCTGGGCTACAGAGTGAGTTCCAGGAAAGGCGCAAAGAAGCTACACAGAGAAACCCTGTCTCAAAAAACAAAAACAAAACAAACAAACAAAAAGACAAATACTGTGTGGTTCCACTTATTTTGCCGGGCGGTGGTGGCGCACGCCTTTAATCCCAGCACTCGGGAGGCAGAGCCAGGCGGATCTCTGTGAGTTCAAGGCCAGCCTGGGCTACCAAGTGAGTTCCAGGAAAGGCGCAAAGCTACACAGAGAAACCCTGTCTCGAAAAACCAAAAAAAAAAAAAAAAAAAAAAAAAAAATTGATGTTGGACATCATTTAACACATAAGGCTAAACTATAGTTATTTCTATGAATTATCTGTGTTCATAAGTTCCCATTTATCTAGTTTAGAGGGTTTTTTTTAATTATTTCAGAGATTAACTCATGTTCATCATATAAGCGAGAAATGTTCTTTTTATCTGTCATTTGCTTCTTGCTTTGATTACTATTATGCAAAAGTGTTTCTTTAAGCGTGGGATGTAGCTCAATGGCAGAGCATTTGCCTAACATGTGGCAAAAAAGTCCTAGATGCATGCACACACACACACACACACACACACACACACACACACACAGATTGAGTACCTGTTGTCTAAAATGCTTGATATCAAAAGTGTTTCAGATTTTGGATTTTACAATATTTACACATACATAACGAGATACCTAGGGGAGAAACCAGATCTAAGTATGAAATGTATTTTTTCATATATATTTTATATATACAAAAGTAATTTTGTCTATGAAACAAAGTTTTATGATGTGAAATTTTCTACTTACAGCATTATATTAGCACTGAAGTGTCAGATTCTGAAGCACCTTGGATATATAAACATATGAACATATATACACCTACATACATAATTATATCTATGATTTTAATTTTTGCAGCTAGACTAAGTCATAATAAAGTTTCTCCATATCTAGGTCATAAATAATTGATCCATCTTTTCAAGTTTTTTGCTTGTTTGTTTTTGTTTGTTTGTTTATCAAGGCAGGGTTTCTCTTGTAGCCCTGACTGTCCTGAAACTCACTTTGTAGACCAGGCTGGCCTAAAACTCAGAGATCTGCCTGCCTCTATCTTCCAAGTGCTGGGATTAAGGCATGCACCATGCCACCTGGCATCTTCAAGTTATTTTAATTATTTTTTATATGGTCATCATGGTGCATGGTATAAAAAATGTATCCAAACCTATTTTATACCAGTGTATACTACAAACACCACAAACTCAAAATTCCATGTGCTCACTTCAGCAGCACATATATTAAAACTAGAATGATAAAGAGATTAGCATGGCCCTTATGTAGAATAACATGTAAACTGGTGAAGCATTCTGTATTTTTACCTCTATACTTGAAACTCACACACATCTATGCACACACTTAAAAAATAATAAATAGATAGATAAATAAAGTACAATTTAAAAAAAAATTCTTAATTTCTCCACTACTGTTAGGATGTTCACTTTATTAAAATATTAAATTTCCATGTGTAATTGGGTGTGTTTCCATATTTTTTATTCTCTTCCACTGGTCAATATATTCCTATATAAACACCATGTGATTTTAGTTTTGAATTAAAATGTACAGCAGGAGTAGCCATACTTATTGCTCTTCACTTTCAGCTTTTCCTTAGCTACCCATGCTTGTCTGATCTTACCAATTAACTCTGCAGTCTGGTCTATCTCCAAGAGAAAAAAAAAGTCTAATGATACTTTCATTGGGAACATAAAAAACTTCTATCTTATAAAAACTGACATCTTTAAGGACATGTATTTGTATGTAATTGTTTACTTGATTGTTTTAAATTCATGTTTTAAATTCAGGTTCTTTGTGGCGTTACCCAGCAGGTCCGTATAGAGGATGATTAGGACCATGGGCCTGAGTGCAGGTGTTTGAGATGGTCTGCACTTGGCTGTGCTGGGGGATGGTCTGTATGTCAAGTTGCTCTGATTAGTTAATAAATAAAACCTGATCGGCCGTGGCTAGGCAGGATAAAAGGACAGAAAGGCAGAAGGAGACGCTGCAGCTGCCGCCATGACCAGAGACACTGCAGCCGCCGCCATGACCAGCAGCATGTGAAGACGCCAGTAAGCCACCGGCCACATGGCAAGGTATAGATGTATGGAAATGGATCAATTTAAGATAAAAGCACAGTTAGCAAGATAAGGACAGTTAGCAGGAAGCCTGCCACGGCCATGCAGTTTGAAAGCAAAATAAGTCTCTGTGTTTACTTGGTTGGGTCTGAGCGGCTGTGGGACTGGCGGGTGGCAGAGATTTGTCCTGACTGTGGGCAAGGCAGGAAAAATCAAGCGACAGATACTTTCATTGGGAACATAAAAAACTTCTATCTTATAAAAACTGACATCTTTAAGGACATGTATTTGTATGTAATTGTTTACTTGATTGTTTTAAATTCATGTTTTGACAACTAGCCAAAAACCATGTGGACAAAGAATTTGGTATTTCTCTAAGATTAAAAAAAATTGACCAATAAACATGAAAAGGGAATCAACTTCAATGACTATAAGGGAACTACCAATAAAATTACAATGAAATGTCACTTTACAAGCAGTAATTGAAAACACACACAAAATATATGAAGTAAAACTGGAACCATCACACATTGCTGGTAAGAATGTAAAATGGTGTAGATGTATTGTTAAAAATACCATGGTATTCACCAAAAATGTCACTAAAAGTTACCATATGACCCAGGAATTCCATTTCTGGTTTAATATACCTATGAAAATGAAAACCATATTTTCATGCAAAAAAAAAAAAAACTTGAACACAAATGTTCATACTTAACCTTACTCAGAAAAGTAAAGAAATAGGAACAGTCAACCATCCATCAGTAAAAAGATAAAGTGTGACATATATTTGTCTATACAATTGGTACTATTTAACAATAATAACAAAAAAAGAATGAAGTACCAATTCATGCTATATCATGGATAAACCTTGGAAATAATATGCTAATAAGTAAAAGAAGACATGAAGATCACATTATATGATTCTATTTATAGGTAAATTCAGACACAAGATAAATTAGTGTTGCCAGAAACTAGAGGAAAGAAAATAAGAAGTTACTATAGTACAAATGGATACAAGGTTCCGTTTAGGGTGGTGATTCTCAACCTGTGGGTCGTAATCCTTTAGGATTATATATCATATCCTGCATATCAGATATTCGTATTACAATTCATAACAGTAGAAAAATTAAAGTTATGAAATAATATTATTGTTGGGAGCCACTACAACATGAGGAACTGTATTAATGGGTCACAGCATTAGGAAGGTTGAGAGCCACTGTTTTAGGAGGAACCACAAGATTGTTCCTGAATGGTATACTTTAACAGAGTGATAACTAAAAAGAGATCTCTTGTAAGCTTATCAAGGATAACTATCTCCTTATACCCCCACAGCCCCACCCCCATCCCCACTTAGTTTATTGAATGGTTACAACTTGCCAAGGACAGGCTTTTCTCCCTTCTGTTTTAGATAGCATCAAGGTAACTTCCCTTACAATGTTTTTTGTTTTGTTTCTTTGAAGATGGTAGAGTAATTTTTTGCTCCTTTCTCAACAAATTGGCCCTTTGGGATCTTTGAATTAGAGACAGAAGCTCTCTCTTTAGCTTATCTTCAAGGTGCTCTGATTGAATTCCAAGTGTTCTTAGCACTACAAATACCCTAAGTATTTCATAGCCATTAAGTTCCCCTAGCTAAGCAAATACCCTTTGAGTAAATAGAACTTAAGAGCTCCTTACTCTCATATTTCCAGCATTCTCTTAGCTTTTTGACGTGTTAATTCACATTTCTTAAGATACAATATTCTTAGTTGTTTTCAGTGTAAAATTTGTTCCAAATACTGCAACTTACTATGTTTCCAAAATAAAATCTCATGTTTACTTTTTAACTTAAAATTAGTTTTGGTGAAATAGGACAAGATTTACAGCTAATATGCTTTACATTAGAGTATCATAAGGTTTTTGTTTATTTTTTTTGTTTTGTTTTAGTCACTAAGGTGATTATAGTACTTGTTTAAAAATAAAGCAATATATTATAAAAAGTAAAAGTTTACTTCTAAAAGGGAAAAGGAAAAACAGAACAATTTGAGAAGTCTAATTTTACAAGAAACATGGCATAGTGTCAAGGTTCTTTCTACAACTAAAGCAAGACTATAAAGAAGGATATATAAAGAGTTCAAAGAAACAGTAACTTCAAAACACACTCACAGATACAAAGAAATATGATACATGACAGGATCACTAGGATAAAAATTAGAGCATTCAATAAATGATTAGCCATATTGGGGGGGGGAACAAAACTAGATCTTCCCACTTCACATACACACATTAAAATAATTACACATAGGTTAAGGCTATAAATACAAAAGGATTTTTTTTCCCTTTTTGTGGTACTGAGGATGAAACCCATGACTTTGCCTATACTTAGCAAGCACTTAACCACTAAGCTATACCCCTAAGCTATGGTTTTTTGAGGCAAAGTCTTGCTACTTGGTAGTTTAAGATGGTCTTGGAGAGGCCGGGCGGTGGTGGCGCACGCCTTTAATCCCAGCACTCGGGAGGCAGAGGCAGGCGGATCTTTGTGAGTTCGAGGCCAGCCTGGGCTACCAAGTGAGTTCCAGGAAAGGCGCAAAGCTACACAGAGAAACCCTGTCTCGAAAAACCAAAAAAAAAAAAAAAAAAAAAAAAAAAAAAAAAAAAAAAAAAAGATGGTCTTGGAGTAGCTACATAGTTTAGCTGGCTTCCTGCTATGGGCTCAGGTGCTAAGTATGATACCATTTTTCAAAACTAACTCATTTATTGTATGTGTACATGAGGGTACACTTATGCCATTCTGTGCTTGTGGAAGTCAAAGAACAACCGCTGAAGAGTTGTTTCTCTCCTTCCATCTTGTTTTGAGGCAGGATCTCTCTCACTATACTCTATATACTCCAGACTAGCTGGCCCACAAGCTACTGGCAGATTTTCGGTGTTTGCCTCTTATCTCACCATAGAAGTACTGGAATTATAAATGCATCAGCTTTCTACTTGTGTTCCCCAGGATCAAAACTTAGGCCAAAAAACTTGCAGAACAAGTATTTTCACTCCCCAAACCATTTCCTTGGCCCTAATATCAGTTTTTTAATATTTTTTATTGTAGTTTTAGGTGTTACAGAAAAATTGAGAGATACACACCTTAGAAAGATAACATTTTAAAGCTTCCAGCAAAAAATATAAAACTACATTTTTATAAGATGGAGGGAGGGAAAGATTAAACAAGACACCAAAAGTAGAAAACAAAAAGAAGTTGACACAGCCAGCTATATTAAAATATAAGGTAAGTTCTTCAAAAGCACTACAAACTAAGGAGACAGCTATTTACTGAAAAAGAACACATGCATAACCGATAAAGGATCAATTTCAAAAATAGACAAAGAACTTCTAGAAGATAAAGAAGAAAAGGATATAAACAGACTGCATAGAACTACATAAAGTTCAACAATTAAATAGTTGTTGATATTTAAATAATAATTAAAGAAATGTAAATTAAACTCCCCCAATAGGATACTATTTTTCACTCACTAGGTCATCAAAAGGAAATTTTCAGGCAAAATACAAATGTACAAATGTCTTACATGGTAATAAGAATGAGAACACTTACTTATGATGGTATAACTGATACAAGCAACATATAAAATAACAGTATTATCCAGCAAAAATAAAGACCCACAGCTCTACTTGTGGTGGTATTGTGTTCCCCAAAATATTGTGCACCCTAATAAACTTATCTGGGGTCAGAGACAGAATAGCCACTAGATAACTGTTCTGAAAAAAACTGCACATTTTTAAAATTTACAATTAAATAAGTCATATATGAATATTTTGGGGGAAAGTATTATTACAATCCAGTAAATTAACACATCCAACATTCCCAAAGGTTACCCAATGCCTCCTTTTAATCCATCCACTTACTTTCTTTCACTGTAACAATTTAACGTGTTTTCTGTCGTGTTTACATTTTCTAGAATTTTGTTGGGTAACTGTTTGCACACAATTTATGTGTGTTTCACCTTATTAAATACTGCTGAAAAGGTTTTTTTAATGATTTAGCCAAATTAAACTCCCACCAGCACAACTATCGGAGATTCATATATAATACTTGGTAGTCAGACTTTCCCTCTGAACTATCCTTTCCATATTCCTAAATAATATATTCATTAAAGTACTATCTGAACTTCAGAATAACAAAACTTCCAAAGTGGAGATCAAAGTGAAACCCATTATACAGAAAATTTAATCCAAGAGCATTTTTGTTTAAATGCACATTAAACCCAAAGCTCTAATATATGCAGCAATTGTAATTGAGTAAAAACATCTGATTTCCACATAAGTTATCTAGAGGAATCATTAGGATATACCTGAAGAAGTCAAATAACTTAAAAGCAAGTTTGGAGTATCACAGTACTGGACTTCAAATGAAATAGTCTGACATAGTCATATTTGTAGCTTAAATACTAATAGCAACTGCTGAACCCAAACTGCTGAATGTAAAATGTACTAAAATAGTATTCACAATTTATAAATAGTGCTATTCATTATGACCAGCTATTTGTTCTCAGCTTCCACAGTTTGAGAGAGGCCAATGAATGTTAAAAGCAATTCTATAGTCTTCACATTCTTTCCAATTCCACAATAAGATCCCCTCTAATAACCACTGCTGTCACCATTCCTAATCTTTCTCTAAATATAGATTCTACACCCAATATTTTTACTTCTTTATCCTCTATTCACAGCTCGAATTCATTCAAACTTGGCTTCTGTCCTTACTATTTTACTCAAATTAGGTTTGCTGAAGGCAAAGACCCTCTCCTTAGCTACCTAAGTCAATAGGCACTTTATTTCCTGATCCATTTGATTCGTGTCACTTGAAGGCTTCATTAAAACTCTCCTCTCCTGACTCCTTAAGTCCCACTGTCTCTTAGAATTTCTCATTTTTTTTCTCAAGGCTCCTCGGTCTCCTTGGCTCTCTCTACACATCACTTAAGTATTCATAATTCCCATAGCCTTCCTCTCTTCTGATTCTGTACTTACTAGAACGATCTATACCCTTACACGGTTTCTGAGTCTGGTTTCAGAAAAACCTAATACCAATAAATCTTAATGCCGACTAGACAACACTTGCCAGATGTCCTAACAGAATCTCAAATTCATTTTCTCTCAATCTGCCTTCATTTCTTCATCGATAAGTTCTATTCATGAATATTTATAAATTAAACAAAGCAAAATTCAAGACCTATTTAAATTTTCGTGAAGGATTAAAAAAAAGTGTTTCTCTTCTAGTTATAGGGGCAAAATGTTCCTTAGCAACCCCTACACAAAAATTTACAAAGGAGATGATAAGAAACAAATCTCGAATCTCAGAGGCAAATACTAATAACATTGCCGTCTAGAAATGGTTTTAGCCAAGTTGAATAAACAAGTAGGGGGAAAAAACGGGAATTGTTGTAAATTCTGTTACAGTAAAAGGGAAAACACAACTCTATTGACTGCCTACCTGCAATGAGTCAAGATATTTTAATTACAAAAGCAAAAAACTTTTACGTACTTCCTTTAAAGAAATCTATGTTTGGCTTGGCATCTGTCCCACAACTTAACTATTCCAGCTCCCTATATTAAAGGAGAATCATAGAAGAGAGAAAAGCACAGAAGAGGTAGAAATGCCATTGCAGTGTGCAAAACACGGGAAAAGGACGCTTTCGCCCCCTTTCCTCCATTCAAGGAGTCTCCCAGGTAAACGCTAGGCTGCTCACCTCACTCGCCCGCCCGGAGAAGCACCTGGGGCTCGCGAAGCAGCGCGGGCAGGGGCAGGCTTGAGGCCGCACTCGCCTGGGCTCAGGCGTCTTCACCGAGACCACGGGCCACGCCGGGCGGGTCCGGCCTCACCTCCACCGCACCCTGCTGGCGTCCTGAGGAGACTTGGGAACAGCCGGGCGCACCTAGGCCAACCGCGACCCTTGACAGAAAGTAAAAGACTCAAGAGACGGAGACCCGTCCGGAAGGAGAAGCGCACCTGAGCCGAGGCAGCTCCCGGCCGACGTCTCGCGCTCTCCTTGGCGTCTTCACCTAAGGCTCCCGAGGCGCGGGCGCCCTCGCCGCACCCAGCGCTGCGGAGGCGCCCCCGTCACCCCTCCCGGCCACCTGTAACTGACGCCCAGCGCTCGGTCTCCTCAGCGCTCGGCTCCGCCCAGCACCTCGCCAAGCCACGCCCTGCGCCCCGCCCCTCACACCCGGTCAGCCCACGGCCGCTCCTGGCCCACAGAGCCGCTCCACCCCCTTCAGGGGCCCCTCCCCCAGGACAGTCAGGCTCCTTCTTAAGGAAGCCCCGCCTCTGCTCTTCAGTTACTGTTCCCCCTCCACCCTCTCAGGTGTCCCCACCTCCCCGCCCCCTCGGAGAACACACTCAGACACACACACACACACTCTCTCTCTCTCTTCAGGTACCCCTCCCCACCCCCTCAGGAATCCCCGCCCCCCCCAGCATAGTCCCGCCCCTCCTCACGTCCGTCCTGCCCCTCTGGGTGGGAATTTCACCCACCACCCTCACCCCGCACCTAAATGAGTGGTGGTTCTCCTGCTTTCTCGGCTTCTCAGCGCCATGCTGAATGTCATTGCCTGCTTACTCAAAAAGATCTAACCCAGCCAGGCAGAGCCTGAAGTGTGCTGAATGAGAAAAAGAGGGAAAGATACTGTCCTGGTGAACTCTGAACAAGTCTTTTCTTGCTGGAGGTGTTTCTGTACCCCTATTGTTCCAAACGGAGTTGGTTTTTATGACTTTTAATGTTTTATAGAAAGTTTAATTAGAAGCAGAAAAACTGTTTCAGTGGCTCTCTTATAGAGGACCGGGGTTTGATTCCCAGGTGGCAGCTCACAGCCATCTGTAACTCCAGTTCCAGGGAATCCAGCACTCTCTCTGACCCCCGCAGGCAGACATATGTATATGCAGGCAAGACACCCATAGATATAAAATAATAAAATAAACTTTAAGTCTAATTATATAAAATCTTTCAGATTCAGTTCAAGTCTCTTCACTTTTATTGCTTTGTATGTCCTACTGCCCTGCTAATATTAATACCAATATTAACACCAATATTAATATTAAATGTGTCCACTACAGCACCATATGTCCCCCAATTTTATGGAGGAATCCTCTCTAATTTTGTCAAAGAGTTGGCTGGCCCTTTCCTTTTAAGTATCTCAGTGCTGGGGAAATTATCACATAAATTTACAGAATTTTTGGTAAGGCTTCCAGGTTACCAAAAATAATACTTATCTTTTTCAAAGTGAGACTTGTGAATCTCACAACCCTGGAGATCCTGGTCCAAGAGAGGTTCAAGTGTTCCAAGAGCAGTGTAATTTAAGAAAATAGACAGTACAGTTGCTTTCCTTGAGATCCACAGTGCATATTAGCATCTTAACAACCTAAGAACCATGTTTTATTTTTTCATATTTAATCACAGAACTCTCTTCTTGAGAAATATATATTACCATCCTTGGACATAAGTGGTTTTGCCCCCACACACCTTGCTAAACACTGCTAGAGAGTACTAGAGCACTTACCTTCAATAATTTAAACCAATGTGCAGTTCTTTAGAGAGTCATCTTATCTAATCCTGGTAATTGTAGTGTAGCTGAAAGCATTTTCATTTTAAAGTGAAAATTACAGGTCAACCAGTTACTAGTTGCCCAAGTATTGACAGTTAATCTGGACTTTGGACTTGAAGGCTAATACATATGTATGTACATGAGTGTATACATATTATGTACATCTATTTTAATCTTTAAATAGAGTACCTCCTTTGTTAGAAACTTCCAGATCCATGTGATAGCTGTAACTTCTTAAAGACAAGAGTATATCCTTACCTATCTTTTACCTTCCTGAAACACTTGATATAATTCAGGATACAAATATGTGATTCACACGTACTGAGTGCATGCATGAATGCTCAACAGATATCAATTGTACTGGGATGAATACCTGGTCCCCTGACTGAACAATTTTAACATCTTCAATGATGCAGAACTTGCTCCTGGAATTGTTTCTAGGGTTTTGTTCCCCATGGTCCATCTAAAAATACATTCTTAGAAGTGTCCACTCCGTGGATAAATAGAATTCTTGCAAAATCATGAATCACTTCTCTTGTTTTATTTCAAAAGGGACTCTTTGCTTTTCCACTCTCAACGGCAAGATTGTGTGGAGACGGAGGTTATTGCACTTTTGTGTGGTCTCTTGTGTTTAACTTCTTCCCATGAAAGAGTTGTTATTATGACACTGAGCAGGCATTGTGTTTGCTTCTCCAATATTATCAGTCATTTATCTGAAACAGATCTTTGGATGAAAAATAGATTTGGATAGAGGTAGATGGTACAACTTCTGTTTAGATATTATTGTGTGTCAATTATTTCATTCAGTAGAGGTTTGCCTTATCATTCCTATTCATTCCTATCTCTATTCATTCCTTTCTCATCTAATGCAGTTGGTAAGTATTTCATGACTCAATTTAGACCTATCCCTGCAGCCTCATCCCTTACCATCACTGCCTCCAAGAGTTGACCTCCAAGAGTTCCCTAAATTGTCAGATTTGCATATACCCTTCCCTTTACCTCTCTCTTATGGGTATCATGACAATTACACTCAAGTATTTCTAATCTGGCCAATGAACCCCAGTAATGCCCATCTCTGACTGAATCACATGTCCTTTTTCAATATCCCACAACAGTTCATCCATTTTCCTAACATGGCACCCACAAAATTAGTAATCATTGACTTCTTTTCTCTCTTCCCACAAAAATCATTCTAGGTGAACTACTAGTTGGCAGAAATTATGAATTGTACTCTATCTTCTGTGCAACATACCATAGCACCTAACACATAGAAGGCACTGGAATATTTGTTGAATAAACTAAAACGTGTCTTCAAGAGACCATGGTCCTTGTGAAATAACTTTGCAAATACAAATTGTCATGTGACTATAACAGGTATGGCAGATAAATATCTGCATTCCCCTAGAATTATTTCCTTTTCATTTACCCTCTATGAAAAACATAACAGCAGAAGCCTACAGACACACCCATTCATTTACTTGTTCAGTGAACATTTTTAAGTGCTTACAGTATAACAGGTGCATCCTGGACATTTCAACAGTGTTGCAATTGCTTACCAATGTCAAGTTCCCTTCCTGGGCACAAAACTAAACTGTTCTGTCCATTCTCCTTGTATCTAGGTAACATTAGGTGACTAGTTCAATGACATTTCAGCCAAAGTAATTTCCATTCTAGATCAGGACAAATAAAACTAAGTAAGCCTCAACTCCACTCTTTCCTATTCCTGGCAACCTTGCAACATTACCTAGCACACTGACACTGACAGTGCAATTAATAACATGAGAGAGGGTTGCCGGGCGGTGGTGGCGCACGCCTTTAATCCCAGCACTCGGGAGGCAGAGCCAGGCGGATCTCTGTGAGTTCGAGGCCAGCCTGGGCTACCAAGTGAGCTCCAGGAAAGGCGCAAAGCTACGCAGAGAAACCCTGTCTCGAAAAACCAAAAAAAAAAAAAAAAAAAAAAAAAACATGAGAGAGGGTTAAATCCTAGACTGACTTCATGGAACTAGGCTATTCCTACCACCCACTAACTTTTAATTTGGCTATTATGTGAATGAAAACTAAACCTAGCTGTGCTGACCCACTGTCTGCAGATTTTTTTTTTCTAGTAGCTAGCATTGCTTACTCTGATTACCATTATCAAGAATGATGATATGTAGACTACATAGAACATCAGAAGACTTACCTCCTGCTCTAGACATTGTAGAGAAAAGATGAAATATGGGCATGTATCAAAGAAAGCATTAAGGTTTGTCCCAAGTATGTAAAGAAAAGTCTTTGTGGATACAGAAGGCTTTCTGTTTTTTCTCAATGGTCACATGATCATAATGCTGCCATCTTATTCTGAAAGCAAGCAAAGTGTCACTACCCCATCATCTCTGTCAGTCTTTCTCAGACTTTCTCAAGCATATTGAAATATTTCCCTAGGTGGTCTTCAGGGACTCAAGTGTTACACAATGTCAAGTATATCCTGGGGAATAGGAAAAGATAGGAGTTAGGTAGTAGGCTTTGAAGGCTCTTAAAGGTCTTATTAAATGTTTTGCATATTCATCGGCAGGACATATAATTGAATAAATGAGGGACTACTGACAGCAACTGAGTTTCTTTCTTCCTTCTTTCTCCTGTCATCTTTCTTGCATTCCTGGATCACACTGAACTAATGTCACCATGGGAAAATGGAGGATCATCGGTGTTTCACTATGAAATCTATTTACGATGAGGCCTCTAATATCAGTGCCTGCCCTTCCAACAAATCACCTTTTTCTCTAATATCACATCACCCTCCTCCAAACCCACAAGTCAATAAAACTTGGAGTACTATGAAGCTGGTAGTTTCACCGAAGGTCTAATAAGAAAATATTCAGTATTTAAGGTAAGATGCAAGAGTGCTGACAGGATCCGATGAAGTATGTGATCCCAAATAAAAGAAGGCTGCCTACCAGTACCACAATCACTTCATAGGGATGAGCAACTGGTCAAATAGGGTGCAAGAACATGGAGCAGGCCATATGACACTTCCCAGGATTCCAGAGCAAAGTTCAGGCCTCTTGAGTACAGCAGAGAAAACTGTAAGGCCCTACTTCAAGTAAATTCTATGTGAATTACAAAAACAAAATGACTGGACCCAAGTCCCATTCTCTAGAACCCATGTGGACTTGCCTAAGATAAACTTACATTCACCCAAGACTTTTATCTTGTATCTTATAGTTCAGTTAAATTGGTCAAAATGAAGCTGGATGTGGTAGTATATGCCTTTAATTCAAACACTCATGAGACAGAGGCAGTCAGGTCTCTGTCAGTTCAAGGCCAGCGTGGTCTACATAGCAATTTCCAGGACAGCTATATAGAGATCACTGTCTCAAAAAGGGGAGGCAGTGTCAGAAAGAGGGATTTGGCCAAATTTTGGATGGTAGAAGTGAAAGAGAGCTTCTAGTCCCTGACAACCACTATATTTAGACAATAGTAGACATCTACAAAGAGGCTGACAGAGTCTACCTTGTCCTTGATTCCAATCACTCTTCTTTCCAACTTTTGGTGCGTTTGACCACCAGAGGGCTTAGGTCTGTCTGAAGAGCTTGATGGAAGCCCCTTCCTGAGAAGTGACAGTGACCCACAGACCTTTCTTTGAAGATACCACTTCAGCAATTAGATGTCTATGGTTTTCTAGATTCATTGCAAATTCTGATCTATCAAATTCACCCTGTACCAGAGCATCAGAAAGGCTTTCTAGTGGCTTTCTTCTAGTATGTCAATTCCACTTCCAGACATGGCCGGTTCTTCTCATAATTCTGTAAGATATTACTCATTGGGCTGGTGAAATGGATTAGTGGGAGTCTTAGTTAGAATTTCTATTGCCATGATGAAACACCATGACCAAAAAGCAAGTTGGGGAGGAAAGGGTTTATTTGGCTTACACTTCCACATCACTGTTCATCACTGAAGGAAGTCAGGACAGGAACTCAAAAGAGCAGGAACCTGGAGGCAGGAGCTGATACAGAGGCCATGGAGGGATGCTGCTTACTAGCTTCCTTCCCCTGGTCTGTTCAGCCTGCTTTCTTATAGAACCCAGGACCACTAGCCCAGGAATGGCACCACCCTCAATGGGCTGGGCCCTCCTCCATTGATCACTAATTGAGAAAAATGCCTTACAGCTGTATCTCATGGAGAGAGTTCCTCAACTGAGGTTCCTTCCTCTTTGATGACTCTAGCTTTCATCATGTTGATACACAAAACCAGCCAGAACAGTGGACAAGGGCATTTGCCATTATTCTTGATGTTATAAATTTGATTTCCAAGCCTTACATGGTAGAAAGAGAAAAACAACTCTGAAAGTTGTCCTCTGATGCTCAAACACATGTGCATTTGTGCACATGCACACACTGTACACACACACAGACACACACACACCACACCAATCTTTTAAAAGATGTTATTCAAACATTATGCATCAGTGAAACCCCATTGCTTCCCTGTGAGCCCTTCTGAGGAACAATACATGTGTTTAGCTGCCCAACTTTAAAATTATATGTCTTCTACCACCTTTCCTTTCCCCTATTGACTACAAAGTTATGGGGCTAAATAGGAACTATAGGAATTTGGGTTTAAAAAATCATATCATGATAGTGGACTCCTTAAAAGAGTGGTGGCTATATACTGCCTTTAAATTGTGAGTTTATCATCAGAGAACAGACTTTCAGCTTTTCAAACTGAGAACGTTGTTTTCCCCTGTCAGCAGGTTAAGTATCTGTCATAAAGAAAGCTCTGTCCAGCTTGCTATGAGTAGTTGACAATCTGCTTATCTAATAATACATACCAAGAAACAGAATTACTACTGTGCTCAAATATTTGCATCTTATGGCTCAAATACTATGCCAAAAACCATCAGAGCATTGCCTGGAATAGGGCTTAGAACCCAAACTCAGGAGTTAGGAAGAAAACCAGTGCTTAGTAGCTTCAAGTCATAATACACATCATCAATTCCAAAAAAGGGACTCACCTCCCACAATTGCAGACAAGTTGTATGGACCCACTCTCTGAAGGAACAAGTCCTAAACTTAAGCCTTCTCCTCTGAAGGAGATCCCAGAATTAGCACAGGACTTCATCCTGAACTACATCTATGCCCTTTGCAATGAATCAATGAATTTCAAGTTCCTTTTGTAAGAGTGGGGTGCATTTTCCTACCCTGAATACTTGGGTTCAGTTATGTAATTTGTTTTTCTCAAGCGAATGAAGGGGAAGTAAAAGTCCTGAGCTTGAGCCTTAAGTAACTATGTTTTCTGGCTCTTGTGCTCCTTAACCAGATTTGCCCAGGTCACACCAGAGACCCAGCCTGGATCAGCTCCTGCCCAGACAACCAACAGACCCATAAGAAATAATAAAGGTATGATTGAGCATCCTTTGGATATGTGCCCAAGATAAGTATTGCTGGGTCTTGAGGTAGATTGATTCCCAATTTTCTGAGAAACCACCATACTGATTTCCAAAGTGACTGTACAAGTTTGCATTCCCAACAGCAGTGGAGGAGTGTTCCCTTTACTCCATATCCTCTCCAACATAGGCTGTCATTACCATTTTTTATCTTAGCCTGTCACTTTAGAAATTCTGACAGGTTTAAGATGGTATCTCAGAGTCATTTTTATTGGCATTTCTGTAATAGCTAAGGATGTTGAACACTTCTTTAAGTGTTTCTTGACCATTTGAGATTTTTTTCTGTTGAGAATTCTCTGTTTAAGTCCATACCCCAATTTTTAATTGGATTATTTTGGTATTTTGATGTCCAGCTTCCATATGTATTTTGCAGGTCAACCCTCTGTCAAATACAGGGTTGGTGAAGATCTTTTCCCATTCTGTAGGCTGCTGTTATGTCTTATTGACAGTGTCCTTTACCTTACAGAAGCTTTTCAGTTTTAGGAGATCCCATTTATTTATTGTCGATCTCAGTGTCTGTGCTACTGGTGTTATATTCAGGAAGTAGTCTCCTGTGCCAATGTGTTCAAGGCTACTTCCCACTTTCTCCTCTATCAAGGTCAGTGTAACTGGTTTTATATTGAGGTCTTTGATCCACTTGGACTTTAGTTTTGTGCAAGGCAATAGATATAGATTGATTTATATTCTTCTACATACTGCCATTCAGTTATGCCAGCACCATTTGTTGAAGGTGCTTTCTTTTTTCTGTTGTATATTTTTGGCTTCTTTGTCAAAAATCAAGTGTTCACAGGTGTGTGGATTAATGTCAGTGTCTTCAATTTGATTCCATTGATCCCTGTGTTTGCTCAACTATGTTCATAGCAGCATTATTTTGTAATAACCAGAACCTGGAAACAACCTAGATGTTCCTTAACAGAGGAATGAATGAAGAAAATGTGGTACATTTACATAATTTACTCAGCAGTAAAAAAACAATGGCATTATGAAATTTGCAGGCAAATGGGTGGAACTAGAAAAAATCTGAGTGAGGTAACCCAAACCCAGAAATACAAACATGGTATGTACTCACTCATAAGTGGATATTAGATGCAAAGCAAAGGATAACCAGGCTACAATCCACAGCTCCAGAGAAGCTAAGTAACAAGGAGGACCCTAAGAAAAATTCATAGATCGCCCTGGAAAGGGGAAATAGATGAGATCTCCTGGGTAAACTGGGGGTTGGGGTTACAGGGGAGGGAATGGGGAGATGGGAACATGAGGGATCAGGATGGTTGAGTTGGAGGCAGGACAGAGGGGGAAGAGTAATAAAAAAGATATCTTGATAGGTGGGGCCATTATGGGATTAGGGAGAAACTTGGTGCCAGGGGAACTCCCAGGAATCCACAAGGATAACCCCAGCTAAGACTCCTAGCAATAGTTGAGAGGGTGTCTGAATTGGCCCTGTCCTGTAATCAGATTGGTGACTACCCTAATTGTCATCATAGAACCTTCATCTAGTAACTGATGGGAGCAGATGCAGCGATCCACAGTCAAGCACTGGGCTGAACTCCATGATTCCAGTTGAAGAGAAGAAAGAGGGATTATATGAGCAAGGGAGGTCAGGATCATGATGGGGAAACCCATAGAGACAGCTGATCCGAGCTCATGGGAGCTCATGGACCAACATCTAGGGAGCTTGCATGGGACCGACCTAAGCCCTCTGCATGTGGGTGACAGTTGTGTAGCTTGGTCTGTTTGTGGGTCCCCTAGCAGTGGGACAAGGACCTGTCCCTGGCACATAAGCTGGCTTTTTGGAACCTATTCCCTATGGTGGGATGCCTTGCTCAGCCTTGATGCAGCGGGGAGGAACTTGGTCCTGCCTCAACTTGATATGCCATGCTTTGTTGACTCCCATGGGAGATCTTACCCTTTCTGAATGGAGATGGAGGAGGAGTGGATGGCAGGGGGAGGGGGAAGCAAAAGGGAAGTGGAGAGAGGGAACAGGAAGAAAGGAAGGAGGACAAACTGTAGTTGGTTTGTAAAATAAATTTAAAAATGTAATAAAAATGAAAAAAGAAATAGATAACTATTCTTTTATAACAGAGCAACTGGAAACTAATCTTATACTAAATAATTCCTTGACATATCCTTCAACCATGATTTTTCTGTTATGGGGTAATAGACATGTGCCAGTATCCAGACTGGTATACCCAGAACATTCAAGTCACTAGGGAGTATCTGTTGAGCCAATGGCAATTTAAGGAATTTAACTTCTCACCCTCAGTAAAATTCCATTCTGATATTTGGGTTTAATATATAAAATCTATATATTTATCACAGTAGAAGAAAGATTTGAAAACTCTTCAGAAGCCAACTTCAAAATATTAGTAATTGTAATTCACCTTTACACTCATTATCTAGGGTCATAAAACACAGAGGAATCAGTGGTGTTAACTTGCAAGTGTCATCTCTACAGGATAGCTTTCATAATGCAGGAAGGTACCTATGCACACTACAAGAAAAGGTAATCATCAATCTTACACAGCTATGAATGCTATTAGCTACAATAATGGCTGTCCTGGTAAGATATGCCCACTGGTACAATAGTGGTGCAAATGTTATTATATGTTATAACCAATCATTCTCTGGATATAAGTCCCACTCCACATGATGGAACCTATGTCTGGCACAATTACTGGGGTCAAGAATCTGTGACTAGGTAGGTCATAGGTCCAAGGAAAGGATATACTACCATTATTCCACTAAATGGACATAGTATTAAAATGAGTCCTATACTTATTGCTATGCTCATGGATTAATGTATCTTTCAGTCTTCATCAGAAACACTTCTTTCAGTAGATGGCAATTAACATGGAGACCCATATGATCAACATGTAGAGGATAAGAGACTGCAGGTTCCTCAGCCCTAAATGGGAAGCCTCCTCACAAAGCTCAGGGATCTTCATGGAAGTGTGAACAGAGAGATTGTAGGAACCAGAAGTGGCAGATGACTACAGGGAAGCAGTGTTCTCCAGACACAATGGGGCAGTTACACAACATGAACTCACAGCAGACAAAGGTTCAAACCAGACAAAATCCCAACGTGGGGAGGAGGGTGAAGGGGTAGAGATATGAGACAAAGTCCCACCCCTGGCTGAGGAACTATTAGCATTTGATAGCGCTGGGAGAGGGAGAGTCAGTTTTCTTTAAGGGTGTGGCCCCTGGTAGGCTGACCACAATCCAGGGAAGGCCCCACACCCAGAAGTATAGGCAACATAAATTGAACTCAGTGGGTTTTGAGAGAGAGACAAAGAGAGAGAGAGAGAGAGAGAGAGAGAGAGAGAGAGAGAGAGAGAGAGAGAGAGAGAACGTGTAGTATGAGGTAGGGCAGATAAGAAGGTTGGATCTGGGAGGAGTTGGGGGAGAAGTGAACATCATCAAAATATATTAATGGAATTCTCAAAGAATTAATAAAAATATTATTTAAAAATGTTTAATTACTATCTGAAATACAATTTGAAACCTATTGTTTGTAATTTTTACTTTCAGCAGTTAGGACTGCCAAGCAAAATCCTTAGGCAGTTTAGAATGCCAAGGCTTTCTTCCTCTTACTTTAAATCTATTCCAAGGCCATAAGGAAAATTCATGAATAAATGTGGTTGACACATTAACCAACAATCCGCAGACATTTTTTTCAGACACTTGTGTGTTTAGTTTGTTCATTTAAAGTACACATTGGTTTCTGAATGAATTGGGAGCATGGAGAGGGTCATCAAAACACTCTATAATCCTGCTTTTTCAGACATTCCTTCTTCCTTTAGAATTCCCAGCTTTTCACTGGCTTCCGTTCTTCCAGCTTATAAAAGAATTGGTGTACTTTTTGAGGAAGCGTGGGAGGTCTGTAATCCGTCTCCTAGCTGATGCAGATTTCATTTACCAGAAAAAAATAAACAATGAAATACATTTCTAGCACAACTGGATAGCAGCTCCATAAAGTTACTTTTTTTTTTTTTTTTTTTTGGTTTTCTGAGACAGGTTTTGTGTAGTTTGGGTGCCTGTCCTGGATCTCACTCTGTAGACCAGGCTGGCCTCGAACTCACTGGCTCTGCCTCCTGAGTGCTGGAATTAAAGTTGTGCGACACTGCCACCCAGCCATAAAGTTACTTCTAATGAGCTATCATATTGCCCTATTATGTGACAGTGCTCAAGGGATGGGACAAGATCTTTGAGGACCAGTGAAGCATGTCCTTCCATTCCTGAAAAACGTGTCCTCAGGAAACAATTTGATGCTGCCTGCAAAACATGAACTTGCTTAGTTGCACAAGCAACTCATCACCCGTCCATCTCATAGCACATGCCTGATTAATAACAATAGCTCTTCTGGGAATACAGTGACTACAACTCCCATAGCAAGTGGGGTAAGGGGAACAAAACAACACCCTCGCCAAATAAACATGCATGTACACACGCCCATACACAACTCTTGAAACAGTGGGAAGTATAAGTGCTTCTACCAAAACTACCTTCTGTAAACCAGGAACCAAGCAGAAAATGACTTCCCTTCTCCAATCCAAATGTAAACATAAGCATACATTGGAATGATAATATCTGCAACATGCCAAGCAGTGTGCTTCTAGCTCATCTGAGTCTTGCAACCACACTGGAAGAACTAGTGGGTATTACTGCCTAGACTTTATGGATAAGAAACTTTTCCAAGGTCACAAAGATTGATCAAGGAGCCAAAATTTGAACCGAAGTATGTATGTGACAAAGGCTAAAGATCTTTTTCCCTAGGAGAGTCGTGGGATATACCTATAATTCTAGCACTCAGTGGGAAGAAGCAAGACAAGTCTGTGAGTTTGAGGCCAGCCTTACCTTCATAGCAAGTAAAAAATTCTTTTCCCAAATCACAGACTGGGTTTGGAAACCGTAAAGCTGTCTTTACATAAACCCAGTTCATCACTTAAAGCCCACAAGAACCATCATCTTGTTCATCTTCTGATCTGTGACTGTTCTAAAGAGAGTTTTGATGCTACAATAAGCAAAAAACTCCCTCAAATTAGCTCTCATAAAAGACAGAGAATGGGCTTCTAATCCTAAGCCCCAACTTGGGTAAGAATGACAGGACATATTCAGGAACCTGACCAAGTGGTGCTCAGAAATGCTCACCTCATCTTGTGAAAAGTGGGCCATCTGTGTACCTGAACATTCTAGCAAACATCTTTGAGTCTCTAATCCATTGGAACCAGCAGACCTTAGGCTCAGAGCCCACCACTTAAAACATGACTGCTTCTCCATGATCAGATACATAGGAAAGGAATCTGATTGTCTGTCTCTGTTCCTGTTTCCCATCCAGGTAATACCCAAAGTGTGGGTTATAGATGCTCTAGTGTCAGATATCCCTGGGTCAAATGTTCACTCTGGTCCAATCATCAAGCATTCTACTGCTGTACCTTCTGAATTTAAGATACACTTAGCTCTCCTTTGCTCCCCTTTCCTCTTACAGGCTGCAACACGTGGCTTCACATTTAAATTTTAATGAACTCCTTATTGCTCTCCAATTGTCCTCTGATTTGAAGATTGTTGCAGACCCACATCTTATTAATGTATCTGTGCTGCCTACCAGAGTGCTAAGAAGACAGCAGACAATTCCAAACAATTTCTTGTTTTAGACAGAGTTTATTGAGGGGCAGGACAATGTGAAAATCGAGACAAAATTCTTTATTCTTGCCCTTGTGTACATAACTGGGCAGATCATCAGAACTAGAAAGAGAATAGGAGAAGTCTACAGTCTTGGTTACTTAAATGGAATACATGTTGGGAAGGAAAAGAATTTGCCCCGAGCCAAAAAACCTTTTATTCTCTTACCAAAAAAGGTATCGAAGCCAACAGCCCAGCTCCTAGACTCCATATTGGACTCCTTGTTTTGAGCCCATATTTTTTCTTTCTGTTCAGGAGAATTCTATAAGAAATATTCTGGGAATGTAAATTAGTACAGCCAATATGGAAAATAATATGAAAGTTTCTCAAAATATTTAAAATAGAACTATCACATGATCTAGAAATCTAACTATGAGTTATATAAAAATTAGAATGTTAGAGAAACACCTGTGCTCTCATGTTTTTTATATCATTATCTACAATTGTGAAGACAAAATCAACCTAGGTCTTCTTCAATGGGTGAAAGAATTAAAGAAAATGTGAGATATATATATATATATATGTGTGTGTGTGTGTGTGTGTGTGTGTGTGTGTGTGTGTGTGTGTACAATATAATGCTATTCTGCTATATTTAAAAAACCTAATCATTTGCAACAGCAAATATGAACCCAGAGAAAATTATATTAAGCAAAATATCCCAGATGCAAAAAGACAAGAATTTCATGATCTCAATCATATATGGAATCTTTAAAAGCTTATGTCTTAGGAAAGAGCAGAATCACAGTTATCAGGAGCTTGAGGGATTGGTGGAGGCAGGCAGATTAGTCAACAGATATAAAAGTACAGTTATATAGGAGAAGGGGAAGGTCCAGGACAGGCAAATATGTAGAGATCAGTGGTTGTCTAAGACTTGGGGTGAGGAGAAAAGATGTGAGAAGAAAAATGGAAATTATTGTTAATATTTAAAGAGCTCCTTTCTTGGGTGACTAAATATTCCAAAAGTCAATGTGATGATGCTTAGAGAATTCTGTAAACACACTAGATTGGATAGTTTAAGTGGGTGGATTACTGCTGTGTAAATTCTACTCAATAAAATTGTTTTTATTTTCTTTTATTTCTTACCAGAATTGAATGATAAGATATTGTAAGAGGTAGGCTTAATTCTGCTGTAATTTAAAGGAAAATGAAAAGTAAATAATTCCAAAACCTTACTGTTAAATTTTGGTAACTGTGAAAATTGATTCTGTAATTGAGAGGCACTTATCTAGGACATTCTGCTGTCCATGACTGGGATGACAATAACTATATTAGTAACGATGCTTTCAGTTAAAAATAATGGAAGGCCAAAGACAAATGGTCATGAGAGTAAGGGAATGTTGCTACTCAGTTCATGTCCACATTTTTTTTGAAGTGCCTATCAATGAAAGTTGGACTTTAGGGTCTCTTAACTTTGTCTAGGCTGATCACAGTAACTGCCCAACAGGGTAGTAAAACAGAAATGATAACATAGGACAGCCAAGCCCTTCATCAATCAAAGACACCAGAGAGAGGAGGTCTAATAAGACCCTCAGGAGTGGCCATCCCACAGGCACAATAGCTGGGAGAAAACTCACAGGATTTGAGCCACCCTGAAAAAGCCAATGGAATCTGCTGTGTGCAGGTGATCTACTGCCAAAGACTTCTAAAGTCCGTTTTTAAAGCCCATTGCCTCAATTCTTCCCTTTTCTGAAATCTTCCTTTTATCATCAGTTCCACCTCCAAGAGCCTCCTGAATATTTATTTATACTTGCTCTCTTGCAATGATTATCCTAGTGGGGGAAATGCACTATTCACATTCTGGTACAGATGAGTACTACCTACTGAAGAAAAACCTCATGACATATGCAAGGGAAGATACCAATATTTCCTTTAGTTTTCGCCAATGAAATAACTATCATAGTCTGAGGTAGATTATTTTCCATCCCTGGATATCCAGTCACAGGAAAAATGAAAGTAATAGAATGGACTTATAAGCTTCCTAGCTCCAGAAGTTTCTCCGCTGTTCCTTCTAGCTTCTCTGATAGAGAACCACAGCCCACCATGAAAATCTACAGTTCTGCTATAGCTCTGCTACATGCTTAGATATTCCCACACAGTTTGAAGATCCCATCTCTCAGGAGGTTGATCACACTGCTCTGGAAGACCTTCTGTCTTCCCTCTTTACCTCTTGGGCTTGCCACCATGAAAAACAATGAGGATCCCTTCTCCAAACAGTTTTTCCTATTTTTCATCTTTTTAACACTGGGCTGACTCCTGATTTTTTATTTTGTCTTGTTTTGTTTTTTATGGTCCTGGGGATCAAATGCCTCTCCAACTTGCTCTTTGGTCATGGTGTTTCATCTCAGCAACAGAGATAGAAGCTATTAGTTCGTAAAAGTGTATCTGTGATAGTATTGTGTTCCCCAAAATATTGTGCACCCTAATAAACTTATCTGGGGTCAGGGAACAGAACAGCCACTAGATACAGAGGCTAGAAAATGGTGGCACTCACGCCTTTAATCCTGGCATTCCAGAGGCAGAGATCTACCTGGATCTCTGTGTGTTCAAGGATACAGCCAAGCATGGTGACTCAAGCCTTTAATCCCGGAAAGTAAGCCTTTAATCCCAGGGAGTGATGGCAGAGACCAGAAACTAGAAGCTTTTAGCCTGGTTAAGCATTCAGGCTTTCGAGAAGCAGTTCAGCTGAGATTCATTTGGATAAGGACTCAGAGGCTTCCAGTCTGAGGAAACAGGATCAGCTGAGGAATTGGTGAGGTGGGGTAGCTGTGGCTTGTTCTGCTTCTCTGATCTTCCAGCATTCACCCCAATACCTGGCCTCAGGTTTGTTTTTATTAATAAGACTCTTTAAGATTCATGCTACATGTATCCAACTCAGGATGGGTCAATCAAAATCTTTCCCTAGAGTTTTTTTTTTTTTTCCAAATTTTGACTAGGCAAAAATCAGCCAATCCCGTCTTTAGTGATAGAAGGCACATTAGGGTTCAAATTTCCTAGGTAGAAGCCAATCTCTCATTAGGATGAATGAAGTTGATATTTTAAGAAAAGCAGTGCTAAAATAGTATAAGAGACTCTAAAGGTATCTGGTTTCATGACTACATTCAACTGTTGGGACAGTTAGCTGCATGGTATTAGCATAGAAGCCAAATCACTTACAATTCTAAATTTCTCCTTTTCCTTGAGTTAGAACACAGTTTCTGATACTTAAATGTAAGAGATTGGCATGAGTTTTGAATAGTGTCCCTAAGAGATGCTTCAGAACTGGGATTTTAATGTTTTCATTTTATTGTAATTTGCATGCATTTTTATTTGCTTTAAATGTCTGGTACTTCATGTTTTTTGTGGCATAGAACACTGGGAAAGAGTGAGATTTAGAGGCAGAAAGAAATCCTGAGGTTAAGCTCTTGCTTGAATTTTTTTTATATGTGACAGTGTCTTAGTTAGGGTTTCTATTACTGCAAAGAAACACCATAACCAAAGAGCAAGTTGGGGAGGAAAGTGTTCATTAGGCTTACATTTCAGCATTGCTGTTCATCACTGAAGGAAGTCAGGACAGGAACTTGAAACAGGGCAGGATCCCAGAGCAAGAGTTGATACAGAGGTCATGTAGGAGGGTTTGTGTCCCCTGGTTCCTCAGCCCACATTCTTATAGAACATAGGGATGGCACCACCCACCATGGGCTGGGCCCTCTCCCATCAACTACTCACTAAATGAGAAAACGCCTTATAGCTGGATCTCAAGAAGGCATTTCCTCAGCTGAGGCTCCTTCCGCTGATAACTTGAGCTTGTGTCAAGTTAACACACAAAACCACCCGGTACGAACAGTGTAACAGACTTCCTGGACCTCAGTTTCTTACCTCTGAAATGTAGGAAATAAGTAAGCTGTGTCCTAGCATCTACTTGGGATCATTGTAATGATCAACATAAGAAACGGGAGAGATGGAGCTGTGTCCACATCTGCATTTCTAAAGTTTACCATCAGGCATGGCACAGTCATGGAGACATTGAACAAACATTGAATGAACATAACAGAAAGAAACACAGAAACCTATTTAAATGTGGCTCTATTATGAAGACTGTTTTATGATAGATGAGTGTGTGTATAAAGGTTTATGATGGCAAGACTCGTCTGTCTTCGGCTGAATAACAGTGTCAATGTCATGAACAGAACTTTCTAGAAACAAAGTATAAGAGAAAACAATTTGTGTTCCATGGCTCTTTATCTTATTGTTGGTCCTCTCCCTGTTTGGTCCAAACTCTGTGATAAAGTGCCTCTGGCCCCAAATTCTTCAAGTGGCCAATTCTCCAGACCTAAAGATGCTCTTGTGGAAGCATCAGAGTTGGGAAAAAGGGCTTTTAAAACTCATCTATGATCCTTTCACTGACAAACATCCCTCCTTTTTAAATATTTTATTTTATTTTATGTGTAGGGGTGTTTTGCCTGCATGTATATCTGTGAACCACATGCCTGCCTGGTACCCATAGAGACCAAAATAGAGCACTGGATCCCTGGAATAGGAGTTAGATGGTTGTGAGCCACTATGTGGGTGCTGGAAATCAAACCCAGGTCCTCTGGAAGAACAGCCAGTGCTCTCAACTAATGAGCCATCTCTCCAGTCCTCTGGCCTCTCCTTTTAAAGTATTGCCATGCTAAGGAGTCTAGACAACTCCAGAAATATAAAATGCCTATTTGTGGCTCCTGATTCCCATGTAAATTTATGCAAAGGACTCACGAAGTGTGGTAATCTGCAGTGTAGCAGTAAATATACCTATTACTACTCAACATTGTGATATGACAGGGACAGCCACGGATATTCATAATGATAATCCTGATTTTACACATAGTATACTGTGACTACTAAGACAAAAAGTCATCAATACTATGCGACCATGCTAATGAGTGAGGCCAGAGATAATCTTAGATGTCATTCATCAGGTGCTATCCACCTTGGTTTTTGAAATAGGTTCTCATTGGGGCCTGGAATTCAACAATTAGGTTTAATGGGCTGGCCCATGAGCCCGAGATAGCCATCTGTCTCTATTTCCACAGAGCTGGGATTACAAATATACACCATCGTGCCTGGCGTGTGTGTGTGTGTGTGTGTGTGTGTGTGTGTGTGTGTGTGTGTGTGTGTGCTGCAGATTAAACTCAGGTCTTCATGTTTGTGCAGCAAATGCTTTACTGATAGAAGTATCCCCCTACTCTATGTTTTATTTCCAATACCTGTTAAATTAAAAAAATTATTTTAAAGATTTTATGATTTTAAAAATACTTTCTAAGCTGGGTGTGGTAGTGCACACCTTTGATCCCAGCACTTTTGAAGCAGGGACAGGGGGATCTCTATGAGTTCCAGGCTAGTGAGAACTACATAGTAAGACTCTGTCTCGATATATAAATTAATTTTTCTGAATTACCTGAAACATAGTTCCCTAAATGAGTCCTTTTCCAACCATGCAAGACAGCCTTGGTTTTCAGGTGTCATTTGCTCACTCAGTGGGACAAGTTGATCACAGTCATTGGATCACAGACCACACAGTAGATAAAAACAAACAACCTCATAACAACAGGCGTTTCTACTTTCAATTTCTAAGTCCATTTGGGCCAATTTTGCTACAGCAAAGATTACTAGGGGAAAATAGAATATCATGTACTTTCGGGGTGTGTTGTTGCTAATTATTTGAAACAAAAGGAATCCTCCTTTCTTACCTGGAGAGAGAGAGCAGGTGTGCTTTAGCCTTTGCCTGACCAGTGAACCATGCCAAAGGAACCTGCCTGGCATGTTTAAGAAGTACTAAGAAGTATAACAAGAGAAAGGCAGGAAGGAAGATAAACACTGACGCCAAAGGATCATGAGCTGGTGATTGTTGCAAAGGACACAGAATGAGCTAGTTCAAAAACATTTGCCTTTATTTGATTAGGCTGAGAAGTCACTGGAGAGTTTGGAGAGGAAGCATAACATGAAGTGAATTGTCATGTATGCAGATCATTCCAGCTCTTGGGTGATAAGAGACTGCAAGGGGCAGAGGGCAGAAAGAGAAGCAGACAGACCATGTGTCTGACTGACCTTCATCAGGGAGAGAGAGGAAGATGTTCAGGATGGCAGTGGAAACAATGAAAATGACAGGTATGAGGAATAAAGGTGTACCATAGACAAAACACTGTAATGGTTGCAGTTAATTCCCAGTAGATGGTCACTACTATCACAGCATTCTGAATCCAACACTAGACACTGGACTAGAACATGAATTTTTTAACACTTCTGTATATTGAATTAAGGTGGAACTGGATCAAAGCTAGAAATCTTATATTTTCTCCTATTATACTCTCTGCTTTAGCTGTTTTAAAAATTAAATACACACACACACACACACACACACACACACACACACACACACACACAAATCTGGGATGAGAATGTTTGTTAAAGTGCTGTAGTTGCCCAGAACTCAGCCTGACCCTACAGCACTCCCGCTTCTTAAAAATCATCTCTAAGGACTCACATATTTTGGTTTAATAAGCACAAGAGGCCATGAACTCTAATATCTCAAGCAAATGTGTTAGACATCTGGAATCTGGCATAAGTTTTTCCTGTGGGATGCATTGTTTGTGCAAACTTTTATTGAATTAAAAAAAATAAAGACAGAGTTTCAAAATACTCATGTAACCTACTAAGACTATTTTTTCTGAAGCCAGAGTCGTGATGCAGAGTTCTCCAAACTGATAAATAACGTTGCTTTTTAAAATAGGGCTAGAAATCTAGTTGAACACAATGTGATTTCAAAACTGAGTCAAGCTTGCACACTCAGAGCTCTAGTTTAAACTAGGAAAGGGCTAGCCTAAAGGACACAGCTCTTCCAGGCTAAAGCCAGCAGCTCTCCTCTGAGAAAACCATGGATTTTGCAGGAAGAAAACATCCCAGGGCTAAGGCCAACTCGGCCATGTAAATGCAGATCATGTTATGATGTTGGGCAACTTAATTTACCACTGGGCTTCATTTTCCTTAAGTCTTATTTAAAAAAAATTTTTTTGGGGGAAGAAAAATACTGCCCCATGGGTCTTAGATATGAGCATGCATTGAGAAAATAGAATAACAAATACAGTCAAATTTAAAAAGAAATCTTTATACATGTAAACACAAATGAGATCAAATACAGAGGACACAAAGGAGAAAGTAGAACTTAAAAGACTCATTCAACAGTGGGGAAAAAACAAGCTAACTGAAAAGGTTTAAAGAAGAAAGCTAAGGATAGTCTTCTAGAGTGTTCCTCCCAGGGAGGGCAACCTCACCTCTTAAATTCCTTTAGTACAATGACCCTTTAATACAGTTCATCTTGCTGTGGTGACCCCCAACCGTAAAATTATCTTGTTGCTATGTCACAGCTGTAACTTTACTACTGTTATGAATCATAATGTAAATATCTGCTATGAAACCCCTGTGAAAGGATTATTTGACGCCTGCCAAGGGGTCATGATCCAGAGGTTGAGAACCACTGCTTTAATATCTTCCTGAAGAGCCCAAGCTTTGACCGACAGACACTTCTCTCTTGACTTCTACTCTGTGTAACTTGAATCCTCGATGAGGTAGGTTAAGGCTACCCCATTGCCTCTGCAGAGCTGAAAACAGGAAGTAGAGAATGGTTATATTTTCCACAAGGGGAGAGATGATATGAACAGCTCTTAAAGCCCTTGTCTCACTTTCAAGAAGGGGTTTAATTCTTTGCAAAGGACCTTGGTGCAGCCTAGCATCTTGGGAGTCTTTGACCTACTAGCAGGTTGAGAGCTTGAGTCCTTCAGAGTAGAGTCAAGTGAATTTGAAGTCTGGGGACCTCAGGGGGAGGAGGAATTAAAATGCATATTGGATGAGGGGGAGGAAGGATGGGTGGTGGAAGAGGAAGCCAGTAGAATACAGGAGTGGAAAGCTGAAATGTCCCTGCCTTCCCTCCCACCCTCCACTCCCAACTCCTCAGGGAAGCTGGCCACACACCCGGATGAGCATGGCGTGTGTTTGTTTCCTGACGTTGTCATGACAGTGTCACAAACTGGGCAGCTTAAAACAACAAAAATTTAATCTCTTACAGTTCAGAGGGCTATAAGTCCCCTAGTCAAGATGTTTGTGGGGCAACTCTCCTCTGAAGGCTTGATGATCCCTCCTTGCCTCTTCCTAGCTTCTGGTGACTCCCAGAAATCCTTGCTATTTTTGGCATATAGCTGTCACTCCAGCTCTGCCCAGTCTTCTCGCTGCCCCCTTTCTCTCTGAATCCCTCTGGATATCTTCTTTTCTTGTAAGAACTTCAGGACTGGGTTGTTGGTTCATCCTACCCCGTTAAAAATTTATCTTCATTTGACTAACCATGTGTGTGAATACCCCATTTCTAATAGGGTCACGTCCCCATGTTCCAAGTAGACATGAATTGTGGGTGGACACTATTCATGTTGTCTTTGTAGAAGTCAAGCAAGAAGTATCATGTCATATCAGGGTCCACAGGTAAGGGTCTCTAGTAGGTGATGGGCTCGTGAAACAAAGAGATTGGAGAAAAGTTGAGAATTGGGAGTCAGAAATGACTATGGAAATTATAGACTCCCTGCATCCCCAATGAGGGCTTTGGAACTGTGAAAGGTCTCTACTTCTACATGTGACAAAGATATCACAGCAACATTCTCTAGATCTCACGGGAGTCAGGGTCTGCAGCTGACTTCTGAGTTACAAGAAATGGAGACATAGCCGGGTGGTGGTGGCGCACACCTTTAATTCCAGCACTTGGGAGGCAGAGGCAGGCGGATCTCTGTGAGTTTGAGGCTGGCCTGGGCTACAGAGTGAGCTCCAGGAAAGGTGCAAAGCTACACAGAGAAACCCGGAACCCAGTCTCGAAAAATCAAAAAAAAAAAAAAAGAAAGAGAGAGAGAGAGAGAGAGAGAGAGAGAGAGAGAGAGAGAGAGAGAAAGAAAGAAAGAAAGAAAGAAAGAAAGAAAGAAAGAAAGAAAGAAAGAAAGAAAGAAAGAAAGAAAGAAAGAAAGAAAGAAAGGGAGACATGAAGGTGAAGGAGAGGACAGGACGAAAGGTAGGCAGTGACCTGGTGAGGTTTTAAAGGGAGACCAAGGACAAAAATAGCACTAGCCCTTTGGATCACAGTTAAACACTTAGCACAGTCCTGGTTCAGGTGCTTATTTAAAGTTTGTGAAAGAAAGAAATGCAGAGAAGTCAAGGGGTTGGGGGATATGTGTGTTGTGCCACCAACAATTGTTCTGATGGCCCATAGAGCTACCCACACTTATACTGTGGTCATAGTCCTAATGAACTTTAGCACCCAGAGTGTCTCCTAAAGTGCTCTGGGCATCACTAACCTGTAGCTGAAGAAGCAGCCATTACTTCATACCGAATGGTTTTGGAACCCTCTGGTCCTTGGCCCATGATGCTTATTCTGTCTGAGCTGAGTTGAATTGCCATTCATTTCTAGCCACTCTGGGTTCATCGGTCTCTGACAATGTCCATTAACTCACTGAATACTCATGAAAAGTCTCTAATGTGTCTAAATGAATGACTACACCTCTCCTTACCCTGCCCTACAGATTGAGCAAGTGACTCTTTTATCCCTTGAAACACAAGCTAACAAATAACTTTAGACTGGAGACATGCTGTGGGCTAGGGGAAGGATACTAGACCAAAAGCAACAGCAAGAAGTTCATTGCCAATGTTTCACTCCCTGTTGTGTGACTATTGCTGGGGAGACGTGAAAAAAGCATCTATTCACCCCAGATGAGACACTGATGACAGAGGAGAGAAACAGCTCTACCCATCTAGCTCTGGGAACTAATTCGTTTCTTGATGTTACTTACAGGAGTGTGGGTGACTTCAATGCTGTGTCACCAAAAACCCCATCTCAGCGTTGGTGACAATTCACAGAAGCCGCTCCCCTGCCCAGCTTGTAGGCATCGCCACTGTTAAATTTATTCTCAGTAACTGTTTCCTCCTTTTATAGTTTTGGGGAGGGAGCATCTTGTGAATCTTGTCATTGTCTGATCTTCCTCAGTCTTACGAACCTCCTTCATTCCTCCAAATGAGGTCCAGAATGAATAAAAAGGAGACAGCCAGCTGAGCACTAGCATTCACCTGTTTCTGAACTACGCAAACAATATGACCGATTGCCTCATATTTATGCTGCCATGACTTCCCTTCCTTGACAGGTTCTACCTCCAACTCCAAACTAAAATAAAACCTTCCTTCTTTCAGTTGCTTCTGTTAAGTGTTCTGTCACACCAAAAAGAAGAATAACTGATAGGCTGGGTAACCAGTCCAGTTGACAATTACTAATGGGTAAAGTTGAGACTCCAGTTCAGGTCTAGTCAAGGCTGGTCCTGGCATCTCATAAATCTCACTGGTATATCCCTATCCTGAGGCTGGTCACCTGGACTAGAACATAGCTCTTCTAAAGACCATGGATAGTTATCAGCACATGTTCATGTCCCTTGGCACCAAGTATGAAACAAAACAAAACAAATAAACAAACAAAAACCACAGGTGTGTTTTTGAAATAAGACTGATTGCTGGGCATGGTGATTCACATATGCAATCCCAGCTCTTGGGAGGCTAAAGCAATTGTTCCAGGCTAGTCTAAGCTACAAAGTGATGCTGTCAAAACAAGAATGGTGGCTGATGGAAAGAAGTGTTAGATCAGTGTTTTTTTTTTCCTTTGTGTATATGGTATATACATATGAGTATATGGGTGTGCAGGCATGGATGTATGTATGCATGCAGAGGCCAGCACAAGACATTGAATGTCCTCTTCTATCATAATTCAACTTACTGCCTTGAAACAGGGTCTCTCACTGAACTGGAAATTCACAATTTTGGCTAGATTGTCTGGCTCATGAGGTGTGCATAGCCACCTATTTCTGCTACCCAGTATTGGGGTTGCGATTATACACCTGGCTATTCCTGGCCTTTTACATGAATGTCAGGGATTGGACTCCAGTGGTCATGCTTGCACAGAACACACTCTTAACACTGAACGCTCTCTCTCTCTGGCCCCCATAGCAAGAATCTTTAAATAAGCCAGTATCAGGCATAGAGTGGAAGCTAAGAAGTTAGGTGAATAATGGCTCAGGTTCAGCATTTCTGATTTAAGGCTCAGAGAGGCCAAAGGACTTGCTTTATGTCACAGATAGGAAAGAACTAGAAAAAAATCTATTTCAAAAAGGAGAGAGAAAGAGAAAGAGAATGCACGCATTGGCTCAGCAGGTAAAGGCACTTACCACCAAACTTGATGACCCTGAGTTCAGTCCCCAGAATCAATATGGTAGAAGACTTAGAACTAACTCCAGAAAACTGTCCTCCAACATCTAACTGCATGGTATAGAACATGTGCATGCACACACACACACACACACACACACACACACACACACACACACACGATAAAAATTTTAAAGATTTATTTTTAATTATGTATTACAGGTGCTTATTTGCCACCCAGTGGGGATGTGGGAATCAAGCTCTGGCCTTCTGCTTGTACTGCAGGAGCAGTACAAACCCTTACTGCTTAGTCATCTCCGTAGCCTGTAATGAAAAAGCTTAAAATCTAAAGCTTTCTAAAACTTTCCAACTAGGCATCTTCCTTCCCATCATGCTACAACTCCTCTGGCCAAGATAGTTTCCCCATGTATTTAAATGAATGCAGTATGTTTCCAGGAGAATATGGCTGAAGAACATTTATTTCCCTAACTTGCTAGCTAGTGATGCTTCAGGAAGCTAGGAGGTAGCAGGGTTAACACAATTTTCAGTTTTCATATTTGGTTGCTAATCATTTTTTCTAATTTCAGAATTCTTTCTTTGTGTAGGAGCTGTAGTAACTAAAGTCCCTAGGGATAGGAGCCTCACTGCTTACTCTGGAAGCCATTGCCTGCCCAGCTGTGAGAAAATGAAGAAACCCTGCTTTCATAAGAGTCTATGGCTTAGTAGATCAAAGAATGGTCCTGGTGAACTCTGAGCATCTCCATTCCCCTCCTGCCTCCTACACACTCTCCAACCCGTTCACATTCTAAACAGTAAAAAGTCCAAACCAGCCAAACGTGGAAGGAAATATTCCTCTGGCTGCCCTGAGAGAGGGTCCAGATGTCCAAACATCACCGGCCTTAGCTGCTAATCTGCACCCGGTCCCCTTCTCAAAGGCTGCTGCTATCTGTGTCCCCCAGCAAGCTGCCCTCCAGTCCCCAGGGCACACTGCTGAATCTTTAACACCTCCACCTGGGGTTCATGCTGAATGTCTCTATTTATCTTGTCCAACGGCATTGTCAAACTTCGTGTATTCTACTCTGTGTACATTTTACCTTAACAACAACAAAGAAGAAAGGAAGTGTGTTTAAGGTAAGGTACATAAGTCCCTGTCTCAACAACACTTCCTTTGCAGCTGAAGATGGTCCTGCTGCCTCCACCATCTGAGGACTGGGATTACAAGGTTGGACCACCACTCTCAGATTCTGTGGTGCTGGGGGTCAAACCTAGGACTTTGTGCAGGCTAAGCAAGCACTCTACCAACTAAACTACATTTCCAGCCCCAAAAAGATTAGAGGTGTTTGCAACCCATAGAACCATAGAGGCTATATATATAGCAAGGAGGTCCCTAGGACGACTGTGGCATATAATAAATTTCAGTTTTACTCAATTATTGAAAAAAAATAGCCAAATGAATGGAAACACATGAACTATGAACCAAAGACTGAGGGGCTCCCAGCTGGATCAGGCCCTCTGAATAGGTGAGACAGTTGATTGGCTTGATCAGTTTGGGAGGCATCTAGGCAGTGGGACCAAGTCCTGTGCTCATTCCATGAGTTGGCTGTTTGAAACCAGGAACTTATGCAGGGACACTTGGCTTAGTCTGGGAGGAAGGGACTGGACCTCCCTGGACTGAGTCTACCAAGTCGATCACAGTCCTCGGGGGAGGACTTGTCCTGGAGGAGGTGGGAATGGAGGGTGGGCTGGGGGTAAGGGGAGGGCGTGGGAGGGGGGAGAATAGGGGAACCCATGGCTGATATGTAGAACTGAATGGTATTGTAAAATAAAAAATATATATCAAAAAAAAAAAAAAAGATTAGAGGTGTTTGTTTGTTTGTGTTTTGTTTGGTTTGGCTTTTGGAAACAAGGTCTCTCTAAGTAGCCTTGGCTGTCCTGGAACTCACTATGTAAATCAGACTGGCCTTGAACTCAAAGAGATTCACCTGCCTCCTCAGCACTGGGATTAAAGGTTCATGCCACTGTACCCAGCCATGATTTCAATAGTGCCTTTGCCCAAGAAAAATGCAGCCCTGTTATGGTCCATAGGATTGCTTCTTAGGAAGATTGGCAAAGTACTATGTAGAAATGCCAGCTTGAAGCCTGGAATTAGAGTTGAAGTCTTTGCATGTACCATAGCTTGAATTTAATCGTGTTGCTTTTGGTAAAAGTTTTAAGAGCAGGAAGGCAGAGCATTTGAAAATATAACAGGAATCCAGATACCTTCCTTTAAAAGATAAGTTCAGAATTGTTTGTATATTAAAATTCAGAAGAACTCCAAGCACCCATGTTAAAGTGTAGCAGCTCTCTGGGACACACATTTGTTTTATAACATTATATTTCTCCGGGGCAGAGGCATAAGGGGTTCAGTGGGTAAAGGTACTTGCTGTGCAAGTTGAGACACCTGAGTTTTTTCCCCTCAACCAAGAGAAATACAGAAGGAGAGTACCAACTCCACAAAGTTGTCCTCTGACCTCTGAACACATGACATGGTGGATATGCACCCACACACATACTTTATGCACACACAATAATAAAGGAAAAAAATTCAAAAGTTTGCTTTGAGTAGAAACTTGAAAAGTAAGAATTAGAAAAAGGTCTAGGTTCAAACCAAAACACTCCTTCCTAAACCAAAACGACTTTTAAGTGCAGTCAACCTATCTGATAGCTTGCTGGCCCAGATCAATGTTAATAACTTATAGAATCTTTGTCAATGGTTGTCAGAGTAGTGTTTGTATTTGCATCCATGTACAGCTTATGCCTGCCTTCATTTTCACATTATTCATCAAGATGGGGGTGAGGCGGAGAGATGGCTAAGTGATTAAGAGCACTGACTGCAGTTGGTTGCTCTTCCAGAGGACCCAGGTTCAATTCCCAGCACCCACATAGCAGCTCACAGCTGTCTGTAACTCCAGTTCTAGGGAATCCAATGCCATCACACAGACATACATGCAGGCCTGCTAAGATGCTGTTCCCCACTGTAAGACACCAGTAATGCTCATTTGTGGGTTGACACTTACCTTCTCATGTCACAGTTTATTTCTCTGTTAGATGCTGGCTAAGAGTCACAATAAAGACCCATTAGCAAATCAGAGATGCTGATGCAGTCATCTCCAGAAAATCCACTTGAATGATGAATCTTGCCTCTGTGTGCTGTGGATATCGTTCTGTATAAATAAAGTGGCCAGGCAGGAAGTATAGGCAGGACAAGGAGAGAGAAGAATTCTGGGAAGTAGAAGGCTGAAAGGAAGGGAGACGCTGCCATGACAAGCAGCATGTGAAGATGCTGGTAAGCCACGAGTCATGTGGCAAGGTATAGATTTATAGAAATGGATTAATTTAAGTTATAAGAACAGTTACCAAGAAGACTGCCACGGCCATACAGTTTGTAAGCAATATAAGTCTCTGTGTTTACTTGGTTGGGTCTGAGCAGCTGTGGGACTGGCGGGTGACAAAGATTTGTCCTGACTGTGGGCAAGGCAGGAAAACTCTAGTTACATCTGTGCATCAATTTATTCTGGTTGTTTTCTTGATTTTTTTTTTTGCAAGCATCTTTTAGTTATCTTCAGGGACTCCAACCATCTGCTAAATAAAATGACTAAGAAATTTCAGCACAAAACTCCCATGTAAAGAACAAAGTGTGCATTTGCTTGTGGTTGATGAGTATGAACAGGTTTGGAACTAATGGGTTTTGCTAAATGTTCACTTTAGAGCAGGAAAGAAATAAAAAAATGCATACATACAGGCCAAATAAAAAATAAATTACCTTGCCGGGCAGTGGTGGCGCACGCCTTTAATCCCAGCACTAGGGAGGCAGAGCCAGGCGGATCTCTGTGAGTTCGAGGCCAGCCTGGGCTACCAAGTGAGTTCCAGGAAAGGCGCAAAGCTATACAGAGAAACCCTGTCTCGAAAAACCAAAAAAATAAATAAATAAATAAATTACCTTTTAATGTTTTTAACCTTTATTTGTCTATGTGAGTGCATGTGCTATGGCACCTGTATAAACATGCATGTATGGGTATACCTGTGGAGGACTGATTGAAACCCTCAGGGTCAGTTCTCTTCTTCCATCATATAGATTCCAAGGATTAGACTCCGGTGGTCAGAGTTGGAGGCAAGCACCTTTACCCATTGAGCCATCCCACTGGCCTGAAAGAAATTTCTTTACCTGACATGTATTTTGTGTTTCTACTAAATGCATTTAATATTTACAAACAGAGGGTGGTTATTCCAAACTTCGAACACATATCCACGAATGCTCATAAGAGTTTTGGTTGTATAAAATAGATTCAGCTTCGCCAGGCAGTGGTGGATCACGCCTTTAATCCCAGCACTCGAGAGGCAGAGGCAGACAGATCTCTGTGAGTTCGAGGCTAGCCTGGTCTACAAAGCGAGTTCCAGGAAAGACACAAAGCTACACAGAGAAACCCTGTCTCGAAAAAAAAAAAAAAAAAAAGATTCAGCTTAGTAACTATTAAAATTAAACTAAAATAGGTTAAGTTCTAGGTTTGTCTGGTGATTCATAGATCCTCATATAAATGTGTCACTAGTGAACCGTGTACCATGTTCATCTCTCTGAAGCCAGCGATAAGCTCAACTACAGTTCTTTCCCTGTGGAATAGAGGTGGAAAAAATAAAAGAGGCAGAGGATGAAGGGGGACTGCTCTGAAATGCTGTCTTATGGACAGGGCATGGCTAGCATGCTCATGAACTCAGGGTAGCTAATGTTATCCACACAAGACCTGTAGGAGATCAAGCCATCAAAATTCCAGTGTAGATAGGGGAGGTGCTCTCCAGCCCCCACCCATGGCATCTCCCTCTTTCTTGTGGTTTATTGGCCACCAGGCTATGAGGTTTGTCTTCCCTTTGTGGGAGCAGAGGCATCGTACAGGGCTTTATATGGCCTGTAAGTATGGTGGAAAAAGCTTTCAGGAGGCAGCTTCAGTGTTACAGTTCAACTTTATCCCAGAGTGAAGGGAGATAGAGAGGATGGGGACAGTGGCTGGGGAATCACCTCATTTGCATTAAACAGCAAACTCCTATCATAAGGCTGGGATGCAATGCCTAGTTATCATACAGTAGCACGCTCCTATCAAAACAACCAAATCGCAAAGCCTAATTCCCATGTGTGGCAGCAGCAGGAGAGTGTCTGCAGGGAATTGTGTCAAGAGTCATGCCTGAGATAAGTCAGGCATCCATGCTCATGGTCAGCGTCCAAATCCTGTCAGGCAGAGAGTAGGAAGCCTGTGCTGGGGGAAGGGAGTCCTCCCATCTTGCACAGGTCTTGGAGAGAGCTATTCTGACATGGTGGATGGCAACCTTAGTCCAGCAGAGCTCCCCATCACCCACCTTTACTGAGGAGCTATTGGCAGTTGATAGCCACTTGGGGAGGGAGAAGGAGAGGCATTCTTTTTTGGAGGGTGTGGCTACTGGTAGGTTTCCCATGTTCCAGTGGATGGTCCCACACTGTGCACATGTGGGCAATACTAATTGGACTTTGTGGGTTATCAAAACAATACAAACTTTAAAAAGACACAAAGCTGGGAGGAGGATGTATTGGAGAAATAAGGGGGAGCAGAGGAGGAGATAGGGGGAATATGGTTCTAGTTCATTGTATACATATATTAAATTCGCAAGAATAAGGAAAAATATTTTTAAACAATAAAATAAAGTATGATATTCTCTTAAATAAAGACCTTTTACCATTCAGATTTCATCTGGAAAGATGAGAAGAAACGTTTTTTGTTTGTTTGTTTGTTTAGTTGTGTTTGTCATGCTGTCTCTTTCTGGGTGACCTTTTTGGCTAGGGATGAACAATTTGTGCACATTACAGTTAACACCCCGGCCACAAAAATACATTTAAATCATTGAAAATGAAGCAATCGGACCCTCTTAAACATTTCACCATCTGGGCAAATAACACTCCCAGGGCCAAGACTGTTACCTAAGAAAATTTTTGAGTGTGTTACTCGAGATTTCAAGGCAACAGGTAGGTGGATTTTGTGCCAATTAGAAAGTGTTATGATTGGCATGCTTCTGGGAAACTCTAAAACTGCTCTTTAATGGAAATGCTGGCTGCCATCCTCAAAGTACATTGTGAGGCCTCTCAGAACTTCAGAATTAGAAGCAACTGAATGGAAGTATTCGTCTGCGAGGAACTCAGATGGTCAGGTGGTAGGTAACATGAGGATTTAGGCTGGTCTCTTGAACCTTAATCTGGTGCCCTCTTTTCACGGGCTCCTTCATGTTGCAGGGTATGATGGAACCAGGGTTCACTTGACAAACTCAACCCCAGCTACAGGATGGGGCCACACTGACAAGAGATAAGCCTGGGGAGCCCATATATATTAGGATCTCCAAAACAGCCAATCCACTGGGCTTCCCAAATGCTGAAATCCTGCTAGCAGGCCAACACCCCCAGCCATGGGAGAAAAAAAAAATACCCACCTATTCCCAGCAAATGGGTGAAGCAAGCAGTCTTTTGAGTTCTGGGAGCCTCTAGAACCATCCTGAATGTTTTGGGTTTGGTCCTACAGCACACACTCTGCCCCAGGTGCTCTTCCCTTGAACTTTGAGGCCCGGGTGTATTTAAGATAAATTGATCCCACATGCTTCTTATTCATTTAAACTGAACTCATCAGTGATGTTTTGAAAGAGTGACCCAGAGGCCAAAGGCCCTCTGAACCTGCTTTTGTAAAGCCTCTAGGTGCCTTTTTTCTTAGAAACAGGAAACTATACTTAGACAATGACAACTACAATGTAAACCCGAGGGACCTGGGTCTGGTTCCAAATGTGGCACCTTGGAAAAAAAGAGTGGGTTCAAAAACCACAGGCCAAATCGTCTCAGTCTTCTGCGTCATGAGGAAAGTTGAGCCCATGCTGTGCTGAGCCTGGGTCAATGGTTCCGGCTGCTGCGTCAGTGCCGAAGCTCCGCATGCATCTCTAACCCTGCCCTGTCTCCCCCTCCTAAGCCTCCTCACAAGCAGAGTACCTGCACCAGATGGTGCCTTCTGGCCTTTGCTCTGCAGAGAGTCTCACTGAAGGAATTTGTCCTTTTCTCCAAGCTTCCAAACTGAAGCTTCTATGCCACTTGGGTGGGTGTTATTAATGCTACCTGAACCTGCCAGAAGGCTCACTATTGGATATGGTTTGGATGAACTTAGTTTTAGTTAGAGAAAACAATGAACCAGAGCTGTGTTGTGTGAGTGAGACACATTCTGTGGGTAAGAAGATAGGCCAGGGCTGCTCAGATGTGGGTGGTCAGGCCTTTTGCCTCTGCTGAAGAATCTGAAAACCCATGAATTTGGTGGTGGTGTATGCCTTTAATCTCAGGACCAGGAGGCCTGAGGCCAACCTAGTCTACATAATGAGTTTGAGGCCAACCAGGGCTACATAACAAGATTCTGTCTCAAAAACAAATAAACAAACAAAACATGCCCAAATATCTATGAATTGCCCATTAACCTGGGTCCAGGGTACAGCTGAGCACCTTAGAGGCATTTAAGTACATCACTAAGGGGTGGGATAGGAGCCTCCATAGGCTGACCCTACAGATGTGTCTTTGGGAGTCCATTTTCTCCTTCTGTAGCCTCCTATCCATTCTCAGAACTGATCATGGGGGCAGCTGTCTACTCGGTCTCTTTTCTGGAGCTTGTGTTCTTTACCTCTGCCTGGTGAAAACCCAGAGCTCCTGATCAGGGAAGGGATGACAAGATGAACGTTCTGAAAGAGACCGCACAGGTGCTGAAGGCAAAGTGGCCTCACTAACTGCACTTGGGCCTCACTAACCCACCTCTCTCTAACAATGCATCTTCAACTCTGCTATTTATTGTTTTAACAAATTCTGGTGCCCAGGCCCTGTCCAGGACCAAGAGCATCCGTCTCTAGAGATGGGTCCTACCTAATCAGTTTTCATTCTACACGGAGCCAAGGGCCACTCACTGGTTTACAGGGATGTGAATACAGTCTGCCTCTGCTCTCTGCCCTCTGCCCTCTGCCCTCTGCCCTACCCTTGAAGAGTACCTACAACAGACCATATGAGAGAGCAAACATAAAAAAAAAAAAAACTTGGGGTTGATGCTGACCCTCGCTCTTCCACTACCCCCACTTCACATTCCCCCACCTTTTACCCAATCTTTGGCCCAGTTGTGGAGGAGGTTTTAGTCCCTTGGAGACCTTTCCAAACCACTGCAGAGAATTAAAACCAACCCCAAGCACTAAATTATCCATGATGTCAAAATTAACCAAACACAAGATTTCTTCAAATATTTAATCAGTCTGGATACCTCTGTCTTCCAACCCAGTTGGGTAAAAATTCTTAAGAAAGCATGAATAAGGGGTCGTCATGAAAACCAGGCTAAGATGGAGGGAAGGCTGGGGTTGGGAAGACAGATCATAACATGTATCTGAGGCCTTTTTGAAGGAACTCTACCACTTTAAAAACTCAAAATGCACAAGAAAAGGTTAAACAGTCATACAAATTTTAAGAACAATTAAAAACTTCTTTTATGCTGAACATACCAGATGTGGTTTTAAAATAGACTCTTTAGAAACCTTAGATTCTGCTGTGGTGTGTTTCCACATAGCCTTCTCTGCACACGCAAGAAGCAAACTAGCTATATCCAGCCTTTCCCATGAGCCCATGGGGGCTTTTGCAAAGCAGCAATGCAGCAAGAGCTGGAGGAAGGAGCAGAAGAGACGAGAGCAGGCTGATCAGTCTTTGAACACAGACTCAAACCCCAGCAAACCTAATCTGTTGTCTTTGAAAAAAGATGGAAATACATGGAAGGCTTTGAAGAGTCACTGGCAACCTCACCTCGGGGGGCCAAGGAGAATACTTTTGGATAACTGCATCGTGGGAACTGGGGGCAGGGTGTCCTTCAGAGTGACAGTTGGCAATAGTACAGGTAGGGGTCAGGACACTGGGCTGATGCCCCAGGGAGATGTTCAGCAGGAAAGGTGCAATGTCCGTCTTGCTCTCATTCTTGCTGGTTTCCTCCTCCTATCCTTTGGTGCTAGTGAAAGGCAGTGTCAGAGGCCTTAGCCCGAGGCTCAGAACGGGTACTGTGACACATATATCCGCAGTCGGATCACGGAGCTGCCTCTGAAGTTGATGACAGTGTTGACAGTGATCATCTCCAAGTCCAGCTGGATGTCCCGAGGCCCTTTGATGGGGCGTGTCATCACCAGAGTGGCACTGATAGGCCCTGTTTGCTGTGGACAGAACGAGGGTGGGGGCACTAGTTAGAAAAGATATGGTGTTGACAAAAGGGATGGCTAGGGGGACAGCAGCCTGAGCCAGGATGCTCAGTCTAGCCTACTTCAGTGTCACCATGACCATGGTGTCATCCATGCTCCTCAGTGGTGCTGAGCTCTTTTCCCAGCTTTGCCCACTCTTTACCTGAAAGGTCATTTCCTAAGGCAAGCCTCCGCTGACCCCACCCCCACCCCTGCAGGCCCTTAACTTTGCACATGAGAGAAAGGATGTACTACTACATACAGTTGTATATGCTACTGCCTTGGTCCACGTCTGCTGTCAAGTTCCCTGCTAGACAGTGCAAACATCCCTGACATAGCATGGTACCATTGTTTAGAAAATGCCTTCCATATCTGTGGGTTCTACATCCTGAGATTCAACCAAATACAGATTTAAAATATTCAGGAAAAAAAATTCTGCACTTTTACTGAGTATGTACAGACACTTTCCTTGTCAGTGTTCCCTAAGTGAAACAGTCTAACAACTACTTGCATAGCAATAACATTAGTAATTTCCAAACAAATGACATCAAAAATCACCTGAGCTACTAAAACGACACTGATGATGATGATGATGATAAATAATTCCAAGAGCCATTTCAGGATTTTCTAGTTATTGTGGAAGTTTAAATAAGACTAATGCTTGGTCCTCAGTTGGTGGAACTGTCTGGGAAGGATTAGCAGGTGTGGCCTCATTGGAGGAGGTGTGTCACTGGGAGTGGGCTTGGAGAGTTCAAAAGCCACTCTGTTCCCAGTTAGCTCTCTCTTCCTCATATTTGTGGATCAAGATGTGAGCTCTCAGCTACTGCTCCAGCATCGTGCTTGCCTACCTGCTGTCATGCTCACCACTGTGATGGTCATGCACTCTATCTGCAACTGTGAGCCCCAAATTAAATGCTTTTTTAATAAGTTGTCTTGGTTATGATGTCTTATCCCAGCAATTAAAAAGAAAAACTAAGACAAGAACATTTTTAGGAAAAGTGAAATCTGTTAAAAGCCAACCTCTGGGCACCCATAGTCTCCTCCAAAGTCACCCTTCTGTGACCCTATCAATGACATCCTATTGAAGTCATGTGAACTTTTCTCTAGCACAGAACCTTCCTAGGACTTCCAAAGTGGCATCCAAGAGAGGGTGCTAGCATCAATTGGGTACCAAGTGGGGGCATGCTCCTGTTCTTTCTTATATATGTCTACTTATTCAGTTCACCTCAAGGGCCTTGGATTAGCAGCATCAGTGTCTACAGATACAGTCAGAAATGTGGACTCCTGGGCTCCACCCAAGCTTTATTGAGCCAGAATCTGTAGCTTAACAGAGTCCCAGGTGATTGGTGGACACACGAACAATTGAAAGGTGCTGATATAGAAGCACCGGATCCTGGGGGTTGGGAGACAGCTGCCCTTACATAAAGACTATCCTAAAGATATGTCTCATTATTCCATTCTGTAAACAAGCAAACTGGGGACAACTGGGTTAAATAATCGCTTGGGGTCATCCAGGGGTAGAGCTAAGGACTTTCATTTGGATTTTCTGCCTGGGTGCAAACCTCAGCCCCTCTTTTCATTATTCAACAATTATCAGAAGAGACTATGGGCTTTGAGTGTTCTCCTTAGTGATGTCCTAAATCTGTGAATCCCAGGGCCAGTGAAACACACAGACACAGGATGTCTGCAGAGGAAATAGCACAGGGGAGAACATGGATAGGCTGGAAAATAACTTCCCAGAAGCTGCAGTACCCAGAAAAATGAAAGGAACAGCCTCCACGAAATCAAGGAACTTGGCCCGGATAAAGTCATATAAGGCATTTACTTTGCCTCCATAAAGGGAAGACTCCCCATAAAATTTGGCACCTCCCCTAAGAATGGCCACTGAAATGACAGAGGTGAGGCTGGCAGACAGGTATGGGCTAAGCAGTAGACCTGCCTTGTCCATCAGGCTATCAGCAATTACAGTCATGCAATTTCCTCCTGGCACTGTCTCTCTGTATTCAAGTCAGCACCCACGTAATCAGTATCTCTGTGTGCAGAGGATCTCTCAGACTTCCTTCTTGACCCTTTCAAAATATCAGCACCCAGGGCCAGGACTTCAGCAGGGACAGCCATGCAGGGAAATGGCCACAGCATCCACATATTCATTCATTTTTATCCATTTGCTTAAACAAAGGCTAAGGGTATTAAGGACCTTAACCTGTAGGTGGCTGTGAGGAGAGCAATTTGCAGAGATGCGTATCTGAATGGGGAGTGGAGCAAAGAGAAGCTGCTAGGCTATTCTTTTGAGCAATGTCTTAAATGTTTTAGGTAGTGCTAGACCCTCTCATCTAGAAGCAACCTTGGAAGTCATGAGTTCAGATTCTGGTAGGACCAGAGCCTTTGAAACCTGATAAAGGTTTGCCCACAGCACCTGGGAGTACTCAAGTGCCAGCCAGCACTGAAGACAGCCACCACTCCCACCAAATTCGTCTTTTCAGGCATTACTGAAATACCTGCCCTAAGAATACTGGTCATTAGTAGTTTTGGTAACTACTGATTCAAAACAACAGTGATAAGGCTGGGGACATATCTCAGAGATGGAACACTTGCCTAGTATGTATGAGGCTGTGGGTTTGATCCCTAAGATCTTACATACCCCAAAATGATGATCATGAGGCTAGGCATTTGACTATAACTTTAGCCCATTTCTTATTTATCTCTGTAAACAGGTTAAGGGTTATGACCGTTATGACACATAAGGTCATAAGACTAGTACAATACTAGAAGATCTGACTCTAAAAGGCTTGTTTTCAATCACTTGCTTCTCTGTCTCTCCATTTCCTACCATTGCATGGCATGTATTTGGCTTTGTTAGTTGGTCCCCCATGTCTACCTCAGAGTGTGTGCTTGAACAGAAGCCATATCCTGTTGGTGTCTGAATTCAGTGCCCAGCTCAAATCTGCATGAAGGATGCAGGTGTATGACTTAGGAAAGCTGGCAGAATTGACCCAAAGGAAAATGAGCTACACACAGCCCACCTGATCCCTCTCACCATGGACTAAACATAATTTGGCACAGTCTAAACTCTATGATCCTTCTCTTTTTTCTAGCTCTAACTGTGCCTCCAAGCCCCCTGATAAAAGCCAATCCAGGCTTCTGTGCAGGGCTCCACTCTAGAAAGACTGCTCCCAGGGTTTGTGGAAGGGCTATGCCTGTGCAGATGCATAGGTATGCATACCTATGTATGTAACTTGTAAAATGAGTAATGTGTGTTTGCATGTACCTGTGAGCAAGTATATATATATGTTTGCATGTGGATGTGGATGTGCATGTGTGATTGGCTGAAACTGTCTGTGCTGCTCCCAAGTGCTTCTTACAAAACCCAATGAACCTCAGTATAGAAGAACCTGAATGGCCACATGATGCTCCACCCCCCTGGGTAGCATTCCCAACTTTTTCAAGGCCTGGGAGGTCATGGCAGTGGCAACAGCAGTGTCTATATCAATAATTATACACTGATTGAATGCTTTCTATTGCTACATGATGCTCTTTTGAGACCCTAACACCAGGGGCGGGCAGAAACTTGACACTGAAAGAGCCTGGAGGTTGTCGCTTCCATGTAAGTCATCAGGGGCTTTGGTGAAAGAGAAAGGGACAGTAGGATAGTAGTCAGGGAATGTCCCTAGAGTCCTACCGAAGCAGGCTGAGGTGTCACCTAGGAGTGCACAGGTTTGAGGCAACAAGGAAGAGAATGGGCGCAGTGCTTGACAGTTTCACACCCTTCAGCCCTGAACATTTGACAAAAAGTCCTTCTGTGCTCCAGATGCTGTGCTAAGTGAATGGCTTCAGCTAATCCAAAAGTCAACGTTAGGATCTTTTCTAGAGATCAGGGAATTGAGACTGACAACATGCCCAAAATCACAGGGCTGGGAGAAACTGGAGACCACCAAGGTACAGTACTCAGCCTGGCCTACAATAAATATCAATGAGTGGCCCCTGGGGAGGGTCCCCTGTTCTGGTCCCAGGTGCAGTCTTGGGGACTTTGGCTATCTCCTCCATCCTTTAGTTTCTTTGGTCATTTTTATGACAGGCCTATATCCCTTTGTCCCTTCTATATCTCTTCTGAATAAAAATGATAAAGCTTGCAGGTCTTCCTTAGCTTTCTCAGAGAGACACAAGCTACATGCCATTTTGAGCTCAGTGTCCTGTGTTCCTTAGCTGCTGTGACAGTCTGGGCCCAGAGGAAGTTCTAAGGAATAGGGTCTCCCTCCTGTCCACTCCATCAATAGGACAAAAGTCTTTTCCCACATCCCTGGGTACCTCTCGGGCTGACCACCAGAGTGACTGTGGGGCCTGGGGGACTTGACTGGGTGGTGTTCAGTGGACTGACCTGTTGCCTAGACAAGATGGCCTCTACAGAACTCCTGTCCTGCTTAGGGCTGAAGGGAAACTCAGGCAGGAAGAATCAGTGATGGAGTCTTAAATCCCTAAAGGGGAGAGCCATCTCTTTACTCTGTAACTGGGATGCCTGTGTCTCCTGATGAAGGACACTGGTGGCTTAGCAGTAATTGAGAGGACAGTCAGCCCACCAAGACTTGGTAAGGGCAAGTTTCTGACAGACACCAGTGCTTATGAGCTCAAGAATGACACACACACACACACACACACACACACACACACACACACACACACACCACTCCATCTTTTTCATCTTTCAGAAGGTCCTCTCACTTCTCATGTCAGCTTCTTTCCAAGCCTTTGATTCTTCTGCTTTGGTCTAAGCCAGCTCTAAACCAGTTCCACAAGTCACACATGACCTGATTCTGAGAGGATATCACTGACAGTGGATAATGTTAGTGAGAATAGTCCTGAGATTAATAGCCCCAGAGGCAAGGACTGAAAGATTCTGTCAAGGGGTTGGGGAAAGGCATGAAGTACAGAGATACAGCTCTGTCACAGGCCCTTGCATAGGTCTCAGGTCAAGGGGGTAAGATGCCCATTGGCCTATCCTTCTGAGTATAACTCCCTATGGTGACATATATACTCCTGGGTTCAGTGGGTCAAATTGTGACCCTAAAGACAGTTAGGTCCCAATCCTGGCCAAGTGAGGATGAGATTAAGGTCTGAACCCAGGGAAATGGGTGTTCCTAAGTCAAATCACAAGAGTCTCCATATGAGCATGGCAGAGGGCACTCCACCAAATGCAGAAGAGGAGGCAAGAAGGAAATGCATAAGTGATGCTGGAGTAATGTGGCTATAGTAAGGATGTGTTGGCCAGTTTTACATCAACACGACACAAGCAAGCATCACTTGAGAGGAAGGAGCCTCAGCTGAAAAGATGCCTCCATAATATTGGGCTGTAGGTAAGTCTGTAGAGCATTTTCTTAATTAATGATTTATGGGGAAGGATCAAACCCCATAATGGGTGGTGCCATCCCTGGGCTGGTGGTCCTGGGTTCTATAAGAAAGCAAGGTGAGTAAGCCATTAGGTGCAAGCCAGTAAGCAGCACCCCTTTGTGGCCTCTGCATCAGCTCCTGCCTTTAGGCTCCTACCCTGTTTTGAGTTCCTGCCATGACTTCCTTCAGTGATGGACTATGATGCGGAAGTATAAGCTGAATAAACCCTTTCCTCCCCAACTCACTTTGGTCATATTGTTTCATCTCAGCAATAGAAACCCTAACTGAAACACAGGACATGAGGCAGCCACCAGAAGCTAGAAGACACAGGAAATGCTTCTCTAGACATGGGACAGCCCTACAATGCTTTGGTGTGGATGCAAATAATTTAAGATACTGTGGTTTTCAAGACTATGAAGAAATAGATTTCTGTTGTCTTAAGCCACCAGGTTTGTGGTCACTTGCTACAACAGCCACAGAACGGAATATCTTGGGCCCTTCTGGTTGCCGTGTGTGTGCATATGTTTGTGTGTGTGTATGGATTCATGTACATGCAGGTGTTGTGCATATGTGTGTACATGCATGTAAAAATCAGGGGTCAACATCAAGTGTCTTTCTCTTTTTCAGTTGCTTTTTTTTTTCTTTTGAGACAAGGTCTCACTATAACCCTGGCTGGCCTGGAACTTGCTATATAGACCAGGCTAGCCTGAACTCACAGAGATTCACCTGTCTCTGTCTCTACTATGATGAGTTCTGGGATTAAAGATATTTGCCACCAAGCCTCATTCTAGTTCTTTTTTGAGATAGGGTCTCTCACTGCGATAGAAGTTCACCAATTCAGCTAGGCTAGCTGGCCTGGAATCCTCCTGTCTCCACCTCCCAGAACTGGGATCTTAGGAACACATTGCTCTGGTTCACCACTGAAACAAGTTATCTACAGATGAAGCTCTAGAATCTTCCCCCTGGACAAGTGCCTACATACATGATACAATATGACAAAGATCAATGGTCTGTAAGGAGGTAAGTCACTCTTCCTTTTAGCTAGCATGTAAGTACTACAAGAGTGAGGGTTTGGGGTGTTTTGTTTGTTTGTTTGTTTGTCTGGTTGGTTTTGGTGTTTTGTTTTTTTTTTGTTTGTTTGTTTGTTTTTTTTTTTTTTTTTGAGACAGAGTTTCCCTGTATAACAGTCCTGGCTATCTGGAACTTGCTCTGTAGACCAGGCTATCCTCGAACTCAGCTTCTGTCTCTTGAGTGCTGAGATTAAAGGTGTGCACCATCATGCCTAGCTGGGGTGGTTTTTGTTGTTGGTGGTGGTTTTTAAATGCTGTATTCTCAGCTTCTAAACATGCACAGTATGTATATAATATACTTGTCAAGTTAGTAAATGAACGAATGTGTAAGCAAAGGTGTGCAGTCTCTTCCATAGTTTTACACTAAGACAGTGTCATGGCCTAACTTCTCATTTCACAGAGGAGGCTCCTGAGACACATGAAGGAAAAGCACCTTTCACAAGACCATGCAGAAAGTGATAGAAGAGAGACCTTGAACCCTGAACTCCTATCGCTTTTCTGCTTTCCACACTTGCCCCTCTGGTCTATATCCTTAACCCTGAAACATGATTGTAGACTACACCACACAAAGCTGTTATTAAAGACAGAAACCACTAGGCAGCGAGTGACTGAGGAAAAAGGAAGAGAGCAATAGAATGAAGACACCATTGACCTCTGGCCTTGATATGCATACATACACACACACACCCCACAAACAAAAAGAGAGTGGCCTTTGCTAAAGATGGTGGCCATTGTTAAAGATGGCAGGCACGGCTCACACTCCCTCTTACCCGCATGTAGAACTCTCGACCCTCATTGCCAGATTTGATCTGGAAAATATAATAGGCGCCAGGATAGCGGGTTGTTGCTTGCATCTGGAAGATGTCAGCAGGAACAGAGCGTCCTGACACTACATCCATGTCCCGAAACAAGATGGTAAAGGGCTGGTCTCTGCAGCCAGTATTCTCAGCAGGACACATACAGCGGCTGGTAGGAGAGAAATCATGTGAGTGCTCAGGGAATCCTTTTCAGGCACTAGCTGTGCCTACTCCCTCACTTTAAACCCCTGGAAACAAAGCCATGTCATTCTTACCACCCAGTGGAGCAACTGGGGAACATCTCCACTCCTGGTTCTCATCTGAGGGCTCTCTAGAATGTAGATGAGATAGATCTGCCTCCTAGACAGTAGCCTTCCCTGGTATCAGATATTCTGGCTGCTAAAGGATTTCATTGGACCTCTGGTCATCAGAACACTGGGACATTCTCCAGTGCACTTCACATGTGTCATGTATTTAGACATGTGCTGATGGCCATATAGTCCTCGCTTCCCAATCAAGGACGCTCACTGAGAATATTTAAAGTGGAGGTTGGAGAGATGCATCAGCAGTTAAGAGTACTGGTTGCTCTTCCAGAGAACCCAGGTTTGATTCCCAATACCCTCACGGCAGCTCACAACTATCTGTACTCCATTCCCAGACATGGCAGCTCACAATTGTCTGTAACTTCACTCCCAGGGTGATCTGATGCTGGCTTCTGGCTTCTTCAGGCACCAGGCAGACATATGGTGGATAGACACACATTCAGGCAAAATACCCATACTTATTTAAAAACTTTTAAGAATATGTAAAAATGAAAATTATATTAGACTGATGGTTCTCAAGGGTCCTTCACACTCTCTATTACACTCAGCCCAGTATGTGTGGACTATAATTGAGTCTTTTTATCCAGTCTACAAGAGCTCAGAACTCACTGGACACTTCAGAAATTCAATATTAAGTAACATCATGACCTCAAGCTATTTACCTTCCAGTAGGAAAAATACAAATATTTAAACACAAATATTTCTAATGCGGAGCAGATAGTTTCAAACCCTAGGAATAACATCACCTAACAGAACCGTCGGCATCTGTTGCCAAAGAATGCCTGCTGGAGACTCCTGCTGGCTTACCCATCTCTCCTCCCGTCCTTCCTCCAGTCCGCTTACTGAGCAGAGTTCACAGCAGGAGGCACATGTAAAGAGGCTTCTGGACACAGGACTTAGTTTGGAATTGGAACTAACAGTTTTTGCAAGTAGAAGGGATGTTAGGGAACAATGACCTAGAATCAACAGTGTTGACACCTCAGTGCTGGCCACTGGGTCAGGTGTCTCCTTCTCTCACCGGGGCCTCGGTGACGGCCTCCTAACAGACTGCCCTTTGTCAAACTAAGTTAGACTCCATCTGTCCCCTGCACACTCTTCAGTGGCCCTTCAGTGGTGCTTGAATGAAAACTGAACACAAGGTTTAGCCTCTGTGGGCCTCTATGAGCCTGCTGGGTCTGCCTGCCCCACCAACTGCTCTAAGGCTTCATCGGGCCGCTGTTCTTCACACCTCCCTATGCTGTAGGAGCTCAACTTCATGGGTTCCTCGTAGGCTTAAAGGCCACCCTTGCCTTAGCTGCCCGTGTACATGCTGTTCCCTTTGCTCTTCCAGTCTCTGTTCAGTTAAGGTCAACTCAACTTCCAGCCCTACCCAAAGGTCATTTTCTCTGTGGCCTTTAGATTCCTGGAACAGGTTCAATCTCCTCTTTCTTCTACAAACTCCTTACTCAGTCTATCATTATGTATCCACTCTTACACCAATTTGTTTAATGTCTTTCTAGACTTTTGGTAGGTCTCAGGTAGTCCACATATCCAGAAAGGAGCTCAGAGAAGGGTTTCTGGTTAAGAACAAGCCAGCATTTCTCAGGAACTTGTGGAACGGGTTTTGCCTCCCCCAAAGGAGTCCTTCCTTGTCCTTGTGATTTGCCCACTCCCTGCCGCTCATGCTTTCTCTCACACTTTCTCCCACCCTTTCACTCACCCTTGCTATCACCATTATTCTCTCTCACTATCTGGCTTCCCTAGAACTGGCCATATCCAACCTGTTTCTCTTTTCTCTCTGTTCTGGACCCTTCCAGATGTCTCCGGATGTTTTCTCTCTGTTATTCACACACACACACACACACACAAAAAAAAAAAAAAAAAGGTCCCCCTAATGGAGCAGTTGTGGCCGCAGTTTCTTTCTCATTCTCGATCCCATACAAGCTTAAGCTCCACAAGAGCAAAGTCACACCACCCAGCCCAGAACAGGGGCACCACTCAGAGTTAACAAGTCAAAGACTACAAAGAATCATCAAAGTATCATGTTGTTAAAGCCGCATCAAAACAGCCAAGTACCAGCAGCCCTGGTGCCAAACTGATCGCATTAAAATGTCACATGTCAGAGAGAAAATAATTGTTTCCTAAAAGAAATTTGGAAGACGACGTGATGGCTCCCAGCTGAAGAGGATCGTGAACAGCTGGGGGAGAGGCACCGACTGAGCAGAGATCTAAAAGATGGGCTGGGTCCGGCCACAAGGAGATGGAAGAAATGCCTTCCATCTGGCAGGAAGTATGTGCACAAAAGCTGGGAGGCTGGGCCCTCTGAGTGTCGGTCAAGGTGAGAGCAAATGCGGTTCCAGCTGGCAGGAGCACAGGACACCTGAGCAGACAAGGAGCTGGAAGGGGGTGACCATCACATGGGCCTGGGGCTTTAAAGGAGGAAGTCTCCAAGCTTTTTCAGGGCAGAGACTTCACTGGTAACATCTGCTCAAGGCTGCCAGTTGGATGGGATCAGTTTCCAGCCAGACAAACCCATAGAGACCCACGCATGGAGAGTAGCCTAATGCTCTGTTGGGCTACTTGGGGATTTGGAATCAGAAACTGAAGATCCCTGTTCTAAAGAATTACTTGGAAGCACAGCTCCTAGCAACACATGACAAGAGTTCCAAAGGAACCCCCAATCCTGACTTTGTCATCTTCTTTTGTCCATTTTTTTTTTTTATCACAGCGGGAATCACATTGGTAAGCCCTGAAGTCCCTTTGAGAGAAGAATGGGATGGGTGTGGCTGACCCAGTCATTCATCCCCACTGTGAGGGTTTGCAGTTGCTGGGGGACTGGGAATATAGCAGACTGAGGAGAGGATGGCAGATGTACAAGCATGTGTGTACGCTCTGTGTGCTGTATGTTGTGCATGTATGCTCTGCGTGCAGGATGAGGAACTGAGATGGGCCAGCAGAGGGTGGGGTTAGAGTGAGGATAAAGGGAAAGGAAAGAGACACAGGACCCCAGGGCTGGGAAACACATCACGGTGCCGCCATCTTGTTGAGGCTACCTTCTCAACAATATTATTTGCCATTTGATGATTTAGTAATTGATCTGTCTTTAGGACTTCAGAAACTTGACTAGGGCAAGCTAGTTATCCTTGGGTATTGAGAACTCCAGAATTCTCCAGCAGCTTACCACTCACAGAGCAGGACTGGAAATCTTCATTTTTCCTGAGGCTTGCCAGAAGAGCAAAATCACAGCCCTCTCCCAGGTTACACTCTTGCATCTGAGCCCACACACTCTAAGATCCTCAGGTGAGGCCTGTGTGCCACATTTAAGAAGCTCATCTCTGAAAGACCTTAGGTATCTAGAATGTTCATTGGTAGCAGAATCAGATTCATGAATTCTGCCTCTCTACTGGCTGTCTAGATAATCTTTGTATAGTTCTGACATGCACTGAGGAGCAACAGAGAACACTGTATGTAGGCATGGACCCATCTGCATAAAGTAAGAAGCAGGCCAGATCTCCTGACTCCTTGGCTCGAGTAACCTCCTTTACAAGATACTGACTGTCTCCTAAGCCAGGGCCCCACCCCTTCCACTTCCAAAGGACTAGCCTTGACTTACTTATCACCAATCAGCAGATAAGGCTCCTCACAGCGGATGGGGTCAATACATTTGAAGCCCCCTTGTAAATTGTAGCACGTCTGCAGTGGAGTGCATGTGTGGTTTCTATGCTCACATTCATTGATATCTGAAATGCAGGGTGGAGAAGAAGCATGGTGTTAGCCCTGGACCAAGGGGGGTTGGGAGTAGGCTGAGGATGAGAGGCCCTTGCATCTTACTATCCAATATAGCAGCCATTGGCTCCACACAGTTATTGGGCACTCAGAATGTGGGTAGTAAAAATTGAGATGTTTGCAACAGGAAATAGACACCTGATTTCTATGGTTTAGTAAAAAGAAAGAATTTATAGTATTTATCAGTGACTTTTATATTGAGTACATATTAAAACTACAAAATGTTTGGATCGGTTGCTTTAAATAAAATATAGCATTAAAAGTAACTTCATCTGTTTGTCTTCGTTATTTTTAATGTAGCTACTAGATGAATTAAGTTAGATGGCTCATGTTTATAGTAATTCACATGACATTTCTAATGCCCAGTACCACTGTGGATAAATTCTAGTTTGGTGTTGGGATAAAATTAATAATGAGGCAGTCATTCTGCAAGACCCTGGTAGTTATAGTGTAGGACTACCAATCTGGAGAAGACTTGGCCTTTTCATATTTAGGCTCTGGACCCTGTGAGGGACCTAGCAGTCAGTCCCCCAGAATTCAATCTCTAGGAAGTCATAGAAGGCCAGCAGGGCAAGCTGGTCTCAAGGAAACATGAGAAAGCCAACACTGATGCATTAGTGGGGCCTAGCTATAAGAAGCCTTGGTTAGGCCTGAAATAATCATTCTTGGCGTTGTAGAGATCTATCTGCCTGGAAGGACAGAAAGCAGCTCTCAGAAAGCGCCATCTACCACTCCAGGGTTCACTGTAGACATGTAAGTAGCCCAGGTCCTGGTCAAAGGACTAGTTACAGGAGAGAGGAGGGAGCCACCCACTCAGACGCCTTGCCCATAGCTGCCAGGCCCCACCACACCCAACCCTGACATCTTCATAAGTTACAAGAACCCACAGGAGGAGACAGGTAGATGACCATCAGAGGCAGCCCCATCCAGCCCCTCTGGACAGTCTTACCCTGGCAGCTTCGGTTGTCATCCAACAGGACGTAGCCTAGAGGGCACGAGCAGAAGTATGAGCCTGGCTGGTTCACACACTCATGTTGACAGAGGAACTCGGAGAAGCTGCACTCATCCATATCTGAGAGCGACAAGGTAGAGCTGGTGTTTATTTTCACAAACTATCTCCAACACCCACTCTTTCCCAAGAGAGACAATGACTTCAAGGCTGTGAGGTTGCCAATTTGCTTCTTGATCACCTTTGCTGATGGTGAGCTTACTCCCTGTGAGGTTAACACATGGATAGCTCTACTAGGGTGGCAGGAAGCAAGGCAGGCACAATGTCTCTGGTGGCCTGACTGCCTCAGATGTTCCCTGGGACAAGAGATACAGCAGTCTTCAGCCAGCCTGGAACCATCCTGCAGAAGATGACTGGGAGGAGCATTGTCCCAGTGATGCTACCATTAGTCTGCATAGACCTTGGCAGCTGACACAGGACCAGGCGTTCCAGAAAAGCCAACTCTTCCTCACACACAGAATTTGGCAATGCAGGCCCCATTTGCGCCTCACTCGACAGGCATGCCAAAGAAAACATGTTTTTCTTGCATTTGTTGTTGTTTCCCGAAAATCGCTTTCACTAGTTTCCCCATGTGACATGTCCTCGGATTACTCTGTAACTCACAGACCACTGGTGGCTCAGATCACCCAGAGAGAGTGTTGGCATGAAGGAGGCTGCTGCTTTGTCTTTGGAGAATCCACATGTCACATGGCCAATGCCTTCTGTGTCCAAGAAGGGAACCTCTCCCCATCTTTCTGAGCTGTCTCCCAGCCATGGGTGAAGGGTCAGGGGACTTATGATATGATCCCCTAACTGGAGTTAGCATACTCCAGTATTAATCCAACCCTCCACCAGCTTTGCAGAGAAATCTAGGGACTCTGGCCCCAGCCTATCATAGCATAATGCCATCATTTGCTTCTGTGTAGCTGGCAGTTCCATTAATTCCTTTACTTGGTATTAGTAGTGATGTCTATCGATTCCCAAGGACTCCTTTGTGTCAACAGCCATGTTAAAGGCTCAACCTGTCTCATCGTATTTAATCCCCGCCTCTACCCTGGAAGGTGCTGTGACCATCTGGGTTTAAATACATAAATACATAAATGAATAAATAAACAAACAAACAAATGGGGCTCACAGGGCTTAGGAAACTAGACAAGTTCATAGATTAAATGATTACATATAAAATCATAGATCTGAATGTGGCCTCTCAGTATGACTCCGGTGAGCATGGTGAGGTAACATCCTGTTCAGGACCTAATATCATCAGATCTGGGAGGGCCAGTGTGGGAGAAATACATCAGCATAGTTCCAGTGAAGAATGGGAGGGAAACCCCAGCCCTGCTTCTACTGGGTGAAGGGGGGTCACCAACCCACTACACTCTGGTTTGTCTTAGCATCTGCAATTCCAAAATCCCAGAAAGTTTTTGTGTGGTCCTCCCCTCCCCATAAAGGGCCGTGGCTCCACCCTTCACTGAAATAGAAGCCAGGTGTTAGGCAGGGAGCACGCCTTAGGCCATTTTCATTCTTCTTTGTTAAAAACCCCATCTCACTTCTAGAATCAGCATGGCTTAGGAAATCCCCAGAGGACATGAGGACAAGACTTGGGAGGGTCTAGTGCTGCAAAGAGGGGCTACCCCAGCTTTGAGAACCAAATAAGGATGATAGTGCCCCAGCATCTAGGGAAAGTGCAGAAAACAAATTCCTGAGGCCGGCCACCTCTAGCCTTCTACAAGGCCTGCTGGAGCCAGGACACCCAGTAAAAATAGTAGAAGGTGGTATCCAGTGACCACGTGGGAAATGAAAGTCATTTAGAGTCAAGTGAGAAAATCTTGCCAAACTAGAAAGGATTTGAGCTCCTCATGAAGCCCAGTCCTTAAAATTTAGAGAAGATTCATTATGTGGTCACGCCATTGAGGAACACCAATTTGTCTAGTCCTTATGACCACGCCATGAAGACAGTTATCCATCAGTGAGGAAGCTGAGACTTGGGGCAGCACCCTGGCCAAGGAAAGCAGGGACTAACTGAGGCTTTGAACCCAGCCCCACCTGGCTCCAGAGTCCCCACCTCAGTGCCCTGACTATGATCAATAAATGTCTATGGGATTGCAGGTAATTCTGGAAAAAGTACTAATCCCATCCCGCAATGCAAAGCTTTCCACACTTCTCAGTTCTTTGGCCCAGATCCCTAAAGAATGTCATGAGGGGAATTGAAATCTAGGAAGAAAGGGGCCTTTCATGCCTCTGAGTGGGGCTGGTATTTAACCAGGCTGAGGCTCTGGAACTGTTTGCTGTGGCTCCGAGGACCCTGGCCCTGAAGAGAGGTGGCCATTTGTTTCTGAGAACTCTGTCCCTAGAACATTCCAGTCCCAAGGGAAGCTGGTAAACAAGTCTCATTCACAGCCTTGGTAGGTTCCTGTTACAGTGAAACCCAAGACTGGGAATCTTTCCATTCTTCTGGGTCATTTTTACACCTAAAGTACCACCTCCTTTCATTTTGAAAATTACAAGAAACATTCATGTGGACAGAGCTAATTCACAACTGCAGAGGAGATTAAAACTGGTGGAATGGCTTTACTTTAATAAAACATTTACAAAGAACAAAGAGACAGAGACAGAGACAGAGAGACAGAGACATACAGGTGAGCCCATAGCTCTATGTTGTATGAGAGGCCACAGACTAAATATAAATAAATAAAATGTGTTTCTTAGTTTCAATAAGTTCTTACCTTCATAATAGTTTTTTTTTTTAACTATCTAGGAATTTAACACTCTTGGGGGAAAAAGAGGAGGTTAATAAGATAATTACAACAGACTCAGGAAACTAGACTGAGCAGAGAATGAGAGCAATTGGGGCTTGGATGGAATTTGTTTAAAAAAAAAAAAGTCAACTAAACCACACCTATGTTCTTGAAACACATGGCTAAGATCTCACTCCCTCGACAGTCACGCTTCTACTTACTGATTCAAGACCTGTTTACTGCGTGCTCACTGTGTGCCAGGCCTAGAGCTGGGCTGTGCTTATTTGATGACATTCCCAAAGTACACAAAGTATATGCACTTATAGGTATGATTTATTTACTCAATGTCCTCCTCATCTAGTGGCAAAAGAGATTATTCCGAGATCACTGTCCTCTATAAATATTATCTATACCATTTTCAGGTCTTGGGTCAGTGCTGGGAAAGGACAGATAACTCTCAGACCAACAAGCAAAACTGGGGGAGTTCTCCCTCCCCCAACTCTCTCTCAGATCCAGAGAGAAGCCCTGAGTTTGCATTAAAGATCAGATGACCAGGAAGGTAAGACTGAACTCCACATCTCAGGAAGTGACTCATCTTTGTTCTGTGTGGTTATGTTCCCATGACACTGGAAAATATCTCTAACTAGATACACAACCAGGACATGAGAGGAAACACCTGGGATGAATCCCTTGCCCCAGCCCCGGCTCTCTGAACAGGTGGACAGCTCCAATGCCAAGCTCATTACCACTGCAATGAATGCCATCTTCCTCAAGTTCATATCCTGGGTCACAGCGACAGATGAAAGAGCCATAGGTGTTGACACAGGTTTGAACGCAGGGGTTCTCAGTTTCACATTCATTCACATCTGTACAAAACCAAAGCACATCACTATTATCATGACAGAAAAAAACACAAACAAGGAAACATGAATGAGCAGCAAAATCTAATATCACCAAGAGCCCAGATTCCCAGGTACCAAGGATTCCCCAGCCAGGACCTATCAGATCATGACCTCACACTCTGTGAGATTGTGTTAACTGTCAATTTACTGGCTCCAGTTGAGCCTTCAGGTACATCTGTGAGGGATTATGTCACCTCTGATCATGCCTATGAGGGATGATGTTGAGTAAATTAACTGAAGTGAGCAGCACCATTCCCTGGACTGGATTCTGGGCTGAATAAATGGAGAAAGTGAGTGTGAACTAGCTCTCATCACTCTGTTCTTAACTATGGGTGCCACATGACTAGCTGCCTCCAGCTGTCGCTGCTGTGACAGCTTTCCCAGCATGATAGAGTGTAACCTTGAACTGTGAGTCAAAGTGAGCTCTTTCTCTCTTAAGTCTATCAGGGTGCTTTATCATAACCACAGGAAAAGTAACTAAGACAGTCTCCAACATGTAACCTGAAGATCTACAGCCTCCATATGCATGCCCCTTCTGGAGTAGCAAGCCACAAAGGAGATAAATGGAACCCACACAGCACCTATGTGCATGTATACTTGCACCTCCCAGGAAGGCTGCTCTCCCAGATTCACCCATAGAATTTCCATGCAGAACCCACTCTCCCAACTCCAATTTTCTCCTCTCTCATCCTCACTGACTTTGAAGTTTTAGATAAACAATCATGGCAATGCTGAGAAATATGTTTATTATGAATAAATAGCCTCACTGATGATTCTTGCAACAATTCTGCTTTCAGACCATTGTCCTTCATTCTGCATGTTACACAGGTAAAGGGGGGCATTATAAAGGGCACAAAGAGTAACAGTGGATGCCTCCTTCTGAGTGTGGTAATGGTTTTATGTCAGTATTTACAGAATTGTGTGCCTACACACAATTACACATCGGCAGAGCTATTTTGATCTTTCTGAAAATTGAGATACATGTCCCAACTCACATTCTAGCAAGGGCCTGGTTAGAACTACAATATAAGTCAGTACTCCCTTCATAATCCATGGGATTCATTCTGTACAGCTCATGAGGGGAGGGGGCAGAGGAAGATCCTCTGGCACAGGCATTAGCTGACCATTTGCAAGAACACCATCCCAAGCTTCATATGCCCATGTTTCTAGTTGAGAGAGATTTTCTCCACCTCAAAAGTCCAGTTAAGCCTTTTTAAAGCTCTGAAAAGAGCTTTGAATGTTCTCAGAAGTAAAGGCCTTTGTGGTAAGCAGCTTCTGAGGGGCCTTGCACAGGGGAAGGCTAATCCCATGCCCACAAAGTGCCTGCTTCCTGCCAACTCTGGAGCCCTCAGAGGAAAAACAAACAAATTAACAGCCATAGGAAGGAGCTGGTGAGATACCAGTCTGCCCTGGTGCCCATGCACCCAGCACTCAGGGGAGGCTGGCATCTCTCCATCCAGACTGGGGCAGGGCTGGCCAGGAGAGTGTCCCTGGTGTACTAAACCACATACCAGTTTAGATAGGCCAATGCTGCTGCACATTAGGGCTGGCATCCTTAGTTTCTGGCCAGACACTTGCCACGTGGTGATGAATGAGCTCAATACTGTTTCCATAGCCCAAAGCTACTTTTGAAAGGACAGAAAGGGCTATATCCCTTGAGCCCTAGCAGCATCTCTCTGCTAGATTTTTCCAACGAGTACTTAATCCTGAAGGCAAGGACTGAGGAGACAGTTCAGTCAGCAAAGGGTTTGTTGTGTATGCGTGACAATCTGTGTTCAGCTCCCCAGCACCCATATAAAAAGCCAGGCATGGTTGCATACCCACCAAGGTAGGCTGGCACAGCTATAAACCCAGCGCTGGAGAGGTGGAGATAGGAGTCTCCCTGGGGCTTAGTGGCCAGCAGTCTGAATCCTGAGGACAAGGTGCCCCAAGCTGACTCACTGAGCCCTTGGCCTTTCTCTCAACTCTGACACCACCAAGCCACCTGACTCTGACTAACTGGCTTCACCTCTGTGAAGTTCAACTTCTTTATCTGTGGATCATGGCCACAAACACTCTCCTGTCTACTTCATAAGACTATTGCAGGGGTCAGTGAGGTTAACAGACACAGGCACTTTGAGGAGACACGAGGTACTACCATTGCAAAAGCTTGACAGGACCCGTCACAGCCTGTGTGACCCATGGGCCCTGCTGATGCAATATCCTGGTGGCGGAGTGCCCATGTCCAAGCTCAAGTGCCGCCTACAGACACTGTGCCAGACTCTGAGGGAAAACCTGGGCTGGCACCTCCAACCCCAGCCTTGGCCCCAAGAAATCATCATCAGCCCTAAGCCGCTTATCTCAGCAGCAAGGGAGCCAGGCGCCTGCTCCCTGTTCCAGTGGGAAGGAAGGGCTCTGTTTTATTTATTTCCTCAACCTCTTGGCCCAGCTCCGCTCTCAAACACATACCCATACAAAATTACTGCTTCTTGCAAAGGGAGCCCAGTCAGGGGCTTCTTGGAACAATTAGCAGGACCAGCTTTAAAGGAGAGAGAGCCTCACAAAGAACCCAGGATCAACCCCTTGAATGCTGATGCCTTCCTGTTTATCCAGTGATTTAGATATGGTTAAACTAATGCAGACACAATATCCTCTGAATAGCTGGCCAGGAGCCTGCACGCCAGAACTCACTCAAATGGTGTGACAAGGAAATGGGCCCTGTAAAACCTGGTGGTAGACTCCAACAAAGGCTTCATTCTGTGTCTCTATCCAGATCGGCTAGGGACTGGAGGCTGGAGCCAGAGGTGGATCCCAGGCCAGATCATGACTTACATTCATTCTTTGGGTCTTAAGGCCTTCATTGACTTCCTGAGCGGAAGAAGCCTTCCAATAGGAACCACAATGGACACATAGCTTACTGATCATTATCAGAAACAATCGGGTGAAAACCAGAAAGCACCTTTCTTTTATTCTGCTTTTGTGGAGACTTTTGAGGAGCCAGGGAAGGTAACTCACCCTTGACTGTGTTGGGCAATGGGTGTTCCTGACATAGATCAGAGGAAACATTCCTGAGAGAGATCGGGAAATGGCACAGGAAAGATTCTCAGAGTGCCTATGTGTTTGTTTTGTGATTCATCAGGGTCAGGAGCTCTGAAAGCCACTCCTGCTAGCAGACACAGAATGATAGGAGGATCACAAACCCAGAGAGTCCTTCTGATGGGTGACTATGGCTCTGCCCTCTGAAATCCTCGGAGTACTTTTTTAGCTGTTTCATATACACCACCAGCTCTAGTTTCAGGTTTCCATAAGCAATGGGGATGAGTGAGAAGTGACTAGGAATGAGGACACACATTAATGGCAAGTGTTCTGCAGACATCAACTGTCAGGCTCCAAAGGTGACTGCGTCTAGTGTTTCATATTGTGTCCAAGTTATCACACATGTCACATACCTTGGCAAGATCTTCCATCTTCATTGAGGGTGAAACCAGGGTTGCATGTGCAGGAATAGGATCCGGGAACATTTGCACATAGCTGCTGGCAGTAACCATAGCGACATTCATCAATGTCTGGAAACAGATACAGGCAAGGTAAGACAGGTAAGGTAAGGTCCTCTCTGACACCACCATCATCAGCATGGTACCATTGCCCTCTTCCTCTAGGATGGAACTAGAAAGGGCAGTCAGGAATTATGATGCCCTTCGGATCACAGTGCTCAGCTTCCCTACAATTCTCTACTTCCCCCAAAACAGTCTTCCTTCCATCTGAACCTATCATGAAATTTGTGACAAAATTTTTCTGCTTTGATTGGGATATCACACCAGATGTCTTCTCAGAACTTAACCAACTCAGATTTAACAAAGACTTATGCAATATTAAGGTTCAATGCTATGATTCTCTATGATCTTTTCAGTACCCTGAATATGAACAAGTTACCATGTAAAAAGAAGTGCTCTGGTGAACTGTCTGCCAGCTCCACTGACAATGACTATGTCCAGCTGGCAGGAATAGGATCCCAGGCATCGGGATGAGCTGGGCAGTGCTACAGTAAGACCTATGAATGCAACAATGCAAGGATGCTTGTGCTCACCTTGGTTCTTAGCCTTACACTGGAGTGGACACAAAAGTCCAGATAAATACACTCCTGAGCCATGGAAAGCAGCAATGTGGTAGGGAGTGTATGCTTCTGGCAGAGCTGTGCCTTATAACCTCTCTGTAACATGTGCCAGCCCATGAGGAGCTTGATGTCATTGGGAAAGCACTTTATAACATCCCAGGCTAAAAGAGTGATGGTCTGAGCAACTCACTCCTAGTAGGCAGGGTTCCTCCATTGAAACCTGCATTCTCCAGGAGGACAGTGTCCTTACACAGGCTCAGCTGAGACCAGCTGATCTGACTGTGCTCTAAATTCTAATGTCCCCTCCCTGGAACCTCAGCTCTTAGAAAGGTATAGGTAGCAGTCTTTGTGCCTTGATCCTTGTGCCCAGTTTCTACTACCTACAGCTAGAAAGAACTCTTCCATCCCCCAGCCCAACCCATTGCCTATTTTTCAGCCCTCACTGGAGTCTGTGTCCTGCCTTGTGATTCTGTTTTATCTCAGTCCCATTGGCTTCTAACATGGCCCAACAACATTCCCCTGAGATGGGCAGCTCCTATTTGGAAAGCCTTTTGGTTTGTATAGTTGCTAATCCTGACCTCTTCCCAAGACACAGCTGGAAATATCACCAATGCTGCCTGGAGAGGCATCAGAGGCAGAGAGGGTACCCTCTCCTTTGGAGTATGTAGGAAGAAAGGCAGCCCCATCCTTTGTTTTTCTGAAAAAAAAAAAAAGGCAAGGTCTCCCACAGTGCACAGAAGGGACAGTAGGTGGCTGTAGAATGTTGAAAGAAGAATTTGGCCAAGGGAAGGCATGGGATCAGCCAAAATTAAGGAAGGTCCCCTATGTCAGAGGTTACTACTACTGGACCATGTCATATCGGCACATTCTACACCAATGAGCATCCCTCCAATGGTGCTCTGTGGAAGAGAACAACCTTCACAAGCAGAGGAGCAACATCTTTTGACATTTCTCAGATGGAGAAATCTGCCCTCTAGGTATCAATGATGGACCCATGTACCATGCCTCACATCTCTCTAAGTGCCCTTTGTGGTAAGAAAATATCTGGCCGGGGGAGCCAGAGACATCAATATTAGACCCAATTTGTTTTAAGTTTATCCAAAATGTTCCTCCTCTTTGAGTTTGTCTCCAACTCTATAAAAGCTAGATGACATAATATCTAACATCCTTTCCAGCTCTGGAGTCCTACATAAGAAGTTCCTGTACAAATAACTCTCTCTTGCTGGTCTGCTTACATTCAGACCAGTAGCATCACATTTTCCATTAGAGCAGAGGTTGGTTTAAATGCATAGGGACTATCATATTCCCAGATGCCCTCACACATCAGCTCTTTTGTGCCTCCCTGCAAAGGAGAGCCGTGCCAAGACCAGGCAGTTTATCATGCCTCAAGGACACTTCATACAGGGCACAGAGTAAACCCAAATTCAGCCTCAATCCAGAGACCTGGAAGGAAAGGATTTGGATTTTTGTTCTGTTCCATTTCATTTTTCCCCCCATAATGTTGTTTGAATCTAACTTTGAGGCAACTTGTCTAAATGTAAATCCAGAGAATAGGAAAGAAATAGTCCTAGCCAATGCCAACTACAAGGGATAAAACTGCCAGTCAATGATGATTGACACCTCTGGAGTAAAAAGAAAGAACACAGCTGTGGGGTGGGCCGTGGAGTGGCAGGGTAGCAGTGCTAGGCTGAGATGATTCTGGAACATTCCTGGTCTACCCTTGAGATTTAGAACATTTCTATATCTAAGCAAAAGTATTCCCTTGCCTTAGTACTATTTCTAACCAGGGTAGAATAACTCTCATTTCTACTACTTCCTGGCATAGCTGTAAACTTCCTGAAGACAGGAAGATCTCATCAAACTTAGGCGAAAGCCCTTAAAATGTAATTTCAAAAAATATATATGAAATGCTAGTGATGGTGAAAACGTACTTTAATGGATGGTAACACATGTAAAATAATTTAATAGCTTTCTATACATACCCAAAGAAAAGCTTCCTTGGACCTCCCTAGTGCACCCACATTGTACTGTATCCTTGACACTCATCAACTCCCCCTGAGTTCCTAGGAGCCACAGGGAGCTCTTACCTAGGCACTGGCCTTCCAGAAGCCAGTAACCATCGGTGCAGGAACAGGTGTACCCTCCTTCCGTGTTGATACAGATCTGGGTAGGGTTGCACTGGTGTGAGTCTGTTGCACACTCATCTACATCTGTAACACAAAAATTATTCCAGACAGTGTCACACACACATCTAAGAACCCTGTATTCACCTGCTGCTGGGCTGGGAGACAGTTGATAATATCACTGGGTTATACCAAGAGACAGAATCACCTCCCTGATAGGTACTTTTGAGACACACTGACCTTGAATTAGAATGGGCAGAGCTGGTCTTGCTCAAAGAAATACACAAAGGGGAGGAAACATGACCATATGTACTCTTCACCAGCCATTGCCAACCTTTTCTTAACATATGCTATACCAACAATGACTCATCTGTGTCGATCCTGCCCTCTCCTGCCTACCCCTTCCTGTAGTCATGACTGCAGCAGGTTTTGCTCATTGACATATTCCCTCTACCTCTGCCGAATGGACCATCAGGCAGTCAGAAGTATTGTTAAAAGTTGCAATTCACTGTGTGGTGTGCCCGACCCCACACTTACCCTCATGGGACTCCATGATCCCAATTTACAGCTGGGCAAACAGAGGCGAGGGATCAGTAAGCACCAAGCCACAAGCTTAGGCCACACCCCCTCCTGCCTGACTCAAGTCTTCTCTGTGAGGAGGTGACAGAGGACACAGCTGGAACCAGGTAGATGCAGGAGGGGCTGGCCAAGAGGACTGAGCTTTCAGTACCTTTTCCATGTCCCAATTCACATATCTGCCTGTTGATGCTACAGACTGTAGACTTTCTCCCCATTCACTCAAATGTCATCTTTGGGCCAAGGACACAGCTCTGTGTTAGTGAATCTGCCTGGGATACCTAAGGTCCTGGATTCAATCACAGCTAAACATATTTGCGTGTGTGTGTGTAGTGGAGGTCAGGGGCTCCAGGACCCAGAAGTGTCAGCTCTTTGAGACAAGCCTTTGCATGGCACTGGTTTTGGCATGCTTTGTGCTCAGGAAGCCAGCACAGCTGAGTGTGACATTCAGCCACATAAGCAGTGGTATCTTTGGGTTAAATGATACAGCCATGATACTTCCACAACCCACTATCCACAACAACTGAACACTAAGAGAATTGATGAATCCCTGCCAGACTCCAAAGTGACAAGGTGTCTGGGTTCCTCTGGGGAGCCAACCTTCACTGCTCTAAGCATGGATATCCTCCAAGAGTCTGGGTCTAAGGTAGTGGCACCTCCATTCCACCCTGACACTGTGACAACATGCAAAGCTCCAGCCCAGTTTTCTGCTGCAAACTCCTGCCTCTGCCCTTTGCCTCCCTTCCACCCAAGCTCTGCCCGTACAGCCCAGCCACCCAGGGGAGCCAGGGAATAATGCTTGGCCAGTGTCCACTCTTGTCCCAATCCCCATCCAAGCTTATGACAATAAATAATTCCACCATTGGCCAGGACATATTTACATTTCCCCAGCAGGAACTGATGATGAATGGTGATTATACCCTGTGAACAACGCTGCCTTTGGAGTCTCAGCTCTTGTCCTGATGTGAGGCGAATGGGGAAGTGAGAGTGATCGAAAGGAAGGACGGAGCTGAGGTGACAAGTCCCCAAGCCTCTGCCTTTGTGTGACATGCAACATAAACAACAATCCAACAGAACCCAAGCACAGGAGACTGATCGCAGAAGCACGTGGGGGACCTCAAAACGGGCCTACTGTCCATGCGAACAAATGTGAACATGCTTTTCAATGCTCTGCTGCTTTACCAAACTAAAGACTTCACTCTGTGATACCCCGTTTCTGTGTATGTATCTATAACTGGAAATTTAGGGCCAGCAAGATGGTTCAGTGAGTAAAAAGGTGCCTGCCACCAAGCTTGACAACTTGAGTTCAATTTCTAGAACTCAAATGGTGGATGGACAAGACTGACTCACACAGTTTGTCCTTTGAGCTCTGCATGCATGCCCTGGCATGACCACCTACCTACACATGCACTACATAAATGGATAAAGTAACTTTTTAAATTTCATTTTCACTTAATTTAATTAGCTTTCACTATATTTTTTATACAGAATTGTCAATATAAAGTCTGTTTTGAGAACCTAGTGAATTAGTAGGTCCCTAGACTAAGAGTGCCCTTAAGCCCCAGCCAGGCTTCCTCAGCCAGTTAACTACCGGATGGGATTTGGGGATGTGAGATTTAAAAGCAGCCACTACCCTGCACACCACTGTCAGCTTACCCACCTACCAGAGGAGCCCAAACTGGAAGTGTGTGCTCTGTGTTTCCACAAGGGGGTGAATGAGGCCTTGCAGATTCCAGCACACAGCTGAATTGCTTACATTAAATACATCTGACTTAAATAACAGAAGGAAAAAATACATAGAATGGCTCCAAGGACATTCTTTGGCAGGGCGTCCTTTTCTGCATCAGTGGAAAAGCATAAGTTACGGCAACCTGAGCAGGTGTCATTATCCTTGTGTGCAATCATGTCTATTTCCTTTCCTGTGTGATAGTTAGGAATGGTCTCCTTAAAGAAAAAAAAAATGCCGAGTAAGTACAATCACTTTATTCATTCTTTATGCTCAATGGGCTGTCTGTGTGTGTGTGTGTGTGTGTGTGTGTGTGAGAGAGAGAGAGAGAGAGAGAGAGAGAGAGAGAGAGAGAGAGAGAGAGAGAGAGAGAGAGAGAGAGAGAGAAGGAGGGAGGGAGGGAGGGAGGGAGGGAGGGAGGGAGGGAGGGAGGGAGGGAGGGAGCCATTTGGGGAGCTGACGTCAAGCATAGCCCTCTGTCACAGGACTAAGCATCATCTGCTGGCTCCCTGCTTCCTCCCAGGAGCTGCAGCCAGTCAGCTGCCCAGCACCTGGAGGAGTCTACCACAGCAATTGTGGCTGGTTCCTCCCCAGCTGGGACAAAGTCTAACTGCTTTCCAGGTGACCAGCCCCTTAGCAACTGGAGGAAAGCTCTTGTGACATTTTCTGGAACCTGGAAAAGCCCAGTGTTGCTCCTGCCCAGAAAGAAATCCTCATCTGCATCGAGCTCCACAGCTTTGTTGTCCCGTGAGGCATTGGTTAGGCTGCCACTGCGTCTTCATGAGTCCCCCATGGAGTAGTCTTTAGTTGCAGACAACTGTTCATCAGAAAAGGCATCAAACCAGTCAATTCTGTGCTTTGATGCCTTTTGAGGAACCCACAGGCAGAGCGGGTTCCTGGGCCCAGGACAATGTCTACATGAGGTATGCTACTCACTGCATCCCATCTTCTCAGCCAGAGGATGAGCTGACATGGGCAGGTGGGCCACGGCAGTATGAAGGAAGGAAGACTCTCTGAGTCTAGTCAAGGTCTCACAGAGGCACCAAATGAAGTTACTGGCTTCTCCCATCACTACACAACTGTCAACCTTCCTGGAGACAACAAAATATTCTCTCAAGAGGCAGTATGAGAAGGGGGCTGCCTCCTACAAACTACGACAGGCACTAGGCCCTGGAGCAAAGGTGTGCAGTGGAGGCCACCCTACTCTTCAAGTTCTCTGAAGACTTTGTGGGTATCCTACTGCTGTTCTGTGTCCAGTTGATGTCCCTTCTCACAAAGCACCACATAACACTTTTTTTTCCTGTCTAAAATGGTTTCAAGAGCAACCTTTGTATTGATTCTCAGTTAATTAGCTAATAATTCCTATACATAAGCACAACAGACAATGTGCTGTCATAGATACATTGCAGCACAAATAGCATGCAAATGTATGCCTGCTGTTGCCATATGGAGTGTTCCTATAGACACGCACATCTACATTTCAACATTTACTACTTAAAGTTAACAGGGAAATATTTAGACTATTTTCATGTCATAAATTCTAACTAAAAGAAAATGTTCTTTCAGCTTTCAGGGCAGGAAAGCTGACTCAGTGGTTAAGAGTACTTGCTCTCTTTCTAGACCTGAGTTTGGGTCCCAGAACTCTAGCTCTAAGGAATTTGATCCCCTCTTCTGGCCTCTGTGGGCATTCCCACACACGTGGCATATACTTACACAGACACATATGCATAAATAAAAATAAAACTTTTAAAAATTTTACATAGGCTGAATATGGTGGCACATGTCTGTAATCTCAGTACCTGGGAGGCCGAGGCAGGAGAATTGCCAAAAGTTCAAAGTCAGCCTGGGCTACAAACTGAGTATTACACTAACCAGCACTACATAGCAAAACACTGTGGGAAAGGAAAATAAAAAGAAACACTGAATTAAAATTTAAAAATATAAATGACAGGACTGGCAAGATGGTAAAGGTGTGTGCTCCCAAGCCTGACGGCCTGGGTTTGAGTCCCAGGACCCATGTGGTAAAAGGAGAGTATGGACTCACATAAGATATTCTCGGACCTCCACATAGGCACCATAACACGTGGAGGTGAAAGGACATATACATACATGAAACTTTTTTTTTTTTTTTTTTTTTTTGTTTTTTTGAGACAGGGTTTCTCTGTGTAGAAACTTTTAAAAGTTAAAACTATAAAACGGCCGGGCGGTGGTGGCGAACACCTTTAATCCCAGCACTCGGGAGGCAGAGCCAGGCGGATCTCTGTGAGTTCGAGGCCAGCCTGAGCTACCAAGTGAGCTCCAGGAAAGGCGCAAAGCTACGCAGAGAAACCCTGTCTCGAAAAACCAAAAAAAAAAAAAAAAAAAAAAAACAATAAAACGGAACAATCATGGCTCCCCATGCCACCGGGAGAACATTTTCTGAGCCATTCTCTCGGCACCAAAGTTTAAGACGGGAAATAAAACCACCCATAGACCCCTTCAGAAAAGGCTAGCATGGGAAAGAATAGGAACTTGAGGGGCTAGCATTGATAAGGGTGGATTAGGGTTCCTGCACTGATAACTGAGGAGTGCAGATATAGACAACACCTAATAGCTGCTGAGGCAGCTGCCTCAAAGGCTGCTGGGAGATTATTAAATGACCAAGCATACTCACCCCATCATCACTGCCTGCCACAGAGTGGGTGCTCTGACATTACAGTTCATTTCTCAGTGACAAGCTGTCCCTACCAACCATGGAAGATGGGGAAGTCCGGCTTCTGCCTCCTGCAGAACTTAACAGAGACTCCCAGACCTTAGCACTGAGGCTCAGTGAGCTGTGTGGACCTGGTCAGGGCCTCTCTCCCTCCCATCCCACACACTACCCAGTAGGAGATTATGGCAAGAGAGGGAAATGACAGACAGAGACCTTCAACAGCATCTCACTTTCTACCTCCGCACTCCGGCATCTGGGGGACCTTTCTAGGATGACAGGCAACTGAGACATGAAGAGACGAGTCTTACAGAATTCCACAGCCATTCTTCAACCCTGCAGGATCTGACTTTTCCCTTTCTGCACCCAAGCTCCAATTCTGTGGCCAAGTGAAGCTGACGTAGGGAGCCTCTGCTGAACGTGCCTGTTCTAGTGTGAGAAAAACCATCAGGCAAAGTGAAACATTCTTGCTGGGCAACAGTGGGAGAAGCTGTCCAAGAGTACTTCAAGTCCACACCTTTCCAAGGGTTCCTTCCGCTCTTCCTTTGTGGACATGGCAGAAATCATTTCTGCGGTAGTGAATTTTTAGCCGGTGAAACAACATGTTTTTCCAGCCCATTTTTTGTTCCTTCCTTGCCCAAGCTAATGGGGTCTGATAAGAAAGAGAATAATACTGCCACATTCCTGCGTCTCTATGTGAAGGCTATTTCAACCCTGCTGCTGGGCTGGGTCACTGCCATTTTTCAGGCAGCCCAACCCAGCCAAGGCTGGAAGCCACACAGGACCTACTTCCCAAACACCTGCTTAATTAAAGACCTCAGCATTTGAGAACTCACTTGCAAAATTCCTAGCACATCTGCACTCCATGTGCCTGATGCTCTTGCATGATCATTAGGAGTCAGATCCTTCTGTGTTTATGACCCTTTTCTCAATGCTCGATATTAAGCATTGTACCACTAATTAGGCAACAAATATGTAGTCCATTTTCCAAACAACAACAAAAGATTCCTTCCATCTCACATGGAACCAGCTGGAATCTGAGACCCAGACTCTCCCTGGTTGCTTTTCATCTCCCCATAAAGTGAGAGCTTAGAGGAGCATTCTCAGATGGCCTTAGCTCTGATCTAAGTATGTAAGTAATGAGGATCATATTGGCTGGTGGGTAATTATTTTCATCCACAGGATGCATGGGAAACAGCAACTGTCTGGCCTTGCTTTCGAACTGGGCAGTGAATTGGCCAAGTCCATTCAACCCGTGCCAGAGTATGGGTGGCCACAGCAGCCAGGGAGAGACAACACACGGGTCTTTGTTAGCATCATGAGTCAAGATGTTCTCAAAGAGGGCAGGCCTGCTGATTGGCAATCTGGACATGGCTTTGATTGGCAATCTGGACATGGTTTTTAGGGGTTCTAAGGCTTAGGACACTATTGTGACTACAAAGCAAACAGCATAACACTCAAATTAGATTTTCATTTATTAAATTCTTCCCATTTGCCCATCAACAGAGAAGAGTTTGGGATGTATACCAGGCAGCACTTTCCAAACTTAACTATCTGCAAGAACCATTGACTATATAAGAATGTCTGGGGCTATATTATTCTGAAGTGATCTAAGTGAATGTGGGGTGGAGGAATCGGTACAGGAGCAATGCTTTTCAACCTTCATGTCTATACAAATCAGTGTGGATCTTTTTAAAAGGGAATGGAATCTCAGATTCTGCACACATAACAGCTCCCAGATGACATCACTGCTTCTGGCCCAGGGACTTCACTTTGCATAAGAAGGTACTAGACTCCTCTGAGTGATTCTGAGTTCTGTACCCAGGCAATAAAGCCTGCGGGCTACAACAGCACACTCAGTCCTCTGTACCCCTGGGTTCTGCAGCCACACACTCTACCAGCTGCTGCTTTAGGACGTAAGGACATTGGAAGTACACCAATTTTATCTCCCACCCACCCCACCCCACACTTTAACAGAGTTTTACTATGTTGCCATGGCTGGCCTCAGAGGCTCAATTCTTCTGCTCTTTCCACATGCTAGGGTGATACCCAGACACCAATCAGCTTTTTGTCTTATCATCATTTTCCACCCAAACAACACAATATAGTCTCTACTCAAATAGCAATTTGTTGTATTGGGTATCATAAGCAGTCTAGAGATGGTTTAGGGTTTTTGGTGGATGAGCAGATTATATGAAAATATTAGGCAACTTTGTAACAAGAGACATGAGTATCTGTGGATTCTGATATCCGAAGAGCTCTTGTAACCAACCCCTTCCCCCAAAAATGCACTGAAGATTTGGAGTCTTCTTAGAGCCCCTTAAGGCTGGAGAGATGGCTTAAAGGTTAAAAGTGAATATAGTGTTCTTACAGAGGACCTAAGTATGGGATGTAGGACCCACATCTGGCAACTCACAATCACCTGTAACCCCAGCTCTGTGGGATCCAGTGTCTTCTTCTGGCTATCATGGGCACCGTACTCACTCACATCTTTTGGCTGTCATGGGCACCAGTACTCACATGCTCACACATGTACATTTCCACACAACATACACACACAGAGACATAATTAAAAATAAAATAAATCTTTAAAAATAAATAAATAAAATTCCTAGTATAGCCTGACCTACACAGATTACTACTCCAGTACACATCCATCTCCATGATTCAATCTTGACCTGTAGTGGTGGATGCCTACTGTAGTACTGTGTACCAAGGCTTTGACCTACAGGGTAACGGGCCTTGAAAGGCCCTCCTTCCTATTAGTTCACTGGTAGTGTTATGTTTCCCATGAGTAAATCAATTCCCCAAATCTTAACTAAATTCTTAGAAACACCGCCCCCAAGGTGACAACCAAAGCACAGAGATCCCAAGTAGGAGAAAGGTCAAGACTTTCCTACAACACATGGCCTTATTTTTCACCAAATCGGCAAGATCACAGCTCATAAATGCATGGATCTTGAATCCTGAAATTTTCCTGGCTCCCCACATGTACTGTTTCCTCATTCTCTCTGAGCCAATTCCTGCACCTCATTTTTCTTTTTTCATTTCATTTTGAGACAGGTTCTCACTATGTATCCCTGGCTGGCTTGGAACAGAAATCCACCTGCCTCTGCCTCCAGAGTGCTGGGATTAAAATCATACACCACCATGGCCAGTGTCCTCCTGTCTTCTTTTTCTCAGTGTTACAGTCTGTGAACTTCTTTTACACACACACACACACACACACACACACCAACTCCTCCCAGTGCTGTTCTTAGTTAATGGCACCACCATTTTTCAGTGTCTGGAGAAAGTCCTCACATGTTGAAGCCCTCAAGGCTCTTTGTCCCCTTGTAAGTCCCAACAGAGAGTTTCACCCTCATGACCTTATCCAAACAACATCACTTCCCAAGATCTCACTTCCTGTTCCATCAACATATTAATTAGGCAGGGCATGGACTTTCATAGCAATGCCTGATATAGCTTCCTCTTTCTTTCTCAGAAGGCTTGATATCCCAGAGAAAGTTTACTCTGAGAAGTGTCAGAGGAAGAAAATGATGAACCACCCTGCCCTGAAAGCAGATGTCAGCAGGACCATTTAGGACACAAGTAGAAATCCAATCTATTTTTCCATCCAAAACAAAACCCTCATGAGGCCTGGTACTTGTGTGAGAATACGCAGGTGTGCAAATCCACCCCAAGGAATTAATCAGTCCAGCAGCAGCAACAAACATTCCCTTCTGGGCCACCCTCAGAGCTCCACTGGTAAGGAAATCTGCAGGTGTGCCCTTCCCATCCCTGAGGTGAGAAGGCCCTGGATCAAACTCTGAGTCTCTTGCCAATTTACCAGGACAAGCCTGTACATATCACTGACCTTCTGTATCTCAGCATCCCTATCTCTGGTCAGAGTTACCTCACCTGCCCTCTTAGAGCTTGTACAAGTACAGAAGACAGGCATAGCTCATAAACAAGTATGTAAGTGGGACTGGGGCATGGCTCAAATGGTAAAGTGCTTGCCTTGGAAACACAAGGACCTGAGTTCGATCCCGAGAACCTACATAAAAATGTTGGGCATGGGGCACAGGCTTGAATCCCAGTGCTAGGGAGATGGGTTGGAGGATCCCTAATTGGTCAGCTACAAGTCAATGAGAGAGCCTGTCTCAAAGAAAAGGAACATGGCACTAAAAATGACACCCAAGATAATCCTCCAGCCTCCATACACATACATTCACATGTGCATGGCACAAACATCAAAATGCACTACAAAATCCACAATTGTTTTAATTAAAAAGAAATGTGTGAGCAGAACATGTGACGTGGAGTGTCTTAGCTCTGGGATATGGGGACAGATATGGATGCTGAGGGATGGAGGAGAATCTTTCTTACCTACATCCATTCCTGTAAGCCCATTTCCTAGGGCAAGGCGGGGTTGAGGAAGTGACAGACAGCTCTTTTGATATAACACACTTCAAGAAGTAGGACAGTCAGTGGAGAGTTCAGTACCTCATCGGGGACCTGCCCATTCTGCCGTTCTCTCCTGCTGCTTCTGCTCTACCCTGGAAGGAGCCAATGAGCTCCCCTTTCTAGTAGATCAGAAAGTAACTTTCAGCCTGGCAGTGGTGGTGCACACCTTTAATCCCAGCACTCGGGAGGCAGAGCCAGATAAATCTCTGTGAGTTCGAGTCCAGCCTGGTCTACAAAGTGAGATCCAGGGCAGCTCCAAAGCTATACTGAGAAACCCTGTCTCAAACACACACACACACACACACACACACACACACACACACACAACAAATAAATAAATAAATAAATAAATAAATAAATAAATAAATAAATAAATAAATAAATATAAAAATTTTAAAAAAGAAAGTAACTTTCCTATCACCAAGAGGGGGTAAAACCTTAGTGGATGGGAGGAAGAGGTGAGGATGCACAGGAATCACAGAAGCAGACTGAGGGTGCCATAGACAGCCAGAGTCTTGGGAGACACTGGCTTTTGGTGAGGAGTGGCCATGAGCCCTAACCTAGAAGCAGGAGCTACCCACTCAGCCCAGGGATGAAGCCTCGCCCTGTTTCTCACCACCCTTTGCACTTAATACGAACTGCATTATATCACTGAAAAGTAAAATAAATGCTGAAACTGAGTAAACACTTTTCAGGATTGAGTATTTACCTGGCCTATGGAATGGGTACCGCCCTTTATGCCCACCCTCTGAGGTCAGCAGCAGCCTGGGTTTCTCTAGTAAGGACACAGGACATCGAAGGAGCTGCATGGGGCAGTCAACCAGCTGGCCATCCAGCTCCCCTCACCAGCCCTCCCCCCTGCCACTAAGGGCATGGTTCCCGGAGCCCAACACCCACTGTGCATCTGTGCCACGTGCATATGCCATGAGTCAACACTGTCCTAGGTTCTAGGGATTCAAAGACAAAGGACACATGGGCTTATCTTTGAGAACACACAGGGGTCAGACAATCCCCATTTAGATAACAAAGGGGGTGTGGGGGGGAAATGTAGGGCATCCCCAGCAGGGACAGGTTTGTGTGTGGACATGTGAGGGAATGCACAGGAGGCTGCTATGACAGAGACCGCAGGCATCCCTTAGGAACCATTCTCCCAGCTGGGAGGAAACAGTGTCCAATCCCGAGCTTCTCCCCCTCACCTGCAGGTTGGGAACCTCTGGGAGGCTCTGGATTAGAACACGTGTCAGAGGCCTATCCTGGCCAATTAAGTGGGAACCCCAGCAAGATTTAACACGTAGCCCCATGAAGAGCTGCTAACCTTGCCAATGGTATGTGTAAGAGTCTCCTTGCAAGTTTTGTTCTTTTTCTGAATAGAGCTCCTATCTCAGGACATCTGGAGAGAGTTCCAGTGGCCAGTATTCTGAACTGACACCCTAAGTGATATTGATGAAAGTGTTCGTGTGTTTAGAAATGTGGATCTTGTGTCACCAATAGACCAGTTTTAACATTGTCTTTGGAGGCTGCCCCCATGCCAAGAACAGGACTGGGCACAGAATGTTCATTTCAAAGCTAATTGCTTCATATCCACTAAGATGGCTACCACAATAAACAAACAAACAAACAAATAAATAGGTGGGTTCTCTCCTGCAGAACAGGAGTTCCCGAGTCAAAGACCAGGGCTTTTCTGCATCTCAGTACAGTGCCTGACACATACAGTTGCTGACAACCCGAAACAGGACATAACCATCTCAATAACAATGAACAGCCACGTTTGTAAAGGACTTGCACATGCTGAGTTCTTCACCACCAACATGTCACCACATCTTTTCAACTGCTCTCTGAGGTTCTGCTGTGCTAGCTCAGTGTAACAAATGAGTGAAGGCACATGCCCCAGCCAGCAGAGCAAATTATCAGTGGAGCAAGGATTGGGTACTGTCGCCCACACTCACTCATCTTCAGGATGATAAACCCTCATGGGACATAAGTAGGCTGAGTCTCCTTGTCTTAGGGCATTGGGGGGCGGGGGGTTACTAGAGCTACACCATAGTTACACGTGATGACCTGGGGGAATCCTGAGGACATTCTATTAAGAAAAATAGGCCAATTGCAAAGGACAACTACTAGCTGACTCTTCTTCTGTGACATGCTCACCAGGAGTCAAATAGAGACAGAGAGTAGAATGATGGTTTCCAGGGGAAGAGACCATCGTTCAATGGGTGCAGAGTTTTCAAGTTGAAAGATGAAGTTCTGAGATCTGAGGTCTGTTTCACAACATGGCTGAGCTATAACCCTGAAGACGGACAAGGCAGCACATTTTGTATTGTATGTGTTTTACTGAAATACAAACATTGATGGCTGATAATTAAAGCCTATTTCTTCACTGGGCTTCATTCCAAATTTTACAAACTGTTCCTAATCAGAGAGATAAACAAGTGACCTGTGATCTACAGCTAAACCCCAGAAGGAAGACCACAGCGACCATGCTGTGCCCTGAGGATCCCAGCTCTGTGCTCAAACAGACCCCATCTTTCTGCAACTTAGTGTTACTGCATGGGACCTGAGAACCAGGGGGGAAGTGGCTGGAGAGGAAAACCATGAAGGCAGAGGGGCAACAGGAAGAAAGTAGGTACAAAGAGCTCTGAATTATAATGGAGTGTTGGGGTGAATCCAGCCTCTTAATATCTAGGTTCAAAGAGCAACAGTAGCCACAGGGGAGCTAGGCCGGACCTGGTTCAAATCCCCTGCCCCCACTTTTTAGAGACATGATATAAAAACAGATTCTGAGAGATTCTTTTTATCAGCCCCTAAAACACGGATTTTTCTCAAGTATAACAAGAATTAGTGACCATAGTAACTGGGTAGGACCAAGTAAGTATAATCCAAGTCCTTACCACAGTGCCAGTCGGGGGAACTGGTCTTCCCAGTCAGGGACTGGTCTTTAGATAAGAAGACTGTGGAGTTTCACTAGCAGAGGAGCGGGGAGAGGAGGAGGAACGGCAGGAGGCTCTATCTTCTAAATGGAAGAGAGAAAGGGTTTGAAAGCCAGGCTCGAATCCCCCAAACTGGCTCCAGAGTGGCCTTCAGGGAAGTCTTCCTACACACCCACCTCCTTTGAGAAAACAGGTCTCCTGACTTGTGTCCTAAGAGGCAGACAAATCGGAATCTTCTGAGGGCCAGGTGCCTACCCAAGCTGAGACAGGCAGAGGAGGCCCCCTGGAGGACACAAGAAGAAGGGACACCAACAATGAGGGAGAAGTCCATGGCTTGCCTCAGCACACAAAGCAGGTATTACATACCTCACTATAGGCAGGGAGGGCAAAAGTTAAGACAAGAGGTAGCCTGATGGGGGAGATCCACCTGATGTCACTTTAGAAAGAGATCATAGTGTGGTGTCCTCTGCTTTTTGGTTGGCCTGGCATACCTCCATCATAAATACTGCTTCTACAAACATTGTAATTATGGTTATATAATGTACATAAAGAGGGTTAAATTATGTGAGTATATTACAATATAGGAAGTTTGTTGCAATATAGAAACATGTGGTGTATGAACGCCATATAAACACTGCCATGTTTCCTAGGATTTGCTCTGAAATCAGAATGTTCTGGTATTTCTAGACCCGTTTAACAGGCTTATCAAAAGGGGCTGCTTAAAAGACAGAGCAGTGGTGATTTATTCTTCCCACTTTAATGCGCCAGAGTGGTTATTGACTCAAAAGGGGATGTGTGCTGGTCAGAGCCAAGGCTTCGCGTTCTTCCTTCCTTCATCAGCCAACTGTAGTGACTAGTGCTGACCAGATCACAAGTTTTTATTCTTTTGTCTACTGCTCTTCATGAGCAGAGCTAAGTCTGGTTTTTATTCACTTACATCCTTTTAGGCAAGTCTCTGACATTACCACATTGTTATAAATGATAAAAGAAGCCAGAGATGGTTAGCAGATAACTCAAGAATTTAACTGGCCCACTACTAACTAGGTTGATGTCAATCTCCTATGTTCTTTTTTTTTTTTTTTTTAAATAAAAGCATCATGCTTATGTTTGGGGGATTCAATAAGGTAAGAAATTCCCTTGATGGGCTGGGTAGATGGTTCAGTTGATAAAATGCCTGTTATGTAAACATGAGATCCCAAGTTTAGATCCCACGCATCCATGTAAAAGGTAATCATAGTTATGTGTGTCTGTAACCCCAACACAGGGCAGGCAGAGACAAGAGGATCCCCAGGGCTTACTGACCAGGCAGTCTGGCCCAATCAACTCCAGGTCCAATGAGAGACCCTGTCTCAAAAAATAAGGTAGAGAGCAACTGAGAGGGGCACCTGATGTCTGCCTTTGGCTTCTTCATCACATGCAATCATGCATAGTCATATATATATATGTGTGTGTGTGTGTGTGTGTGTGTGTGTGTGTGTGTGTGTGTAAAGATATACATATAACACACACACAAAGAGGAAAAGAGAGAGATTCACTGGAAGACATGCCATCTTTAATGAATTAATAGAATTATTGCCATTCTGGAAAAATTGCCTCTCTGCAGGTCATACAGTAATTACTTATATGGGAAGATCACTATCTACATCTGTGAAGTTTAAGACTGTGGTAGAGTCTCAGGTCTCCAATTTTGCAAGCAGAAAACCCTCCGTGTCTGCCAGAGGACAGTTCTTCAAATCATCACATTTTGGAATGTGTAGGATATTCCATGATTCAATCTGGCTGACAGAATTAGATGGTCTGTCTTCAAGAGAAGACAACTCCTGGGATAAATGGTCAACAGACAGCCATTCATTCATCATTCACTATCTCTGCAATATCAACCAAGCAAATTCTGTGTTCTTGGCACTGGGCAGGGCACCATAAACACTAAAGTAACAAACATATTCCAAATGAACTTCACAGAATCAGTGTCAGGCAGACCATGCTTCCTGATGAGAATGCAATTAAATAGAAATCAACATGAAAAGATAAATCCCAACCTCTGTGTCGTTTGACAAACTCACCACTACATACACCACAGACTCTCAGATGTAATCACAATGAAAACTAGAATATTCTTCAATTTTAATGGAATGAAAATGCTGTGTGCTCTATGACAAATGTCATTTCGGTCAACAACAAGCCACCATACTATGGTGGGCCCAAAAGATTGAAACGGAGCTTAAAAAAAATTCTATCACTTTTTTTTAACTCTTTAATCATTTATTTGCAATTAAACACAGCTTTCCCTCAGATTATGGACAGAGCATGCTCTGTAGTGATGACACCAACTCAATACCATCCCACTCCAGATTCTGTAGGATCCAGTGAGGACCAGAGTTCCTCAGGTTCCACTTCACCACCCCCTGTCTTTATAATACCTTTCTAGTTTTAGATCCACAGATGCTTACAGCTTCTCACAACCCCCTCTCACGGAGAGGATATAAAGTAATGCTTATATATTACAGTAGCATGGGAACAAGGCTATACCATGTAGTCCAGATGTGGAAGAGGCCATCTGTGGTGGCTTGGATGAGAAATGGCCCCCATAGGCTCATATATCTGAATACTTGTGTCCCCAGTTATGGAACTGTTTAGGAAGGATTAGAAGATGTGGCCTTGTTGAAGGATGTGTGTAGCTAGAGTTTTCCTGCCTGGGCCATGGTCTGGACAAATCTCTCTCACCTGCCAGTCCTGCAGCCATTCAGACCCAACCAAGTAAACACACAGAGACTTATATTGCTTACAAACTGTATGGCCATAGCAGGCTTCTTGCTATCTAATTATTTTATCTTAAATTAACCCATGTCTATTAGTCTATAAGTTGCCACGTGGCTCACGGCCTTCCGGTACCTTACATCTTGTTTGTCATGGCAGCGGCTGGCAGCATCTCTCTGACTCAGCCTTCCACTTCCCAGAATTCTCCTCTCTCCTTGTCCTGCCTATACTCCCTGTCTGGCTACTGGCCAATCAGTGTTTTTATTAACCAATCAGAGCAACACATTTAACATACAGAACATCCCTCAGCAGAAGTGTGTGGTGATATGTTGTGTCCCCCAATATATTGTGCATCCTAATAAACTTATCTGGGGTCAGAGGACAGAACGGCCACTAGATAGACATAGAGGCCAGAAAATGGTGGCATACACACCTTTAATCCTAGCATTCCAAAGGCAGAGATCTGTCTGGATCTCTGTGAGTTCAAAGCCACACTGGAAACAGCCAGGCATAGTGACTTTAATCCCAGGAAGTGATGGCAGAAAGCAGAAATGTATTTAAGGCATGAGGACCAGGAACTAGAGCCTGGTTAAACTTTTAGGCTTTTTAGCAGCAATTCAGCTGAGATTCATTTTGGATGAGGACTCAGAGGCTTCCAGTCTGAGGAAACAGGATCAGCTGAGGAATTGGCAAGGTGAGGCGGCTGTGGCTTGTTCTGTCTCTCTGATCATTCAGCTTTCACTCCCAATACCTGGCTCTGGATTTGATTTTATTAATAAGACCTTTTAAGATTTGTGCTACAGAGATGTGTCACTGGAGGTGGGTTTTAAGCTTTCAAAAGCCCATGCCATTCCCAGTTAGCTTTCTCTGCCTCATGCTTGTGTCCCAAGATTTAAGCTGTTTGTTGCTCCAGTGCCATGCCTGCTTGCCTGCCTGCTGCCATGCTTGCTCCCCACCATGATGGTCATAGACTCTAGCCCTCTGAAACTATAAGCCCCAAATAAACTCTTACTTTTATAACGTGCCTTGGTCATGGTGTCTTATCACAGCAATAGAAAAGTAACTAAGACATTATCCCATCTTGATTTGTATATGTACACTCTAAAATGTCCACACAAAGACAAAATTGCCTGATAACACATTTCTCAGGACACATCCCCATTGTTAAATAACACATAACTATATATTCAAACTTGTGGAACAGACAGGGAGTGTGTGTGTGTGTGTGTGTGTGTGTGTGTGTGTGTGTTCTTGAGTGCTGATAATCAAGAAAAATTTTAACATTTAAAATTAATGAGTTATGTATCAAGTCTAAGGAATTATAAAAGGGGAAAAATCCAACATTTAAAAAGAGGACGATAAAGATCACAACAAAGGGCCAGACAGATGAGTCAACAGTTGAGAATGTGTGCTGCTTTTGCAGAGGTCCTGGGTTCAGTTCCCAGCACCAACAGATGCCTGTGACTCCAGCTCCAGGAGACCAATGATCTCTTCTGTGGGGGCATGTACATACCTACCCAAACACAGACACACACATACTGGTCACGTATGTGCCTATCTAAACATAGACACACACATACACACAATTTAAAACAATATTTTTGAAAGGTAATAGCAGAAAAAATAAAAAAGAAGGAAAACAAGAACAGAAATGAGATTAGCAAAGCTGAGGGTTGGTTCTTTAAAATTGCTCTATGACTTGTCAATATTTGACCTCATAAAAACAAGTTAGAGGGCTGGAGAGGTGGCTCAGCTGTGAGGAGCATGTGCTGCTCTGTGGAGGACTGGAGTTTGGTTCATGCCACCAACCGGCAGCTCACATACACCTGTACCGCCAATTCCAGGTCATCTGATGACTCCGGCCTCAGCAGGCTCACGTGCTCATACATATAATTTAAAATAATAAAAATTAACCTTTAAGAGAAAACTAAGTTAGCACAAATATATTAGGAATGAAAATAAAAGAGAAACTATGGATGCAGCAGAGAATAAAAAGATCATTCAGAGAATGTAGGAGAAAGTTCATTCAAATGAATCTAAAAATAGAAACGCAGTAATCTTTAGAGAAACATAACTTTGCAAAAGTATTGAGGAAGGAATTAAGAGTCAAATATAGTGATGCCTGTCTGGAATCCCGGCACCCACAATTTGGAGGTGGAGTCCTGCCCATTTGTGAACAGCCTGGATTACATAGTGAGTCTGAGCCAAGTCTACATTACATAGTAAAACCATGCCTGGAAAAAGAAAGTGACTAGAAAGTCCAAATGGTCAAATTGCCCCATAATTGTAAAGAATTTATATTGGCAGCTGAAAACCTTCCCATTCACACACACAAAAAAAATACCAGACCTCAATGATCTTACAAGCACATTCTAATGAAGTTTCCATGAAACAGTCCATGAATAGATCAGTTTAACTTTCCAGAGAATAAGAAAGAAAAAACATCTCACTCTATCAAGATGATATGATAGCAGAATCAGCCAGAATAATTCAAAACAGGAATGTGAGAGGCCACTTTAATTTGTAGCTATTACTATCCAAAATCCTAAACAAAATGCTAGCCAAACAAATCAGACAGATATTTTAAACAAATTATGCTATGCTGTGACCAAAGCGGTCATCTCATAAATGAATATGCAAAATGGATAATAAGAAAATCTACCAGGGGCTGGAGAGGTGGCTCAGCAGCTAAGAGCACTCACTGGCTGCTTTTCCAGAGGACCCGGGTTCAATTCCCAGCACCAATATGGCAGCTCACAACTGTCTGTATCTCCATTTCCAGAGGGATTGACACCCTCCTACAGACATACATGCAAGCAGAACACCAATGTACATAAAATAAAAATAAATAAATCTTTGAAAGAAGAAGGGAGAGAGAGAAGAAAACCTACCAGGAACTGGAGAGGAAGCTCGCTCAGTAAAGTCTTTGGTGCCTCATGTTTAGGCCTAAACTTGAAGACCCATGTAAGAGAGCCAGGTGTGGCCATTTATGCCTGCAACCCCAGTGCTGGGTGGCAGACAGTCAGATCATTAGAGCTCACTACCCTGCCAGTCTAGATGGACTGGAAAGATCTAGATTCAGAGAAAGACTCTGTCTCAAAAAAATGCTGTGAAGAGTGACTGTGGAAGACAACAGACATCAACCTCTAGAAATCAAAACATTTATATATATAATATATATATATATAAATAGCTATATATAACATACATAACACTATGCATACAACACACAAGCTACAATGTAAGCAATCACATAAACACATTTTAAAGCATATAATTGTGGTGACATATTGTGTACTCTAATAAACTTTGCCTGAAGATCAGAGAACAGAACAAGCCACTAGATTAAATGTAGAGGCCAGGCAGTGGTGGCACACACCTTTAATCCCAGCACTTGGGAGACTACAGCCAAACTTGTAGTCAGGTTAGGTATGTTTACAAGGTCAAACAGATATATTTTAGATAGACAGGTCATCTTCAAACACTTCAGAGATCTACAGAATATGTCATTTAAGATGTTTTAATAACGTATTTTTATTTTTATGACAATGAGATATGTCTGCTCCTGGCAAAACCAATCTACTTCAGAGAAGATAATGGGCATTGAAAAAAACTCTGTATGAAGTTTACTTTCTTTGTGGCAAAACTTAGTCACTAGGCAAGAAAGTACCCTTGCCTCAACTGCTGACAGTATGCTGTCCAAATGGACAAGTGGGACACAAAAGAAAGGACTACCAAACCTTGCTAAGACAAAGTAAAACCAGCCCTCCAGAAAATCCTGCTTCACAGAAAAGTCTGTCAGACATGATAAGCCTGTAGGCCGAAAACGGATGCCCCAATGTTGCAAAGGAACCTTAGGTGACTGTCCAGGCAGCCAGCTGTTTCTGTCATTTCTCACATTTTTTGGAAATCACTTGTTTGCACTTCCTGCTTACTCAGTTAATATTATTTCCTTCTTGGTTCTCTGATGGAGTTGAAGATTAGATAGTTATAGTTTTTTTTGTTAACAAATTCAGAAAAGAAACTAAACATGTGTAAAGTGTATAAATTTGAAAGACATCAAAAGATAGTTTTAGGTCAGTAATACAAGATAGGATAGAAAGTGAATTAGGTTCAACATTTTGGACTCACCAAAATAGGATAAATAATGGAATATTTTCTCTAAATCTGTCAAATGTTAATGGAGTAGACATTGTTAATGTAATTCTTGACTGTATATATTGTATACACTTATTGTATATAATTTTTCTTATATTAGTTATAACCTTTTATTATTTTAAACAAAAAAGGGGAAATGTGTGATATATTGTGTACCCTAATAAACTTTGCCTGAAGATCAGAGAACCGAACAAGCCACTAGATTAAACATAGAGGCCAGGCAGTGATGGCACACACCTTTAATCTTAGTACTGGATCTCTGGGAGTTCAAAGCCACCCTGGACTACATGAGATTGACTCAGTCTAGGAGAGAAACAGAGCCAGGCAGTGGTAGCACACACCTTTAATCCCAACACTTGAGATCTCATACCTTTGCTTGAGAAACACACATACCTTTAATCCCAGGAAGTGATGGCTGGGCAGAGAAAGGTTTATAAGGCGTGAGGAGACAGAAATTAGAGGCCTTTCAGGCTGAGTTCTAGAGGTAAGAGGTGGCTGTAGCTTTTTCCTTTGTCTCTCTGATCTTTCAGCAGTTACACTAATATCTGGTTCCAGGCTTTTTATTATTAAAAGACCAATTAAAATTCATGTTAAAATAATTTTCACAGTATTTGCATTAAAAGCATTTGATAAGTTCAACACCCACTCATTATCATCATCATCATCTTATTATTATTATTATTAATGTTATTTGCAATGCTGGGGATAGAACCCAGGGGGTCTTGCCTTTACTAGGCAAGTACTCTATCACTGAGATACATTATGATTTTTGCATGAGTGTATGTGTGTGATATGCATATATGCCTACGTGTATATGGGGACACATGTGTGGGGTGTGTGTGTGTGTGTGTGTGTGTGTGTGTGTGTGTGTGTGTGTGTGGTGTATGTGTGGAGGCCAGAGGTTGGTGCCAGGTGTCTTCCTCAAACACTCTCCACCTTATATATTGAAGCAGTCTCTCACTTGAACCCAGAGATTGCTGACTCAGCTTAGTGTAGCCAGGCAACTTGCCTAAGGATGCCTGTCTCAGTCTCCTGATTACAGATGGGCTATCATACCTGCATTTATAGTGCTGCTAGGGACCCAAGCTCCCATCCTCCTGATTGTATGGTAAGTACTGTCCCCCGGAGCCACCTCCCTGGCCATCATCATGAATTTTTTAAAATTATTTATTTATTTTTATTTTATGTGCATTGGTGTTTTGCGTGCATGTCTGTCTGTGTGAGGGTGTCAGATCTTGGAGTTACAGACAGGTGTGAGCTGCCATGTGGGTGCTAGGAGTCGAACCTGGGTCCTCTGGAAGAGCAGTCAGTGCTCTTAACTACTGAGCCATCTCTCCAGCACCTCATCATAAATTTTTTAAACAAGAAAAAGACAGCTCAGTAAGTATTACTCTTCACCATGAAGCAGTCAACGTGACCCTTTTACTACCCAGAGACACACAATGCCCACTGCCACTTTCTACTCTACATTATGCTAAAAATCTCAACCAGGACATAAACCATGAGAAATAAGTGAAAAATCATAAGGATTAGAAGATAAGAGGGAAAAAAAAAAACCTCCCATTACCCTTGGATAATGTGATTGTCAGAATAGCCAAAAGGATCCTGCCAAGGACTAGACATGATAAAAGAACTTGACATAAGATCAACACTCAGAAATAAGCTGTATTCCTATACATTTGCAACAAAGAGACTATTGTTTTTTTTAAGTACCATTTATAAAATAAACCACCAGACTGGCAGAAATCAAGAAGTTTGCCAATGTCAAGTGTTGGTGAGCTTTTAGATCAAAACATACTGATTAGCACTGCTGATTAGAGTGTGATCTGATATAGCTGTTTTGGCAAACAGTAAAGCATTATTGTGTGAAGTCCAAAGTACTGTGCATTATAACTTCATAGTATGCTGACCACCTCCCCTGAAAAATGCCTACAGCATCGTTCCTTTCAATAGCAAAGAGCTAGAAGCGACTCAAAGAACTTTTGACACAGGAATGTCAATGTCAATGACTGTGGTGCAGTCTAGCCTCTCAGTGAAGGAGTGGAAACTGACAACCACAGTCAGCAGCACAGAGGAGAATCTTGGAAGACCTCAGAATGGGCGGCGGGGGGGGGGGGGTGCAGTGGTGGGAAGCACACAGTAGCCTGAGTGCTAACTTCTCATGTGTGCATGCTACACAGCCTTCCAACTTCTGTGTGAGTTACATATAATTTGTGGCTATATCACATAATCAAATAGGGTCTATCTTTTCCACAGCTCAGCTCAGTTTCCTGGGAGATTGATGAGCAAACATCAGCCATCACAAACTCTGATTAACATTCTATAGGGGCAATTGGTTCAGATGCTCTGCAAGCATTGAGTTCTGCAGATTTTAAACAAGGAATTCCCCTGCCTATGAGGAACTAACCACCCTATGAGGTTGGCGGGGCAGGAATGGTTACCCCTGCTTTACAGAACTGAGACCCAGGAGCTCAAGACTTGCCCAAGGTCACACAGATAGTGAGGAGCAGAGCTGAGTGTCAGACCGAGACAGGCTGTGCCTGTCATCTCTCTGTGGTTGCTGCTCCATTTAGCCATTTACAGAGAAGATTCCACTCTCTCTGATACCTCGTTCCCAAGTACCTGGCCTGATTCTGAGCCGTTTTCAGCAAAACATTATTCAATTGCTGAAGAATTCATTCTTTCAGAGGTCAGTGATACATACTTCTTCAGACAAAAAGCCCTCAGAAGCCATATTTCACTTGTAAGTGACCAGAGATTTTTCTTTTTCCTAGTGTAGAAATTATCCTAATAAACATTGCTATAGAATATGTTCAGCTAGAGAAAGCCAAGCATCGCACTTAATGAACACCATCCAGTACAGCATGATTCACACACATCATCTCCTCTAGTCAGTGCAGAAAAACCTACAAGGTGAGCTATATGGCCATTCTAAGACACATAAACAAGACACCAAAGCCATTCCCACAATTTACTAAGACAGAGGATCAGGTGATAAGGAAGAGCACTTAGTTCTTTGTATATGAGTGGATGGAATGTGAATTCATGGCCAGAGGTTACCAGCACATTAAAATGAGGCCAGGGACTAGAGAAATGGTTCAGTGGGAGAAGACCAAGCATGAAGACTGGAGTCTGGATCCCCAGAGCCCATACAAATGCCAGGTGGGTGTGGTAGCCTGCCCCCCATAATCCCAGCACTCAAGGCAGAGATGTGGGATCCTTCAGGGCAAACTGGCTAGCTAGCCTAGCCAAATCGGCAAACTCTGGGTTCACATGAGAGACCCTGCCTTAGTAAATAAGGTGGAGACTGACTGAGCAAGATATCCAACATCAATCTCTGGTCTCCACACCCACATGGAACAGGGCACTGTGTATTGACTCCAAACATGGTAACAGCATGGAATTTACATAAAGAAGGATTCTTATTCAAGGATTTTTATTTCTGATTATTTCCCATGAACCTGAGAGGCACTTGCCTTTAAGGGGCAGTTTGGGTACCCTGTCTTTCTCCCTAAGGACAGGTAAGTAGTACAGGTGACTCCAGGCCCCCTCCCTCTTTACTGGTAACCATGTCTCAATGTCACAGAAGGATGTGTGCATATGACTGAATCAGGCAGTGAATGTATCCCTTCTTATCCTATAGAGGCCCAGGTCCCAGGCCCAGCTCCTGCCTATCTAACATCCAAACTGCTCCCAGGTAGTGACAGCACTCCAGTTTACTCTGAGGACACTTTGAAAAATCTTAGACACACATGTGTCCCCGGTGGCCTTAGACAAGGCCTTGCTTAGTCACAGCCCCACAGTAGCTGATCACAGCATGAGTTCCAGGACAGCAAGAGACCAGGCTAGCTAGCAGAGCCTGCCAATGTCCTCTTGCTGATACGCTGGGGATCAGAGGCCATCTCTCCAGGTTAACCATAAACATGGAAGTTTCCAGACTGCCAGATGCAGCGTTCTTTAAGAATGCAGAAGCATATGAACCTGAGATAAGAAAAGGCCAAGGCCCTTAGATCCAGCCATGTCTAGAATTCATATCCATAGGCTTTTTCAGTATTAAAACACATGATAGGGGGCTGGAGAGATGGCTCAGAGGTTAAGAGCACCGACTGCTCTTCCAAAGGTCCTGAGTTCAATTCCCAGCAACCACATGGTGGCTCACAACCATCTGTAATGAGAATGAGATCTGGCGCCTTCCTCTGTATACATAATAAATAAATAAATCTAAAAAAAAAAAAAAAAAAAACACATGATAGGCAGAGGAGAGGTTGGAGGAGGGGAAACTGTGGTCAAGACAGAAAATAAAATAAAACAAATTATACTAGGCGTGCCATGTTTTACATGAAGTGTTCTTTTGTTGTTTGGGTTTTTAAGCCAGGTGAGTTAGGTTTCTGTCACTGGCAGCATAGAACACAGCCTTCTCTAGCAGGGACCTTCTGAGGTCAGAAATCACTGAGACCTATCCTTTCATCTTCCCCTTAAAGACCAGCCTGGCTGTAATCCTCTAGAAGGCTTTGTTAGGTTTTTACTGTCCTCATTGAAGCCCCCCTTTTGGAGTTCCCTGGATGATTTATTCTAAAGTTCTAATCTGAGTTTAATTCAATTTCACTCCAGCCTCAAGGAACCAATGAGTTCTAGTGCTGTTTGCTTTGTCCAAACCAAAGCAGGCAGGCATGGTGCCACACACCTTCAATCCCAGCACTTGGGAGGCAGAGGCAGGTGGATCTCTATGAGTTCAAGGCCAGCTTGGTCTACATAGTGAGTTCTAGGGCAGCTAGGGCTACTTAGAGAGACCCTGTCTCAAAAGACAAAAACAAACAAACAAACAAAAAAACAAAGCATCAGTGGTGTCTGGGTAAATGCTTAAAGGTAATCCTGAGAAACCTGCTGAGTTACCAGAAATCCCTGAAGAACACAACAGTGGGAAGCTCTCCTCTTGCCTGCTGTCACTCAGGGCTCACAGGGAACATCCCAAGAGTGCTAACAGCACACAGTTAGCAAGTATGGATGGCCCAAGGACTCCAGCATCTGAAGTCCCTGGAACCAAAAGGGGAGACACCTTGGGCACCGTGTTGCTGTGTGCCAGGAGAGAAGCTTGGGTCTGAGGGAAGGCTGCGGTTGAGAAAAGATCTTCTGAATCAAACTCAGGTGAATGTTTTCTTAGTGGCACAGGTGACCTACCTTAGACAGCACCACACTCTTCCTTCTCCACGCTCCATTCTGGAACAAAGTGCTTTTAAGTCATATACTACTTTTTGAAGCCCTCCTGTGAACACCCAGTTGTTTGTGCAGAATCAGGCTTTCTGGGGAGTGTGGTTCTGCCTCTGTGGGAAGGACCCCAAGTGCTGCTGGAACTGCTATTGCTCTCTCCAGAAGACCCAGACTTTCAGCCAAGAACCAAGGGGCCAGAAGGTCACTGGGTTGGGGGAGGAAGGAGGAGTCTTCACAGAGTCGGGCCAGAAGAATGCCGTTATTTAAGAAATGATTGAAGACTTTCTTCAAAACTGGCCCAGAGAGCCAGAACTCTGGGGTTTCAAGAATGCTAAACACCCAGTTTGCAGATTCTTTTGTTGACCTGCTATGGTCAAGCCATGGGAGAAGAATGGCCAGAGTTCCTGCTCTTGACAAATTCAGTAGCTCCGTTTTGTCAGCAAGGGCAAAGAATTGAAGCAAAGGTTTGTCGCTGTGGCTTTTGCTAATAGCCTCATCTTCCTGTTTATTCAGTACTTATTACTCAACATTCTTGGACCACAGACCCATCCACAGGCCAACAAATATAAATGACCCCCCTCTGTGCTAGACAGGAGGTGAGGGACTCAAGAGATGCAAAGACAACCAAGATGGAGACTTTAGCATGGCCAGTGTGGGTGTGACTGTGGTCTAGAAGAAATGGTGAGAGATGTCCCAGTAAAGGTTCAAGCAAAGTATTTGGGAACTCAGAGGAGGAGGTTCTGAGGGGCTCAGTAGAGGGGCAGTAAAGACCCAAGAAGGCCTCCTAGAAGGGATCACATAGGGGATTATTAAAGACAAGAAGAAAAAAAATGGCTTCTTGATGGTCTCTGGCCTCAGAAGGGTCCCTGCTAGAGGAAAAGGCCATGTTTTCCTCCTCCTCTAATTCCTGGTTGAAGTCCTGACCTCCAGTGCCTCAGAATGGGCCTGCGTTTGGAGATGGGATCTTTGAAGACACACTGAAGTAAAGCAAAGCCCCAACCCACTACGACTGGTGCTCTTCTAGGAAGAGAAAACTGGACAGAGACAAGCACAGAGGGAGAGGGAGAGCAGACATGAGAGAAGATAGCTGGCTACAAGTCAGGAGGAGAGACACACACAGAACTACACTCTGTGGCCCTCAAAGTCCAGCCCCACAGCCTCCTTGCCTTGCTCTTCCCCTCCAGAATCGTGATGTGATACACCTGGCTCATTAAGACACCAAGTCTGTGGCACTCTGTTATGGACACACTTGCAAACAAACATTCTGCAAGCTATACACACACACACACACACACACAGAGAGAGAGAGAGAGAGAGAGAGAGAGAGAGAGAGAGAGAGAGAGGCTGCTCCCAGGCTTCAGGGAGGACAGTCTACCTCACCCTCCCCTCTTCATTTGCTCTCAACAACATTGTTGATGAGACCTTATTAGCTTGCGTGTGGCTAGGCAGTTTGATTTGGAATCCCATATCCTCTGCTTCACGGTCAGAAGGCTGCCCTGGAATGTGACCCTGGCAAGCCTTCCCTGCTCAAGAGAGCCAAGACCAAGTCCACACTGTCTCCTGTGGTCTTGATGACTTTGTTTCCTATTAACTCGTTGGTGACTTGTTCATCTGCAGAGGAACCAGGGTTTCCTACACCACGTTTTTGTATCTTTGGAGGGATAGAATATTAATAGTCAAATTTACTAAATTTACAACTATTTGCTGAGCTTATATAGGGGTAAAATGGAGCTCTATGGCTTACAAAGAGGGTTGTGCTTCATGTGTCCATATAGTGGTTTGGGAAAGAATTCAAAATTTTGTGAATCTAGACTCTCAGGGAAGGAACTGATCTTAAGAACCTACCTTAAAGAGATGGTTGTCCTTGGCTTACTGCGTCCTGACCAAACTCCTTAGAATATGAAAGTTGACAAGGGACAACAATTGCAGACCTCCCTGTATCGTCAACCTGAGGGTCTGCGTTGCTCACTGGTTCTCCGTCCTTCCCAGTAAACGAGACTCTACACTCACCTCAGAACATCCTCAGCCCATAGCCAAGCAAGGACATGCCCACACGTCATGGTTTCTGGACCCCATCTCTTTCCACAACACTGCATTTGTCTTGACAATAAAGAACCCAAAGGTTTTTAAGTGAACTGGGGACATATAACATCACACAGCAGTGCTAGTTCCTGAGCTCTCCATGAAGACTACCCACAGAAGAATCGGCTCTCGCCGGATACTCAGTCTCTGTGCAGCCACACTGTGGTCTCTGCAGGAGTTGGACTCCCTCTCCTCATTACATCCCATTTCCCATGGTCCCTTGAAGGAACTCAAAGGGGAGGAAGAAGGAGGGCTGGGCTGGCTGAGCCTGTCCTTAACAATTTTCCTGTCCACGGCCTCAGCTTTCAACTCCCTTTTGTCAATGAAGATAAAATTTTTATGGTTAAAACCTAATTGTAGTTTTGGAAGTATCAACTTTTTCTGTTGTGGAGTAGAATATTTGTTTAACTAAGTAAAAATGTGTTACATTTGTTTGGGCTGCAGAATAATTTTTTAACTATGTAAAGATGTGTTACATTTGTTTATGCTCTATTTGTTTAACCATGTAAAGATGTGTTGCATTTGTTTAACCTTGCCTGCCTAAGGTATCTGATTGGTCTAATAAAAAGCTGAACAGCCAATAGCTAGGCAGGAGAGAAATAGGTGGGGCTGGCAGGCAGAGAGAATAAGTAGTAGGAAGAATCTAGGCTCAAGAGAGAAAAAGAGGGAGATGCCCAGGGCCAGCCAGGAAGCCACCAGCCAGCCAGACACAGAGGAAGCAGGAGAAGCAGGACATATGGAATGAAAGAAAGGTAAAAAGCCCTGAGGCAAAATGTAGATGAAGAGAAACAGATTAATATAAGTTATAAGAACTAGCTAGAAACAAGCCTAAATTAAGGCCAAGCATACATAACTAATAACAAATCTCCATGTAATGATTTGGGGCTGGTGGTCCAAGAAAGTCTGCTACATTTGTCCTTCAGAAATCAAACTAGAGGGCCTCACCACTAAGAGCTCTCAAGATGCCACTTCAGGAAGTATAAGAAGTGCCCTCTGCAAGCAAGTCATAAAATGCTAACTCACCTAGAAAGTTCCCAAGAAGATTGCTGTGGTGACATCTGGGCTGGATTGCTCCAGTTTTCTCTTAGAGCACGGGGCTGACACACCCCAAATTAAGACTCCTCTTGGTACTAATCTGCTTGAATCAAAGGAAAGCCCTCACCCACAGTCAAGCTTCCTGTCCCCATATGGCTCTCCTGAAACTCCTGCTCTTTGTCCAGAAGGATGAGAAGGCACCTGCTCCTCCCCTCCTCCCTGCTGGAGAGCAAAGTGGGACTTCAAGGTTTAAACACAGCACCGCACAAGGACATGGCAGACTTGAACATCTGCACTTGACTAGATGTTCTGAGGCCTGGATGGGACTCTGTCTGTTTTAGAAGCTGAATATGATTGAGATAGCCTGGGCTGGGGATGTGGCTCAGTTGATAACAATGTTTGCCTAGCATATATAAGCACCTAGCACACATAACTGCTTGTGGTGGTACTCAAAATGTAATTCCACCATTCAGAAGTAGAGACAGAAGAAGCACACGTTGAAGGTCATCCTTGACTACATAGCAAATGCAAAGCCAGCCTCGATAAGTGAGCCTCTATCCTAAAACAAACAAACAAAAAAAAACTAAGCTATCCAAAGAAAGGTGTCCAGGAAGTCTAGAAACCTCTACCATTGTGGACCTCTTATACTCTTAAATACTGGTCAATCTCAGAAGGCCCTGGTTTTTCCAAGGGGCTGTGTTCTACTTGGATGCTGCAGACCCTCCTCACACTCTACACAGACAGTGCCAGAGTTCATGTAGAACCATGGCATGTGTTCATCATCCCCAGGGCTGGGTATATGGCCACCCACAGACGCCCCTTCCTAGAGGGGCTTGAAAGGGCACATCTCTGCTCTGTCTTAAAGGAGAGTTCAGATAAGGGGCCTGAGGACATAGAAACAGTGAGGTTATGAAGTGGCCTGTCACTAGTCACTAAGACTAAGACTCCAAGCCACTGTTCACCTGCCATCACAGCACATAACACATAGCACAGGAGTTTGTGGGGTGTTGGAGAACGCTAGCGAAAGCCAGTCTTAGCTTTGGGGAAGTTGGAGGAATCCTTAGCAACTATCCAGTTCCTCTCACATGTATGAGAAAGTAGAGTACCAAGAAGAGAGGAGACTGGAGCATGCCATCTTGCAAGCTTGTAGCCTTGCTATGACTCCATCCAGACCCCTATTGGCTAAGCCTCCAAAAAAGAAATCTGAAACCAATGTAAAAGTAACTTTTAATTTTCCATGTATAAAGCCCAAGTCAGCTGCATGGCTCTCAATACCAGACAGTCTAGTCCCAGCTAAGATCCAAAGCCTTGTCTTTTATTCTAAGTCAAACTGCTCTCAGCCTGTGCCTGTGTGGCATGCTGGGTAACATAAATAAGCAGGTTACCAGTGAACTCACAGCCAAGGCTGGCTCCCACTAGTGGTCCTGAACATATCATGAACTTCCTCTGCTCCACACTTTTGCTACTATTCGCAGCTTATTGCCTTTCTGCTCAAACCTCCACTGGTCCCCTGAAGATCAGCGGATCCCGTCTCAGCATGGAATTCACACAGGACACTCCTTTAGCACCTGGTTGATGTAGAGTCCGATGCTGAGAGGAAGTCTGTAGTTACCCCTCTAATGAAGTAGCTGTAGATGTATAGCACCGACCCTGGAAAGCTGTGACTACCCTAGCCAGGGCCATCCCAGGGTCCTGTACCTCTGTTATAGGCCCATTGTGTTGAGCTGTGATTACTATGTGTCAGATCTCCCAGTTCCCACCAACTCGGCCTGACTCCTGCCAAGAACTCAAGGAATGAATGAATTCATCAGCAATAACAAGTTGAGCCTATGAAGGCGTCTCTACCCATGATGCTATCAGTTCCTTTTTCTCATTTGAATCCTACTCACTCCTCTCATCGTGTGTGGCTCATCTACTCATTCAGCAAATTCTCATCAGGCACTAAAAATACAATGGTGAGCAAGACAGAAAGTTCCTGCTGGGCCTTGAGATGTTAAATAGCCAGGGTTGTCTATTTATCACTGTACAGAGTGTGAGCCAGAGGACAAGTATAGGATGCTATGGTCACTCCTGAGTTCCCATTGAGCTCATCAGTTACCCTAGCAGCCCTGCTCCATCATGCTTTATCCTGGTAATGGTGGCCCCAGAGAACATGGCCACTCCTCACTAGGCTCAGATACGGAAAATATATATCTGCTCTTTGTCCCCAACAGGAATGAAGCAGAGGCTGGAATTTTTTGCATCTTTGCATTGTTTCATATAACATCTCTCAAATTATTATCCCCCCTCCCACAGGAACTATGGAAGATGCCAATTTCATACTGATTCCGGATGGGAAGTCTGTTCTGTCTGACCTCAGTGATTCCTGGGGGATGTGTAAAGACCTGTGAAATATGCAGAGCTCATAAATCAAGTCTGGCTGCATTTCTGCAAATGTTCTAATTTGAAGGAGAGTCAGACAGCCCTGAAAATCCCCCAGGCATCATTGCCTCCCCAGCACTACCACGTCAGACGTCTCCAGAGCCTGCTCCAGATGCTGGCTGCCTGGGGCAGGACCAGCTCAGGCTGTCCCCATCTCCCCTCTGGCCCCACTCCAACAAGCTGGAGGGAATGGAAGGTCAGCCCTTGATTTCTTGTCTTCTGTCTGGAGTGCCACAGAGGGAAAGAATCCTGTGAATGTTCTTCCCTAGACAGACCCTGAGGAGATGGGCCCGAGACCCTTTCCCAGACATATTCCTCTGTGTCCAAGAAAAGCAGAAACCTCAGAGTGGCTGCAGGTTCCCAGGGCGTGTTGACATGAGATACGACTGAAAGACACTCTCGGGGACTGTATGAGGAGGGGCTCTAGGTGCTGGTGGATGTGTGGGAGCCGGTCTCTCCCATTAGAACCTCCCCTGCAAGAATGTCCTTAAGAAAAGGCCAGTAGAGGTAGAACTCCACAAGTCCGGCTAACCCACATCTCTTCATTGGCACCTGCTCCAATCATCCTCTCTGCTTCCTGATTCTGTCCACTGCTCCCAGTGCAGCCATATGCCAACACCATGCTGAGTGTAGGGTGTACACAGTGGCCATTGTGGTTAGCATGGTCTCTCTTGGCACTCAATGCAGTGTGAGAAATCACAGAGGGTAGAATTTATGTGAGGGCTGAGAGATCAAGGGAGAGGAGGAGGGAAGAAGCCTCACTTCCTTGGGTTGTCAGCACCAACACTTTCCTTCCTTCCTTCCATTCATTCATTCATTCATTCATTCATTCCTGTGATTATAACTTATTGAAAGATCACTCTACCATAGGCTGTGGACACATAGCAGATGCTGGTGTAGTGCCTGCCTGCCAGGAATGCTCCCACCAGGAATCCAACCCACTTCCTGAGCCCTACATCATGCCCTCAATATGAAAGATGTAAACAAGGCACATACCTGTTATAGGGAGCCCTTTCCTTCCTGCTTCCAGCTTGAGGTCCAAGGAAGCTGGTTAGAAATGGTACCCAGCCCACAAGCTTCACAAATAGCCTTCCATGCCAGAACACTGTGGAACCCATGTGTCCAGATAGACTGGCAGTCCAAGAGAGAAGGGAACAAGGGTATTCAAGTTGCTCTGGCACCAGCGGCTTAGTCACGAGGGTCCCAGAGAATGTGCAAGAGCTACTACTTCGGTGGGCACTGAGTAGACGGATGGAAGAGAAGAATCAGCATGCTTGCTTAGTGAGTCAGTGGCAGGCTGCATGTATCTGAAATCCGATGTGATTGTATCGCCTGGTGATGCTGGAGTAAGTAGATGCTATGACATTTACGCAATGACAAAACCACCAATAGTGTACCTCTCAGAACACACCCCCATCTCAAGCAATACACTACTGTATCTGCATAAACTGAAGGGAAACCCACCTCCCTTCCCTTCCCCTTTGCTACTCTCTCCCCGAGCCTCCCAGCCTGTGCTAAGAAGCGACCAAGCACGTGTGACCGGCCATCCACTGCTAAGTTACAAAGCAAGTATTGCTCTTACAGTGTAAAGAACCACAGGTTCCAAAGCAGGCACCAGAGAGGGCGTATCATTTGGTAGTACAGACCAGACTCTCAGACACATAGCATTATCTCTGCTAAACAACCAATCAGCCCACAGATAAGTACTAGTATCCTATCTTGCAGGCAAGATATTATCTGCAAGTGTTTAAATCAGGAGCCAGGCCATTGGGCAATGGCGGGATGTAAACCCTAGTTTGGGTGAATCGAAAATCCAGCCTTGTTCTGTGGCATCACACTGTCTCCCATTGTTTACTGGCATAGCAAGCCACTTGATCCAGGCCCTTCAAGAAATTAGAACCCTCTTTTCTTTTCCTAGAAGCAGAAATCATAACTGGGGGCTCTCGGCTGGCCCCTAGATGAAGCAGTTGTTGGCTATAGAGATAAGCTTCCTAATGTTTCTGGCCTCACACATGAAACGAATGACCTGCATTCATATGGTGTTTTCCCGTCTTATTTCATTTGTTCTGTGGCACACACAGCTCCCAGGTTGCAGTTTCTTGCAACACAGTGAGTGCAAGCAAGAGACAGAGATGCCCTGAAGATATCACCCAGAGCAGAGGAGAGCCACACAGGGCATGCCCAGAAACTGCTGTTACATTCCGAACCTACTTGGATAATTCGGTGCTACAGTTCACCAGTGAGAGACTCAATGTACTCTTAGGGAGAGAATGCTTGAAAAGACATCTGTGACTAGCCTTGACAATGAATAGGAAGGTGCAGTCACCATATCCCACTTGCACGTGCTTGGGGGGGCACTGTAGCCCTGGCCACCTCCAAGGCTGTGCTAGAAAAACCGCTTGAATCCTGAAGCTTGATACTAGACAGGACCACACAGTGAGACTGCCATCTTTACCATGCCCCTCCTACTAATTTCAAAACTGTATACTTAGTGCTTCTTCTGGCCATGGCAGGTGATCTTGACCCACAGTCATCCAGCAGGTTCTCTCTGGAGACCTGGTAGCACAGCCACTCTGGTCAGGACCATTACAGCAGAGCCAAGGGGGCCTGTTCGGCTGTAGCGTCCATACTTCATCTCTCCTCTTGCAAAATCCCTTTCTTTTCACACACAGCTGGATAATTTGAGAATGAAACACAATTAAAAGAAACATGACCAGACCAAAGAACCTAAGATAAGAGCCAAGAAAAGCATGTAGGTCATTAAGAAAACTGCCATGCTGGGCACAGAGGAAGTGACCTACTGCACAAAGACAACAGAGGCTGGTCCGTCCCAGCAGTGGAGTTTACCCAGCTCATGGAGGCTAGTCAGTGCACTGTGCCTCCCCCAGTAGGTCAGTACTGACTGCTAGAGCTATGGCTACAGAGGGAAGAGACGCATTCTCTGATGAATTCTGGATTAGTACCATCCAGCAGAAGGTGTCACTGTTGGCAACACATAAGTAGACCAGAGTTGCATTATCTAAACAATCCAGGTGAGAAAGTGTTACCAGAAAAATCTAGAGTGCATGCACCCATGCACCCATGCACACATACACATACATACACACACACACACACACACACACACACACACACACACACACACACACACACACACACCCCGTTGAGAAATTTGGAATGATAGAACATTCTGGAGCCAGAAGGGGCCTGACAAATCACATGATTCAGGGAGCTGTGTATGCATACCACAGACCTGTCTTGTATGATGGATTCCCCTTCTCAATGCTTTTAAACCACATGAAACAAAATCCATAGGATTACAGAGGAAACCTCTATACTAAAAAGACAATATCAAAAAATTTTTAAAGATAAATGTGTGATAGAGCTCTCTATATACTTTTTACTGTTGATTTAGGTAGTGCGTGTGTGTACATGTATGTGTGTCTGTGTGTGCATATATGTGAGCAGGCATCTAGAAGCCAAAGGTCAATGTCTGATGGCTTTCTCATTCACTCTCCATCTTACTTTGGAGATGCTGAGCCTGGCACTCACCAATTCATCTAGGCTGGCTGCTCAGTAGGCTCCAGAGACCCCATCTGTCTCTCCCGTGCTAGGGATAGAACCAAAGGTTGCCGCATCCAGCTTTTCCACATGAGTGCTGAGGTCAAACTTGATGCTCATGCATAGCAGGCATTTTACTGACCAAGCTATCTCCCCAGCTGGGTGTACACACACGTCCTTATTAATGCACTAAACAGCAAGGTTGAGCAACAGATCTAACGTCCGTCGGTAAATTCTGGAGGAGTGGCAAGCATGAATAAGATTTCAAAAGCAGCTCGGAGTAACTGTTCCAGCTGTGCTGTGATCTGTAAACACCTGGCTTTACACAGTCAAAGGTCCAACTAAGAGTCCCATGACAAATTACCGGCATACTAGGCGGAAATGCTAGCTTTCAATTACACATTAGCCAGGGGCTAGAAAATTAGAGGCCTTGATTTAAATGTACTGACCCCAGATTAAGAGGCTTAATATAACACTAACCCTCTTTATAGCTAGCAGCACTTAGATCAGAGGCCAACTGACTTTCTTAATGTCCTCAGCCAGTAAGTAGTAAATCTAGACCAAAGCCCAGCTCTTACACAGCTATCTTTTCTGTCCCTTTAACAATGTAGCGTGCTATCTCAATTCAGGCTTTAATATAATTTTTGGGGGGGCTGGTGTTTTTAAGTAATACATTTTCATAAAGTTAAGCAATTTAGTTATTGCAATTTTAAGAATGTTTCTGTCTTTCCTTATGTGAACGGATGGGTGGGCAAGGGCTTTGTGGCTTCAAACGTGGTCCTAGATTAACAACATTGCTCCTCTCCATGACAGACAGAGCTAACTCCAACTGCTGCCGATGAAGTGATAACTCAGCCCTCAGCCTCCGAAAGCGTGCAGTGTCCATGCTATATTCCAGGGGAAAGAACTCACCAGAGCAGAAACAACTTAGGGATCATGGAGACACAATAACAGGAGTAGGAGACAGCAACAGAAATGGTGAGGTTTGGAGTCATGACAGTAACTAACTTGTGAAGCCCCTGCCCAGAGCCAGCCTCCGGATTGGGCCATCCTTGTGCGTTATCCTATATAATTCTCAAAATAATCCTTGGACGTTGGTAGTGTTGTCCCTGTTTACAGTTAGAAAAATGGAGGTTTTGAGAGGGTGAGTGAGTGACCCAGCTCCCTACTCTATGTGAGGAAAAGACTGAGGCAGATGTAGAGCCCTGGGGGAGGGCTGCCAGTGCACAAGCTTGCTGAGCAGTTCAAGGACTTCTGACCAAAGCCAACAGCAGAGCCCCTGCTTCTATGTGGGATGCCGTTCCCTCCCCAAGCCTAGTTGGTCCTAAACCCCTCAGCGGCTAGGGAACCTTCCCCTCTTCACATTTCCTGAGCTCGAGGCCTGGGTTTCAAGTGACAACCCAAGCAGGAGGCCTGGAGAAAAAAAAAAAATGGAAAGAAGAAAAGTAAAAGGCGGCCTCCAGACGCTCCTCCATCTGTGCTGCCCACAGACCTGCCATCCTGTGGCTGAGGTTTCTCTGTGCTCTTGGCCTTGTCTTGGGGCTGGGAACAAATGCCACATTGGGCTGCCTTCCTGTGGCTTTGTCTCATAGCTTAAACAAACCAAGCATTTCTGGCACCTTGAAGCAGAGTCTGAGGAAAGTCTCCTCGAAGCCTTGAAGGCCTGCAAAGTGGGTGTGGTCAAGCTCAGCTTTAGGTCATTTTTAAGGTTTCTAAAGAGTTAGGCCTTCAGTACATTTCAGACTCTGAACCGTTGCTCTAGTTGCTCCTTCAGGAGCCCAGCAGCCTCCTCAATGAATCACTCCTAATTAACATTTGGTTGTGACACTCCATGCAGAAGACCCAGGCGAGCAGGCCTGGCCATACCTATTTTACAGTTTATAGACAAAGACATAGAACTCCAGGCCTCAGCAGTAGGAAGGGACCAACCAGAAAGAAATCCAGGGCCTGACTGACTTCAGAGCTTCAGACCCTCCACTCCACAGCCTTCCTGGCCCTGCCTTTTTGTGCCACATTAGCAACTCCCAGGCTCCCTTGTCTCTCAGCTGCTTGCATGGTATCTGACCTCCCTTCCTTGACCACAGACCCCTGGCTGTTCCCCTTTGTGCCTAAAGCAGAGAGCCTGGCAGGGATGAAGCACTCTGTGAGCTAAATCAGTCGACTAGATACTGGCTAGCTGTCAGGAAAAATAACTCAAGAGTGTCTTAGGCCAACTCCATGCATCTTCAGAAGTATCTGTTATTTGTTGCTCTCTGACTTACGTGGGTACCCTGATTACTAATAACAATGAGATGCCAGACAACTGAGGAATAAAAGGCCTTGGTTGTAGTCTTAGGAATGGCCAGGAGGATCCCTGAAGTCCCTGGAGCAGCAGAGCTCTGGAGAAACAGCTTTCTCAACTGCAGAACACATCATGAATCTCTGTTACTGGTAGAGTCCCTGGCTTGCTACTGAGCCAAGCTGGTTAGCAAAGCCAGGCTTATGTAGAACGTCACCCAGAGAGATGACATGTTGAAGGCCATAAGGAATAAACATTCAGAGACTGGTGGCAACTGCATTCCAAGGGATTGGTTCTCAGAGGTAATATGTCATGAGGAGAAGGCTCCAGAGTGACGGTCTGAATCCAGGAAGCCCTTCACTGAACCACCCCACTCCTTGCTTTTAGTTCAACATAGCCAGCCCCTACTTTTCCCAGATGGCTCCTAGCTGGCTCAGAACTCTTTGTGTATTGCTTGATCTGCACTATGTCTGGGTCCAGGTCAGTGACCTCAGCTCCACCAACCTTTCTTCCTTGCTAGTTAGCTATGTCTGACTGCCCTCAGCACCCATCTAGAGAATCAGGTTACCATGTCTGCCAAGGGTGGAAGATCTGGGTGACACATTGCATCCAGCCATGAGTCCCAGCAGCCTTGTGGAGCTAGTCACCCCCAAGCCAAGCTGTCATTTTTCTCAGTGCAAAGCATTCTTGGCTTGGGGACTATAATTCTTGGGTCACTATGCCCCTGTCTACAAAAATGCCCCAGGTGATCTAGACTTCTAACCATACACTCAAACCTGAGGCCACACTGTTCCAGAATAAACAGAGTTTAGTCATCACTGAAGTGGAACCCAAAACAGAGAGGTCAAGAAGGAAGCTCAGAGATACTGGGGGAACTGGAGGCCCAGGGCTCTGTCAGCCTACAGAAAGAGGACACGGGCTAAGTGGAATATAATGAAGATGGTTTCTGTGACAGTAAGTCAGACATGCTGCAAAGTTGGGCTCCAGGGGACAGAGACAGCCATTATCTTGCTCCAAGTGACTCTCACACTTTAGGAAAGGAAACCAGAGAATGAATGGAAGGGGCAGAAGACCAAAGGTATCACCTAAAAAGAGGTTTATCCCAAATATCACACCAGAACTGGGCCAAGTCTCTAGACCTATTTCCAGCTTCCAGAGCCCCGATGGGGAAGAAGGAAAGGGCTGTGCACAGCCACCCCAGATGAGCACCTTTACATCCACAAGGAAGCGGCAAGGAAGAGGGACAGAGCTAGCAACTGAGGCAGTTAGGAAAGCTGTCCAGATCAGACTCCATGAAAGCAACGGGGAACAGGCATTTACAGGGGGTGGGGAGATGCATGTGTGTACAGGTGGGTGCAGGTACGTGTGTGTGTGTGTGTGTGTGTGTGTGTGTGTGTGTGTTCATGTAAAGTTCAACATCAAGTAAGCCTTCCTTTTTATTATATTTTATTTCATGTTCATGTACACACACATGTTTATGCCACAATGCCTATGTGGAGGTCAGAAAACAATTTGATGGCATCTGTTCTCTCCTTACCAGACATGTAGGTAAGGTATTGTGGATCCCAGGAATCAATTCAAGTAGCAAGTACCCTTACCTGCTAAAGCATTTTGTTGGCCCTCACATTTTTTGTTTGTTTGTTTGGAGAGTCTCTGATTACAGTTGGAACTTGCTGATTAGGCTAGACTGGCTGGCCACCAAGCCCCAGGGATCTGCCCAACTCCACTTCCCCATTGCTGGGGTTAGAGGCATGTACAGTCATGCCTATCTCTTCTGCGTAGGTGCTGGGGATCTGAACTCAGGTTCTCATGCCTGTGAGGCAAGCATTTCGCTCACTAATCTATCCCTCCAGTGCTGGAAAAGGGGCATTTATGAGACAATCAAGCCAAATGCCATCTAGACATATCATGGTAAAAATGAATTCTTGCTGATATTCATAGGTTTGATAATGCATTTTAAGTTTTTAAGAGGGGATCTGGAGTTGTTTTGTGGCCTTCTTATAAAGAATCTTTGCCTTTTTTAGATAATTCTGCAATATTAAACTGATTTGGCATCCAGCATTTGCTTCAAATCACAGAACTAAGTGGAAGCTTAAGAAGAGCCTGTGTTGGTGACCAGTAACCTCAGGTGACAAGTAGAAAATCATCCACTGTGCTCTCTTAACTCTTGATCAGTTCAAAATTTTACAGAAAAAAAAAATTTCATGTACAAAGGAAGTGAGCAAGAACTTTGCTGTCAACACTGACTTCTACTCTGGTTGTCTAAAAGCCCTTCAGAAACCTTTGCAGCCCAAGTACCGGGTTCCTCATCCAGAGCCTGAGCAGTTCAGACTAGGACTCAACCTGACACACAGTGTGACCACAGACAGGTCTTTTAATTTCTCTGTGCTTTGGCTTCCTTATAGGCACAACATAAATGCCAGTTATACTTGCAGCATGCTGAGGGCCCATGACCCTGAGACACAAACACTGAACCAGGGCTTGGTGTCACAACTGTGGTTATGGCTAGAGATGCCATTAGGTTTGTTTTGATGGGGAGGAGATGCATTCTTCTCTCTATGCTCCACCAAAGCTTCAGAAATGTCCCCAGTTCTCACTGAATTCTCATCACTTCCTCAAGAAGAAGTCCTTTGTTCCAGGAATGCCTGTTCTCTCCTTCCAAGGCCTTCTTCCCTGCACACACCTGCCCATCTCTTCCCGGCTACCTTGCTCCCAGCCCCCTGCCTCCTGTCCCAGTTCCCTGGAGCATCAGTTAGAGAGCTGCCATTCCCAGCCCTTCCCCTGCTCTGGCCCCCTGCCACCACCTCTCACAATGCCCATAGGGGCCTCAGCCTTGGTAAGTCAGGAAACGGTGGGGTGGAAGGAAGGGAAGTCAGAACTCAGGACGTATGAATGCATAATGCTTAACATTTTGGAAATGGATGGGCCTGGTGCCAGTCCTTGCTAGGGTTCCCAGATTGTACTGCGCTTACAAAAGGGTCATTATTAAAGGCTCCACATGTCTATGTAACAGGTTCAGAACCACAAGCAGTATGACGTCAGAGGGATCACAAGATGAATAGGCTTCCCAGCCTTGTCCTCAGTGCCAAGAACCTTGAGTCCCTGGAAGGAGGTGTGTGGAAGGAAGGAGGGTACCCAAGGAGCCCTAAGGTAGTGAGTTCCCAGCTGTTCTACAGAAGAGGTTAGTGAGATGGCCCAAGACCCGTCCACAGGAGGACCAGATGAGACCCCTTTCCAATGTCTTCAAACTGTTATCACACCCCCTTCCTCGCTGCACATGTGGTTAGTCACTCAGCTCATCTGACCTCCGGGTGTCTCCTGAGAGAGCATCGCCCCCCTCTCTCTCCATATTTATATGTATTTACACACACACCCCTTCTTTGGACCATTTCTTGGCTCACATCCTAACTGTGCAATGACCTCACTTGCTGGAGTCCATATTCACCTTTCCAAAAAGTAAGAGGTTGTAGCTAAAGAACTTCCAAAAAGTCCTTTCCAGTTACAATGGCCTATTGTTCTGCAATGTGGCGTAAGGAAGCCTGACGCTGTCTCCTCCTCCAAAGCTGTGAAGCATGTGGTTTGATTAGGTTCCACGTTTTCTTCCCTAGCGTGTTCCTAGTTAAGGTAAATCTCAATCAGCACATACACATGTGCCCTGAAGTACACACCAAGTCCTTTGAGAGCAGTAACAATGCAAATTGTGAGCTCAGGTATATCCAGTTTTCCCCATAGCACTGAAGGACATATATTTACATACTGTTTGCATATATTTAAATGTAAATACACACTCATTTACATGAATGTATTTATATATTATAATCAGCACAGTCTCTCTAGCTGTTGGTTACAGACCAATACTCCAGAGCCCTGAAACCCACAAAATCTTATTAAATAGACTGATGGTCTCCCAAACTTTTAAGGCCATGGAAAGGAAATATTAGAATTTCAATTCATATTTATTTTTATTACATTCTTTTAAATTTCCTATTTCTTATGTGTCCTTTATATTCCTCAAACCACATGAATATAACAGGATACATGTGTTATATATAAATACGCCTGTAATGGGGATCCAAGCCCAAAAGGATTTGGCAGAGGGGGTACACAGTCAAAAAAGTTGGAGCCTTCACTGTCAATCTCTCTTCACTGTACCCTCCCAAAGCTGGAGACAATTACAAGGATTTAGTCCAACTACTGCCAAAGGACTGGGCAGGACCCCAGGCAACTGTCCTCCAAGGCAACACTGGCCAGTGGAACCTGAAGCTCTCCAGGGCGCTGCCAGTTTCTTTGGGGTTCGTGACATATGGTGTCTACTTTTCCCCAGAGTCCCCATCAGCAAGGCTCCTTTAGCCATAAGAACACTGGCTCTCATCTAAGAAACCCACTTTCTTTTCTAGATCAGCTTATGTTGGCCCTCAGGGCTTCTCTGCAGCAGGACTCAGTGAAAGGAAGGGAGGGAGGGAGGGAGGGAGGGAGGGAGGGAGGGAGGGAGGGAGGGAGGGAGGGAGGGTGGGAGGGATTATCAACTGATAGAAAGAGAGCAAATTGGCTTTCTAGAGAACTGTTAAGTAAATGGCAAAACTAAATTCCAGAGTCAGAAGAGGACCCAGAAATATATCTGGAGAACATTATGCCATCTATAGAGAGCAGACCATTGTCTGATGGGCACAGTCCATGACAGCTAGCTCCATTTGGGAAGATGCATTAGATTCTGACAGCACTCTTGAGAAAGTATGTGGTATGGGAGGACAGGCACTGGGCTACTCACCTACACACTGGTTGCCTTCATCCATCTGGTACCCAAAGCGACAGACAAGAGGCCTCGAAATTGTGGGGTAGTTGGAAGCTGGTACTGGTGGGGCAGCTGCTGGGTACGGGCCTGAGTAGGATGTAGAGTAGGGATTTGAGTAGGGCCCTCGATACACTGGGTTGGTTCGAGGGATGCACAAATACCCGCCATTCTGATTGACACACATCATGTCCCCACGGCAAGCCTCAGGGATGGTCCGGCATTCATCAATATCTGCAAAGGCCACAGAAAGGACAAGTGTCAGTGGCCGCCTCCACGATGCTGAGCATGTGCATACTGAAGCAGCGCAGACTGAGGGGAGGGACCCTCCAATACTTCACCTGACTCATCACAATCTGATCAGCTGAACTGACTCAAAGTGACTCGTGTTACCAAGCATTAGCTCTTTAAGCCCTCCCTCACCCACAGAAACCTGGACTATTATTGATTCATATTTTTCTTTAAAGAACACATTTGAAGCACAGGAAAATGTGCTCTTTAACACATGGGAATATAGTAAATAAAAACACCTTTGATTTACATGAAGAAAGGAGCAGTAAAAATAAATAGACAAGAGTGTGCATATAAAAACATGCCAGGTACTCTCCCGTGCATTTCCTATGTTCTGAAAACATGAGAGCAGGCCCAAGAACCATTCCTATTTTTATTCAAAGTAATAGCTGGGCAAGAGAGAAAGAGACTTTTGCACTCAAAAAGACAAGGCTTGGCTCAGACCTAGTACTTGCTGAGAAAGCAGAACATTGCTTTCAAGTCGGCTCACACAGTGCCAGCAAACAGGACCTCGTCTAGCCCTGCTGGAGATCAGCTCATGCTGGAAGGAGAGTGGTGGTCTGTCTAGAAAATCCAGGCTTGTTAGGGTGGAGGAAAGGGAGGCCCCAACTCTGGCTCCAGTGGGCGGCAGACCTGGCTTTGGGTGTCGGGCCCTGCCACCAGCTTTGGAGCCTGCTCTGTGTGGGACTAGAGTCCAGGGAGATGCCTGGATCCAGGCAGCTTGCCCACCATGTCATCTGAGAAATTTATGCCAACTCCCAGCTTGGGAATTGAGAATGCTGTGGTTCAGAATGCAATGGTCTATTCTCTAGTTAAAGTGATGAACTAGATGAGAAGGCCACTGCCCTCTTTGTCCTGCGGGGCATCCTTGAAGCAGAGTACTTTATGCTGTAAATCCAAGCATAAGTCTGGATTTACAAGCCATCTATCTCCCTTCTTATTCTCAGTTTATGTGACTCAGGAAAGACAAATGATTTGACCTAAAACAAATCTAATTAAAAAGCCAGTTATTCCCCCAATGTGGCGGGCCACGCCTTATCCTCTGCACATGCTCTATGCTCCGTCCACAACATGCCATGCCATGAACCTCCTTTTCGTGCCTGCTCTTTGCCTGTGCTGTTCCTTCCACTGTGGATTGAGATTTCTCAGGGGTTCTATTCATCCTTCAATGCCCAATTCAAACTGGACCTTTACCGCTCCTTGCTGAATATGGGCACAAGGCATCCCTCTGTCTCTGCTTCTTCAGGGTCCATTGCTGTTACCTCCGCTCAGTGATGACATGACCCCCCACCGACTTGTCACAACATCCACTGTGTCTAAGTTTCTCCCCACTAGATGGCATGTGAGAGAATGCCCTTCTTCAAAGTACTTCCTGGGAATCCATTAGATCACAGGGCTGATTCAATTCAGGTTACTTTGAGATGGGAGCATTCATCCCAGATTATGTATGGGATACACAGTGTGATTGTGGATAAAAGTAGAAAAGGCAGGAGACTTGGTCAGAGATGCTACAGTCAAAGAAGGGATCCATAAGTGTGAAAGGCACCTAACTGCTGAGGGTGGGGGAACAGGCTACCAACCAAGAAATTAACAGTTTCTAGAGTCTGGAAAGGGTCTCACAGACAACCAGCAAGGATGGAGGACCTGAAACCTACAACTTCAGGAGGCTGGATCCCACCAATCTCTCTCACAAGCAAAAAGATGTTCTCACTCCTTGAGCCCCAGAGAAACACAGCCCCGCCAATACTTTGATATTAACACGGTAGACAGATGTTGGGCCTCTGATCTAAAGGGCTCTGAGATCTGAAGTGTGCACCTTTTAAGCCACTTATGGAACCATGTGGAGGCAGCCCTGGGGAACAGATCTGACAGGAATGCTTGTTGAAGATAGAGATCAGTTCTTTGACCCTGGACAGTGTCTAGCACAAAGCACATGAGCAACAAGGATGCCATTGGCTCAGTCATTGCATCGCTGAGTTCTTCCATGAAGAAGGCAAATAAAGATTTGACAACACAGAACAGCTGTGACAGAAACATCATTGCAATTGGGCCCTCGCCAAATATCCCCGCTTACCAAGAGACTGTCAGTATCACATACCTAAACACTGTCCTGTCTGGCGGTCCAGGTCAAAGCCATTTGTGCACTGTTGCTGTAGAGAGGGGGAGAAGACACAGACCAGGTCACTGACTTGCATTCTTCATCACTACAAAGGCATCATAGAGCATTTGGGAAGTGGAGTAGGGGGGCAAGGCACACGGAATACGCACACGTGGAGTAGATCTCTCTTTGGAAATGTTTTCTTACAATCGTTGCACGCTTAGTGTTGTTTTTTCAAACCCCCTAAACCAGTGCTTTGTGAACCCCACTTTCAGCACTTGTAGATTTTGTCATGACCAAGTGATGAGGAGCAGTAGCGGCCTTGTATGAAGCCACCATGCAACAGCCCCTACTTCTAGGGAAGGAGACTCTCCAGTGCTGTCCACCTCTCCTTCATAGAACCCCCCCCAAAATAAACTCTTTGTTCCCTATGAAATTCTCCCCCTGAATCCAGCTGTATTCATAAAACAAAAGCTATTCAAAAAAGATGTGGCCCATTTTCTTAGCAAAGATGATTGGGGCATTCCTTTATTTCAATTTCAGCAAGACAGTGACATAAAGGACGCATTTTGGCAAATGCAGAGAGTTGTGATTTTATATGTAACTTGAGCTATAACCATACATACTTTTTTTGCTGTTTACTTTTGCTTTACTTTCAAGACAAAAGTTTCATTGTGCAGCCCAAGCTGGCCTTGAACCTGTGTTCTTCCTGCCTCTGCTTCTCAAGTGCTGTGAACGTTTGTGGTTTTGGTTGTGGGCTGAGCCATCTTTCCAGCCCTGACTTTGAACTTTGAAAATGCTGAACTGGGAACAATTTGAGGACCCCTTGCAGGTGACTGGAGGCTGACGCAGGAATGAGGTCAGGGTCTAGGATCATGGCACTCCCGTCTCTAGGCCCACCTCCAGCCTCCAGGTCAGGCTTCCCTGGCCTGTAGGGTGATTTGTGGAGATGCTGAGCTTGGCCTGTGCTACAGCTGAAGGTCCCAGATCTTAGAGCCTGGGGCAAAGGACCCAGAAGAGCCTGGGGTCTGTACCACAGAACCCTGGAGACCAGGTTCCAGCTCTGCTCTCCAACTCAGTGCCAGGGAAGGATGGGCTCAAGCCACTGGTTTAGCCACTGTGTTATTCTCACGCCCTTCCTATCTCCAATGGCCTGAGTGTATCTAATGGCCTTTGAATGTACGTCTTAATTCTTCTCCTTGCCTCACCCCAACACATTTTTCAGTGTTAGGATCAAACCTTGCTCATGCTGGGCAGGTGCCCTGCCCTTCCCCGCCTGCAGTCCCTCAGCCTTCCTCAGAGATGGAGCTGTCTTTATTTCTTCTCCAAGAAGGTACACAGAAGGACTACTCTGAGCCATCTAGATCAGTGCTTCTCAACCTTCCTCACGCTGTGACCCTTTAATACAGTTCCTCATGTTGTGGTGACCCCCAACCGTAAAAATTATTTTTGTTGCTCCTTCATAACTGTAATTTTGATACTGTTATGAATCTTAATGTAAATATCTGTGTTTTCCCGTGGTCTTGGGTGACCCCTGTGGAAAGATCTTTCAACATCCCCTCCAAACGAGGTTTCGACCCACAGGTTGAGAACTGCTGATCCAGAGGAACCCTCCCACATTGCTTAGGACTATCATGCCTGGTCCAGCCTTCCCTGTAGCTTTCCAAATGAGATGCTGCAAATTCTCTCAGACCCTCACCTTGAACCCAACCTTATTGCCCCTTTCATACTCCTTTCAGAAGGGATGTCCCTCACTCCAGGCAGCTGAATTACCCAATCCTGCACACTTACATTGGGATGTTTGGGTAAACTCCACTTCCTCCCCATTTCTTTCACTAGGTGTTGTGTGGGTGGAGACACACACTGACCTACCCCTGAGGACCCTTTTTGGGCATCCTAGGAGCACCCTAAAAAAAAAACACCACATTGAACTAATATTTAAGTTCAAGTGAGTCTCCCTGAGGGGCACAAATGAGGTGGCAAGATCTCATTTAAACACTATTGGTGTTGGATCCAGGATACTGAGATCCAATTCTGGCTTTGCCACTTGGAGCCTACATCACCCTGACCCAACCTCAGCCTCCTAGTGCTGAGGATATGATCTGTGAATATTATGGAGGGTATTGAGTGACCTGCAGAGTGCCTCTCATTCCTGTAATCCTGGGATTCTAAAACACATGCCTGGACTCCCTCACCCTAGCTTGGTGACATGCTTCTGGACAACTTGAAACCTTACCTGTGCATTCCCAGGGTGTGGAAGCCAGAGTGCCAAGATGGCAACCGTGAGTATCCTGTGGGAGGCAAGAAACTAAGAGTGAGTGCCAAGGGATGCTTATGTCTAGGAAGCCTGGATCTCCTGCTGCCCAGGCATTTAGATGGTGGCTTTACCATGTGCTTGCAAATGGAGAGGGCACACTCAGCAGAGCCCAAGGGGGCCTCCAGACCCCTAATCACACCACAAGAACCAGCCTCTTACACTTGCTTTATGTGTTAGGATAGTGAGTTAGGTCACGTGCTTGAATACAAGCGTTCACTACTTAGGAAGAAAAAACAGAGGCCCACAGCTGTAGCATCAACCAGTTGTCTTGGCCTTTCATCATTCTGCATGGAATCTGCCTGGGTTAAACATTATGTAGACATGACCACAGAGCCAAGAGCCACCGTGTCCTCAAACCACAAAAGCTAGAATGTGAGGTGCTTTGTGTTCAAAGGAAATCGCTGAACTAGAACTTGGAGCCCTCAGTCCGCACATGTGAATACCCAGGTTTGAGGGGCCCAAGAACCCAGAGTCCAGCCTAGCATGTAGTTCATGAGAACTGCCACCCCAGGGAGTAAAAGACCGAGAAACCCATGCAATCCCCAGAAGAAAGGCAGTGGGAAACAGCAGGAAATGCCATGACACCATGGCGCAGCCAACATGGCCACCCACAAGCCAGTAAACATCTTTGCCTGTGGGTAATTTGGTTCTTTACTGTGGCCAAGCTTTTGTCTGGTAAAACTGTAGTCACCAGTATGCTTTAAAACTTCAAAGTCTATTCAAAGTCTAGTCACTCACACCCATTAAGATGGCTGTTTGTGCACTGTGCTCATAGTGTGTGTGTGTGTGTGTGTGTGTGTTTGTGTGTGTGTTGACATGTGTGGGTGCATATGTGTAAGTGCATATGCACATGTGTGTGTGTTCAGATGAAGGCCAGAGGCTGGCAACCAGTGCCCTCCTCAAACACTCTTTACCTTACACACTGAAGCAGGGCCTCTCACTTGCACCCAGAGCAATCAAACACTCATACACATAAAACAATGTTTTTAATCTTAAAAAAATTACAGAACAGAAAACAGCCAGTCCAGGAGGATGTGGACAGATCACAGCTCTTGTGCATTGCTGATGGGAATGTAAAACTGGTGATCCAGCAGGCCCAGAGCATGTTCCCCAGAAAATTGAGTCCAGGACCAGACAGATACATGTACACTCATGTTCACAGCAGTATTTTGTACAATAACCAAAAGGTAGATACAATGCAAACGTCCACACAGGAATGACTAAACAAAATGTGCACATGCACGCATGCACACCACACACACACACACACACACACACACGCATGCACACATGCATGAGCAAGTATTATGCAGACTTAAACTAAGTGGGACATGACACAATATGGAAAGCTGGGTACATTACTATGTGCCTGTAGTCCTAGCTGCTCCAGAAGGCCAAAGTGGGAAGGTCACTGAAGCCTAGGAGTTCAAGGCTAGCCTGAGCAATATAATGAGAGCCTATCTAAAAAATAAATAAATAAATAAATAAATAAATAAATAAATAAATAAATAAATAAACAAACAGTGCGAAAAGCCAAATGGTGGCTCAGCAGGCAAGGGAGCTTGTTGTCAAACATGATGACCTGATGACCAGGACCCACATAGCAGAAGGAGAGAACCAAGTCTTAAAAGTTATCCTTTGACCTCCACACATGCACCATAACAATATGCCCCCCATAAATAAATAATAAATAAATAAATAAATAAATAAATGTAATTAAAATAAAATGAAGAAAAGGTGCAACAAGAGGGATGAACCATGAGGACATCACACTGTGGAATAAGTGACTCACACAAAACAGTGTAGAATTCAACTTGTATCACGGACCCAGAGTTGTTAGACTCTGAAATAGAAAGCAAAATGGTAGCTCCCAGGGCCATGAGTGTTTATAGGTGCATTATTTCTTTCATTTTCTCCCCTTCTTTCTTCTGTTTGTTTTGTGGCTTGGGGTGCTGTTTTGTTTTTGAAACAAGGTCTTACTCTGTAGCCCAGGCTGACCCACAACTCACAATATGGCCCAGGATGTCAATTTGTGACAGTTGTTCCTCAGCTTCCTGAATGCTGGGATTACAAGCCACAAGCCACTACAACCAGCTTTTTCTTTTCTTTCTTTTTTTTTTTTTCTTTCTAAGACAGGGTCTCATATGTAGCCCAGGCTAGCCTCCAACTGGCTATGCAGCCCTGTCTTTTTTTTTCTTTCTAAGACAGGGTCTCATATGTAGCCCAGGCTAGCCTCCAACTGGCTATGCAGCCAAAGCTGGCTCTGAACTCCTGATTCTCCTGCCTCTACCTCCCAGATGCCGGGGTTACAGATGTGCACCACGGCACAGGGGAGGGTATGAGACCTGTTTTGCAGGATAAAAAGTCATGGAGTCATCACATAGCCAAGTGAATGTATGCAGCTCAATACAAAAGGTGTGCAGATGCAGGGGTCTAGTCGGTTACTAGTGTTGTTCAGTTTGTTAGCATTTATGGACAACTATTGCTTGAGTGTAGATACTGGGCAGAAGAGCTCCAGAGCTGTGGCCCAGATGCCATCCACCTGAGCTGGCTGAAGTCTCGCTTTGATGAGAACGCCAGAAAAACCCAATGGGTGCTGAGAGTCAGGCTGAGAGAAAAGGAGGAAAGTCAGAAGAGGTGTCCTAGAGAAGATGATCTTGAATGTTTCTCAGCATGGCTTTGAACTTGGGGACCTGGTTGACCTGGTTGGAGTCTGAGGCTTGTTACTGCCACGCTACACCATGGCTCTATTGCCCCCCTGCCTTCTCAGAATGAGTGTTTAGGAGATTACTAGCTCATTGACATCCCTGTCACATGGCTCAGGAGAAACAGCAGTAGGTATGTAGAGAACTAAAGAGACACCCAGATAAAATTGAGCCTGATATACTGGAAGATGCAAGCCCACTTCCTTCATGTAGTCCCAGATCCAATCCTGAGGAGACAAGTTTTCCGTTTCATCTAATCGCCTATGTGAGCCAGGTTCTCCAACACTGGAGACAGCTCTGACCTTATAAAGTACAGAGCCAAATCCAGGGCTTTTTGATATTTGCAAGAGCCAGACTTTATATCTGGAAGGAATGAGAGAGAACAATAACAAATTTATTTTCCAGTCTGTATATTATGAATTTCAATGTTTTCCTGTTTCTTCACATCAAGTTTCCTTTCAGGTGGTTATAAAATCCTGTCTCGTTTATGTTGGAGACGGAACAGCTTGACTGTATGCAGTGGAGTTCAAGAGCGACTGGAAAAGGCATGCTAATCCTACCAGCTTCTCCCCTACCCGACTCCCCATTCCTTTTGGCTAGAGCCAGCCCAGGGCCAGCCAGCCCCAAGTCCAGCCTCCTGGAAGAGCCATGGTTGGGTCCTGGGGGCCAAATAAGCTCCAGGCTAATGGAGAGGCTTTCCAGAAGGAAATAGTACCCAGCTCTGCTGCTCTCGCATCAAGAATAGCTGTACCTTGTCATGAAAGCCCTAAAAAGAACTCCAAAAATGAAGCATAATTAATACCAGAGAGGGGAATCTGTGTCTCAAAGCTTTTCTTTTGAATCTGGGTCTGCCGTCCCCCTCCCCCACGAGCCCCTCCTCCCAAAAAAGAAAGTGAATGAAGACAGACCCTCCAACTCTCCAAACTGTCTGTCATTGACAGACATTGCTGGCCTGGGATGCAGAATGACTATATTACTATGGCTTACCATAATACGGCTCAGTTTGTAATAGCATGCATGCACCCCTCCCACATGCAAACACACACAGAAAAAGTGTGTAGTTCTGTGCAGGGCAGCTACGTTTTCAAGAGACGCTGGAGAAAGGCAGAACAGATGTCATCCTTAAAGTTCCTCAAGGCTCAAGGATTACTTGACTGGAATTGCAATTTCCGCAAAGAACAGCAAAACATTTGCTTACATTCGTCTCTGTCTGCAGTGTCCGCTGTTCATTGGCTCCAAACTTCTGGGTCCCATGCCCTCTGTGAATCGCACACATAGAGCAAACGCAGCCAGGAGTGTTCTGAGACTCCCTCTGCTTCTCTCGCAGCCTTCGCAGCAAAGCGATTGCTGGTGCCGTAGCCAGCGGTTTCCCAAATTTAAAAAATATGTAGTGTGATGTTTTGTAAAGTGCGCAAAAAGTTGCTGCTCTTTCCAAAAAAAAAAAAGAAGAATGACACAAGAGAGGTTGTCTGCAGCCCTCTCTCGAGATGCTGGCTCCTGACACTGTTAGAAAAATCCCCACTCCCAAACGAAGGCTTCGAGATGGAACCTTGAGCGGGCGCAGCTTTTTGTAATTAACAGTGTCATTGCATCACTAGCTAAACTCTTTTCCAGTGCTCTGACACGGGCGGAATCTCAGCCATAGCCATTTTCCACCCATCAGGTCTGGAGTTAGGTTTCCCGAGCCTGGAGAGAGACAGACCCTGGAGCCTCCGGACCTACCTTTTGAATGCTGGCATGTCCAAGATGCGCGGGTGGAGAGGCGACGCGAGCAAGACAGGCTCTGCAGCGGGAGCGGGGCGGCTTGGTTCCGGAGGGGCCGAGCGGGCTGCGCGGAGGGCTGGGGCAGTGCCGGGTGCTGGGAGCCACTGCAGAGCCCTCGCCGCCGGCACCTGGTTTCGCTTAACCCCCTTCAGTAATTCAGCATTAAACCAATTGGAGGAGGAATGTTAAAAATGAACACTTCATTTTCTAAGTATGTTAAACAATGCAAATGGGGCCTCGGTCTGGACACAGCTGGTTCAGATTACAGCGCTCACCAACTGGCTAGACTCCTCACAACAATCTTGGGGCGTCTGCCAGGGCCAAGTGCTTGCTCGGCGGCGCTGGGAGGGGAGCCCGACAGAGCGCGGTACTGGGGGGCGCCCGGCCTCCCCTGGGCGGAGCAGGAGCGCGAGGGGGAGTGTCATCAGGCCCTGTAGCAGTACGGACTTGAACTCACTACCAAGGGCTGGGACATATGGGGCAGGAGAAGGGAGGCCGTAGGAGATCAGAACGTTTCTCCTTGGCGGCCCTCACCTGGTTCTCCTTGGCTTTTTCTCGCTTTCATTAGTGTCTCTGGCCTTCAAAGTAAATAAGAATGTTGAGCTATACATGCGCCCCGGAAGCCCTTTCCTCTTCTCTACTCTTCTCCCAGCCTCTACTCTTCTTCTTCTACCTTCCCCCCTTTTTGTTTTCTAGCACTGGAACCCGCTCTTTCAAGTGTAAAAGTGCCCAAGACACTACTCTCCAAAAGATGCGACCAGATGGCTGCGCAGCAATCCTTCCTAGTCTGCATCTTCTTTGGGGCCCCTCGGCTGCCCCCGACCCACAGTTCAGAAAGCTCACTCCAGAGGTCCCTTCTCCTTACTCCAGAGGTCCCTTCTCCTTACTCCAGTTCCGTGCAGTAGGAACTAGCTCTGTTTTCTTCGAGATGGGGATAAGAGAGGTTGGGTGACCTCTCCATTGCCACACAGCTATCAGAGACGCCAGCGAACCTCCGAAGTCCACGTCTTTATTTAGTCTTTTTGAAGAACACTCACTGTTTTAAGGAAATGGAATCCTACTCTAAAACCTCATTAGGCTAAACAAGAGCAGCTGGACATTAATGCTGTAGAAGCTCAGCATCCAACTGGCCTGATCTATCCCCCCCCCACGCCCTCCCCCGTGTGTGTGTGTAACGTCTAAGAATAAACCACTTTTAGGTACATCTCATTCACAAGGCTGTGCATCCTTCCTATTGTTCTAATAGCTAGGATTATAAACAACCTTAAGGTCCACCAATATGGCACCAGGGGAGCTAAATAAAGAGACTTTCAGGATTGGAAAATAAATGAGAGCAATCTAACAAAAATAGGCAGACGCCAAAGCGTGCACACTGGCCAGCTCCATCTACGGAAAATCCAAAGCCAGGCAACGACTGGGTGGAAGTACAAGGAAGCCTCTCAGGTGCTCCTGATGGTAACTTCTGACCAAGATGCAGACTCAGGCTTCATGAAATTGTGCTGCAACATTTTTTAACATGCTTAAGAGGCTCCCTATACACAAATATTGAAGGATTTCCAATATCTTTTATATTTTAAATAGTAGAATGTTGACAGTTGCATAGATCAATCTAGTAGATTAATAAAAAAAAATATGATTGTAGTGGATGAAGAGATGACTCAGCAGTTAAGAGCACTGGCTGTCTTGCAAAGGACCTGGGTTCAATTCCCAGTACCCACACCACATGATGGCTCAAAAACACCAATAACTTCAGTTCCAGGGGATCTGATGCCCTCTTCTAACCACCAGGGGCACTGTGTGCATGTTGTGCCCAGATATACACAGGCAAAAACAACCATACACATACAATAAAACTTTAAAAAATAAAAGTAAACAAATAAATATAATCTAAAACTTTGTAAAAGCATGATTGTGGAAGGAAAGAGTCAATGAGACCAAAACCATAAAAAGTAAGTTGCCTATACTTCCTGCCTAGCCACTGGCCAATCAGTGTTTTATTTATTGACCAATCAGAGTAATTTGACATACAGACCATCCCACAGCACTCCTCTCCTCCCATTCTCTTTCCTTTATTTCAAACCCCCGCACCACCCCCCAATCCACTCCTCCTCTGTTTCCGTTCAGAAAAGGGCAGGCCTCCCATGGGTATTAACAAAGGCAAGGTGTTCCACTTTCTCCCCAGTGTACAAATGGGTGCTTGATCATGCTAGGTAGGAGCTCTATCACTGAGCTACATCCCCAGCCCACATCCTGGGTTCTTTCAGCTAGTCAACAAGTATCACATGATGCAGAGGCAACCTTGTCTATCTTCTCCCCAGGCTGCATCCACCACCTGGTCCCTACTAAAACTGCACCAATGAAGACCAGCTGTGCTGCACTGACAGCCTCCTCCATCCGCTATTCTTAACTTTGGAGTGTTCTACATATGTGTCCTTATTACATTTTAATCTGTTATTCAAACTCTTTTTCTTTGCAAATTTTGTTATCAAAAGTACTAAGTGTGACCCCCACCTGTGACAGCCATACATCTCCACAAGGTAAGTCACCTTTGACATGGTCAGTTCCCTGTTGTGGAATATTAGTTGAAGATGTGTTACATTCGTTTATGTTGTGGCATACTTGTTTAACGATGCAAAGACGCATTGCATTCCTTTATGTTGCATTTGTTTAACTCTGTGAAGCTGTATTACTCTACCTGTCTAAAATACCTGATTGGGCTAATAAAGAGCTGAACGGCCAATAGCTAGGCAGGAGAGAAAAATGGGCAGGGCTTCCAGGCAGAAAGAATAAATAGGAGAAGAGAGGAGGACACCAGGGGCCAGCCACCCAGCCAACGGAGTAAGAAGGAAAGAAAAGTATATAGAATATAGAAAGGTAAAAGTCCAGAGACAAAAGGTAGATGGGATAATTTAAGTTAAGAAAAGCTGGTGAGAAATAAGCCAAGCTAAGGCTCGGCATCCATAAGTAAGAAGAAGTCTCTATCTCTGTGTATTTGTTTGGGAGCTGGGTAGTGAGCCCCTAAAGAGAGATAGAAGGGGCAGGGGAAAACAACTACAGCTCCCCATGAAGCTGTTGGAAGGGCAGTTTCCGGAGTGGAGTTCTCTGTCACTGGCCCCTTCTCTTTTTCCATGGCTTGGAGCTGCTGCTGCTGGTGCAATTCCAAGTACCACCACATCCTCACCTCGATGTCAGGTTGTTCAAGTGCCATCCCAGCTTCCCTGTGTGTGCCAGTCTCCACAATCCTGCCTCTCCTCTTCAGTCCATGCCAGGCCACTCCTTCTACCTCACAAGCATTGCACTTCCAAAAACTGGTCATCTGGTCCACAGACTGTGAGAGATTCTGTCAAGCATCTGATAACATCAAAGCACATTAGCTCCGGCACTTCCTGGTCACCCAAATCTATTTTTAACAATCAAAAGAGGATGTGGGTGTAGCAGCTCACACCCTCAACCCCAGCAGTAGAAGACTGAGCAGGAGGACCACTGGAAGTTGGAGCCAAGCCTGGGCTACATCGGGAGTTCCTGGCCATCTTGGATTACAGAGTGAAAGCTAGTTTCAAATACAACTTCCTGCCCTCCAGAGGAGACAGGGAGAGATAGAGAGGGTGGGGAGGGAAAGAGGGAGGGAGGGGAGGGGAAGAGAATGAAGAAGGGAGGGAAAAGAGAGAGAGAGACAGACAGACAGGGCAGAAATAGACAGCGGCAGAGACAAGGAAATGAGATCCTTTGATGTGAACAGCTTGGTGACCCTTGATGGCCTCTTAGATCACTTCCTTAACTTGGTGTTTTTCTTTTTCACTTGCAAAGTAGGGACCCCCATACCTTCCCACCTCCCACCATTAGAATCAAATGTCATCCTAGATATAAAACTGTGGCCTAAGCAGAAGAGCTCGGCATCTGCGGAAGGGTCCTTCGTGCCCTGTTTCAGTCCAATTTGTTCACCATGCTGAGGCTATAAGACAGATGAGTAACTTTTTTTTTTTTTTAAAGTGGCATGGCAGGTTTGGGGATACTCAGTTATACATTTCATAGTACAGATCACTATTAATGTAAACCATTACCTCACCCTCCATTGAAAATGAATTCCATCAAAATGCCCTTCTGGGAGTGAGTGTGGAAAGGGGGTTTACTGAGTGTCTGTCACTGTCTAGTTAGTCTCCGCTCCCTCTTCTCAGGTCTCCACTGCTTAACTGCTTAAAAGTGGAGCTTTATTTTACAGATGAAGAAACAAACCATTGGGTAGGAATGTAGAACAATGGTAGAATGCTGGCCTAGCTGCTCGAGGTCCTGGGTACCACCCCAGAAGAAGGAGGGAGGCAGGGAAGGAGGGAGGGAGGGAGGGAGGGAGGGAGGGAGGGAGGGAGGGAGGGAGGGAGGGAAGATAGAAGGTGTGCACCTGAGCAATGAGGGCTCACAGATACTGAGCACAGACTGCAGCCACAGGCCTGTTGGATCTGGAGCTCTCCCTCCTCCAAGATGGCTCAGCTATGTCTCTAAGAAACAGCTGTTAGTTTGCCGGTTCCTGTGACAGGCCTGCTTTATTTACTGTCATGCAGAACAAGCTGCTATCATTGCTCTTGCAGAAGACCCAAATTCAGTTCCCAGCACCCAGGAGGTGGCTTACAATGGTCTCCAGCTCCAGGAGATCCAGCGCCCTCTTCTGGCCTCCACAGGTACCAGGCATGCATGCAGTACACGAACATTCAGGCAAAATGCTCATACACACAAAATAAATCTTTTTAAAACCTTTTAAAATGGTATGCTGCTGACTACTTTTTGTTCCTGAGTATTGATCTGTTTAAAAGAATCCAGAGAATTGTCTATAGGTATTTATTCTTCCCATTTTCCAAAAACACCATATTGGATGTTAGAATTCTATTATTATTTTTTTTAAATTAGTCTTTTGGGGTGAATTGTCAATTCATTCATAGAGAGATCTCCCAAACAGGAACATACTGTAGTTATCCATTTACTAAGACTTTTTCAACACCCTCCATATGAAGCTTTATGGATTCTTTTCCGGAGTTACCTATCCACTCACTTGACCATTCACTCACCCAAGTGCTTCCTAAGTACAGTGACCTATGAACTCACAGGCTTTCCAAGTCAGACCAACTTGGCTTTGTCTTGTTCACTATTTCTTCTCTGTGAGACCCTAAGATAGTTCTTTAAGTTCATTGAGCTTCAGCTTTCTGCTGTAAAGTGGGACAAAGATGTATCAATGTTTAACAGATAGTGCCGATCAGCAGGCACCAGCACATAGGGCCCTCCGCAAAGGTATAGCAGGTACCAGTAGATGTGGCCCTCAGCAAGGAGTAAGTCCCACTCATTCTCTCTCTCTCTCTCTCTCTCTCTCTCTCTCTCTCTCTCTCTCTCTCTCTCTCTCTCTCTTCCTCTCTCTCCCTTCTTTCCCCTGTGTGTGCCTGGTACCCCTGGAGTCCAAAAGAAGGTATCAGGTCCCTGAAGCTGGAGTTACAGACACTAGTGAGCAGCCTGATAGGGTGCTGGGACCCAAACTTAGTCCTCTGTAAAAGCAGCAAGTGTTCTTAACCGCTGAGCCATCGCTCCAGCCCCTGCTTTCCTTTTTAAGCACAGGCAGGCACTGGTTGGTTGAAAGTTTAAGTAGAGGTGTCCAGGTCTCAGAGTGTTAAGAGAGGGTGGTATATACAAGGGACTGGCAATAAAAACTAATGTGCAGAGGGGCTAATTTACCCCAAATGGAAGACACCAAAGCTGTCAGAACCGGGTCTTCCAACCCCCCCGCCCCAGGATCCTTCTCCCACCACACTTTTGGGCTTCACCTGTGTGTGTTTGTTTGTTTTAATTCTGTTTATTTTTCTGGTGCTAGAGATTGAAGCCAGAGGCTCCAGCATCGCAAACATGAGCAGGATGTTGGGATGTCCTGCGCATGCCTGGAATTTCCTGGTAATTCGGCAAACCATGGAATGCTTTTCCCGAATTGTTTTGCCAACTGCGTTTTAACATATAGTTCTGTAAACAAAGAGGCTTCCATGGTGCTCCAGACTCAGGTTTAGGATTAGCCAAGGTCAGGCTTCCATTTGTAATCATGTCTGTTTCATTCCCGTCTGTCTGTTCTCTGACACAGCATAGATTGAGGTTTGGACATGTAACACATCTAACTGTTAAATGGTGTGATGTTCAAATGACTTCCTTACCTACCTACAATCCACATGGAATGAACCATATGAGTGGCTCCTAGATTCTTGAATTTACCAGCCCGGAAAGAGCATCCTCTTTAAAAAAAAAGGAAAAGAAAAAGAAAAGGAAAGCAGAAAAACTGGGCCGGGATACATCTTTGATCCCAGCACTTGGGAGGCAGAGGTAGGTAGAGCTCTGTAAGTTTAAGGCCAGCCTGGTCTACATATTGAGTTTCAGGACAGTCAGGGCTACATAGAGACCCTGTCCCAAACAGATAACAGCAACTGAGTGTGGGGCCCTGGGGAGATGGTTCAGTTAGTAAACCATGCATGAGTGCCGGAGCTCAGATCCCCAGGACCCAGGTAAAAAGCTGGGCATGACAGTATGCGCCTGTTACACCTAGAGCTGACAAGTCAGAAACAGAGAATTCTTGGGGTTTACCAGCCAGCCTTGTGAGCTCCAGGCTCAGTAAGAGACCCTGCCTCAAAAAGTAGAGAGCGGCAGTGGTACCAGGTCCTGGGCTCGTTGCATGAGATAGCTGTTTGAAACCTGGGACTTATACAGGGACGCTTGGCTCAATCTGGGAGGAGGGGACTGGACCTGCCTGGACTGAGTCTATCAAGTCGATCTCAATCCTCAGGGGAGGCCTTGATCTGGAGGTGGTGGGAATGGGGGGTGGGCTGGGGGGAAGGGGAGGGGGGCAGGAAGGGGGAGAACAAGGGAATCTGTGGCTGTTATGTAGAACTGAATAGTATTGTAAAATAAAAAAAAAAGTAGAGAGCAACTGAGGAAAGCACCCCAAGTTAACCTCTGACCCCCATACATACATGCACACATGTGCATACTCACTTGCATGTGCATACACAAAACCACACACATACACATATGTACATACTCACCTGCATACATACAAACACACACACACACACACACACACACACATACACACTCACCTGCATGGCAGACACACAAAGACATATACATACTCACTCACCTGCACACACACACACACACACACAAGAATACTAACGTACATGTACATACACGCAATACCCCCCACTCACGTAATGAACAATATTATGCTTTTTCTTTTGCCAAATAAAATTTAACATATAACAACTATTATATATGACATCATCATATTTCATGAGGGAGGCTTTCAGCACCAAATGTAGGAAGGACAGACTCTCTTAACTTGAATTTTTGACCTTATGAAACACACTGTGCTTATTTTTCTCATTCTTGCTGGGCTGAAGATCAGTCCAGGTTGGCATGCATTGTCCCAGTCGGCAAGCGTTCAATCATAAACAGTGAGTTCTGTCCTAATGTGTATCAGCTCCCCAAGAGTTACAGGCACCCCCAGCTGTTTCAAGCGGACCTCACAGCCTTGCCCACCCTGACTCTGTCCAGGCAGCTGTGCACAAATGTAAAGGTGTTCCCCATGTCTCTGCTTGCCCAGGAGTAGCAGTCTTTTGAGATGCCTGTTGCATTCATGCTCTCCAAGCCCTACCCCAACTGGTTCTTATCCTGTGATTGCAGGGGCGTAACCAAGGAACCTGCATTTTAACAAATACCCAGGCCATCCTTATTTCTCAGCAACTCTGAGAGCTTTTTTTTTAATCAATTATTAAGTTCTGAAATTTGGATCTCACTCAAACTAATTTAAGTTTTCATTTAATAGCCATATGTGGCTGGTAGCTTTCCTATTTCTCAGCATGGCTTTAGCCCTGATTTGATGATCAATTTGCTAGAAATAACACAGAATAGTAGGGGAAAAAATGAAAAGACCCATGAGAGGCCAGGTGTGACACTGCATATGTGTGATGCCATCATTCAAGAGGCTGAAGCCAGAAGACTGCCTTATGGGGTTCAAGGGCAGTCTAGGCTACAGAGTGAAATCTGGCTCAAAACCACTTTCTTTTAAAGTTACTTTTGGGTTATGGAAGTTGCTCTCAATAAGGTGCTTGCCTCACAAGCATAAGGGCCTGAGTTTGGACCCTCGGCACCCACATTAAGGCCTGGTAAGGTGGAACACACCTATAGCCCGTGTGTTGACTGGTGGAGATGGGGATGGGAATATCCCTGGTCAGCCAGCCTAGCTGAATCAATGAGCTCTAGGTTCAGGGAGATAACCTGTCTCAAAAAATAAGGTAGAGAGTAAATGAAAAGGATCCCCAACTTCATTCTTAGCAACCCCACCACACACACACACACACACACACACACACACACACACACACACACACACACAAGAGAGCAAGAGGGGGGAGGGAGAAAGAGAATTGACATTTCTCTCATCAAAAATGAAGCCTCCATGGAGATATGATGGTGCATACCTTGGTCCATCGCTGATGAGGCATAGGCAAGCTGATCTCTGAGTTCAAGACCAGTCTGGTATATATAGCAACTTCTAGGCTAGCCAAACTACATAATGAGATTCCATTAAAAAAAAATCACAAACAAAATGGACCCTCAAGTCAGGTATAATGGCACATACCTCCCAGCACTCCAGAGGCTAGAGAGGAGGATAACACATTCAAGGCCAGCCTGGGCTACATACTGAATTAAAAGCTAGACTGACTTACAATCTCTGTAATTCAATCAGACCTTGAATTTGTAAGACTACTTCCAACAAAACAAAAACCCACAACAAAGAACCCGTAAAACAGAATTGGGGAAATGTGGAAGGCAGGATCAAGAAACAGAGGTGGCCATGAGCCTGCAACCATCTCAATCTACCCAGGGGGAAAAAACAGCCAGCAGCGGTGGGATACTGCAGGGAGCTACTTACAAGTGTTGAAAGAGCGAAAGGCAAATGGGATGCTGAAGCAACCAGCCATATGCCACAGCAGACAGCCCCAGCCTGAAGGCTGGAAGGACCACTAGAGACCATGCCACAGAACCCAGGAGCCAGACCACCCACAGGAACCGGGATTGGAGTGAAAATCAGTCAGCCAAGGAGTCTGAGAAAGAATGTCTGTGGGACACAGAGTGAACACATCTAAACGTGGGGCCAAGGGGCAGCCACAGAAACCAAGCAACGTGGCATCTGGTGTGGAAAGGAAGACCTTTGATGCTGTCAGAAGCCTGAGCCCCATGAGTGCAGGACAATAAGGAGTGACTCAGAAGGCACACCAAAACACAGTGGGGAATAAATGAAGTCGGTGTTTAATCCTGAGTACAGGTTTGTGCAAGTTCTGTCTTCTTTAGTGTTCTGTTTGCGAAGAGCCATCTATTTTTTAATTAAAATTCGTTTTACATTTAGTTTGTGTGTGCATGTGTATGTGTGGGCACATGCATGCAACACAGCACACATGTGGACATCAGAGGACAACTAGTGGGAGACAGTTTTCTCCTTCCACTATGTGGGTTGCAGAGATCAATCCCAGGCACCAGGCTTGGCAGCAAGCACCTTTACCTGCTAAGCTATCTCTCCGACCCAGAATGGTATTTTAGTGAGCCAGGCTTGGTGGGGTTGAGACAGGAGTTTGGCCACTAAGATTGAGGCTAGCCTGGGCTAAGTAGTGAGTTCCAGGTGAGAGAAAGACTTTAAGTTTTCACTTATTTGTGACAAAATATGGCCTTGTCATTTCTCACTGTGTGTGTACATGCATGGAGGTCGGCAGACTGTACTGTGAAGTCAGTTCTTTCCTCCCACTTTTACTTGGGTTCTGGAGTTTAACTTAGGTACCCAGGCTTGCACAAGTGCCTTCACTCACTGAGCCACCCACTGGCTCCCCCTTTTAAGTATCCATCTGTGTGTGCACACTTGTTAGTGTATGTGCAAGTGTGTTTGAGAAAGCCTGTCAGGCAGAGACCAGCAGAGGAGGCTGGGCGTCCTCTATGACTCTTCATGTTTTCCTTTGAAGCAGAGTTGTTTCCCAGACCCCAGGGCTTATGTTATGGACGCCAACAGTCCCAGCAATCCTTCTGACTTCCACCCACTCAAGCTGGGATTACAACATGCAGTGGCTATCAGATTGTTTCATGGATGCTGAGATGTGAACTCCAGTCCGTGTGGCTGCATCATTGAGCCATCTTGCCAGACCAAAGTATGGCTTTCCTTTTTCTCTTCTCCCTGGATCTACTCTCCCTTTCTTTGGTCAACATGGTAATTGGTGGATCTGATGCCCAATTACTCTACCTGGCCCGCTCCATTCTAAAATGTCCATCTAACTGCACTGGATGCTTGCTGAATATGAAAAATTTACAACCATAAAAGGAGACATTTAATTTCAAGTTAGACTGTTTTGAGACAGTAGTGTTGAGGCAAGCTTTGCTGGGACAAGTCTTTCAGGGTCATAGCAAGATATTGATACCTGAGCCAGTCTTCTGCTCCTAGGACAACAGACGTGGGGCAACAGGAAATAGGATCAGATTATGAAATTCTAGTAAGAAGAGCCTGGGCTCAACCCAGGTGATAGGGGTTGGGAATCTGGGACCATGACTGGAACTCTAGAGAAGCTGAGGGTCAAAGAACACCTGGCCACCTTCTGCAGCATCCAACATTGTTACATAAGTGACTGTGGAGTCTCCTCATTTCTAGACTTAAACGTGGCCTGTGTGACCCATTTCCACCATCCCAGTTTGCTGAGAGGTACACCCATCCCTGCTTCTTCCTGTGAGCAATGGATACCGCTTGGTTTTAGAAGCTCATATCAAAGCAAAGAAGATGCTTCCGGCCCAGGCCACACCCACAGGCGCTACCACAGAAAGCGCCTCCCTAGATTTGGAGTTTCAATGGGAACAGTCCTAGAGAGGTCAGGACTGGGAGAAGCATTCACTGTTTGATGTCTATGTCATCCTACACAGAGGAACTCCAAGACTGCTTCCTTATTTGGTGTAGTTTGAAGATGTGCTGCTGTAAAAATGCTTTAAACAGAAAAAGGTAGATGGGAGTCTGAGATGAAACAAGAGCCGGTGGGCTTGGGATGATGTTGGTAAAGCTGGTGATGGGCATAGGACTTGCTGCTGTTCACTCCTTTTGCGTCTGTGTGCACAGCTCTCATTTCAAGCCTTTTCCAACAGCACTGTTACGATGTGACGAGGCCCACGAGCAAAAGCTCAGCACTGCTCTCTGCATTCTTTGGACACTCCTGAGGTTTCTGTACTTGCAATTACACTTTGAAGTTTTCATGGGCCAAATCCAACATTTTGACCCACAATTTTTCTGACCTTTTGTTAAATGTGGGTCATACTTTCTTCTTTACATTTCTCATTATTTCTGGTTGAAAACTGGACAATTTTGGTTATACTGTAGCAACTACTGATTGTGTGTGTGTGTGTGTGTGTATTTCTTCTAGCTTGACTAAATAATTTAACTTGGGCAGTCACAGGAAAGCATAGCTGCTCCTCCTGCTCAGTTTTACATTGTTTGAATTTCTAGTCTGACTTCCGGGGTCAATCATGCTGAGTAGTCAGCCATGTTTGTTCTTGCTCAACCTGCACTGCAGTCCCTGCAGTTTCCACATGTAGTGGAGGGCTCTGTGTGCAAGTGGAGCAACCCATCAGGTCCACACACGTTGGCCCAGATCTCCTGCCTCCCACCCCCAGTCAGGCTGTGTCTGCCCCCTGCACCTGGTGGCTTACCCCTACCCAAGATCGCATCACCCCAGACTAGCTACAACTCTCCCTGGCAGGGCTGTAGTGGATTCCAGCTGGCCCACCACCCATCTCCTGCCTTCATTCCCAGCCCTGAGCCTATACCATTCTGCAGCAAAGCAGCTGCTTTTCATGACCTGCTCAGAGTTTGGGAGAGAGGAGCCCAAGACAAGAAGAAAGGTCCTAGATTCCAAGAGTTCTTACCCAAGTGCACGCAGCTTTTCAGAAACTGTTTTCAACTTCTTGATTGCCCTTGTAAACTTTGAGACTGTTAATTCCCAGGGCCCTCAAGTGGTTGCCTTTTTGACAAGTCAGTTTGCTTTCTGCAGGAAAGACTGGTTGATCTCTTCATTATGGGCCATCCAGATCCCCCTAATGGGTCCTGGTATTTCACACACACACTGAAGATTGACAGCAGGGTAAATCTCAGCAAGTAAATCTGATGTCCAAGGTAGGAAATAGACTGGGTATGGTGACCCAGGCTTGTGACCCCAGCACTGTGGAGGCATGAAACAGGAGGATCTAGCAAGATCCTGTTCCATAAACAACACAACAGGCTGCTGCCTCCCTGGTTAGGAGTGCTGAGCACTCTTCCAGGGTACTCCAGCTCAGTTCCCAGCACACAGAGGAATAAAAGTAAATCTTCAAAAACAAAAGTTTAGAAAATGATCAAACAAATAACAAGAACAAAGAGAACAAGAGGCAGACGAACTTGGAATAAGGGAAGTCTTCCTTTCCTAAGTAGCAGTGCTGTGAAGAGCTGACTCACCAGCCTTACTACTTTTCCAACCCAGGTGCCAACTACCAAGGACCGTCCCGAGCAGAAGACACAGCTAAACAAATGTATCCGAGACTCCTTTGGCAGCAAGTTTATGAGGTGTGGAAATGCTTTGAGGAGAAAAACAAACCTCATAATGACTTTTTTCTTTTTTTCAAAATTTCAAAAGACTAAACACCTCGTGTAAATTTTACAACATAAATGAACTTGTTCATTTAGAATTTTACAAAGTAGTGAGCTGGCTCAGGAGGAAGAGGTGACTCCTGTCACCCTGACCCTTGAGTTTGATCCTTGGAACCCACATGATGAAAAAAAGAGCTCCCACATGCCACCCTGACATTCACACACATACACCCCACCCCACCCCCACAAAACTGTAATAAAAAGTTTCTAATTTTACCCTGACGGCCCCTTTTATTTGAGAAAATACCTGAAAACAGTCTTGGCTAAGGGGCTCACAGATGATGTCACAGTTCCTTCTACCCAAACAGGCCGCACAGGAAACACAAAGCAAATTTATACTGCTTTGTTTCTTGCTCTTTCAAAGAAATGACATCACCCTTCACCAGCTGTAGGGGACTGTGCCTTCTGGAAGTGGGTACAGTTAAGGACACGCACACTGTCACTGTGGCTCAAGGGTAGAGACTGACCCTGCACTGTGAGAGAACTCACATACCTTCACCATCTGCACGTCTTGTATTCCAAAGTGACAACAAAAAAATGTACCTTGGATTTTTAAGGGCTTCTGGGCTATCTAGAAACAAATTTAACAAACTATGAAATTCAGCCAAATACTTCAAATCACTGAGATTTAACTAAGGGCCAGAAATACCGAACTGAAGTTAAAGGTTGTTGAAGCCGAAAAAGAATGCGTAAAAAGACAGCTGAAAAGTCTCAGCTAGGCATCATTACAGGGCAAACTACTGATATCTTAACCCCAGCAGGTCTAAAAGGAAGACTCCATGTTAGGAGCCAACTAAGAGTTCAAATGTTTACCTTAAGTGATCTAAGAAACATTTTCAAAACTTCCTCTTATCTCCAAGATAAATATTGTTGCAATTATAAAAGATTATTAATTTATAGAGTATGCAAAGTTTTGACAACGTGCTTAAACCCCTCAGATACATCTCTATTCACGTGACTGGAGTCGAGGACAAGGTTCAGTTGCTAACATTCTGTACTCCACTACAACTGGTCAGGGTGAGAACCATTGTCTGGGGTTAGTTAATGTACTAGTTTGCTTCCTTCAAGACATGCTCTACCCAATTGTCTGACAGCCCCAAATCAGGGCCCCCTAGTCCTCAGCTTGTGTGACCCCATGGATGTTTCTCACACTTTCCCACTCACCTGTCTGTGTAACCCAGTCGGCTCAAGCCTCAGAACAGACCTCACGCCTTCCTTCTCAGAGACTCCCCTCAGCACACCGCCACACATCCCAGCTGCTATCCCATCTGAGAAGTCCTCCACCGGAAGGCCCATCTCCCTCTGCTGTCCTTTCTCCTGGGCTCCCCACCACCCTTCCCACAGCATCTACAGTCTTTCTGTTTTAAATTCCTCTCTTCACCCCTAATGTCAGCAGGGCTGTCTACCAACAACACTACTTCTACTACAAAAGTCTTTGTTCCCATGATTCCATCCGCACCACTCTAGTCAAATCTCCAACAGTTCCTGGTTCCTAAATCCAACCACAGTAAGATTACTCCTGTAATACACATATGAACAAATGTGTCAGCTGTTCTTTATAACTTACAGGGCTCTCGAGGCAGGTATATTTCAGATGTGAGAAACATGAGGCCCTCAAAGGAATTTTGTTAAAGGTCACCCAGAAGGGTGAAAGTCACAACTCCAATTCAGCTGTCAAATTAAAAAAAATTCTTCCAATAATGCTAAAAATGGGTTCTTTCAGGGCTGGAGAGATGGCTCAGTGGTTAAGAGCACTGGCTGCTCCTCCAGAAGACCTGGGTTCAATTCCCAGCACCCACATGGCAGCTCACAACTGTCTGTAACTTCAGCTCCAGGGGATCCAACAGCTTCACACCAATACACATAAAATAAATTTAAATAAATTATTTAAAAAGTAAGTTTTTTATATCTTTTATCTAAGATAAAATGAAGATGTACTGGGGCTGGAGAGATGGCTCAGTGGTTAAGAGCACTGGTTGTTCTTCCAGAGGTCCTGAGTTCAATTCCCAGCAACCACATGGTGGCTCACAACCATCCATAATGAGATCTGGTGCCCTCTTCTGGCATGTAGGCATCTGTATACATAATAAATAAATAAATCTTAAAGAAAAAAGAAAAAAAAAAAATGAAGATGTACTAACCACCTTGGAGAAAGACTAAGCAACCAGTGATCCACACTACATCCTCTGAGAGGAAAAATCCAGTTAATCCCTCAGACCCTCCTTTCACACACAATCCTGAAGAGTCTTAAGTAGTCCATACTTGACATCTCCAAGGCTCAAACTGAATCCCAACAGCAGACATCCGGAGTCAGCAGTCAGCAGAGGCAGTACGTGGAGTAATTTCTCCTCCTAAAGAGACGCCAGCAGCTGTTTCCCAAGTGTTTTTATTGTGGATGAAGACACAGCCAACTTAAATCATTTTTATTTGGAGGGTTGTTTTTTTTTTTCTGCCTTGCAATGCTCTTGAGAAATTCAAGAGTGCACTGGCTTTAGCTCTGTAGAAAACACACCAAATCTTATGATACACCTTTGTTATTTTCCTATAAATCAAAAGACAATGTATCAATTTTAAGTGATTAAATCACAATAAGTTAAGATGTAAAGACCGACAAATAATCACAAATATCAACATTACAATGATCATTATTTTTCCATGGGAATATATAAAATAAATATTACCTAACTTAACCAATATTTACAGAAGATGAATTTTTGTTCCTAGAAGATGCTTTAAATGCTTTGATATATGAAAATTTCTTTTAAAAACCCAGTTTAAATGCAGCACTTTCTATGGTTCTCATCTCTTTGCCTGTGCCTGGGTAAAGCTTACTCTATAGCTGACTGGGTAAGCACTTGAATGCTCTTGAGTCCTTTGGAAGGTTAAAAGAACTAAGGGCTTTTCTTGGATGATATTTGATATTTAACTGGCTAGCTACATGCCATCTCTTTTTGCCTCTGTGCTTTGGTTCCCCCCCCACCTCACCCTTTAGCAAACAAACAAGAATGTCAGGAAGGGAAACTCACAGAAGTACATGCTAGTGATTGCATTCAATCAACTCCAACGCCAGGGTGAATTCCTGATAGTCTATTTCGCTGTACTTGAAAACCATTAGGAATGTTGTGAAGAACTGTGGCTTCCAATGCAAAATTCAACCACGAATTCTACAAAATGCACAGAGATATCAATAGTGCTATAAGCCTGTGGCATCTGATGCAAAATTCAACCGCATGTTCTACAGAGTGCCGGAAGATATCAAGAGCAGACTGACTGACTACCACACTGCAGTCAGCATACTGCTAGCGGTGTCCCGTGGGTAATTCAAAGTGCATGCTTCTCACTCTCTGCTAAGAAGTTTCCTTGAGCAGATGGTTCCTCTCTGACACAACTTAGTTCAGAAAGGCTATGAGTTATGTCTGGTTGAGATCAATGCACACTTAGCATGCATACAACACAGACATTAGGTACTGCAGCTTTCAGACAAGGTCATACACTTCAATAGCAGCCATGTAATACCTTGTTCTTTGAGACCTGGGTGTGGAGTCCCCCATGACAGTTTTCAAACTTAGGCTAAGTAAAAGGGTGGGGAGGGCAGGTTGTTTCAGTCAAGGAACTTCAAATGTCATAAAAGATATTTCAAATATAAAACACATTGTTTAAATATCCACCATGCACCTCCTCTTTAAAAGAAAACATTTTACATCTTCCCTTTTCTTCTTAGTGTAAAAACTAGTCTTTTGGCTGCTTCATGTGGAACTTAAAATTCCCTGGCACATAGTAAATGACCCATACTAGTGAGGGTGACATTTTAAGGAACATATAACCCCCTATACCAGCAGAACCTCAACTTACAATGGCTTAACTGTTCCAATTTTGGGGTTTACCAAAATGATACACATTAAGCAGAAATCATGCTTCAGATTTAGAATTTCTCTTTTCTCAATGCTAGCTGCAGCAGGAGCCTGGTTAGCCTCGTGGTCCTGAGAGGAAGCAGCCATGCTAAGCCAGGCCAGCTGACAACTGGGTACAGCAAATGAAGGCTTAATTCAAGATGTTAAGTACAGTGGGTTGGTGGGCTATGGCCCACTGTAAGTTGAGGGGCATCTGTAACGTTGGCAAAACTGGTGGGAGCAGCTTAACATTTTTCTGATGGCGACTTTTCCTACCATGTAGCAGAGAAGGGAACCAACTATAAATAAGTTAGTTAAGGACACAGGTGACACCAGGAAGCAGCATTATCTCAGTTACTTAATTTTTCAGAAAAAGGTATTTTAACCATCAGCACATCATTAAAACCCAAACCTCCAGTTTTCCAAAGGCATTAGAAATACACAGCTTATCATAGGTAAATTCACAAACAACCCAGCTTGGCTCCAACAGGTGCCAGGACTGTTGACATTTCTGGATCAGTCTGGGTTCCACCCTTTCTTGCTATACAGGCTTTTCTGTTTTAAAGGCTTATCTGAACTTACAAAATATGCAAGAAATGACTTAAATGTACAACGTCAACAATTAATACATATATGAAGATCCTGAGACAACAAAAGCTGTGAGTCAGGATTTTTTTTCTTTCATGTTAGGCTTTGTTAAAAAAAAAAAAAAAAAAAAATCCAGAAATACTGGCTTTAAGTTCCAAGCCCCTGGTGCTGGTGCACTGCATGGGGAGCTACACCCTAAACAGCAGAAGCTCAGCCAGAGGCAGGTGATGGGTCTCTAGATATTGCTAACTGTGGTCTAAGGGCTATGTGGATGTAGCTGTACAGTGTAGTGTAACACTTACATGAGAGTTACATGATTTTGTGCATTTGTGCAAGGAAACCTTTAGGTTTTTTCATTTGGTTTTGTGGTGTGTGTGTGTGTGTGTGTGTGTGTGTGTGTGTGTGTGTGTGTGTGTTGAGCCACGGTTTTAATATGGTTTTTGCTCTGGCTAGCCTAACACTCACTGTGTAGACCAGGCTGGCCTCAAACTCCTAAGAATCTGCCTGCTTCTGCCTCCCAAGTGCTAAGACTAACCATTACACCCCAGGCCCTGCTGGAAACCTGTAGTTTTAGATGATACTTTAAAAAGGACAGTTCAGCTCTTGAAACTAAATGATACCATTTGGTTACTCACATCGTGGATTTCACCATAAAAAGAAACAAACTACCGCTCCATGAAACAACTTAGACCTCAAGGGAGCTATGCTTGTGAAAATACCCATCTCAAGAGGTTACATCAACAGTGATTTCATTTAAACAGCATTCACAGAGTAACAAAATTATAGAGGGTGACAGTTAGTGGTTTTCAGGGGCTAAGGGGGCAGCAAGGGTTACAAAAAGGCAGCTCAGGGGACCCTTCGATGAAGAGTTGGGTCTTAACTATGATGGCCAGATGAATCTACACACATGATAAAATTGCATAGAACCAATACCCACTTTGCCTCAGGACACCCCCAGCCTCCCAGGAACAGCTTGTCCTCTCCCTACACGAGGTCCTCTACAGCTGGCTGACAGACTCGGCAGAACATTCACTGCTTAGGCACCTTTTTGGGGGGTGGGGGGTAGGGAGGATAAATTCGTTATCTTATAAAGATGAACCACATGCCCCTATATTAAATGAGCCTGAAAATCCGAGGAAATAAAAGCAGACAGAGTTATTCTTGCCTCTCCTTTTTAGAGTTTTGTAAATAAAAAAGTAAACCAAATGTTTCTAGTTTTAAATGAGGTAAAATCATAAAGTGAACAAAAAGCAGATTATGTATCAGTTACTTACTCTTCTGACACCTGCGATTTCTAAAAGCATTAAGAATATTTTTATTAACAGAAATTACAACTACAAACAAATAATGACTCTTTCCAGAAGGCCACTTTGTGGTAAAGTTCACACATACAGTGTTCATAGTTTCCTTAAAGTGCTATAGTCTCTGGCTCAAGAGCTTCCTATTGCTTTAGAAGATCTTTCAATACGACGCCAGCGCTGTTGTCGGGCGACACTGGCAAAGGTGTAAACGTGGGGAGAACATCTGAGATGGGCTTCAAAAGAAGATGCCCGGGCCCACCGGGTCCATGTCCAGCTGGGTTAATAAGGGGCACAGCCGCTGAGCGGGGAGCCAAGAATGGACTCAGATCTGTTCTTCTTCCTGCCCTGGGTTCTGCTACATCTAAAAGATAAGATATAGATGATTTGGTTTCTATCCTTCACAAAGAAGTTAAATGAAATGACCCTCTGCACACAATTATATAAAGAAACCTGTTCCAGTATTTTTTTTATCAAACTCATCAGCATGTTGAGACAGGGGCTCTCGTTCACGCTGGCCATGAGAGCTGGAACTGTGCTACCATGCTCAGTTTTTACACTGTAGTAATCAATTTATCACTACTATCAATTTTAAAATTCCACGCTGCTGATCATAACACTACTATTTAGCACAAGTTTTGGGCCATTCTTTATTCAAAACAAGAACACCAACAGAGCCCCCCCCTCCAAATTCTAAGCATAAAATGCAAATTTATGGGCCAGCAAGATGGTTCAGCAGGTAAAGTACCTGCCACCAAGCCTCCAACCCTGATGACCTGAGTTCAACCCCAGAACCCACGTGATAAAGGGAATCAAATTCTCAAAAGTTGCTCTGACTTCCAAAAGCATGGAGTACACACATATAAACACATATACATGCAATAAACAACATTTTAAGAATACCAATGTATATTATGAAAACCTCATGAAAATTCATTCCTAGTCATTCAAAGCATTTTCCATTAAAAAAACAATGCCACATGTGCTTTAGGCTTCCATATGTGGCTACCTATGAATTGATATGCCGCTGCTTACTGTTCCTACAGCAGACTCTAGGAAAAGAAGATGGGTGGGCTGGAGAGATGGCTCAGAGGTTAAGAGCACCAGCACCAACTGCTCTTCCAGAGGTCCTGAGTTCAATTCCCAGCACCCACATGGTGGCTCACAACCATCTGTAATGAGATCTGGCACCCTCTTCTGTATACATAATAAATAAATAAATAAATCTTTAAAAAAAAAAAAAGAAAAGAAGATGGGCAAAAGTGGGGGAGGTACAGAGGTCCTTATGCTCACAGATAAGCAGGAGAGGAACCAGGAATGCTAAACACATGCGGTCATTCCTTCAAAGAGGGGGGATGTATGACCTGTTTCTGCCCAAAGGCCAGAGATGGATGTGGATCTTGGTGACCTTTGTGCTGTGTGGCCAAGACCACATGGATCCTCCCCCAGACCCTTAGAATGTGCTTCTCAATCAGAACCTATCTTTATAGGAGGTACCATATACAGTCAATCTATAGAACCCATCTTTATAGGCGGCACCACATATAGTCAATCTACAGAACCCCTCTTTATAGGAGGTACCACATACAGTCAATCTATTATAGAACCATCTATCTTTATAGGAGGTACCACATACAGTCAATCTATAGAACCCATCTTTATAAGTGGTACCACATATAATCAATCTATAGAACCCATCTTCATAGGCGGTACCACATACAGTCAATCCATAGAACCCATCTGTATGGAAGATGTTATGTGTACTTTAACTTTACAAAGAGCTTTGATGTAGTCATGTCTTAAGCTTTATTGTGCACAGGGAGTGAATCATTTATCACCAGGGAAAAAAATTCACTAAATTGTGCTTTGCTTATATGTGGCTAAAATAAACTCAGACTCCCCAAGTTTGAACCAACACTCAGTTGTGTTGAACCAAACTGTCTTCTTGTCTCCCACTGATCATTACTCTACAGGTCATGGTGGTCTCAGAGACTCCAGCATAAAAGAGAAGAAAAAGGAATGGTAGATAAAGGGACAAAAGAGTGTTTGTATGCACAACAATACTGATCAAAGTATTTTTTTTTTTTTTTTTTTTTGGTTTTTCGAGACAGGGTTTCTCTGCGTAACTTTGCGCCTTTCCTGGAGCTCACTTGGTAGCCCAGGCTGGCCTCGAACTCACAGAGATCCGCCTGGCTCTGCCTCCCGAGTGCTGGGATTAAAGGCGTGCGCCACCACCACCCGGCTCTGATCAAAGTATTTTATCCTCAAATACTATCTATATAACGGAGAGCTGAACTTGCTGTCATAGTGTTGAAATAATGAATGGTGTGTATGTTGCAGGGTTACTTTCCATATCTACCTGAAAGATGAAGGACCTCAGAACTTAGGATTTCCCAGTGATTAAGATGGCTATGAAAAATGCTAGCATACCTTATTATTATAATGATGCAATAGTAATAAAATTAATTTGCCAGAAGAGCAAACAATATATACATACATGACTCAGTCATCTTTTTAGGCATTAAAGGCTGGAGAACATTCTCAGTGGTATTATTTCTCTATCAGGTTGAGCAGTTACAATTCATTTTCATTAGAATAGGTATTTGGTTATGACCTGTCTTAGTGGCTAGAATTCTACCTTATTACTTAAGAACACTAATAAATTCATTGGTGAGAGCTAAGTGAACCCTGGGAGGTCCCTTAAGTAATGGGAAACTAAAAAAGTGGGTGCCTAAGACAAAGACAGAGACAAACTCATTATATGCAGCTGTCACGGAGCATTTCTGGATTCCCATGCCAGACTTCCTGTGACCAACAACTTTCTAAACTGGAAAAGCTCCTATGCTGCCTACTAAGCTCTACACACTGTGAACACAGATGGACACTAAGCTCTACACACTGTGAACACAGAAGGACACTAAGCTCTACACACTGTGAACACAGATGGACACTAAGCTCTACATACTGTAAACACAGATGGACACTAAGCTCTACACACTGTGAACACAGATGGACACTAAGCTCTACACACTGTGAACACAGATGGACACTAAGCCCTACACACTGTGAACACAGATGGACACTAAGCTCTACACACTGTGAACACAGATGGACACTAAGCTCTACACACTGTGAACACAGATGGACACTAAGCTCTACACACTGCGAACACAGAAGGACACTAAGCTCTACATACTGTAAACACAGATGGACACTAAGCTCTACATACTGTGAACACAGATGGACACTAAGCTCTACACACTAGTGAACACAGATGGACACTAAGCTCTACACACTGTGAACACAGATGGACACTAAGCTCTACACACTGCGAACACAGATGGACACTAAGCTCTACATACTGTGAACACAGATGGACACTAAGCTCTACACACTAGTGAACACAGTGTAGACACAGCTCTACACAATGATGAACACAGCATGGAGACTGAACTCCACACACTGGTGAACACAGTATGAGTACTAAGCTTGTGTCCTCCACGTAAACCCTGCCACAACTCAGTCCACCTCTGACTAGTACATACACCAAGCTGAGCTCAGCTGATGAAGGGAAGGGAAGGGAAGGGAAGGGAAGGGAAGGGAAGGGAAGGGAAGGGAAGGGAAGGGAGGGAGGGAGGGAGGGAGGGAGGGAGGGAGGGAGGGAAAGGAAGGGAGGGAGAGGGAGGGAGGGAGGGAAAGGAAGGAAGGAAGGAAGGAAGGAAGGAAGGAAGGAAGGAAGGAAGGAAGGAAGGAAGGAAGGAAGGAAGGAAGGCAGGCAGGCAGGCAGGAAGGCAGGAAGGCAGGAAGGCAGGAAGGCAGGAAGGCAGGAAGGCAGGAAGGCAGGAAGGAAGGAAGGAAGGAAGGAAGGAAGGAAGGAAGGAAGGAAGGAAGGGGATAGACAGGTGGGATGATCTTTCTGTATGTGAATATGTGTTCCTACCAATCCTACCATTGCTTAATAAAGAAGCTGCTTTGGCCTATGACAAGACAGATTATAGTCAGGCGGAAAATCCAAGCAAAGGTACAGGGAGCAGGAAAGCAGAGTCAGGGGAGACAATGCAGGCTGGGGGAGGGGGGGCGCAGCATGCAATAGAACACAGGTAAAGCCACGAGACACCTGGCAATACATGGATTAATAGAAGTGGGTTAATTGAAGATGTGATAGCTAGCTAGCAATAAGCCTGAGCCATAAACCAAACAGTCTGTAATTAATATTAAGCCTCTGAGTGATTCTTTTATAAGCTGCTGTGGGGCCAGGCGGGACACAAAAAAGCTTCCGGTTACAAAAGGGAGAGAGAATGATGGGCAAGGCAGAGAAATGAGGAGACCTTTCGATAAAGAATATGAGAATCTCTCTTAAGAAGCTACGACCTGGTGCAACATGAAAAAGAAAAATGTTCTCTGTATAGTCTGTACTTCCTAGAGTGACAACTTTTACTGAATTTAGCAGCCAAACCTTTTATCTTAGTGATAAACTTTATTACTTCACCTTCATATAAAAGTTCAGAAAAACAGAAATATCTGTCTAAATAACTAAGAAAGTTATAAAAATTAGAAAACAGAATTTCTTTAGTATTTTATCCAAATTTTAACTATGGTGTGTGAAATAAACTATGAAGCATATGATATATGCCTTAAGTTTCTACTAAAATATGTGAGTCTAAATTGAAATATGTAAATTATAGGGGGAAAAAAGAGAATTGACTATAGTCTAGCAGATAATTCAATTTCAACTCAAGAAATTTTACTATAAGCCAATATCATCAATATGAAACAAACAAGACCTTTACAACTCAAAATTAGTGGGATCAAAAATATATACACATGCACCCACCAACCATTTCCTTCCACAGACATTTACTCACATAGGGTGCTTTCCACATCCTTGGATGTTTAGGTCAGTTAACTAAACCAACCTATGTACATTATTTATGTGAGAGGTTTTGTTATTGAATACAAGAAGTCCAAAGATGAAAATCATTTCCAACCATATGCACCTAACTTGGATTAGTAGTGACTACTATCCGAGAAGTCATGTAGCAGGCGACAAAGCAAAGGTGGAACTGGTTCACCACCGTTTCCAGGAGAGTGATTCAAAGTGGCTTATGCTGATAATTAAAGCGTATAAAACCACAGGTTCCTACCATGTCCATAAATACACTACAATATATATGATTTGGGGAGGTGGGTGCGGAAGTGACGAATGAAATATTTCTCATGAAGACAAAGTAATTCTCAATGAAAACATTTTATACTACTTACATTAATTAAAGCAAATAAATAATAAGGTACTACAACATGTAAGGCCCAAATTTAGTGAAATTAGAATTTTGGAAGCAGTATTACATATTTCAAAAATGCTGAAAACCTAATGTCACTATAAGTCTAAATCATAAGTTAAACATTTTATTTTTTACCACTGAGAGAAATCAAGTATTTAGTTTTACCTTTGGAGCTTCCGGGTATGCTGGGGTCAACTTTCCTTCTTCCTGGAGAATCCAGAGGTTTCAAATCATGAACTGACAGTTTTGGGGGTGGGACAGATGGATGAGATTCTGTTTCCAGAAATTTAACAAAAAGTTCTGAAAAAGACTAGGAGAAAATATTTGGTTAAATTACTAGGGTTGTATTAGATAATGTAAAAAGAAATCTGATCCTATACAAATGAGCGTGACATTTAACCATTTCATCATTTGGGGTCTTACACTATTAAACACAGACTGCTGACTTGGTCTCAGTGGTGTACTGGGCACACTTTTTGATCCTCCTCCAAGCCATCCAGACATCCACCGAGTAACACCTCCTTGATCTTCAGCAAATAACTGCAAGAACATTTTAAAACAGAAAATTACCAATATAAGACAAGAAAAATAAGAACCTCTCTTATGTGACTTCAAGGAATAGTAAGTCATGCTTTGCAATTCAAATTCTAGTAAATGTTTCCTATTACTGACAGAGGTTACAGAGAAAATAAAATGCCATCTAAGCACAATCTGAAATAAATGTTCTGGGCGTGGTTACATCTCAAAAATTTCAGCAATCTGATGAAGAACTAGTTTATAAGTTGTAAAATATTTACACTAACACCAAAAAACTGAACAAATCTACCTCTTTGATTAAGAAAACTGTATTAAACTTGTTTTATACATATAGTAAAAAGAAACTATTTTCTACTATGCCCCTATATTACAAATGTAATTACAAGCATATTTAGTATGAGAACCAGGATGTAGTTCAGTGATGGAGTGCTTACCTAACATGTGAAAGACATGCTAGGTTCTATCTCCAGAGAGAGAGAGAGAAAGGGGGAGAGAATACCAGAGAATAAGAGAACTACAAAATAAGAGGTGTGTGTGTGGGGGGGGGGGGGGGGGTTAGAGTGCTTTGACTGTCTAGTTACCTGCTCCATTTCCTCCCTTTTAACACCCAGGATGCTCCCCATTAGTCGTAGCACTTCGTGACGCTGATTTTTAGGTGTGTGGAAATGACCAATGAAGAGGTTTCTCATGAGGACTCTAGAAGATCAAGGCACAAACAGCTTAGGTCGATCTACCATGGCCAACCTAACACAAGCATACCCAAACACTAAACAAATAAACATTTACTTAAACAAATAAACATTTACTTAAACAATGAGATGCTGAATTATAAAGACTGAATAGTGGCTTTTTAAAGAAGTCTAATTAGGAATATTTCAGACAACCCAAAATGCATACTTATTTTAAAAAATCACTTATTAGCCAAGCAATTTGTAGACTCATAACCAACTGAGGAGGTATCTCATAAGTAATTTTCAACACCTAACTAGGTGACTCTCATCTGAGAAAGACATAAAAATGGAGATGTTATATGCCCTCCACCATATTTATTAAAATTTTAAATAATATCTTAGATTTTAATATATTAAGTGAGGTATTATTGCATGAATAACTAGGTTTCAGACCTAATACATTTAAACATACTAGATATGAACAGGGTGAGTTCCAGGACAGCCAGAGCTGCACAGAGAAATCCTGTCTCAAAAAACCAAAGGGGGGGGGGAGTATTAAAAATAAACCTTTTATTTTCTAAGTATTTCATAAAGGAGTGATTTTTTTTTTTTCTCTATCTGTGTAGCCTTGGCTATCCTCGAACTTCGATCTGTAGACCAGGCTGGCCTTGAACTCACACCTGCCTCTTGCTGGGATTAAAGGTGTGTGCCGCCACCCTGCAGGAATGATTTTTAACTCTTGCATATGGTTTTAACAAAAGCAATTAGTTGGGAGAAACAGACTTTAAAAATAAAAGAAGGTAAGTCACTTTACTGACTGCCATGAGAACTACCTACACCTCACTATATCAGAAAAGCAAACTGCTTCTTGGAAATGTGGTCACGTGTAAACATCTGCTGTAGCTCCGCTGTTCTCTGAAAGCAATTCCTATGAGTCAGGAGGAAGTCAAGAGGCAAAGCTCACTTGTCCACTTTTCCTTCTGTGCTGCTCACTAAGTTCATCAGCTTCTTCTGCGCATCATCCAGCATCTCTTGGTGGAGCTCATCTGTTTTAAAGTAAGTGGATAAAGACAGCATTAGCCAACCAGGCTGGATAAACATGCAGCGAGACCTACTTAGAAATGTGAATACGTGCCCTATTCTACTGGAGAATGGCCGATTGCTGTCATCTTTTCTATGGCTCTGGGAACCTGGACAGAAATTACCTAGAAGACAGGGGATGCAGTATTCCACATGGTCTGCCCCAAGTAAAATGGTCAGCTCCTTAACAGAAATGTAATAATCACAACAGGTTTCCATCCACGTAGAAACTTACAAGCAAAGAGCAAACTGTCTCCAGTGCTTTCTTGCAGGACGGATGTATTTCCAGAGCAACTCTCACTTAACGGGAGGAAACGGAAAGGACAACCTGAGGTTTTCCCCATTCTGTTTTTCTGGCTGGGCTCCGGTGTTGGTGAGCCAAGAGTATCTAACCAACTAACACTGGCTTAGGACACTGACAGGGCAAAGACAGTGAAAGCATGGGTATTAACATGCTAATCATGATACAATGCTGTTGGTTGACTTAAAAGGATGTTTAGATTATTTCTAAACTTGTACTTTAAAAAAATAAGCAAAACCTGTAAAATGGCTAGAATCCAGGCAATTTTTAAAGGCAAACTTTAAAATTAAATCAGATGTCCTAGGCACAAGCTAATCATGCCAAAGGCTCAAGAGCTCTGGACTAGAGACCTCTCCGCCCAACAGTCTACACCTTTTACTCAGAAGCAGGCAGTAGAACTGAGAGGTGCTTAGTGACTTTAAGGAAAAACACGTTTTCATCCCAGAAGAGAGCAAGAGGAGACTGCATGGAAGGTCCAATAAGGGACGACACACACTTCCTCCTTCCCTGACAGGGAATGGCTAGATGAGTCCCCTTACCAGGCACCAGACCTTGCAATTATTTTTCCCATTCTATGTGTCATTTCTCTTTCCCGTTACCTTTTGAAACAATAGTTTTAAATTTCTTTTTGTTGTTTTTGCCCAGTACTGTGAAGATTTACTCCTACATCTTCTATGAGTTTTAATGGTTTTGAATGTAAAATTTAGGGCCATGATCCTTATCAAGTTCATTTTTATGTGTGGTATGAGACAGGTGTTCATGAGAAAGCAGTTGCTCCAGCATTATATGGTAAAACCTTGTTCTTTGGGTACCGTTTTGAAAAGTCAACTGACCATCAACGTCTGGTGTGTTTTTCTTCTCTTGCTTCCCACAGAATTCTGCTTCCCCCCCCACCCCCACCCCCACCCCCCGATGAAGAGCTCTTATTGACAGGACTGCCTACTCTACTGACTCATAACCATTCTTCATCCTGAAGTTCCTAACTTACTTCCTCTCATGACTTTCCTCCAAGACGTTAGGTCTCCTTTGTCTCCATTCTGTCCTGTACAATGACTAGAATGCTGACTTAGTACTGAATGCAAATATAAAGCATTCATGTGAAAGGTTTGCAATGGCTTGTGTTTCTCTAAGTTGCAAATTTCTGAATTACAAAATGCGATTCACATAATAGACTAACTTTACCAAAATAGAGATGGTTGCCATAACCATATTATAAAAGCCAAGGTTTGTGTTTGGAAAATTTCCTACAAACTTTTCCTTTCCCATCTTTCCAGCAAGTAATTTCAACTGAATATAAAAGGCAGAGGAGGGGGTCTATTACTGAGATCTGACTCAGTAAAAGACGTTTTCTCTTTGACTCTTTAAGTACTGTACACTATGGGCATGTGCTGCTTTCCCCAGCATTACATTCTAGATGTGGCAGAGCTCTTGGCCACCGGAAAAACATCAACTCAACAAGCTGAAGCGGGAGCCACTGTACAGCCCGCCCCTCCTCCAGGACTAGACTGGCAGCCTAGGAAGAGCCCACACTTGCCCACTCTCTGCACATGTGCTGTGCATTCACGTAGAGGCTGAGGACAGCAAGTGTCACTCTGTCACTCTCTGCCTGTTGTCTCTCGAGACAGGGTCTCTCAATGAGCTAGGAGGCCTTGTGACCTGCAGCCCCCAGTGCTGGGCTTAGGGGAACAAGTGCAACCATAAGGCCTTGTTACATGGGTTCTGGAATCCAAACGCAGGTCTTTAAGCTTGTACAGCAAGCCCTCTTACCTGTGAGCCACCTCTCTAGCCCTGCTACCTTCCCTTGCTAAAATGTATCTATTACTATTAATTTTGTACTGATTACATTTCACAATGATAATAATTTGGGGACATGTGATGTAAAATAAATTATAAAAATTAGTTTCATGGGGCTCAGTAGTTAAGAGCACTTGCTGTTTTTGCAGAGGAGTTGGGTTATTTCCCAGAGTCCACTGTATTACATGTATTGGATAGTATGTTCTTACCACATAAACCATATCTAAAGCTATATTACACTGTCTCCCTCTAAACAAACAAGAACAGCAGGTGAGCCCCTGAGCCAGGAGGTGGCCAGCAGGTCAAAGTGCTGCTCTGTAAGTCACGGCCTGAGTTTTATCTCTGGAATCCACATAAAGGTGGAAGGAGAGAACCGAATCCACAAAACTGACTTCAGATCTCCATATGCTCCATGGCAAGCCTGTGTATGCCCAGCACACATCATATGTACACATAATAACAACAAATAAAACATTGCTTTTCTTTTAATAAGCTGGGCTTTGTGGTATGTACCTTAGTCCCAGATGCTAAGAAGGCCAAAGCAGGAGGATCAGTTGAGCCTGGGAGTTTGAAGCCAGCTTGGGCAACATAGTGAGACCTTATCTCAAAGAATCCCAAGCAAACAAAAGGCCTGCATGATGAATAAATATCTTCAGAGTAAAACTTATAAAGCAAAGATTCTAATAAAAAGTTACTTGAATAAAGTAAGTCAGAAAGCCAAAGCATCATTTGGTCAAAGCGACGAGATTCAACTGTCTTAAAACTTTAGTCCGTGACCTAATGCAATATGGGACGCACAAGCAAGGCTATCTCAAACTCACACGCTTAAATGCACCATGACAGCTGAGTAGAGAAAGGAAAAGGAAAGGACCTCAGAACTTAAGGACAGCACGGGAAGGAATGTATTAATTTTGAGAGGTTAGAAGAAAAGGAAGTCACACACCCATCCAAAGTCCCTAAAGACTCATCTTTTTCTCCAGCAACACTTGCTCTCCTCCCATCAGAAATTCTGAATATTTCTCTACGAACACTGGACTCAAACCACAATTTGAAATCAGAACTATATTTATATGGGCAGGCAAAATATTATTATTCAGAAATGGGTTCTAGTCCAAATACAATAGTCCTGTGAATAATCACACACACCCAAATAATTCTGTAGAAACGCAAGCTGGGGCTGGGAAGCATTTTCAAGTTGAGCAATGAATCAGCTGAGATGGAGTCTAGTCTGGAGAAAGCATGACTCTGAGTGTGTGACACAGTAAATCTTCCACAGCAGAGCTCTGAAATTCCCAGAGATGACGCCACGGTCTTAAAATCAAAATCGAATGTGGAAGAGCGAGTGCATCATAACTTCACATTTTACTTGTGATTGATGACAGTGTATCATCTTCAGAGAACATCTTAAAGTGTATCATACTTCTTATATTCCTCTGGTTATCGCATGACTAAGTGCCTGTGAGCAGGTTCACTAAACAGTCAGCTGAATGAGATAACTGTGAAGACCAGAATAAGAACCAAGAAACCCTAGAGATGAACCATGCTCAGGGCCAGACATGGTTTGCCTCTTTTAAAATGACTGTGCTTCATGCAAAGGATTTTGAGAGAATGGAATAAACGACCAAAAGCTGACTTTCTAAATAGTAAAATGCTATATAAAATGGAAAAATTCTTTCATCTCATTTCTTTTCTTTCTTCCTTTCTTGCTACACAGCTCTGGCTAAACTGGAACTCTCTCTGTAGACCAGGTTGGTCTCAAACTCACAGAGATCCACCAGCCTCTGCCTCCTGGGTGCCTGTCTGCCTCCTGGGTGCTAGGATTAAAAGCACGCACCACCACACCCAGCTTTCATCTGATTTCTTAAAATAACAAATTCATTGTTAAATTTTGCTCTAATCAACAGCAATCACATATATCACTTTGGTTGATACTGATATTTTGTAATTTTTCCCTTATTTTGCATTTTTCTCATTTTTAAGAGCCAAGGCAAAGGAGAAAACAGGAGAAAGAGAAAAATGTTTGAAAGACAATTTCACTTGTCTGTATAAATGTCAGTAAGTAAATTAGGTATGAGATACTTTTTGCATTGGCAACCTTAACTGTAGGCAGAAGTTTCTCTCCAGCCTGTCTGTTCCCAAATACCCAGCAGCTACTTCTTAAATAATCAACTCTGAGGCTTAATATTATTTATAAATGCTCAGCTGGTAGCTCAGGCTTATTACTAACTAGCTCTTACATTTAAATTAACCCATAATTCTTACCTATGTTTAGCCATGTGGTTTGGTACCTTTTCTCAAAATGACATTCTCATGTTGCTTCTTCTGTGTCTGGCTGGTGATTCCTTGACTCTGCCTTCCTTTTCCCAGCATTCTGTTTGGCTTTCCTGCTTAACTTCCTGCCCAGCTACCAGCCTGTCTGCTTTTTATAAACCAATAAGAGCAACACATATTCATAGCATACAGAAGGACATCCCACATCACTTGACAATAATTTTTTCATTTTACTTGATTTTTAAATATGTGGCCGTGTGTAGGTAATGTATGTCTTAGTTAGGGTTTCTATAGCTGTGAGAAAATATCATGACCAAAAACACCTTGGGGAAGGATTTATTTCAGCATACAGTTTCACAGCACAGTCCATCACTGAGGAAAGTCAGAGCAGAACCTGGAGGCAGGAACTGAAGCATAAGCCATAGAGAAATGTTGCTTACTGTCTTGTTCTTCATGGCTTATGCAGCCTGCTTTCTTATAGCATCCAGGACCACAAGCCCTGGAGGCACCACCCCCAGTGAGCTGGGGTCTTCTATACCAATCAAGAAAAATGCTCTACAGGCTCACCCACAGGCCAATTGGGTCAGGGCATTTTTCTCAATTGAGGTTCTCTTTTCCCAAATGACTCTAGCTCGTGTCAAGTTGACATAAAACTAGCCATCACAGTGTACATGAGTACAAGTGCCCATGGAAGCCAGAAGGGGGATACCCAGTACCCTGGAACTAGAATTATGGGTGGCTGTGTGAGTACAGGTGCTGGGAACCAAACCTGGGTCCTCGGCAAAAGCAGTACATGCTCTTAACCAGTGAGCCATCTCTCTAGTACCCAAAATAAACTAAAACTTGACATAGTATTAAATTTAATATGATTTGGCTTCTTCATGTAACTATAACCAAAGCAAAAACTAGAAACTAGATGGTCTTTGTGTGTACACGGGTATGGGGGGGGGGCGGCAGAGGTTGACATCAGGTTTCTTCTTTGGTTGCTCTCCATCTTGTACTTTGAGTCAGGGTCTCTCATTCTGAACCAAGAACTCACTGACTTAGCTACTCAAACTCTACAGATGGCTCTGGGAATCCTTTGGCTACCTCCTAAGCACTGAATTACTGCCTCTCAGCACTCATGTGGGTGCATGGCAAGTGCTTTCCCTGCTAAGCCATCTATCCAAACCTCTAGACTGGCTTTGGTTTTTGGTTTTTGTTTGTTTTTTTAAAGATAGGGTTTCTCTGTGTAGCTCTGGCTGTCCTGGAATTCTGTAGATCAGGCTGGCCTGGAACTCAAAGAGATCCACCTTCCTCTGCCTCCTGAGTGCTGGGATTAAGGGCTTGGGCCACCCCAATTCCACTAGACAGTCTTTTTATTACAGAATTTCAATTCACACAAAATCACTTTTAACACTAAATGTTTTTAAGAGTATCACATATATTTGTAATGTGAAGTTAGCAATTGCTTTGTCTTTCCAGTATTTTCAATCTATTGGGCAGAATTTTAAGGTTTAGAGTGTACATGGTGAATGTGGTTTTTTGTTGTTTTGTTTTGCTTCTTTGATTCTTTTGTCCCATCATAATTAACTGCAGAGTAAAAAGTTAACTACCCCTCCCCACCCACCCCCGACAAGGTTTCACGTATCCCAGGCTGACACTAAACTTTCTTTAGAAAAAGATGACTTTGACATTCCAATCCTCTGGCCTATCCTTCCTAAGTGCTAAGATGGCAGGCATGTGCTGAGGACTAAACCCAAGGGCTTGTGAGTGTTCGGCATGTATTCTACCAACTGAGGGATAGCCCTAGCCCCCAAAGTAACTCTTAAAATTCTACCTGTTGGAAATAAATTCACTTCATTAATGTAGTACAATATCAGTAATATGAGTTCTACTACACCATAATTTGTGATGAAAATAAAAGACTTACTATATTACTTACACAGCTAATTGGAATTACAATGCACTCTTGGAAGAGAGAAGGCAGAGAGGAGACAATGGGAGGAGAAGGCAAGGGAGGGAGAAACTGCCTGAGATTTTTCTTTTTTTCTTCTTCTTTTTTTGTTTTTTTTTTGTTTTTTTTTTGAGACAGGGTTTCTCTGTGTAGCTTTGCACCTTTCCTGGAACTCGCTTTGGAGACCAGGCTGGCCTCAAACTCACAGAGATCCGCCTGGCTCTGCCTCCTGAGTGCTGGGATTAAAGGCATGTGCCACCACCGCCCGCCCGGCTGAGATTTTTCAACAGTGGGGATTAAAGCTAGTCTCAGAGTTAAGTATTCTACCAGTAGATCAGACCAAGAGATTTTATATAATTATACATTTTTGTGTATATGTATGTATGTATGTGTTCATGTGTGCATGGGAGGTGAGAGTTATGTATACATGTGGGTATGCATATTGTATATGTGTGGTTTTTTTTTCAAATTACTTAACATCTTATTTTTTTCCAGACAGTCTCCCACTGAATCCTGAATTCACTGACTCAGCTGTACTGGCTGACCATCAGGACTCAGAGGTCCTTCTGCCTAAGCCTCCCCAGCACTGAGATTACAGGTGAGCAATCATGCCCAGCTTTTACGTGGGTGTGGTGATTGAACTCACCTCATTTCCTGCTGCAAATTGTAATGGACGATGTCCCCAAAGGAGAGACCTGTCCTGCCCACACAGGGTTTTTACAAAGCTCTAAATAAGCATCACACTAGAAAGCCAGGACCTATCATATGAAAATCCAGATTTCACCATCCCTTGCAAGACCTAAGATCTGCAGCACTGGGCTCACAAGCCTGTGTAGAAATAATAGGGTTGAGCTGAGACTCCGCCACCCACACAAGAAACACTTCAACTTACCAGTTCTTACCAGGCCTGTCAGAGCTGCAGCCAGGAATATCTATGAATGCAGCCTGACATAAAACTGTTAGCTTACTTAAAACACGATGAGATTATGGGGGTGGAGGGTGGGGTGGAGGGGAGGTAAACCAATCATATTGTTCTCCAGTGTGATTACAATGCCATATTACAATGTCAACAGGTTGGACCTACTTATGCCCATCTCCTTTGCTGTTTTGGTATTAACAGTTTATAATCTACTTGTGATTCATGACTAAGTTTCATTTTCCCATACAGCAAATCACTTTCACTCCTACCTTCCCAGTCCTCCATACCAAGCCACCCTATCCCACCCCACCACACTGCTCTTTCAGCAATTTTCAGAGTATGCCACCTCATTTCATGTGAATCCCTCCCTCTGTCTAGAATTAGAATGTTTTTTCCTAGCTACCAATCTATTTAATGATGGATATACGTATCCATCATTTAAGAAAAGATAAGTCACTAATTTTTCTTACCTTCCCATACCACTATTACCAAGTAGAATGGATAACTCTTTCAAAACAATTTCTTTTTAAAATTTTTTTTATTAGTTCTTAGATAATTTCATACAATGTGCTTTGATGGTATTTACCCTTCCTCCAGATTCTCCCAGATCCACTCCCCTTCTCTACTCACCCAACTTTGTGTCTTTTTTCCCTTTTTTAATTGAAAACAATTTTCGTACAATATCTGTGTTATTTTATTTATAACCCATCAAGTGCAATGTGTGCTGCCCAGATATTTTTGGATGTGTGTCTTCCATTTGAGCTCGGTTACTCACTGGTAAGGGACTGCACTCTCAAAGAAAAATGACTGACTCTTCTCCCAGAGGCTCTCAGTTGCCAATAGCTCCTCAGGCAGGGGTGGACTCCGTGCTCCTCCCACTCCCTGCTGGGATTTGCTGGGCTTTTGTCTGACTTGAGCTTGCACAGTTCTCGTACACACTGTCACAACTGTATGTTCGTAAGTGCAGCTGCCCTGCTCTGTCCTTATAGCTGTCCACCATTTCTGGTTCTTTCAAAACAATTCCTTGCATGTACCTGATTACCTGCCACCCTCCTGAAAAAGACCTCTGTCACCTGTTTATCCCAGGGCCTATTTAGTGCTTGGTACTCAGCATATAAACAATGGATACTTGATATAACAATGAATGAATGAATAAATAAATGAATGAATGAATGACTGGTGTTCTCTGGGAAGGACAAATAAAATAAATTACATACTGAGTGACTCAGCCTTACTGAAAAAAGGAGATGAAGTATATAAAATATTCTCATCAGTACATAATTCATTCTTCCCTTTCTGCTTATAGAAATTAGTTTTCAATAGCAACTTATAAAACATTGTTCCGTTTAGACATTAATATCAAATATCAAACATGTTTAAAATGTAACTAGAAGTACAAAATAGCTTATTTACCTAATACACTTTCCCCCTTAATTTAAATGTTGGCATTGTCTAGCATACCCAGATGTTTATATCATTACAAATGACTTTTAACCATTTATGGCAATTCAGAAAATTGCATCTGGTACTTCTTACATGTTTCCTCTAAAACCGCCACTTCTGCCAAAAACATCTATAAAGAACTCACTCAAAAGACTTGGGTAACAAAGCGTCTGGGAATGTATTTGGCTTAAGTTCAACAGGACATTATATGTTTTCTTGTATAAATCATGTCTTGGAAAATGGAATGTCTTTATTTAAAATAAAAACTCAGGCACATTCAGCATCATAAATGTAGTTCCATGTGAAACATTTCAAGCCCCTCTGTCTCTGTGACTTTAAAACATGTTTTCATGCTTCATATATTACAGTACCTTTTACTGGACTCTTTTTTTTTTGTTTTTGTTTTTGTTTTTTGTTTTGTTTTGTTTTGGTTTTTTTTTTTTTTTTGAGACAGACTTTCTCTGTGTAGTTTGGGTGTCCGTCCTGCATCTCGCTCTGTAGACTAGGCTGGCCTCGAACTCAGAGATCCGCCTGGTTCTGCCTCCCGAGTGCTGGGATTAAAGGCATGTGCCACAATCACCCATCTACTGGACTCGTTTTATATATACTTTTAGACTTTCTTTTTAAAAATATTCTAAGGAAAAGTTTCCATTTTCAATTCATACAAGATATTTTAAAAAGTAGTCACTATTTTAAAAAATTAGTTACAAAAGCTTTTAAGATACAAGTATAGAGCTTGGGATGCAGCTGACTTTCCTAGCATGCAAAAGACAGTGGGTTCCATTCCCAGCACATAAAGACATAGGCATAAACTGGCCGGTAGAGCAAAAGATGTTCCTCGTGCTAGAATTAAATTTCTATTACTTACGAAAACTTACTTTTCTTTGCATACCACAAAACTCAGTGCTTTTTAGTATTAATTACAAAATCAAAAACTATCTTATACTTTCCATTTCCACTTATCATTTTCATTTAAAGAAATTTATCTTAAGAGCAATTAGGGAAATGGAGAAAGGAAAACACACACCTACATACATGACAATGTATGTGTCTTTAGTGGCTCAGCTGTACTAGGTTTACACAGATGTATTTTCTCATCAATAACAAGTCCATAGACACTCTCAACTCTGATGAACTAAGAATAACGACATCCTACTCAACTCATAGACTGGTGAATTGACTGTACACAAAGTCCAGGATGGCATGTGCAAAAAGAGTCGTTTTGAACTATGGATGAAATATTGAAAGAACAATCTCCAAAAGGAAGGACAGCAGTAACCCCTCTACCAGTCAACACTGCCTAGTAAAATACAGCACCTGCAGGATCTTAGGGTTTCTCTTGTTGGGAGGATGAGTTAGTTAACTAGTTCTTATGGTTTAAATAGTTTTCACACTTGTTAGGTAAAATCCTACTAGGGGCTTAACACTTTCTTCAAGTCTCTGTCCCTTAACAAGAGGAACTAAATATGCCACTTAAGGCCACTGCTGTGTACAACTGTCTTAAATTACCAGCTTATGAAGTTCGTCATGTGCCGTTTCTTCAGCTCCTTGAAAAGGGGCCTATCTAGTGTTCTATACAGCAGCCATGGTGAAGCCAAGCAGCTGGTCTTTATTAGGTGCTTACTGACTAGTAAAGCCCCAGGCATCTGTCTTTATGTTTCTCATACAGGGCCCATAAATGCCTCCGTTTCATAACCACGGTTGCACGTAGCTGACATTAACAATTACATATTCTAAGAGGAACTGATGTCATCCATGCTGTACTGCTTTAATACCAGGGTCATATGTAACCACTCTTTCCTTATGTTTAAACAGACTGAATCATATCTTGGTAGTAATGATACAATCAACCATTCTGAATAAAATACAACTTCTTAAAGTAAATTTCCTAATATTGTCTAAATGTTGAAACAGCAGATGAACTAATCATTAGTCTACAGAGGCTTAGAAATAAAACAATACTTTGCCTTTACAATTCAAGTCTGTGTATTTTCTTTCAACAAAAACCCAATCTGTCTTTTTCAAAATTGTTTCTCCTGGCAAAAAACTTTTGCTGTCTGGCCAACTTTTGTGTTAAAAATAAAGTACAGTATTACAACATCAATCAACATGTAAAGTACTTAATGACTTATAAAAATATATAGGGATGCTTTTTGAAATAAGTAAGCCAATCAAGAATTTATTTATATTATCAAATCATGAATACAGCATTGAGAAAATAAAATCGCATTTGTGTTTAGAGATATAAACATGGCACTAAGCGCTTAGGTAATGTAAGAAAACACTATTAGGGGAAGCTATAAAAGGCAGGAATAATTTAAAGACATAACAACCAACCATCTTGGTGTTCTCCCTTCCTGTCTGTGCCATACTAGCTCCCTTGGCCTTTTCAAATAGCAGTTGTATAAGCCGAAGTAAGCAGAGCTTTCTCTCCAGTACTGACTCCCTAGAATGAGCCCAAAGTTCCTACTTAGTAATAGTGAGTATTAATTATGTTTTACACAAATAGGAACCCAGACTACCTGCCCTACCAGCTACAATGAAAAACTTCTACTCCTAGAAGTTTAAATAGGTGCCTGAGCAAATACCAAATACCACAGTTCAGTTACAGACTCTGTTATCTGACCATGGTCTACTGGAATGACTCCGGTGAATGACTAAATGGCGATGTGGCCATAGACATCAGGGCACACGGCATCAAGCTGTCACAACCCAGTGATGTAGTTCAAAACTCACCTTTCCCTCCACTGATTTAGCTCAGCACTAAGATAGGACATCTGTGGCTAACTCTTGGGTGCTCAGTGTTCATTATGGTTCACCAAGTCTTCCAACTAATGTAGCTGCACTAGCTTTCTATCTAACTAGATTATTTTCCCAATACACAGTTCTCATTAAAGAAGCCATTTCAACAGTGAGTCAGTACATAGGACAACACTGTATCTCCAAGGGAGCCACACAGAACAAAAGACAAGTTAGACATTTTATAAACACCCACTTCCCTGACAGGAATACAGAACATGGAAAGATCAAAGCTTTGGTACAAATAAAGAGATGTGCAAGGAAAGCTCAGTTTCTATAATCTATAAAAGGGAACTGATACTATACATTTAGTTGTTTATGAATGGCAAATGAGTAAGGAAAAAACTAAGCATTACAGTCTAAGTTAGGTCAACTGTCCATAACAGATACTCACTAGGTATTGTTTCCTTGCTGCCTATTTCCAGGCCTACCTGAGATTGAGAGCTCCTATGCTGATCATTTCTTATGAAACAAAATCTCAGAACAAAGTCTCAGAGTGAAGATATCCCAATGATGTCAACTCCCTTGCACATATTACTATTTTGCTGCATCTACTTGGGGTCTCCTGGGGGATTCAAGTTATTGGGGTTGTATCTGTGGGCCAGTAGTTCTTGTGGGCTTATTTCCTAAATATTCAAGTCACCGTTTCTGAACACAGCGTCTCTGCTGTTCCATCTACTTCTGTTTGTGTTTTCTGACTTCTATCTTGTGACACGTGGTATATATTTCTTAACTGCTGTGAGAACAGAAACATCTACAGCCAATGCATTCCTAGGTTCCATTATGACCTCCCCAATCACTTCAAATCATTACTAATTAAACACAGCCCCAGAGGAACTTCAAGTCCCTGGCTACCCCTAATCGAGAGATTAAATTTAATGATATGCTATCACTGTTGGCTGTTAGGCTTAGCATAGCACTGTGAACTACCATATCATGTGAAGTTCAATGATAATCCTAAATACAAGGGATCAGCTTTAGAGAACTGGCCAACCACAAGATACTTTACAAGCACCAAACCCAAATACTCTGAGTGCCTGGTGTAAAGCCCACCCACAAGCATAAAAATCTAGTGAGTTATACTTAGCCATTCACTTCACAAAAAGTGACCCAGTATTTGAGCATATGCCCTCTCAGATGGCTTCAGGTGTATCAGGGAGAAGACAAAAATAAAAAGAAATAAAAAATTGGATCAGTCAAATCAGTCTCCTTGATCAACAGGGCAACAACTAAAAAGCAGTCACAGCTCGGCAACCAGGAAAACTAACTGGACAGCCATGGCTATCCTAGTGACTCTGGTTTCATTAGATACAGACTCAGATAGACACAAATTGCACATGGCAATGGGAAGTGGAAGCCACATCTACCAGCCTTACTCAGCTATGCCAACGTATGGCAAAAGACTACACTTGATTCAACATAAGCACTGTTAGAGAGAAAACAAAGACAAAAGACCTACTTTGCTTTTTAAGTTCTTCAATTTGTTCTTCTTTTAGATCCAACTGTTCTGTAAGTCTTGAGGCCGAATCCAATGCAGCATTTGCTTCATCCAAACGTTCCTGGGAGGTAGGGGGAGGAAGGAAGAGGAGGTTATTAAAAAGCAGTATGCAAAACTACAGGGCTGGACGACACTTGAGAATCAATCAACAGCTCAGCTGGTGGTGAAGCTGTACCTCTGTGACCACTGGCAAGTCTGTGCAACCTACTGACCTCATATTCTTTCACTATGCATCACTGCCCTTTTAGAGAGACCAAGTATAGGTGCTACTAAAAGATAACATAACAAAAACATTTTAAAGTAACAATAACAAGATAAAAAATTAAAAAATATATAAAAAGTCAAGAAATATAGCAATAAATGTTTTTGTTCTTTTCAATTTTTGTAAGCTAACATATCTATAGGGATGCTTCATTATAACTATTATTGCACATCTTTGTTCTGTTTATACAACAGTTGGATCTGCTCTTATATGAAAACCTCATTGTGTACACTGCTTACGTATTTCTCCTCATTGTCTTGCCATCAGTTTGTGTGAGTACCTTGGGCGGCAGATAGGAACCCTTTGTTCTCTGGGCAATGAAAATGAAGTCACTCATTGGTCTACTAATAGCTTTTTAAACCCTTTTTAGTGGATAACAAAGAGGTTCTTCTTTACTCTTATAGTTTTTTGAGTTTAGTCTGGATTAAGATCCTCTTTACTTCTAGATTGTACACACAGTTTAGAATTTATTGTAAAATAGTTTGTAGTCCTGATTTAAATTTTAATATAGCATTTCTCATTGAATCTACTTTTTTTTGACAATTCCTCGCCTACTAAATGTCAGAAGAGCCACCCAGTCACTATACCACCAAAAGCATTCTCATATACAGATGTGGTGGCATAGGCCTGACTACTAGTGAGGCCTGTACTTCCTACATTCTAGAGGCAGGAAGGTTCTGCCAACTTAATTTTGGAGCCCAACTTAATTTTTTCTGTATGGATAGTTTGCCAATAGCATTTACTTACTTACTTACTTACGTACTTATTTATTCATTCATTTATTTATTTATTTATTTATCGTGTGTGTGTGTGTGTGTGTGTGTGTGTATGTGTGTGTTTACTTTGAGAAAGGGTCTTTCTATGTAGCATTTACTTACTTACTTACTTATTTATTTATTTACTTTTTATTTAGTGTGTGTGTGTGTGTGTTTACTTTGAGAAAGGGTCTTTCTATGTAGTCCTGCTTGACCTGGAACTCCCTATGTAGCCCAAACTGGCCTTGAACTGGCACCTGCCTTTTGAGTGCTGCGATTAAAGCCCTGCCCAGCCAATATCAGTTTTAGAAAATCTTCTTTCTCACTAAATTAAAAATAACTCAAATTGGGCTCTTTCTGTGTCTGGCCACCACAGAGAGAGCAGCTGCTGCCATGTCCACACATCTGCAATGGGTAGTCCTGCACAACTGCTCCAGATTCCTGACCACGAGAAATAAGCAGATGTAGAGCACCAAGTTCAGTAACCTCAAGTCCTACAACTCTTTCTGCTACAACAGGCTGGTTTACCCCAAGACAAAGGGGTTGTATAGTCATGTCAGGAAAAACCAGCCACTTTCTATGTGAGGACTACCATTAAGAATGCATGCGCCGGACAGTGGTGGCGCACGCCTTTAATCCCAGCACTCGGGAGGCAGAGCCAGGTGGATCTCTGTGAGTTCGAGGCCAGCCTGGGCTACCAAGTGAGTTCCAGGAAAGGCACAAAGCTACACAGAGAAACCCTGTCTCGAAAAACGGAAAAAAAAAAAAAAAAAAAGAATGCATGGATAGCCTCAGCTGCATCAGTCATGTGATCTGCAAGAACAGTACTGCCCTGATGTAGGCATGGTGGCCATTCGCAGATCCAGTGGCATCCTCTGAAGCCAAAAGCCTGTGGTGGTGAAGAGGAAGCCAACCCATACTACCAAGAGCTCCTGATCTCTACAACCCAGAAGCAATAAAGAGTCCACTGACTTTTTCAACTGCTACCAAAAAAAAAAAAAAAAAAAAAAAAAAGAGCGTTCAAATCCATTTCATTTTAAATTCTCAAATATATTCTGGGCTCCACTCCTGGATTATTCTTTTGTCCCGCTAATCTAGACCATATTGTATTGGCTCTATTTTGATTTAGTCCTTCCTCGATGCTTTTCTTGGTTCTAATTTTCTTGGTTATCCTTAAGAATTTACTCATGTAAATTCCAGGCCACATTTTGGTCTGAGTCTTGTCTGGTGTGTTACTAGGATAGATTACAGTCCCTAGTTATTCATCAGTTACTATGAGGGGCATTCTGCAAGCGTGCTTCAAGCCCTTAAGGAAAGCTCATCCTCCAGAGTAACCTGGAATGCCCGGGTTGGGCCAATCGGAAATACTTAAAGGCAGAGAGACTGGGCTTCCCCCAAAATGACAAATCCCTTTGATGGACAGCAGCTTCTTCCTGTGCTCACAGAACTCCCTCCAGCTGTGACTGCCCTAACTGCCTGAGGACAAAAGCTCTGTCCTGTGCCTGTGAGTTCCAGCCAGGCCTTTGATGTGGTCTTCCCATCTTGACTGCCAGCCCTCCAAACTCCAAACTTGCTTAGCCAGCTCCAACAATCATGTAGCAATTCCCTGTAATCAAGTACATATGTGTTCACATATTATACACATAAATATAGGGACACACACACTCCTTACGGATTCTAGTTTGTAGGAGTTGAACTCTGACAGGGGGTCTGAAGTGAAAAATTTAAATAGAAATGTATTATTCTAAATCTATAAATCTAAATTTGATATAAGGAAAATTTAAATAATTTTTAAAAATCTAAACATTAAAACAAACAAAAAAACTAAAACACAACATGATAGTGTTTATGTGTATGAAGTAGGGTTTGTGGTTATGTGGCTTTGTTGTGCTGGAAATGGAATCCAGGGTGTCACAGGTGCTACACAAGCACTCCTACCCCTGCGCCCCAACTCCAGCCCTCTTACAAAGTGAATAAAGAAGAACAAGCCTCTTTGCACATTAGCATTTATATTTTATTTTGCCATTTGTTTGGATTTTATTTCACTTGTTCATCTTTTATCTTTATTAATTTCTTCTGGCTTATTTTGTTCTTTTAAAATTGATAAATTATATTTTAAATTAAGAAGAAAACTAGTTTTGTAGAAAAAGATCTGGACTTACACTTTAAGAGTCTCATAGACAAGATAATCTGATACTACTGGACATAATTAAAAATGTTGAACAAAAATGTATCTCTTAGTCAGTTGTGATGGTGCACACCTTTAATCCCAGCACTCGGGAGGCAGACGCAGGATGATCTCTGTGAGTTTGAAGCCAGCCTGGTCTACAGAGCAAGCTCCAGGACATCCAGGACTACATAGAGAGACCCCATCTCAAAAACACAAAACAAAATACATCTTTCTAGATCCATTAATAACTTTAATAAAGTAAATGGGACACTGGAAAGCAGGGCCTATTGGAACACGAGCACTGTCCTCCAGGAAGAACGAATGCCACTTCTGCAGGAGGGGTCCGTAATAGAAAGGACGAGTGCAGGCCCCTCCCTGCCATGTCTCTCTAGTCCTACAACGGGATGATGCAACAAGAAGGCCCCTCTCAGGTACAACTCCCTCAGTATTTGAGTTCCTGGCCCCTAGAACCATTAGCTAACAAATTATTTTCGCTATAAATTACCCTGGCTGTAGCCAAAACAACACAAAACAAATAATGTATCTTCCCACCCAGTGTGGTAAAACTTCAAAGTCTGGTAGTGTATCATGTGACAAGGATGTAGAACAAGAATCATGAATATATTAAGAGTCAGAGTAACTTAACATAACCATGTTTAGAAAACTATTCTCCTAACCATAAAGCCTAGGTTGTCATATATAGCCTATAATTTAGTAATTCCAATCAAAGCATACCTGATAGAAATCTGTATGTGTGTATACCATGAGATGTAAACAAGGAAGTACATAATAAGCACATTCTTGTACAGACGAATATAAAATAAAAAAACTGGGTCCTTCACACCCCAGTTGCAGGTCAGCAGGCAAGACATCTGCAGGCCTGCCTGCCACCCCCCCACATCAGACCCTGTAATCTAAAAGCCCCACTTCATCCCCCAAACCCACCCATTCCCCAAGACCTCAGCAGCTCCCTGAGACACAGACTCCGCCAGCCCCAATAGGATCAAGAGGTGAGTGACTACTCTCCCAGCCTGTCAGCCCAGTCTCTAGGCCCTAGGCCCCAAGGCACAACCCATGCCCCCTCACCCACCCCCATTGCAGCCCCAGTTGCAGACCAGCAGGCAAGACTCCTCCCTCCACCACCACTGGACCCTGAAATCTACAAGTGCCACTCCATCCCCCAAACAAACCCAATCCTCCAAGACCTCAGCAGCTCTCTGAGACACAGACACTCTTTGCACTGACTGGAGGAAGAGATGGGTAGACACCAATGCAAGAATACATTCAACAACATAAAGATCAATACGGCACCACCAGAACCTAGCAGTTCTAAAACAGCCAGACCTGAACACCCAAGCATAGAAGAAGCAGAAGAAAACGACCTTAAAAATGACTTTATGAAGATAATAGAGGCCTTTAAAGAGGAAATGAAAAATTCCCTTAAAAAATCAAGGAAAAGACAAAGAAAAAATTGGAAGAAATTAATAAATCCCTTGAAGAAAGCCAAGAAAACCAAGAAAAAGCAATCAAACAGGTGAAGAAAACAGTTTAAGACTTAAAAATTGAAATAGAGGCAGTAAAGAAGACACACTGAGGGAATGTTGGAAATGGAAAATCTGAGTAAACGAACAGGAACTACAGATGCAAGCATAACCAACAGAATGCAAGAGATGGAAGAGAGAATCTCTGGTGTTAAAGATATGATAGAGAAATAGATGTCAGTCAAAGAAAACATTAAAGCCAACAAAGTCATAACACAAAATGTCCAGGAAATCTGAGACACCATGAAAAGACCAACCTTAAACATAATAGGGTTAGAAGAATGAGAAGAATATCAGCTCAAAGGCACAGAAAATATATTCAACAAAATCATAGAAGAAAACTTTCCCAACCTACAGAAGGAAACGCCCATAAAGATACAAGAAGCTTATAGAACACCAAATAGATAGGATTCCCCCCCAAAATAAGTCCCTTCACCATATAATAATCAAACCACAAAACATATAGAATAGAGAAAGAACATTAAGAGCTGCAAAGGAAAAAGGTCAAGTTACATATAAAGGCAGACCCATCAAATAGCATCCAACTTTTCAACAGAGACTCTGAAAGCCAGAAGGTCCTAGACAGATGTTATGCAGACACTAAGAGACAACAGATGCCAGTCCAGACTATTATACCTAGCAAAACTCTCAATCACTATAGATGGAGTAAACAAGATATTCCACAACAAAACCAGATTTAAACAATACCTATCCACAAATCCAGCCCTAAAGAAAGCACTAGAAGAAAAATCCAACCAAGAAAAATCCAATCTGACTAAGGAAGTCAGATACACACACGAAAATACAGGCAATAGATAATCCCACACCAACAAATCCCAAAGAAGGGAAACACACACACACTACCACCAAAAAAATAACAATCACTGGTCATTAATATCCCTCAATGTCAATGGGCTCAATTCACCTATAAAAGACACGGGCTAACAGAATGGATAAGAAAATAGGATCCATTCTTCTGCTACATACAAGAAACACATCTCAACTTCAAAGACAAACACTACCTCAGAGTAAAAGGTTGGGAAAAGACATTACAATCAAATGGACTTAAGGAAGCTGGTGTAGCTATCTTAATACCTAACAAACTAGATTTCAAACTAAAATTAATCAAAAGAGATTGAGAAGGACATTATATATTCATCTCAGGAAAAATGCATCAAGATGAAGTCTCACTTCTGAACATTTATGCCCCAAATACAAGGGCAAATACATATGTAAAAAAAGACATTACTAAAGCTTAAATGACACATAAAACCCCATACACTAACAGTGGGAGATTTCAACACCCTACATTCACCAACGGATAGGTCTGCCAGACAGAAACTTAACAGAGAAATAGAGAACTAACAGATGTTATGACTCAAATGGACTTAATAGACATCTACAGAACAGTCTTCCCAAACACAAAAGAATATACCTTCTTCTCAGCACCCCATGGAATGAATCTTCTCTAAAATTGAACACATACTTGATCACAAACCAAATCTCAACAGATAAAAAAAAAAAATGGAATAACCTCCTGTATTCTATCAGACCACCATGGTTTAAAGTTAGAATTCAACAAAAACACAAATTACAGAAAGTCTACAAACTCATGGAAACTGAATAACACTCAACTGAATCACCACTGGGCCAAGGAAGAAATAAAGAAAGAAATTAAAGACTTCCTAGAATTCAATGAAAATGAATGTACTACATACCCAAACTTATGGGACACTATGAAAGCAATACTAAGAGGAAAGTTCATAGTTCTAAATAGCTACATAAAGAAGTTGGAAAAATCTCACACTAGCAACTAAACAGCATACCTGAAAGCTCTAGAACAACAACAATAAAAAAAAAAAATCAAACTTACCCAAGGGTAGTAGATGCCAGGAAATAATCAAATTGAGTGCTGAAATTAATAAAGTAGAAACAAAGAGAACAATACAAAGAATCAATGAAACAAAGAGTTGGTTCTTTGAGAAAATCAACAAGATAGACAAACCTTTATCCAAACTAACCAAAAGGCAGAGAGAGAATATTCATATTAAAAAAAAATCAGAAATGAAAAGGAAGACATAACAACAGACAATGAAGAAATCCAGAGAATCATCAGGTCATACTTCAAACACCTATACTCCACAAAATTGGAAAATCTAAAAGAAATGGACAAGTTTCTAGATAGGTACCACATACTCAAATTAAGTCAAGACCAGATAAAATCTAAATAGACCTATAACCCCTATGGAAACAGAAGCAGTCATTAAAAGTCTCTCAATCAAAAAAAAAAGCCCAGGGCCAGATGGTTTCAGCACAGAATTTCAAAGAAGATACCAATACTCTTCAAATTGTTCCACACAACAGAAACAGAAGGAACATTGCCAAACTCGTTTTATGAGGCTACAGTTACCCTGATACCCAAACCACACAAAGATGCAGCAAAGAAAGAAAACTATAGACCAATCTTCCTCATGAACACTGATGCAAAAACACTCAATAAAATACTAGCAAACCGAATCAAAGAACACATCAAAAAAATAAAAATAAATATAAAAATCAACCACTATGATCAAATAGGCTTCATCCCAGAGATGCAGGTATGGTACAACATATGAAAAAATCTGTCAATGTAATCCATCATATAAACAAACTGAAAGAAAAAAAACCACATGATCTTCTCATTAAATGCCAAAAAAGCCCTTGACAAAATCCAACACCCTTTCATGATAAAGATCTTGGAGAGATCAGGAATACAAGGAACATGCCTAAACATAATAAAGGCAATTTACAGCAAGCCCACAGCCAACATCAAATTAAATGGAGAGAAACTCAAAATGATTCCACTAAAATCAGGAACAAGACAAGGCTGTCCACTCTCCCCATATCTATTCAATATAGTACTCAAAGTCCTAGCTAGAGTAATAAGACAACAAAAGGAGATCAAGGGGATACAAATTGGAAAGGAAAAAGTAAAAATTTCACTACTAGCAGATGATATGATAGTATACATATGTAACCCCGAAAATTCTACCAGGGAACTCCTACAATTGATAAACACCTTCAGTAATGTGGTGGGATACAAGCTTAACTAAAAAAAAATCAGTAGCCCTCCTATATACAAAAGATAAACTGGCCGAAAAAGAAACCAGAGAAACATTACCCTTCATAATAGCCACAAATAATATGAAATACCTTGGGGTAACTCTAACTAAGTAAGTGAAAGACCTGTATGACAAGAACTTTAAGTCCTTGAAGAAAGAAATTGAAGAAGATATCAGAAAATGGAAAAAATCCCCCATGCTCTCTATAGGTAGAACCAACATAATAAAAATGGCAATCTTACCAAAAGCAATCTACAGATTCAACTCAATCCCCATCGAAATCTCAACACAATTCTTCACAGACCTCGAAAGAACAATACTCAACTTTGTATGGAAAAACAAAAAACCCAGGATAGCCAAAGCAATCCTTTACAATAAAGGAACTTCTGGAGGTATCACCATCCCTGACTTCAAGCTCTACTATAGAGCTATAATAATAAAAACAGCTTGATGGGGCTGGAGAGATGGCTCAGAGGTTAAGAGCACTGACTGATGCTCTTCCAGGGTTCCTGAGTTCAATTCCCAGCAACCACATGGTGGCTCACAACCATCAATAATGAGACCTGGTGCCCTCTTCTGGCCCGCAGGCTTACTGTATACATAATAAATAAATAAATCTTTAAAAAAAAAAAAATAAATAAAAACAGCTTGGTATTGGCATAAAAACAGACACGTTGATTAATGGAATCAAATCCAAGACTCTCACATTAATCCACACACCTACAAACACCTGATTTTTGACAAAGAAGCCAAAATTATACAATGGTAAAAAGAAAGCATCTTCAACAATGGTGGTGGCATAACTGGTTGGGGGCATGTAGAAGACTGCAAAGAGATCCCTATCTATCGCCATGCACAAACTCAAGTTCAAGTGGATCAAAGACCTCAACATAAATTCAACCACACTGAACCTGACAGAAGAGAAAGTAGGAAGCACCCTAGAATGCATTGGCACAGGAAACCACTTCCTAAATAAAACACCAGTCGCACAGACACTGAGAGCAACAATTAATAAATGGGACCACCTGAAACTCAGAAGCTTCTGTAAGGCAAAGAACAGGGTAAGAAAGACAAAACGACAGCCTACAGAATTGGAAAAGATCTTCATCAACCCCTCAGCTGACAGAGGGAGAATCTCCCAAATCTATAAAGAACTCAAGAAACTAGACATCAAAATGCCAAACAATTCAATTAAAAAATGGGCTACATAGCTAAAGAGAGAATTCTCAACAGAAGAATCTCAAATGGCCGAAAGATATTTAAAGAATTGCTCAACATCCTTAGCCATCAGGGAAATGCAAATCAAAATGACTCTGAGATATTATCTTACACCTGTCAGATGGCTAAGATCAAAAACACGGATGACAGCTTATGGTGGAGAGGATGTGGAGCAAAGGGAACACCCTTGCACTGTTGGTGGGAGTGCAAACTTGTACAGCCACTTTGGAAATCAGTATGGCAACTTCTCAGAAAATTGGGAATCAATCTACCTCAAGACCCAATGATACCACTCTTGGGCATATACCCAAGGCATACTCAATCATACCACAAAGACACTTGCTCAACTATGTTCATAGCAGCATTATTCATAATAGCCAGAACCTGGAAACAACCTAGATGCCCCTCAACCAAAGAATGGATAAAGAAAATGTAGTACATATACACAATGGAGCACTACTCAGCAGTAAAAAAAAAAAAAAAAAAAAAGACATCAAGAAATTTGCAGGCAAATGGATGGAACTAAAAAAATATCATCCTGAATGAGGTAACCCAGACTCAGAAGGACAAACATGATATGTATTCACTCATAAATGGATACCAGATGTAAAGTTAAGGATAACTAGACTGCAACCCACAGCTCCAAAGAAGCTAGGAAACAAGGAAGACCCTAAGAGGGACATGGATCACCTTGGGAAGGGGGAAACAGGTGAGCTCTCCATGAGTAAACTGGGGATGAAGGGGGACAACAGAGGGTAGGGGATGGGGGATGAGAACATGAAGGAACAGGATGGCCGTGCTGGGGGAAAGACAGAGAAGGAGAACAATGAAAGAGATATCTTGAAAGAGGGAGACATTATGGGGTTAGGGAGAAACCTGGTGTTTGGGAAATTCCCAGGAATCCACAAGGACAACCCCAGCTTAAATTACTAACAATAGTGGAGAGGGTGCCTGAACTGGCCTACCCTGGTAATCAGATTGGTGAACACCCTAACTGTCATCATAGAGCCTTTATCCAGTAACTGATGAAAGAGACGGAGAGATACATAGCCAAGTACCAGGCTGAGCTCCAGAAGTCCAATCAAAGAGAGGGAAGAGGGATTGAAGAGGGATTATATTGGGGGAGGGGGGATCATGATGGGGAAATCTACAGAGACAACTGAACCAAGCTCATAAGAACTCACAAACTTTAGACCAATTGCCATGGAACCTGCATGGGACTGGACTAGGCTCTCTGAGACAATTGTGTAACTTGGTCTGTTTGAGGGGTCCCTGGCAGTGGGATCAGGACACATCCCCAGTGCATGAGTTGGCTTTCTGGAGCCCATTACCTATGATTGGACACCTTGCTCAGCCTTGATGCAGGGGGGAGGGGCTTGGTCCTGCCTCAGCTGAATGTACCAGGCTCTGCTGACTCCCCATGGGAGCCCTTACCCTTTTGGAGGAGGGGGTGGAGGGGATGAAGGGAGGGGGAAGGCTGGGGAAGAGCAGGAGGAGGGATGAGAGGGGGATCTGTGGTTGGTGTGTAAAATGAATAAAAAAATTCTTAAAAAAAAAAAAAAAAAAAAAGGTCCTTCCCAGTAAACGGGAAAACAAGGTGAACATTAGTTTCCATAGGAAACAAGTGGAAGGAGGATTGTGGGAGAACTGTAAAGGCAGCATTCCAATTGTGGTGGGTAAGAGAATGTGGGCATTTGCTAAATTGCTATCCTTCTATTGTGTACATATTTTATATATAATATTATACACATTAAACATTTTACAGCCACTTAGTATTTAATATAAAATTTAAAATTTTCTTAGAATATCAACAGTCCTAAATAAACACTGTCATTAACTCCTCCAAGTAAGGGGATTTGATTAGTTTCAGCAACTATTGTCAGAATCAACCTATGACTGAGGAAATTGTCTCTAAAACTCAAAGCAAGTCACTTTGGTGTCATATCTCTGCAGCGCGGTTGACTTCACCCATACCTTCCATGACTTTTATATATAAAATGGAAAATTTGCAAGAGGCTTTAAAAGAAAAGACTGAGCATGGCGACTCACACCTGCAATCCGGCATCTGGAAGGCTGAGAGCTCAAGTGCAGCCTGGGCCTCAAAGTGAGACCCTGACTCAAAAAACAAAAACAAAACAAAGCAAACTCCCTCAGATTACTAAAACAGTAAGAAGAGAAGGGACCCTTCCAGTTCTAAAAGATTAAAAAAGATAATATGTAATTTTAATACATATCAAATACAACATACAAAACATTTTGTTTAAAAGAGAAAAATTCAACTGAATCCTGCAGATGAATTTGTTTTCATTTTCCATAGTCCCTAAGATACTGAGGTGTGCTAAAGCATTTCAAGTTCCTTTATCACATTCACTGTGACTGCTCTCAATTTTGTCACCTGGGAGATTCTGAACCTGACCATTCATTGCTATACCCAGTAGGAGGCTGGAAACTATCACTCAAACAGTAAACAGTAGATGAATGGTTTCTGAGACTATTTCCAAGACACAGATCTGAAAAGAAAGCATTTTGCCTACCTGCAGCGATAACACTTTTCCTTCCAGAGTCTCTGCTTTTTTCTTCCATTCAGCTAAGAGCTGGTTTTGCTTTTCTAATTCAGCAGAATACATAGCTTTTTCCTCTAAGGACAAAGGAAAGTTATAGTAATATTTTGCAACAAAGCTGGAATTTGGCATCACTTGGACTTTTAATAATTAAAAACAAAACATTTAAACACCTCAAAGGGAAGTACAAATGTTGCAGAGAACATATCAAGTACACCAACACCAGGGGCCCGTGTGCCTTGCAGGCTCTTCTTGTCTGTGCAATAAGCCCACTCTGTTCCCTCTTGAGCAACACTCTACAGCCTCCTTACCACACTCCTTCATTCTCAGAGTCAGTCTAGCAATTACATTAAAAACTTTACTTTTTGGTCCCACTCTGTAGTCCCAGCTGATATGTAACACAGAGATCAGCCTGCCTTTGCCTCCTCAGTGCTAGGATTGAAGGTGTGAACCACCACACCTGGGAATCGTATAGTAAAGACCTCAACTAAAGCACAGCCCTAAAGGGTCACACGGGAAACCTCACCCGGCCCGGACACGGACAGGATTGATAATCGGTCAATCTTGTCCGTATCCGAACCGGGTGAGTACAAATTTAAAGATTTTCTTAGGCACCAAGATATCCTCTAACCCCCCCAATAAACTAGTGGTTAACCCAATTAATAATTATATGTACTGAGTCAACAAATTTTTTGATAGGTCAGTGATCTAAAGTGGGTAAACCTAATCAAAGTAGGGCAAACGTGAAAAAGCAAACTTTGTTCTTAGTTGCCAGGCAGTGGTGGTGCACTCCTTTATTCCCAGCACTCAGGAGGCAGAGCCAGGCAGATCTCTGGGAGTTCAAGGCCAGCCTGGTCTACAGAGCGAGATCCAGGACAGGCACCAAGAAACCCTGTCTTGAAAAACCAACAAACAAAAAAATTGTTCTTAGCATAAATAAAATGTTCTGGTCTCTCTTAATGTGTCTCTAAAATGTATTCCACTTAGAGTAGAAATGTAGGCATCTCAAAGCACAAATGAACAGCTAAGAACAAGCTAATATTTCAAAGATCAGCAACTACAATGATTAACACTTAAAAGGGGCTTCAAACTCTAGAATCTCAAACCTAATCATTCTAACTGTGTGTCATTCTCCTCTTGTATGAGCTTCTTTTACATTTTCTCTCTCTCTTCTCTTTTTTTAAAGTTTGTGAGATTTTTAAGACAAGGTCTTCTCTATGTAGTTCTGGCTGTCCTGGAACTCATTACATAGATCAGGCTTATCTCAAACTCAAAGAGACCTGCCTGCCTTTGTCACCCTAGTTCAGTATTAAAGGTGTGTGCCACCATGCCCAGTCCCTTAATAAATATTTATTTATTTACTTTGTGTGTATGTCTGAGTGTACTCAGGCCATAGTGTGCATGTCAGAGGAGAATTTGCAAGAATGAGTTCTCTCCTTCCAGCATGTGGGTCCTGGAGAATCAAACTCTGGTCATCATGCTTAGCAGCAAGCACCTAGTCACCGAGTCTTCTCACCAACGATGTGAGAAGCCCTCCTTTATCACTTGATTCTCCTTCTTCATTTTCTTTATCTTTCTAACTCAACTTCTGGCTCAGCAGTTAAGTGCACTGTTTGCTTTCCCAGAGGACACAGGTTCAATTCCCAGCACCCACATAATAGCTCACAACTGTCTGTAACTCCAATACCCTCACACAGACAAATGTCCAGGCAAAATACCAACACACATAAAATAAATAAATAAAATAGTTTAAAAAAAAAAAAAGCCAGATGGCGGTGGTGCATGCATTTAATCCTAGCATTCAGGAGGTAGAGGCAGGCAGATCTCTCTGAGTTAGAGGCCAGCCTGGTCTACTGAGTGAGTTCCAGGACAGCCAGAGCTACACAGAGAAACACTGTCTCAAAAAACCAAAAACCAAAAGCAAAAATAAATAAATAAATAAAAAAACCACAAAAGAGTTATACTCCACATTCATCTTAATTAGTTATATACTAAAACTTTAAAAAAAATCACAATAATTTTAATCATAAAAGGAGTGTGAATTTACTTGTTGGTGGAGACTTACCTTTCTCTTAACAAGTCAGTAACCATTTAGGGATTTCCTATACCTACCTTCATATTCAAATAAGGCAAAATTACCATAACTACAATTTTTCTTCACTAAGACATCAGCCAGGTAAATAACGCACCTTGTTGGAAATGTTCGAGAACCATCTGCAGGTTGGATAGTGACAGAGCATACTGCTTTACTTGTTCCTGAGAGACAGAAAGTTGCAGGGCAGTCTCATCCCTCTGCTTGGAGATCACATTCAATTGTTCTTGCAAAGATTCTACTTGCACACTGGCTTGATGACTTCAAATAAAAGAATAAAGGCAAATTGCTTCATCTACTTAAGTAATTTAACAAAAAATGCTTTCCCTACATTTTAATATATTAAATTCCGGTTATATTGCAAGGTATTTAGTGAGTATGTAGCAAGACACACAAAAAGCTTCTCTGCATTTTTTACTGGTAAAACCATTCACCGAGTATTCACTATCAAGTGCACAGTGTGGAGTCATTAAGTCCATTCACATTGCTGAATAAGCACTGTCACCATCCACCACCCATCATCTGTCAATCCATCCATCTCCAGAGCTCTGTCTAGTTTTACAAACTAAGATTCCATACTTCTCTGATTTGACTTTCCCTACATGTAGAGTATTAAATTCTAGTTAAGCCACAAACAAACAAAAAGCACTCAAGAGTTCTTTGATCTGTTTCTGTTATCTGTTTCATCCTGTGAAAGTGACTCTCAACAAATGATGGCCCTTTTAAAGATTAAGAATTAAGATTAGGCTAAGGGGCTAGAGAACTGGCTCAGAGGTTAAGAGCACTGACTGTTCTTCCAGAGGTCCTGAGTTCAATTCCCAGCAACAACATGGTGGTTCACAACCGTCTATAATGATATCTGATGCCCTCTTCCAGCCTGCAGGGATACATGCAAGCAGACACTGTAAGCATAATAAATAAATCTTAAAAAAAAAAATTAGGCTAAATAAGAAACTATGCCCACCCCTCAAAAAAGGTTTACAAGTAGCATGCAACTTTCAAGTTTTCATACTTAAATTCCATAGCATAATGTATCATAAATTCAAATCTTCAAGGTCATTTTGTCAGCTTTAGCTCTAATAAGGAATGGACTCTGATGACACCTTTCTGCATCTCACACATGGAATCATGGTGAACTCATAACTTTCCAATGGCCATCCCTCTGACAAGGTGTTCTGATTGCTTATCTTCTTCTATTAACTTTCTGTCTATGTTACAAACACATACAGAAGCCCTATCATTTCTCCAACTATGAACCCAGAGATCCCTAAGAGACTTATACAGCAACTGTGTTTGTTGCTTTTCCCATTACTGTGACCAAGTACATGACAAGAAGCAATTTAAGAGAACTTATTGGCTCAGTCTGTGGGCAGGTACAGTCCATCACAGCAGAGAAGTCACAGTGGCAAGTTTGTATAAGCTGCTGATCATACTGTATCCACAGTCAATAAGCAGACAGCAAGGCATGATTGTGTTTAGCTTGCTTTCTCCTTTCTATCCCATCCAGGCCCTTGGATCATAGGAAGATGCTGTCCACAGCTGAGATGGGTCTTCCCAGCTCAATCAGCCTCTCTGGATCACAATCCACAGGCATGGCCAGGGGCTTGTCTGCTAGATTATAGATCCTGCCACAATGGCAATACTAACATCATAGCACCTATCCTGACTGAATCTTTTATTTATTTACTTATTTATTTGTTTATGAATATATGTATTTTTTGAGACATGGTCTCACCATGTATCCCTTGGCTAGTCTGTAACTCACTAAGTAGACCAGGCTGGCCTCAAACTCTTAAAGATCCACCTGCCTCCAAAGTGCTTAAAGGCATTAAAGGGACTAAAGGCATGCATTACCACACTTGGTCTGGCTTATATATTATCTCTAGAGCGTATCTTTGATGAATGATGATTATTTTTAGAATACCACAATGTTTTCATTAGTATTTCATATTCAGTTAAACCCTTACTTAAGATTAACTAAAAGCCAATTAAAAGCAACTCACTTGGAAGACATTCTACCCAACAGCACCCTCTTGTGGAAACATACGTAAACTAAGATCTAAACTGTCCCCAAATGTCCCGGGCTTTTATTCATTGAACTTGACTGGTTAGCAAATAAATCAAAGGATGATTGTAAGGACAAATGAGCTTTTCAATTACTCAGAAAGCTAACAGACAACAGGTGTTACTTTGGTAAGGATCAAAATACCACAATGTGGCCTACAGATTGGATTTACTCACATGACAAATATTTACTGTCTATTAGTCTACGTTTAATATATGTTGTGGGAAGACAGATGAACAGCATCATTTTTAGCCACAGGGGAACTCACACTTTCTTTGATAGAGAGAGGTAAAGACGTGCAACAATTAGCTATATACTAAATGTAAACATAAGAGCCATCAAAGATTCAAAGCTCCATACTGGTTCAGAAAAAGACATTACCTCAGGGTTTGGGTTTAGAAATGAGGGATGGGGTACTAGATAATAACCCTTTGTGAAGAAAACAGAATTTGAAAAATATATGAGAGTCACAGAAAAACTCTTGACAGAGTTAGGTCCATCCATTAGTGAACATGAAAAGAAAAAGTAGGGGGGGAAAGAAATAGGAAAACAGTACTGGTGAGCTGAGTGATACAGATTGCTCAGATAAGGCCAGAGTTCTACTTTGAGGATGCTTAGCTCGGAAGTTACAGGAAAGGGTAAATAAAATGGATGGAGACTGAAAGTGTTAGAGAAAATGAGGGCCTCTAAAGAAGGGTTTTGGCATGTACTGTTACAGCCTGAGGGTGTTTGGGCATTTCTGCCAATGTAATAACACACATGTGCAAATGACCACTCATCATTTTAATTTCCACATGAAACAAGTTTTTCCATCTAAACCAGAAAGCACAATAACATGTCATGTACGTAGGGAAAGGACTCACTTTCAGTGCTGTCTCTATTTATAACCTCTTTGAAGACAGAACTATCTACTGTCTCCTCATATCACCCCCCAGCACCATACACAGTAAAGAGGGAAAAATGTAATATAGCATTTAGAAATATAAATAGACATAATTTTCCTAAAAGTTCATTAACAGTACAATTGCAAAAGTTTTAAAATGCCCCTTTGACCTAGAAGTTCCATTTCTCAATATATACACTTAGGAAATATTCTGACATCAATACAGAAGTACATTTTCAGTTTTCATGGCAATATTCTTAGTTATACTTAAAAGTTAAAACACTCTAGAGCTAGAGAAAAGGTTTCCAGCTCTCCCAGAAGACCCAAGTTTGATTCCTAGCAGCCCTATCAGATAGCTCAAATTAACTCAAATTCCAGTGGGAAACAATGCCCTCTTGGGGCTTCTGCAGGTACTTACAGTTATGTGCACATTATGTGCACATGGGACACATAAATTAAAAAAAAAAACCAAAAACCCCAAACCTCCAAGTGTCCAGTAAATATATTACTGGTGTACTACGTAGTCATAAAATGTTGCTGTAGAAATATATAGCTTACTATATAATGACATATTACCGAGTGCTAAAAAAAGGTCATAAACAGTAGCAATAATATGATGTCATTTTTGCTCTTAAAAGACAGAATATATATGTACAAATATAAAGGCATAAAATGGTGCAAAGGATGATTTTGGGTGAATAGAGCTTCACTTTATGTCTTTTTAGCTTGTATGATTTTTCTAAAATGTAATATTCTTATAGGGTGCATTTATGTACACCAGTAATCCTAGCACTTGGGAAACAGAGGCAGCAGGATTTCAAAATTGAGGTCAGTGTGAGTTAGTGAGACTCTGTCTCAAAAACAAAACCAAGTACTAAGAATAAAATCTTTCTACTGAGAATGAAAATTTGAAATATTTAAGAAGGAACCTAGTCACTGAAAACTTTTAAAAAGCCACGGGTTGGTTCCTCAAGCTGATCCATTCTCCAGCGTGCCCCTTCCTGTATACTTTTCATTTCTAACATCCACCTGCTGTCAACCTTCAATTATCTGCTGAAAAGTCATACCACATGAATTAAATTAGCTCTTCGGGAACTAGACAGAGCCAATACAACCTGCCAGATTCTCAAGACTAGTCCCCTAAAACGACAAGTGACATTAAGTGTGGGGGGGCAGGGGGGACTGAATAGCAGAAAGTCTGAGTGCTAAATCATCATGAGACCCACACCATGTGCCTGTCTTGATCAAGGTTTTACACCACTTTACCCTAAGATATTTCAACTGTAAAAATGGAGACAATGACTTAATGAACTTGAATATAAGCGAAACGTTTACTGAGCATGATGCTCAACAAGTGACCAGTTAAAGTTCATGCAAAAAGAAAAAAGAAAAAATTACCTTGCATTTTCCATGGCATTAGAGGATGAAACTAGCTTTTCTTCCAACACTGTGACTTTCTTCCTCAGTTTGGCCTCTCTATCTTCTGCAGCCAAAGCTTCCCGGGTGTGAGAATCTTCTGACTCTAAGAGGTGGTCGCGCAGTCTCTGTAGCTCCTGGTTTAACCGCGACTCTTTGTCACGTAAGTGCTGAACCTAGGGAGAGGACCTTCTTTACTTTTCCTTTATGCAATGCTCATTCCTACAGAAAACTTATGTAATGAAATTATTCCATATCATGGAAATGTACTAATATGTTAATATAAATTATACATAACTACCAATGTTGTTATAATTGTTAATTATAGCATTTATTTTAAATAATTATTTTTATTTATTTTTTAATTATACATAAATAAGGCTGTGACATCTAAAGAAATAACATAAACATAACATGTTTTACTTAGTTATAACAAGTAAATTAATTATGTATTATATATAACAATATATTAATATACTAATGCCTCACACTGTAAAGTGTGTTTATAGCAGGAAAACTTCTCCCCAAATTATGTTAAAAAAGATTCAAATGGGCCGGGCAGTGGTGGCGCACGCCTTTAATCCCAGCACTCGGGAGGCAGAGGCAGGCGGATCTCTGTGAGTTCGAGGCCAGCCTGGGCTACCAAGTGAGTTCCAGGAAAGGCGCAAAGCTATACAGAGAAACCCTGTCTCGAAAAACCAAAAAAAAAAAAAAAAAAAGATTCAAATGGAAGCTTAACATTTGCAAGGTCTCATTTGCATGGTTATAACAGAAATGGAATCATACAGAAGTACTGGTCTTTTGGCAGAGTACCTTTTTAGTAAATGTCATGTTTTTTCACATTTTATGAGGTAATTTTCTTCACTTTTCTTTTCTTTTTTTTTTTTTGGTTTTTGTTTGTTTGTTTGTTTGTTTTTAGAGACAGGGTTTCTCTGTGCAATAGTCCTGGCTGTCCTGGAACTCACTTTGTATACCAGGCTAGCCTTTTACTCACTGAAATCTGCCTGCCTCTGTCTCCCTAGTGCTGGGATTAAAGGCAAGTGTCACCACTGCCTGGCAATTTTCTTATACATAAGGTACATATCACAGTTAACATTTCAAAAAATCAAATAATATGCCCTACCACAGCACATAAAAGGAAGAGAAAAACCACAAGATAATTTTATTTGCCTTAGTTAATGGTTAAAAAAACCTACAGCCTGCATCACGGTCCATTACAATAAATGTATACCTCATTCTGAAGTGCAGTGTTTTCCATTTGCTTCTGTTTCAGGGCCAGCATAACTTGGTCTCTCTCCTGTTGAAATGTAACTGTCTTCTCCTGCATTGATTTAACTGCATTTAAAAGTTGATTTAACTCCCCAGCCTTGCCCTTTTGGAAAGAAATAACTTTAGCTTTAAAGAATAATATATTTTCAAAATGACATTTTCTTCATTAAATATTTTTAAAATACAGTCAATAACAACGTCAACAAAATCCAACAACATTCAAAATCCAAAAAAGAAACAATCTGAAGGAGCTTAAGATGTGACATCTAGGATAGCTCAGCAGTTTAGGGCACTGGCTGCTCTTCCAGAGGTCCTGAGTTCATTTCCCAGCAACCACATGGTGGTTCACAACCATCCATAATGAGATCTGGTGCCCTCTTCTGGCCTACAGGTAGACATGCAGGCAGAACACTGTATACATAATATATAAATAAGGCTGTGACATCTAAGTATAATGTGGTGTCCTACATAGCCCCTGCAACAACAGCAGGACATGTGGTGAGACGGAAGGATTCCAGTAAGCATGGACCTGCACTGCTGCAATGCTAGTTCTTTAGCTGTAACAACCACTGAAATATGCAAGATAGTAACAGTAAGAGAAAGTGCATGCAAGGTAGATGAAAATTCTCTTCACAATCTCTACAACTTGTCTATAAACCCAAAGCTGTGCTAAAGGAAATATTCATTAGAAATGTCTTAAAGGGGGCTGGAGAGATGGCTCAGAGGTTAAGAGCACCGACTGCTCTTCCAGAGGTCCTGAGTTCAATTCCCAGCACCCCATGGTGGCTCACAACCATCTGTAATGAGATCTGGCACCCTCTTCTGTATAGATAATAAATAAATAAATAAATAAATAAATAAATAAATAAATAAATAAATAAATAAATAAATAAATAAATAAATAAATAAATCTTTAAAAAAAAAAAAAAAGAAAGAAAGAAATGTCTTAAAGGAAGCTGGGTGCACACCTTTAATCCCAGCACTCGGGAGTCCCAGCACTCGGGAGTCCCAGCACTCGGGAGGCAGAGCCAGGCGGATCTCTGTGAGTTCAAGGCCAGCTTGGTCTACAGAGCGAGAGCTAGAACAAGCACCAAAACTACACAGAGAAACCTTGTCTCGAAAAAAAAAAAACCAAAAAGAAAAAAAGGAAATATCTTTAAGGGAGCCAGCATGGCGGTACATGCCTTTAATTCCATCAGAAGCCAGTGTATCTCTGAGTTCAAAGCCATCCTGAACTACATAGTAAGTTCAGAATTACATAACAAGACTCTTATCTCAAGAACCCCCCCACACACACACACACACACGTTTTCAAGGGGTCTGGGAATCTAGTTTAGTAGTTGAACACTTGCCCTGCATATGTGAGGAGGCCACAGGTTCAATCACTAGTACTTAAAAAACAAAATACAGAAAAATGAAAGAAACATTTTAAGATAGTAGGACACAGGTGATATGAAGGAGAAAATGGAAAAATTCAGGGGAGACTTAACTTGGCAGGATAACAGAGGAGGAGAGAAGAAGGAAGGATAAGTAATACTAAATGCATTTGAAAAAGCCATAGGAAAATATTGTTTCATCTTTACTTTAAAAATGCATATATGAATGTATTTGTATATACATACATATAGTTTATATGAAGTCATACCACTTGGAATGACAATGTCCTCTGCAAGAGCCACACCTACCCTACAAAAAATCCCAGAGCTAGGCATTAGACAGCTCCCTTTGAATTGTTGGTCAAGAGGGTCCAGGAAACCCCCCAAACAATACTGACACTGCCCTTGGTTACCTCCCAGAACTTGAAGGTAAACCCTATTGCTGAAGATACTACACACTTTGGACACAGGACTTGGAGGAACTGAACTGGAACTGACCTAGAAGCCTCTTCCTTGAGCACCAGGCTCTCAAAATATCCTAAGGTGAATGCAAGAAGCTTAAGGTTTAAAGCAACTAATATTCCTAGCCATCTGCAAAGCCTATGGACAACAGGGACCAGCCTGCTAAGCTATCACCAATGGTGCTGTCTGACAGGACTTACGGCCTGCTATGCAAGGTGGGATTCACTCCCAGTAGTGTAAAGCTAGCCAACTCCCTGTGACCCTAGAGGAGGACCTACTACTCCCACTTACTAAACCAGTGCAATTTCTAACTCCATTCTAAAAACGGATGCTTAGACCCACAGATATTTGTCAATTTCACCCCACAAAGAAGCTTATTTTTGCAATGGACAGAGACAGTTACATAAATTTACAACTGGTCAAATCTACAACAGAGCCTCCACACCTAAGGTTCAGGGAACAACTCGGAAGAGGGGGGCATATAAGCTCTGTGAGATGGCACACCATCAGGTTGGTAATCAAAAAGTCTTGGATTTTGGACCATTTCTGATTCTATATTATAGCTGCTCAACCTGTATAGGTTAAACAAAGGTATCCTTAAATTACATAAGGAAAATCATTAGAAAAATATTTAGATTATACTAAATACATTCAAATAATAGAATACTTAAGGTATGTGGTGGTTTGAAAGAAAATGGCCCCCAAAGGGAGTGGAACTATTAGGAGGCATGGCCTTGCTGGAGTAGGCGTGGTCTTGTTGGAAGAAGTATGTCACTGTGGAGGCAGGCCTTGAGGTCTCATATATGCTCAAGCCATGTCCAGTATGTCAGGTTCACTTCTTGTTGCCTTTGGATCAAGATGTAGAATTGTCCAGCACCATGTCTGCCTGCACACCACCATACTCCCAGCTGCCATGGTCCCTGCCATGATGATAATGGACTAAACTGTAACTGAAACTGTAAGCCACCACCTCACATGTTTTCCTTTAGAAGAGTCACCATGGTCGTGGTGTCTCTTCACAACAATAGAAACTCTCACTCAGACAAGGTAGATCTTCAATAAAATCTGCATAATTTAGATCCATAGATGTCAATATAATAGAAGAAAATGGCACCAATGCCAAAACTGCATAAAAAGGCACATTCAGTGTAACAAGATATTTCACTGTCCACCTCCCAGTTATGCTCTTAGAACCATAAAATACTATACCCATTGTCAGTCCGAGAACAGTGGGAAGGTCCATGCTCCAAGATCTTTTAAACCAATTAGACTGGTACAGGCCAATACCATTCAAGCTGAGATCTCTGAAAGACCTAGGCTAGCTTCATAAAGTAGTCAAGGCTGACTCCTGATCCTCCTGCCTCCATCTCTCAAGTGCTAGGATTACATGGACTGCCATGCCTGGCCAAACAGTATACCTTTTAAATCAGATAATCCAGGACTCTTACTGGAGAACTTAACATTTTTAATCCTGTGTCTAGCAGCAGATACATGTTCAAACAGATACTGGACTGGGGATATAACTCAGTGGCACAGTGCCTCCCTAGTAAGCATGAGGCCCTAGGTTCAATCCCCAGCACTGCCAAAAGAAGAAAAAAATAAACTGTTGTTGAATATTGTATTGTTCTGTCTATCATGCCCTTTCCGAATTTCTACTACCAAAGTGAAGAATTCATACTAAAACAGTAATGCCAAAGACACAGTACAGTACTTCAGACTATCTTCATTAGTTCTTGCCACACCCAACATATAAAATAGCCATAAAACAAGTTCACTAAAGGAGCTTAGAGTGAGCATGTATGCCACTGCACACATCAAAAGCTACTGGCACTTTACACTGAACTGCTATGGCCCTCCATTTTAAGAGTGAATAAACAAACCAGTCTGATCAAAACATACCCCAGGTTCTAGAAGTGACAGAGCCGGGACTAGGGTATTGGCAGAGCCCATTCTGTCTAAGGAACTACTCCAAACGTGTTTCAAACTGTGGATTGATCCATCAAAGCCAATTCAGGGCCAGCAAGATGGCTCAGTAGGGAAAGGTGGCTAAGCCTAATGACTTGAATTTGATCCGAGAGTGGAGAAAAGAAGCAACCCTCTAAAGATATTCTCTGACTTTCACACATCCACTGTGCCGGGAGCACACACACACAACACACGCAACAAATAAATAAATAGTATATAAAGTCAATTGAATGGCTCATTCAGCATATTTTTTTTTCTAATAGTTTATCACATGTTACATGGATAATTTGGGGTTTCTGAAACTTTTCAGTTCCTCTCATACACTCATACATACACAAATATATACATACTAGAAGTACCCTTACTGCAGCTCACGGTCAAATACATCTCTTAATGCTTCCCTTTCATCCAGAAATTTCTAAAATGTTGGCCATTTCTAGAAGCCACTGAAATATGCCTAAAATGTCATTAAAGTGACTTCAAAACTTCCCTCTGATCAGCTGAGGAAATAGCTTCTAAGTAGAATGCTTGCCAGGCCAGGTGGTGGTGGCACACATCTTTAACCCCGGCACTCAGCAGGTAGAGGCAGGTGGATCTCTGTGAGTTCAAGGACAGCAAAAAAAGTAGAATGCCCCTATAGCAGAGGTCCTGGGTTTGCTCTCTATCATCCCTTAAGTACTGCTCTATGACTCACTTCTACTACAAAGGAAAATGGTACTTGCTACTGAATCTTGGTTTTTTACTTAGGAGGTTATGAAGAATTAATCTACTACTAAAAATATTTAAAATATCCAGTAATTTGGGGGTGAAGAAACTGTACACGAACCAAAACACCAAATAAATATTCCTACGTGAGCAAGTTTCATCTTCCTCGGAAACACCATCCATAAAGTAATGAACACATTAAAAGGGCTCCTCTGCCCTCAATGTTTTCCTGCATACCCCGCCAAGAACATACCTGTTCTTTTTCTTTCAACAGCTGTTCAAAAGCAAGCGCCTTCTCTCTCATCGAATGGCATTCAAACTCTTTTTCTCGTAACATCATGGAAAACTTCATGTTGGTCTCTTGTAACGCCTGGTATTCTGTTTCCTTCCCCCTGGAAGTTTCTACTATTTTTTCATTTTCCCCTTTTAATTTAGAAATGTCCATTTCTAAAATCAATATTCTCTCCTTCAAGTTTGTCACTGCCTGCCTCAAAAGCTCATTTTCATTCACTTTGTTAGTGAAATTTTCATTTGAAGAATGTAATTGGTCACTTTTGGCTTTGATTAAGAGGTCTTTTTCCTTAAGTAAGTTTTGTAAAACCTCTTGTTTCTCCTTCAGCTGCTTGATTTCTGAATCCGTTTGTTCATGTTCTCTTCTTCCCACCTCTGAGGAAGCAGCCATGGACTCGGACAGTCTGTGGTTGTTTTCCTGAAGCGTTCTAATTGTGGCATCTTTTTCCTGCAGTGACCGTCTCAGATCATCCACTTCTTGTTGAAGCAGCTGAGAAGACCCATGTGGCCCAGCAGACTGGCCTGCCTTAAGAGGCTCTGCTGACTGAGCAGTAAGCGATGAGCCAGGAGAGAGCTGGGGTGACATAATATCAAGTTTTCCTAAAAGAAGGTCCTTGGTATTACAAAGCTGTCCTATGCTATGCTGAACTTGTGCCAATTCCTGCCCAAAATTCTTAAGTTTGGTTTCATTCCGCTCATAACTTTGGATCAGGCCAGTGTAGTCCACTTGTAGTTTAGAATTGTTATCACTGTCGACCAAAACTTGTGCCTGAAGCTGATGAAGTTCTTCCTGAAGCTGGGCTGACTCGTGCTGCATGTTTTGGACGGTGGTCATCACCTGCTGTTTCCACTCCTCCATTTTCTTCACCTGCTGTTTTAGCTTATCACGTTCCTGTAAGAGCTCCTCAAACTGATTACTATTAACTCCTCCAACCTCGCTACCCGTGCCAGAAGTCTGCAAAACTGTCAGGAGAGTCTGGCACTTCTGACTCAGTGCATCTATTTCAATGTCTTTTTCTCGAATGATCCGTGATAAATTCTGAATAGTTTCTTTAAACATATCTTGTCCACTACTTTCAAATCTAGTGGACATTTTTTTATTCTCATCTTGCAACTTAATAAGGGCTGCTTCTTTGGCACTAATAATATCTATCATCTTGTGATATTCTGTTTTTAGCTGGCTATTTTCCCTCGTCTTCTCATTTAAGACAACCATTACTTTCTCTCTTTCCATAGCATAGGCATGTAGCTGCTGCTGAAGGTAAACAACATCCTGAGAACAGGAAGCCGAGGAAATCCTGGCGTGAAGAGCTTGTATCTCCAAGTCTTTCTGCTGGATAATCTGAGTGAGCTTGCCGACCTCATCTTTGGACAGCTGGTCAATCTGTTTAGTTAAAGAGATATTCTTTTCATTCAGAAGCTTAATCTCCAGCTCCCGTTCTTTTAGCCCCTTCACTAACCTTTCTGTTTCAGCTTTGGATAAATCATGCTTTTCACTTTCATTTTCTATAGTAAGGCTCTGAACTTTTGTTTCTTGAAAAATATCAGAATTCTCTGTTGGAATGTCCTGTCTTTCTTCATGCAACTGGGCTTTTATTTGTTCAATTGTTTTTTGCAAGTTCTTAATTTCCTCATCTTTTTCTAAAAAGAGCCGGGTGTGTGTGATATTCATTTGTTCGTGCTGGTCTCTAAACTCATCCATTTCTTTCTTTTGCTCCTGTAGAGACTGGAGTAGTTGCAACTTATTCTGGTTTTGATCTTCAATCATCTTCTGGTGATGTTTAATTTCTTCTTCCAGATGATCCTTGATTATGTGCAGCCTAGACAGCTCAGCTTCTAACTCTGTGGTGCTGTCAAGGGCTCTAGGCTCAGGCATGGGCACAGCCCGACTCTGCTGCTCCCTGATCCGCTCCAGCTCTTCTTGCAAGTGATTGTTCTCTTCTTTCATGGCTCCAAGACTCCTATCCTTTTCCTCTATGGTCTGCCTTAGAGTCTCATTTTTTCTTAAGGTCTGAGCACATTTGTCCAATTCCCCCTGCAGTTCTGAACTTTTTTCTTTAAGTTTCACAATACAAATTTCCTTTTCATTTATAAGTTGTGTCAATTGTTTCTGCTCTTCTAAACTAGACAACAAAGATTGCTTCGTCTGTTGATGATCAGTATCCATCTGCTCAATACTCTTTTTGAGCTCTGCTATCTCAGAGTCTTTTTCCTGACTGAGCTGAACTAAGCGTTCGTGTTCCAGCTGCAAGGCAGAGGTCGTCAGGCTGCGTGCGCTCGACAGTTCCTCAATGGTTTGCTTGTATTTCTTTGCTTCTTCCAACAGCCTCTTTTCGGCTCCACACAGTTCTGCTTCTAGCTGTGCCTTCTCACATTTCAGAGTTTCCAGCATGGCAGTTCTTTCCAGAGAATCCTGGTTGTTACCAGCAATAGATTCTTCCAACTGATTTCTTACATCCTCACATGCTACAACCAACTTTTCATTTTCTGTCCTGAGATCAAAAGCGACTTGCTTTAAATGTTCGTTGAGCTGTTCTACTTCTGTAAGATTCTGCTTTAAGGTTCTAACTTCAGTCTCCCTTTCTTTAAGGAAGTCATCCTTCAAATCACTATTAGAGTCCTGGCTTTGGGACCGAGTCAGCTCACTCCTGACTGTGGACAGCTCCTCCTCATTTTGTCTGATGTGTTCCCTCAGTTCACAGTTCTCCTTCTGAATGTTGAAATTATTTTTCTCTGATTTACTTAGCTGATCTACTAAGTCTTCTACTTTATCTTCAAGCTTCTGCTTGGCTAACTGTAAATCACTTAGGGCCCGTTCACTGTGAGTTAGCTTTTCTTTCTGCATGTCTAACTCTTTGATAATGTTCATTTTATCATCCTCCAGTTGATGGATTCTCTGTTTTCCATCATCTAGATCTTCTTTTAGTTTCTTGATGACATTATCTCCTTCACTCTGTTGTTTTGATAGCTGATCTTTTATTAAAATCACATGCTGAAAGAAAAATTAATTTGCACAGTAACTTTGTGACATTTTCTCATGTTAATATCTAAAGAAAATTTTATAAAATTTCATATATCATATAATAATAATCTGAATATTTCTTTTTTTTTTTTTTTTTTTTTTTTTTTTTTTTTTTTTTTTTTGGTTTTTCGAGACAGGGTTTCTCTGCGTAGCTTTGCGCCTTTCCTGGAGCTCACTTGGTAGCCCAGGCTGGCCTCGAACTCACGGAGATCCGCCTGGCTCTGCCTCCCCAGTGCTGGGATTAAAGGCGTGCGCCACCACCGCCCGGTGAGATAATTTATTTTTTTTATTTTTTTTAGTTTTTTTTTTTTTTGGTTTTTTTTCGAGACAGGGTTTCTCTGTGTAGCTTTGCGCCTTTCCTGGAGCTCACTTGGTAGCCCAGGCTGGCCTCGAACTCACAGAGATCCGCCTGCCTCTGCCTCCCAAGTGCTGGGATTAAAGGCGTGCGCCACCACGCCCGGCTCCTGAATATTTCTAATCCTTCTTAAAAAATAACTTTCTAGGCTGGGTGGTGGTGGCACACACCTTTAATCCCAGCACTTGGGAGGTAGAGGCAGGCAGATCTTGGTGAGTTCGAGGCCAGCCTGGTCTACAGAGAGAGATCCAGGAAAGGCATAAAGCTACACAGAGAAACCCTGTCTTGAAAACCCAAAACAAACAAAACAAAACAAAAAAACCTTTCTATCCCACTATGTCTCACAAAATAATTTACAAAAAGTTTATCATTTTAGGAATAAGAATCTAAAATCAAAAAGGCTAATCACATATGTTGTTTCTAACCTTTAAACACCACAGCAGGCTTCAACAAATGGTAGCCCATAAGCTGCTACCTGTCTCTGTATACAGTTTACCAAAGCAAAGCCATGCTTGCTTGTTTACATATCAGCGAGTTGAATAGCTGCAACTTAGATATGTTCTGCAAATTTAAATTTGATTAGATCATAAGCAAACTGAAATATTAAACCACAAAATTATATCCCTGTCTAGGTTAGTTCAACTGGCTGGAGTGAGCATGTGCCTCCTGCCTCATCACATTTAATGCAGGGTTACCTTAGTAGCCTCTTGGTTCTGCCTGTCCAGTTCTTCTAACTCAGCTGTGAGTACTTCATTCTCATGAATACTCTGATTCAGTTCTTGTTCCTTCACCTCCAAATTAAGTTTCAAGTCACGTACTTGAGAAAACAAATCTATGTCCCTTGTAGCTGTACTTTTAATGACTTCATATTCATTGCTCAGTTTGGAAAGTGACATCTGAAGTTCTTCCTTAAATGACAAGGGGAGAGGGAAAGCAGCACATGCCATCATTCAAGAAGAGACATCAAAAGATTAGGCATACAGACATAAATAAACATAACTGGGGGATCTATCTTAAATCCTTTGTATTGGAAACGTTACTGAACAAACCACAGCCTTCAGTCATGTACAGTTTTACTTACAGCTCCAAGTGGAACATTTCTACAACTCTGCATTCACTTTCTAGCCCTACTTTCTTTGCAGAGGACCATTCCCAGGGCAGAGCCTTTTCTATTCTATTCCCATGGCTACCACCCTTATCCTTATACCCACCAAACATACTCTTAAGAAAAGCCCCCAACCTCCCAGTTCTCTTCACTTCCACTCCCTAACACTCAGCCAGATTAAATAAAATTGAAAAAAAAAAAAAGTACCCATTCAGACTATTAGTTCTAATTAGAAAAGAAGGGGGCAATTTTCTCATTAAAGGGACCTATTATTTGATTCTATTGGAATACAAAACCTTCTCTTAACTAAAGAATGAACCTATCTGTTTCCTTTACCTTCTGAACAAATAGACCAGGCTCCCCTCTCACAAACCCAACATTACTAAACACAGACCTACACATGTCAATTATGGAATAACATTTTCTTGAAAAACTAACAAGTTAGACAGTTTTCTATGATTCAACATCATTTTCTCATGTTATGTCTATTATAAGTTATATAAAGCCTTCTTCCCCCAGTGCTTTTTTAAAACTGAATTTCTAAGGGATCTACTTTGAAATACATATCTCAATTTTCTTTAGAGAACCTAATAGTCCCATATAAAAGCATCCTATAAAACTGTATGAGAGTATCTCCACCATCTCTCTTTCACATTTCCTTCCAATCCAAACAGTTATTTTGAATTGTCCTTGAAAGATGGAGGCAGGTGTTGGGGTTCACGCCTGTCACCCCAGCACTTGTGGAGCTGAAGCAGGACAGCTGCTATAAATTTGAGGCCAGCCCGAGGCTATATAGTGAACAACAGGACAGGCCAGTGTAGGATACAGTGAGACCCTATCTCAAACAACGAGAAAAGGAGGGTGAAGTGCTGGACAGACGGCTCAGCAGTTAAGAGCCCTTGCTCTTACAGAGAACTCCTGTTTGGTTCCCAACACCCACATGCGGCTCACAACAGCCTGTACCTGCAGTTTCAAGGAATCTGATCATCTCTTTTGGCCTCCACACACACCAAGCATGCATGTGATCCATACACTTCATGAAGCCAAAATACTCGTACACATAAAGTAAAAATAAGTAAAATTATAAAAAGGAAGGACAGAAAGAAAATGATATTTCCTTAAATCTTTCTAAAGTTATCTGTCCATTTAGGAGAACAGCACATAAGTTTTTTCAGGCTGATCTGAAAAGCACATCTGGTTAAGTGGGAAACAAACAGAATTCAGTGAAGAGTTACAGTGAATACTAACCATCAGAAACAAGGAGAAACAGTTACCAGAAAATGGAAACTATAAGAAAAGCTGGGAGGCCGCCCTACAGGACTGTGGAGAGGCCTCCACCTGCAAAGTGGAGTTAGACCAGTTAGGTAAAGAAGAGGGCCCAGTGGGAGCAGAACCAGAGCAGCACACACACAGCGACAAACAGTGATGGTGACTCACTGCCAGCACTCTGGGAAAGATGGCAGCAGATCTCAATGTCCAGGGCTGTACACAAACAACTTACAACTGAAAACCCATCATGCCTCTCTGAGAACACTGCCTATATACTGATGCAGAAAGAAGCTGAAACTAAAATGTTAGGGGACATAAGAACAGCATATATAGTATGTTGACTCTGGTGTTTCTTAAGGATATATGCAGAACCAGACATGTTCTGATATACCAGAAAAAGTAGTATTCTAGGAATTTGTAACACAGACTGTATTTGGGCAAGAGGCCAAGTAACAAAGGCATGAAGTTTTCCAGAATGTATTACTGAATAATTTCATCCATAAACGCACAGTACTTTAAAGAATTCACAACTGAAACTGAGTTCAAGTGCTGGCCTTTAACTTTAACCTAATTCTTAGCTGCCTCTAGTGAAGTATCTGTCCTTGATAAAAAATTAATTCTTGGGGCTGGAAAGATGGTTCAGTGGTGAAAGGCACTGACTGCTTTCCCAAAGGACCTGGGTTCAAATCCCAGCACCAACATGGCAGCTACCAACTGTTTGTAACTCCAAGATCTGACATTCTCACACAGACTTACCGAGAGGCAAAATACCAATGCACATAAATAAAAGTAAATACATTTTTAAAAAAAGGAAAAAAGGGTTTTTTTAATTAATTCGCAGAGACACAAACATAATGCTCCTCCCTATATCAAACAGTATATCATAGCACTCTATTCCATCTTTGCTACTAGCACATTAAAAAAAAAGATTCCACCTCTAATAATAAAACTATCCCTATTCACTGTTCACCAGTGAGAAAGTCCTACCGACCACAATGGACATCCTGGGCCACATCAGCCAGACATCTCCCCTGCCTGTAGGTGCTGCTGTCAGGGCCCCATCAGAAATTACATCTCTTCTGCCCAGATCTGTATGCCTCCTGGCTTATGTTTGCACAAACACTCTGGCCAGCCTCTCACACTCTGAACCTTGCCCAGCTACTCCAACCTGGCTTGGCAAGCATCTCAATGAGCTCAGACTTATTCTGAGGACTCTAGCACTTAAGCATTCCACTGATATGAACTGATCCTTAGCCGTGACCTATGACACACACCATTTTAATTCTACCCCATTTTAACAGCACCTACCTTTTCTTGACTCAATAATGACTTCTCTTTTTCTAAAATTTGGACACACATTTGAAGTTTCTGATTGTCTTCAGCAAGACTGTTATCCTATAAAAATGTTAAAGTAGTATTTTCAGATAATACAGAATTTCTAGTTTACAAGAAAGCAGTCTAGTTATATATTTGTACAATTATACTCAGAATATTTTTTAGTAACAGATAAAGAATCAATGTTGTACAGTTTAGAATCAGTCGCTCATTTTCGACATTCTTATTTATTATATTTAAAAATATAAAAGTATATTTACAAAGAAACTTCTAATTAATACACATGGGCCGGCGAAATGGCTCCGCAAGTACAGGCGCTTGCTGTGCAAATCTGGGAATCTTAGTTTGATATCAGGAACCCATGTAAAGTTGGAAGGAAAGAACGGACTCCACAAAATTATCCTGTGAACTCCCTACATACATGTACACATGTACACACACACACACATACACACCCATTTAAAAAAAACTGAATTTTTTAAGGAAATTAAAATGCATCCATTACTTTGATATAGGATCAGGTTCTTGTCTATACTGTCAAGTTACTCTGAAATAATATACCTTTACCCATTACACACCAAACATATCAATTTTTATGCAAAAACTTTGTTATTGATCATTAAGCACAGATTACTGAAAGTTCCTAGGGTAAATTTACATGAATTTGTGAGAAAACAAAAGATAAGCAAAAACAATGATAGTAAAATAATGCCCAAAACTTTCTCCCATAACAAGAAGTTACCTGGTTTAAACTACTTAGTCTCATTATTTCATTTTCAGCATCTGTAAAAACAATAAATGAACCTGACATTACTTAAAATATTTTAATAATTACCTCTCACATTAAACTCAGAGGTGCAGCCCATTAAAACAAAGTATGTTTATAACTAGCAAGCAGGTTGACAGTTTGAAATAAAAAACATTCCTGCCATTTTCCATTTCTATTATGACTATAAAAAGTAAGCTACAAGCTTAAAACCATGTTAAAGTCCAATGCTTTGGAAGAGTGTAAGAATTATCACTGTAAGTTATGGTTCTGATAAAAAATAGTAACAGTGTGTTTTAAAATATAATCCATTAGTTTGAATAGTCAGAAACAGTATCAGGTCTAAGATTATTATTAAAAAGAAAAACTTGAAAAGCAATAAATAAAAATTTACACTGTAACAGTATAATTATCTCTCAAACATCTGAAGTGACTTAGAAATGAATGTACTACATTTAGATCCATAAAGAAAAAAGGTTCTGAAAAAGAACCCAGAGACAGAATAGCATGAGATCAGCAGAAGCAATTCATTTAACGCTCATTCCAGGACAACTGAGCATTTATGACAAAGCCAGCGTTAGACAAAAAGACAGAAAAGTTCAGTTCTTGCTCTTGATGAGCTTACAATTCAGAACAGAATTGGGACAGAAGCAAGTAAACAATGATTACAATCTGGTGTGATACATCGAACACCAGCAATAGGAGGGCAAAACAGCCAACATCTAGTCCAAATCAGGTGGTAACAGAGGGGCTCAGGAAGGAGCAGTGCAGTTCCCCTCCTTGGTGGCAGTTAAGACCTCACTGAGTCAGTGGACTATCAGGTGGCCAAGGAAAACTAGGAACACCCTGGCCAGACAATGCAGCAAATACCATCAAGAGGGAACTAGAGACTACTACAGCCAGCTGAAGGAACCACAGAATTCATGATGGCTGAAGTTTACCAAGCTGGGCAATGAGAATAAACTGAGGAAGCAGATAAGGGACCAGATGAACAGCCATGTCCACCTAACAAAGTTCCAATTTCATCACAAGTTCCCAGAGAGTCAGAAAGTACTAGAAAGTAGGGGCTTAACTGGCTTTGCATTTCTAAAAATGTATTCTCACTTCAGAGTAGAAGGAAAAAAAGATGGATTGAAGAACAATGGAATGCAGAGAATAAAAAGCCAACACTTTCTAACACTCACTTTGGACTAGATGCTGTTCAAAAGGAAAGCCTGCAAATAGCAACTCACGTAGCCCACAGACTACTCCAGTCCTACAAGGAAGATAATAGTATTGCCCAACCCTCTTGTTTTTTTTAAAGCTTGATTTGCATGTGTGAGTGCATCTGTGTGCTTGTTCACAGGCCAAAAGAGGGTGTTGTGTTTCCTCCTCTGTGACTCTCCATCTATTTAGTAGTCCTTTGAAGCAGGGTCTCTTCCTACACCTGAAACTCATGTTTTCTAGGCCATGCTGGTACAGCAATCCTCCTGTTCAGGTACACAAAGAAGCTCTCAGTTTGACTTCTGGATGGTGTGATCAAAGGCTGGTCCTCATGATTGTGCAGTAAGCACTCTTAGCAACTGAGCCCTCCTCCAGGCCCCAACCCTCTTGTTCTTAACCATTTTTCTACTTACTCCATTAAGAGATCTGTAACAGTTAACTTGGACAATAAGCATTTATGACTGATTGATGTAAGCCCACGGTTACAGAAACGGGAAAAGAGGGAAGGACTAGGATAGTGGCTCTATTGTTAGACAAACTTAGGTGGCTCACTCACTCTAACACACTTATTTTATAAATGAGGAGAGCTATTTGGGGGTCCAGATCCCCCTGAACTGCCTTCCCTTTGCCTAAGTGGCAGCTCCCAGTGCTGATGCATCCAAGAAACCCTGGTTGTGGGGATGCAATCCTGAAATATCACTCACACACACACACAAAAATTAAAAACCAAGGAAATAAAAACCACAAGACTCGGTCAAGGTTGACTTCTAGAATTCTGCTTCCCAAAGACTGGAGAAGGAATATGAGAAAGGGGAAGGAGAAGATGATCTTACTTTGAATTTAATTTTAGGTTGAAAATCCATGTTATATATAGATTTGGCCAATCAGGTCAGGAGCTCATGATAGAGTGGCATTTGAGGATAGAGACATGGGTGTTCACTAGCACCCAAGAGCTGGAAATTTTCAGAGCAGGGATGAATGAGTTCATACAGAGTTTATACTAAAAGAGGACAAAATGAAAAATAAGATGCATATTTTCAGCTAAAGAGTTTCCTCCCACTATTTTCCTGCTATGTATGAATACTGGTGCTTTGCCTATTTTCTTTAATACTAACTTTTTTGTTCTAGTATTTAAAATTCTAAGCATCAGTTGGAATATGGAAAATAATAGTCTATTTATCTATGGTTCCTGTCACTCAAGCCTTTGCTTCCATATAGAACACTTCAAAGGATAACAATGGATTTTTGCTGATGGAATGCTACATTCCTTAACTGGAGAGACTGGACTCTGATTAGTTACAGGCAATGTTGAGTTCTGTCTACATTAAAGGAACAGACCAATACCTATGAACAACAATTCCTATATCCATACACATTTCTCAGAAATCTATCTGGCTTCCTACATCACTGACTTCCATGTAAACACCTAAAAGAATAAGGAAGGGAGGTTGAGAGACAACCTGCTAATCCTTAACCCTTATTATAGACAATTCCTATTTGGTGCTGACCACACCCCACAATCTACTCAAATGACAAAGTCATTTCCATAAACACTCCATTTCCATAGAATATACAGTTATAAGTGCCAAGAAACACCAATGTAAGTTCCAAACATTTTATACCAGTCAAAGCTTGCTGTAATCTCAAGACCTCTGCAGCTGAGGAACTCTGTGGCAGAGTCCTCTCCTCCTCTGTCACAACGTCCCTCTGGCCCCGAGCAAGAGGCTGTGATGTACTGCATTCCAGCTTCAAGCGCTCACACTGCTCAGTCAGCTGTCGCTTTTCCACTTCCAGCTGCTCCTGTTCCCTCTTCCACACTTCTCGATCATGTTCTGCAGAAGACAATCTTTTATATATCTCTTTTATTTTATCCTCAAGTTCTTCAATTTTTTTGGTAGATTCTACTTTCTCCGTCTGTAGAATCTGAATAGTGTTTTGCATATCATACATTTTAGAGTGATCAGTTACTGTAACTCCTGAGCCACCTAAAACATAAAACAACAACAACAAAAAAAAACAAGAGGAATCAAATGACAAGTTCCAAAAAGTAAATTGCTTACTATGTACAATACAGAGACTTAAGAGATTTAGAACTCGGACAACTTAAAAAGTCAAATTACTATCTTATAATTTTAAATAAATAAAAAGTCAAATATTTCATTTGAATCAACTACTAAAAAGTCTATATATCTGAGTCTAAAACAAAGTGAAGATACTCCTTTTTTTTTTTTTTTGCTGTAGCATCATCAGCAAACAATGCAAAGCAATCCATTCCATAGGTACAGAAGATCTTTCCATGTCTACAGCCATCACCGCAAACTTAGCAATGAGCAGAATGAGCCACTTTTTTTTTTTTCAGTTTTTCGAGACTGAGTTTCTCTATGTAGTTTTGGTGCCTGTCCTGGATCTCACTCTGTAGACCAGGCTGGCCTCAAACTCACAGAGATCTGCCTGGCTCTGCCTCCCGAGTGCTGGGATTAAAGGCGTGTGCCACTGCCACCCGGCCAGAATGAGCCACTTCTTATTCCATGGAGCTTGGAATACTTGGTCTAAGTTTATGACAGTAGTCTAATATTCTGATCTACGAATTGTCTAAGGCTTGTTATTTAACAATGTCATCTAGTCTGTGAGTTAGTAAACTCAAACCTTGCTGTAACAGATTTTCCAGTTCTTCAATTCGTTCTTCGTAGTCACTTAGCTCTTCTCGATGCCGACGACTTATCTCTGTCAGTTTCTGTTGATGCGCATTCTGCAATACTGACATTTCATGCTGATGGTCATCAATTTCCTGACTTCGATTCTGTTTAAGCTCCTTAAAAAAAACAAGAACAAATTTAACTACATGTATGATTAATAAATAATCCAGTAAAAAGTGATTCATCTCACTGTTGTCTAGAAGTTTGTATTATTAAAATTATCTAAACATATTAAAGCTGAAAAGCATTCAACCACAGTCTCCAAATTAGGACAATTCTGACAGATCCATGCCTTCTTAGGATTTTAAAGAGCTGTCTTATTTTTAATAGGGAAACATCAAGAACACAATGAAACAAAAGATACACAAACTATCTTTTCCCTTATACCCGTGGCCAAGAACACCTTCTTTTCCTAATGGCATATTCCCTCAATACTAGAGTCAACAACCTGGCTTTGTTTTGTTGTTGCTGTTGAGTCAGGTCTTTGTTATGTAGCCCTGCTTGGCCAGGAACTCAATATAGAGCTCAGGCTTGACCTTGGCTTGTGACACTCCTCCTGTCACAGCCTCCCTAGTGCTGGGATTACAGGTGCATAGAGCCACATCCAGCTCTCTGGCTAATCTTGGAGGTCACTGCAAAACTCTGACGATGAACACAGCTAGTCACAGTCTCGTTCTGCAGAATGCAGTCTACACTTTCAGCATAGCCTAGTTTTAGAGTGCTGGATATTTCACTTAGTTACATCATCTAATCTGAAAGACTAACAACCTTGCTCTAACAGATTCGAGTTCTTCAATCCATACAGGTTTTCCTTCTGCTGCTATTCTCTTGAACAATCATCCTTTTGTCAGTCTTGAACTCCAAAACTGCCAAGAGCAGTGCCTCCACCCAAGCTAATAAAATTTCTCCAGGTCCTGACCTGAAAGAGCACCGAGCTGCATCTTCAAGTCTGCCTAGTGTGTTCTCAGAGGGTCACAGAGCCGTTCCCATTGCCATCTCTCCCAACACAGACAACTTTGGGACCATCCAGTAAATCTTTTACTTTACCGAGCCAGAAAAGGTTCTTGTATATCACCAAGGATCCTAATAATAAGTAGCTGCCACTTCCTAAGAAAAAAATAATCCTGGAATCCTACGAACCTATGTACCAACACTGATCTTTACACTGACACCTCTGAACAACCCTGTAAGACGGTGTTCTGACTGATGAAAATACAGACTCTGGGAAAGGCTACATAACAGCACAGCTGATAATGGGTGCAGCCAAAATTCACACACATCTGACTCTGGGATCTACCTACACTTGGAATGTAACATTAAGCCAAAACTAAAATTTCTGTACCTGACTATAATTAAAACCAATTCACTGCCATAATGAATATATGTAACCAAGACTTTTTTCATAAAAGAAAGAACTGACAAAACCCAGAAAAATTCTATTACTAATGTAAAATAGTTATTTACAGTGAATGTTAGCATTTTAGCCAATATTCTTTAAGCTCAAACCTTAAAATATCATCAACTTGGCAATAGGAGAAAGAGAAAAACACACAGATCTAGGATTATTGAGAAAACATTTAAAACCAAATGTTCTTGGATAAACTTTACTGTAAAGAATAAAACAGCCGGGCATTGGTAGCATACACCTTTAATCCCAGCACTGAGGAGGCAGAGGCAGGTGGATCTCTGTGAGTTCAAGGCAAGCCTGCTAGGCTACAGAGTGAGTTCCAGGAAAGGAACCAAAGCTACACAAAGAAACCCTGTCTCAAAAAAAAAAAAACAAAAAAAAAAAGAAAGAAAAAGAAAAAGAAAAAAGAATAAAACAGTTGAAAAAGAACAAAATTCTTGAGTATCATCATCTATGTAATCAATTTATAACTAAGAGTCCTACCAATTTGGCTTATATCTATAATATACAGATAATAGATGCATAGAAGATATTGGCAATCAACAGTTTGATTTACCTTAATAATATTTTGCAGCTTGCAGATTTCGGTTTGATCAGAGCTTTGTGTTCCCTGCACCTTAGTTTAGAAAGAAAGAATTTTTAAAAAATCACACTGATATTTTCTGTAAAACAAAAAGTCACAAACTAACTTTATTAAAAGTTTATTATTTTGTAAAACAAGAGCATTTCCCAGACATATTCTGATTAAGAATACCATACACTTTTCCAAGTCTTCAGTCTATTAGTACATAATAAATAAAAGACACCACAGTCAAGAACTTTTTAACTAATTGAGGAGATAACAGTTTTACAAAATAAAGTTTATATGGAAAAAAAAAATGTTTTACTAGCTAACCAAAATATGAATATGAGGATAACTGAATAGCTTTCTAAAATGATAAAGTTACCCAATACCAATGCCAGTCAAGGTCTTTTTAAAAAGATTTGAAGCCTGGTGTAGTAGTGCACGCCTTTAATCCCAGAACATGGGAGGCAGAGGCAGGTGGATTTTTATGAGTTTGAGGCCAGTCTGATCTACATAGTGAGTTTCAGAACAGTGAGAGCTACATAGTGCTTCAAAACAAAACAAAACAAAAACAATAAATAAATAAATATGATTTAATACAGGACTGAGGATGTAGTTCTGTTAGTAGAGTGATTGTCTAGCATTTAGGAGTCCCCACAATACACAAAACCTGTAATGCCAGCACTTGGGGCCAAGAGGATCAGAAGTTCAAGATCATCCTTGACTACACAGATGTTTGAGACCAGCCTGGGTGACATGAGATCCTGTCTCAAACAAACTAGAAATAAAATGATTTTACTCATAAGGTCATATTTTACTTAATACAGAATAATCTTTGTTTAACCAAAAAACTTTCAGATTCCTTTCAATGTTTTATACTGACTGGGCTTGAGAGATGGCTTAATTCTTCAGAACATGTATCCAATTCCCAGCATCTGTGTCAGGCAGCCCAGAACTGCCTGTAAACTCAAGCTCCAAGGGATCTGAAGCCTCTGGTCTTCATAGGTATCTGCACTCACATGTACATATCTATGTGCGTGCACAAACTCCCTAACTACTTACCTATCTCCCCCACCCCCGACACACACAATTAAACTTTTAAATTTTATATATTGTTCATAATCTTTAAATTTTTTAATTGATATCTAGTAATTCTGCATAGTTATGAGGTATACTGTGATGTTTCAATTCATGTACATACTATGTATGCAATGTTCAAAGCAGGGTGGCTAGAATCATCTCAAATGTTTATTGTGGTGACAGTATCCAAAATCCTCTATTCTTTCTACCTATTTTGAAATATATATTATTACTTTTATCCATAGCCACCTTAATATACAAAGAACACCAGAACTCATTTCTCTCATGCATAGGTAATTTTGTATTTGATCAACATCTATCCACCTTTCCACTACCCAACCAAACCTCTAGTATCCACTCATTTATCTTCATTAACATTTATTATATGACATGTTACTGAACCAAAGCTGCTCTAAGATTGAAAGAACATATAATGGTAAGACTCCAAAGCTCCAGCCAAAGACGTCTATCTGAGCAAGTGTGATGGTACACATCAACAACTCCAGCTAGACAGAGCAGCTAAGAAAGGAAGATGACAGGGTCACAGCAGCTTGGGCAACAGAAGAGGTCCAGGAGGCACAGGAAGTGGGAGAGGCTCAAGATGTGGCTTAGTGTCAGAGTATTTGCCTAGCATTCAGTAGCCATCATTTCAATACTCAAAATGTGTTTGTGTGTGTGTGAATTAATCACTCTGACAATAGGAATATTGTTTATAGTAATAACTTAGACTCCTTATCTATAAAACAAAATGCCCCCACATGTTAAGGATAATAATATATATTGGGGTAATACATGAAAATATTTTATAAAGTATAATACAAACAATATTTTTTGTCTTAACTAGAAAATAGCCTTGCTGAAAGGTTCCAGTTATGCCTTTTCTACCTTTATAGTCCAGTTTTTATCTTCCATATACTAAGCATTCAAGATATGTCAAATACATTTAAAAAAAAAAAAAAGAGCCATCTCTTCCCTATTAAACCTTAACCTAACCATGTTTCTTTTATTTGCTTACTTGACTGTTTTGTTTTGTTGTTTAGATAAGATCTTGCTATGTAAGGTGGTCTTAAAACTCCAAATTTTCCTGCTTCAGCTCCCAAATGCTGGAAATACAGGTGTGTACCATGCTGTCAAGATGGTTCAACAGGTAAAGCACTCGCCGCCAAGACAGCTGACCTAAACTCAATCCTCAGGACTCACTCACACCGAGGAAGGAGAGGACTGACTCTCACGAGCTGTCCTCCGACCTTAACATGCGTGTGTGTGCGTGTGTGTGTGTGTGTGTGTGTGTGTGTGTGTGTGTGTGTGTGTGTGTGTAAAACTCCTCTTCACCCCACACATAAATAAATAGGATTTAAAAAAAAAAAAAAACAACTAATTGTGATTCCCAGATTATCACAATTGCCTGGCACTTCTTTGAAGCTCCTAAGACCCTAAAACAGACACTAAACCAAAGCCTCCAAACACAAAGGAAATCCAGGCCATTTTCAAGGCTCCAGATTATTCTTTGCCTATAAAGTTTAAAACTTGGCTTCGAGGAGGTAAGATGGACAAGCAGACAGTCCCAGCTAAGGTTTTGAGTACTGCACACAGTAAGCAAAATTTTAATTGAGATGATTTTTCTTTTTTATAACCTGATTACACCTACATACTTTGGTTTTTTAATATAATGAAGTATACTTATATGCTATATCCCCCTATACTGATGAAGTTAAATCCAAATGTCTACTGTCTACTGACAACCTCCATAATACATATAATCTTGGTATAGCTGGGTGTGACAGTGAACACCTTTATTCCTAGCCTTAGGGAGGCAGAGGCAAGGGGATCTCTATGAGTTCAAGACTAGCCTGGTTTACAAAGTCAATTCCAGACCAGTCAAGGATACACAATGAGAGCCTCGTCTCATAAGGAAGGGGAAAACAATAACAACAACAAAGAACCCTTGGTATACAGACACAAGTTCCTTGGAAGAAAGTTTACAGCATAAAATATCAGCACTTAATTTCTAGTGCATTAGATATAACACTCTTTTTTTTCTTTCTTTCTTTCTTTCTTTTTTTTTTTTTTTTTTTTTTTTTTTTGCGTTTTGGAGACACGGTTTCTTTGTGTAGCTTTGCGCCCTTCCTGGAACTCACTCTGTAGCCCAGGCTGGCCTCCAACTCACAGAGATCTGCCTGCCTCTGCCTCCCGAGTGCTGGGATTAAAGGACTGCATCACCAATGCCCAGCTTAACAAATATTTTTAAAGATTATTGTATGTGTAGTTGTTGTGTCTGAACTGTGCATGCAGGGTCCACAGAGGTCATAAGAGGGCATCAGAGCCCCCTGGAATTAGAGTTACAGTTGTAAACTGCCATGTGAGTGCCAGGAATCAAACCTGGGTCCTCTGGAAGAGCAGGCAGTGCTCTTAATGGAAAGCCATCTCTTCAGTCCCAGTATAACAATGTATTTTTAATACTAATGATCAAAAGTTCATTTTCCATGTTATTAGAGTTTCTAAGACCTCAGACAAAATCCTAACACAGTTTCAAAAACAATGTCTTAAAGCTCTGTATTTCTATCACCAAAGACTTCAGGGGTACTAGCTCAATTTAATTTTTATCTTTTGAGTCTGGGTTTATATCTTGATTTTTTAAAAGTGAATTTATTACTTTAATTTAAAAAAAATTCTACATATCACACAGAAAAGAAGACTGAGGCTGAAAAAGAAAGCTGGATGCTGCATTAGAAAACAAATATATCTTTTCTATTTTTCTAGTCAAGAATTATTTCCAGTACCAAATGCTCTGCCTAAATAATAGCAGCATTTTTACTAACTCATAGTTTTCACAAATTCATCCAATTTTTTTTTTACAAACCTCAGCAATATGTCTCCAGTGTCCAAGTTCAGATTTGAGTCTTGAAACTTCATTTGATAATCTGTTTATTTCTTGTTGTGATGAAATCACATCACCAAAGTCCATGTCATCTTCATGGAAAGCTGACACATGATGACTGATACCATAACTCAATGAAGGTGATGAAGTGGCTGCTGGTACCCTGCCAGATCCTGGATGTACAGACTGGGCAGTTGACTGAAGTCTGAGCAGTTCATCCTGGAGTGCAGTCTGTCTTGCTTTAAGGTGGTTGATTTCTTCCTATGTATTTATAATCCATGTTTTAGAGAACATATATTTAAAAATGCTACTGGCCTTATAGATTCAAATGTTGAAAGGCATGATGAACCAACAATAGCACAATTAAGTGAATCCAGATCTTCCACCATACCCTAACCACAAGACTGTTAGTTGAAAGACAAACATAATTCCCATAAAGTTCAGATAACGTTGGAAATGGTATGAAGATTAGAATTTTACTCACATGTCAACTAACGCACTGAATTTCTAAGAGGAATGTGAGTTTGCTATTACCAAAATATAGGTAATTTCTCAGACATGAGAAATTTCTCAGACATGTGTAATTTATACATTCAAATGTTTTCTCGGGACTCTCCTGCTAGTGAAGTCTTAGGTAACTTAGGTAAATCAGACCATGGCTAGATTTAGGTAGGACCAAGAGGTCCATGAATCAGTAATAACTCTGTACAGTCTGTACAACATGACTGAAAGAATGCTTTGATTTATTAATCCAATCTTTCTAGATAAGATAACAGTCAGCCTATGGTTATTAGCCCATGAGTCTTAGAAAGAAATATGCATTAAAAGAGGCCCAGGCTTTAAAACTAGCCAAGAGGAGCCCATGACAACCTGACCCTATTTAGAGAGAGAATAGTATAAAAATTCTGAAAATAGAAACATTAGCAAAAAAAAAAAAAAAAAAAAAAAAAAAAAAAAAAAAAACTGAATTGTGAAACATTTAATATACTTCTATGTGGAAAACTCAAGTACATGCCAACACAAAAAGTATTAACATATGCAGTCAAAATGTATTCTTACAAAGGAAAATAGCATTAGCAATGATCACACTAACTTAAAACCAACTTTAGAAAAGTATCTAGCATCAATTCTAAGCACTGCAAACAATTTAAACTAAATAAATGTTTTTAAAACCTAAGAACATACATTAAATTATATTTCATAAATATCAGAAATTGTAAGCAACAGATCATTAAAATATGTTATAAAAGACTTTTCATTTAGAAGCTAGAATTTATTCTTCCTGAAGATTAGCTTCTAAAATAAACTTAACAGGGACGCTTCCCCAATTTTATGAACTCCAATATTTTTAATGCTTTCATGAATATAAAAATAGCCATGAAGGAAGGATGAAGTAATGAGGGTCAGCTCTTGCCTCTTTCTGCTGCAGCTGGCTGCGGTAACTGGAGGACTGCTGCTTGATTTGCAGTTCTGAGGCCTCATGCTTTTCCTCTAGGTCAGTGTAAAGCTTTTTAAGTCTTTCATTCTAGAAGCAAAGAGAAAAGGACTTTCAACAAAAAGATTTTAAGTCAAGCATGTTAGCAATCATTACATGCACACATCATAAAAAAAAAATTACACAAAAAATGTTGTAAAATATCAAAGGTCTTGGACTGAATTCTAGCTTTTAATATACACCTTTAAATTAAAATCCTAATGCTAGCTTCATTTTCTCTTCAACAAACTCAGAAGCTGGCAAAGTTCCCAAAATATTTATCAGTTTTAAAGAAACAGGGAAAAGCTGAGGTAAAGCTAGGTAGATGCCTCAGTTGGTAAAGACAGTTGATTGCTATGCCAACCTCAGCATCATTTAGTCCTGGAGCAAATTTGGTACGGTACCCAAATTTGGTTCCCAGTATAAAGAACAGTAAACATTAGGGTTTTTTTTTTCTCTCTCTCTCTCTCTTTCTATCAAACATTGTAAAATTTATGTTTATGACAAGGAATTCAAAGACTTTTATACAGATGTTTTAATCCCCCTACATACCCAGTAAAACCTTGGTTTACACAAAGGGCCTACTGGAAATTAAGTGGCTTTCTTTCATTTCCTTTGAGCCCAATCTTGAAAGACTGTGAGGTCACACCCCAGCCATGGAGAAGAGACCCAGTCACCACATAGTTAGAATAAAAACCAAGTTCACTTCCTATCCAGATGTGCTCACACTCCTGAGCACATCCTCTTGAAAAAGACCAAAGTTTTGCCTGTCAAGTCACTTCAATTGAGGCCAGTCTTGGTGGTGCAGGCCTTTAAAGCCAGCACTTGTGAGCTAAAGGCAGGTGGATCTCGGCAAGTTTGGAACCAGTCTGGTCTACATAGTGAGTTCCAGGACAGTAAGGACTACATAGAGAGACACTATCTCAAGAAACAAAGAAGAACAAAAAAAAAAGAAAGAAAGAAAAGAAAAGGAAAAAAAGGC